>NC_042526.1:12385000-13010000 GCF_900963305.1 Echeneis naucrates | reverse complement strand
ATGCTCTGGATCAGATTGGATGATTCATAGGCTGCTGGGGGACAAAACACATGGTTTCACTGCTGCCACATAGAACAAACTAACAAACTCTGCAATAAGTTTGGACCATCAGGCAGATAAGGATACCTGTCCATCCAGTGCAGACCTCTCATTAGTGTTGTTCTATCCTACATACCACACTCTCTGAAAATATATTCAAACACCAAAAGCCAAATATTAATTTCTATCATATTTCCCATTCCAGTGTTAGAGAATGGTGTTGGTAGAGCAGGGAATTTTTTTTCAGCACCTGAAGAAGCCACCAGGGCAGACTATTGGAGGTTAGGTCGCCACACATGATGCTCACCTCCAGGCGATGACAACCTCAGTTAACCTGCGGCGTGGACCACAAAAGCTGCAGCCGCATCTGAATTTGAATGTTTTCGACTAGATGACCGGAAAATTTCGTACCTTCAGAGCGGAGAGGGGTACATTCTTGCTTTTGCCCCCTCCATGCGAGGAGCCGGAGCTGTTGCTACCAGACCTCTCCCTCCCGTCCCCTCCTTGGCTAGCTCTCGGCCCGAGTCGGTGCTGCCCAGCGCCGCGTCGTCTCCCATCGTGACGGTTGTCTTTAGACATCGACCCGCTGTGCGATCAGCGTGTAGAAGGTGAGAAATAAATGTCTACGGACAAAGTTGTCTTGTTGTCAGAGTTGAAGAAAAACCATGTCAGATAAATACATGACAGAAAGGACAACCTACCAAGCAGGAAGTCTGTGTGGCTTAACGGCCTTGATTTGCGTTGGTGTTAGCCAATGAAGTCGCCGTAAAATGGAAACAACATACGCGCTAGCCAATCACGTACAGAATAATCTAAGATAAGGGGCGGAACTTAAAACTGCCTGCCATAGCAACGGTGACGATCGGGCGGGAAGTTTGGTTGAGTGGTCAATGTACTTAAAGCCGCCGATAAACGGTCGGAAACAAGACCAAACGGTTAGTCTACCTTCAAAATAAAAGCCGTTTAAGCCATTTCTTCCCATTAAGATAAATTGGCTGCGAATGGAAATATTTCAGGTTCACAATGATTTGAACCTGAAATTCTCTGAAGTAGTTTCAAGAAAAAAAAGCTGAAATTTTGTAATTTTTATGAGGGCAAGGTTTAATTACAGACTACACACAAGCAAAACAAGCATCTGTAATATTGGAATTAAGCTTTATAGTTGAACTGCTGTATCACACTGCATTATCCAGATGTTAATAAACTGCCATCCGAAAGCATAAAATGAACTACTCTTGATTTTTTTTTTTTTTTTTTTTGCCTGTTATTGAGTCCTACCTCGTGGATAAACCCATAAGGTAGGACTCAACTTACGCCTATATTTTCACCATTGCATCAGAGGGCTGCCGTCATTCATTAATTACATTCATGTGTCTATTTTTCATGCCATATGTTTATATTTCCCTCACACTTACTTGTCAATCAACAACGACACGCCAGAGGGGTGTGATGCTTATTTTGAAAGTTGTGACCGGAAGAGTGTCTGCAGCCTATCCGTGGTAGTGACAGAGGAGGAAACGTTTGTATGCACGGTTTTCCACGGTAATAACAACTTCTGCTGTTTTGCATTGTTGAGCAGCTTCGTTTCTTTAGAGTTGCTTTGTTCCGTTATTTTTCATAGTGTCCGTCTTTGTCCTATAACTGCAGCCTTTGGCCTCAGGTCGAAGTTAATGTCGGTCTCATTTTCTCTCTCTCGTGATCTCTCAAACACATTGAATGCAAACGGGAGATGGAAGACATCTGAATGTCTAGCACACCATCTGCTTTTGTTGTCGTTAGTTGGTGGGTTTGATCTTTGTGAAAGTCGTGACACACATGAAAGTGAAGTTAACTTCCACCAGCTGGCCACAAGGCCGCTCGGGTTTCCTTTGGTGGCGATAAAGATGACAAAATAAGACCTCTGCTCCCCACTTTTTATAATCTCCCTTTTGCTGTGTCGTTCATTTTTTGTGCTAACCAACAGATGGCATCCTCTGCATTGTTGGTCTTGCTGTTAGTTCAGTTTGGACTTGGACAAAGCTCTCATAAGCATCTTCCTGATGACCATTTCACTGGCCAGCAGCACAACCCTGAACACGACATGAAGGTCCTGCTGGGAGATGAGGTGGCTCAGTACTCTCTTATACATTTATTTACAATCTTTAGCCCAGCAGCATCTCTGCTTCAATGACCACCTGCTCACTTCCTGTGGTACTACTTCTCTGCACTTGCAGGACACAGAGGAAATCAAGAAACTGAGCCCGGCACAACAGAGGAAAAAGATGACGGAAATAGTAAAGAAGATTGACAAAAATGCTGATAATCTGCTAAACATGGGTAAATGTGTGTTAATATTTAGAAGTAAAGCAAAGATAAATAGAAATTGTTAATTTAATGCTCTGGATTGTTTCACAGAGGAGATCAGTGTTTGGATTCAACATGTCTACAGAAAATATGCTCTGGATGATGCAGAGGAGCGATTCCCCGAGTTTGACACTGACAAAGATGGTGTTGTGACATGGGAAGAATACAACATGGTTACACATGACCAGCTCTTCAGTTTTGATGACAACACAGTTTTTGAGGACCCCGAGCAAGAGTCTCTCAGACAAGTAGACATGGGTTTACTGTTCTGTTAATAATGATATTACGTTACATCCTAAATAATGTGAAAATTACCTTTTTAAAAAAGGCTCGTATCCCCTTTAGCTCCATCTGAAGGAAAGGAGGCGCTTCGACTTCGCTAACGTGGACGGCAGACCCGGCCTGAATGTAACAGAGTTTCTTGCTTTCACCCACCCATCTGAAGTGGATCACATGGCTGTAAGACAAGATTAACATCTTCTACTGCGAAACATGATCCAATTATCTTACATATTATAAAAGTGCCATATCGATTTCATGTTACAGTTTAATGATTTATCTTGTTTCTCACAGGATTTTGCCATTGAAGATGTGTTAACAGAGTATGACACAGATAAAGATGGATTCATCAGTTTACGTGAATTTATTGGAGATGTGCGTGGTGATGGTAAAACCATTGAGATTACTTTAAAACACAGAATTATATGTTTTGTTGTTGTACAGCATGCGTTAACACTTTATTTTTTCCTAATCAGATGATTCCCCTTCGCAATGGGAGGTTGAGGAAACAGTGCGTTTTAAAGATCTCTATGATCAAGACAAGGATGGCAAGTTAAATCGCGAGGAGCAGCTTCGTTGGGTAGCACCCAATAGCTACGGTTCAGCAAGAGAAGAGGTAAATCTGAGTTTGAGCTGCAAATTAAATGCTGATTAATTGATGGCTCTCTTTCGCTTTTGGCTCATAGCATTAGATTTCCTTTTTTCTGTAACAGTATGGCAACATATTACTGATGTCTTTTCCTTGTTATGTTTCATTTTTGTGAACAGGCCCTTCACCTAATCAAAGAAATGGACAGTGATGGAGATGGGAAGCTCTCTGAGGTTGAAATTTTGAAAAACCAAGAAATATTCATGAACAGTGAAGTCACAGATTATGGCAGACAGCTGCATGTATCACATGATGAATTATAACATTATGTTCTCTGTGTTCTTGTTTATCATTTTCTGATCTGTTTCCATGTAAATGTGATTCTGTTTATGTGGTGGGCTAAGATTTGCCAGCAGACGTAAGACTGATGTCACTCTCAGCATTTTGTATGTATTCATTTGTAATAGTAGATGTGGACAAACCTACAGGAAGCATGATGGAACGCATCTGCCACCACAAGCACCAACTTCTACAGTGAAGTGTGTTTCAGTACCTTACTGGCAATAAAATATGAGCTTAACAAAATTGTGTACGTTACAGGGAATATGTAAGACGCCCCCATTATTTTAACTTTTCATGCACTAACAAGGTTTGACTCAGTACAATTGTAAGGAATTTGAAGAAAAGAATACTTAAAACTAATCTGCCAGGTGTTTGGGATTTGTAGATGCAACTTCCTGCACTTCAACAAAAGTGAAATGACGTTAGTAGCAGGTCATTTGCAGTCAACATGTTGCAGCACATGTTGCAGCTCTTCCTCATTTAAATCAAATGAGTTAGAGTGAGTATTGTGACGCCTGGTTTCCTGAATGTGTCATGATCGCTTTTCACTTGCATCGAGCAACGGCCAGTTGCACTTGTGGGTAAAGTGAATTAAAGTCGAGTGGATTCTCCAACCGGAACTGTTTTAAACTCCTGCCAAGATGTCATTAGAATTCAAAAATGCTTTTTGGGTGAGTTGTGCGATTCTATTATTCCTTATGTGTGTGTGTGGGTTTTTTTTTTCTTACTAGTTTAATATGAGTGTACAGGGAAGTATGAAAATGGTGTTTTCAGTATGTGCACTTGAGTTATTGAAGTATAACGTTTTATATAAGTGTTTTTCCATTGCTGCTGTATGTGTGCTTTTAATATTGGCCTGTCTCATATTCCAGTTTAATTAGTGATAGATTAACTCAACACTTTGTCGTCTCTTTAGGCTTCCATTCTTTTTTGCTTTCTTTCCTTTTGTGTTTTTCTCACCTTAAAGGTCACTAAATTGGTATTTTATCTATATCGTGTATAGTAAAAAATATGTATTTAACTTTGTCTGGTTTATACACTGTGGCTGCAGTTTCTATTTAAAACTTGTCTCGCAGAAACTAAAGATTTCTTTTTCAGCTAAACCTTTTTTAACAGTGTCTGCAGTGGATGTCATGGTGTTAAGGGTGTAAAGCTCAATATGTAACTTGCCTGGCACAGTGCAAATTTATACTGCAACCATTGCTGGTCAAACAGTCAGTTGGATATTAATAGAGCGTTACTTTGAGAAGCTGAATACCTTTTCCTTCTTTGTTATTATCTTATCAGAAATACTTTGTGGAATGGAAATCAATAGTATTACAAATTAACATCAGGGATTTTTTTCAGCAAAGTAGCACTTCTACATCATTTGGTACTTTTCACACTTGGTAACTTTCCATTCAGGCTCAGCACCATGTAAGAATTTCCATTCAAGAGGAGCTAACACACAATACCACCACGCAGGAAATAAACAAGCCCCCAAAGAGCCACAAATCCAAATACACGTTCATATCACAATCAGCTATTTCCCAGTTTGTCCATTGGTTCTTTAAAATATCGAGCGTTGAAAAAAGTTGTTTTAGTTCAGACAGTCACTTAAAAGTTGTATTTTGTGTGAGATTTCCCTGAGTGTTACAGTTTGGTAATGTGCTCCCAGGGAGCTGAATTCATCAGCAATGTTGGGTATGAGACCATTATTCAGCGACTTAATGATGGCCGTCGGACATGCAAAGAGATGGAGGATCTCTTGAAAATGAGGTGGGCACACATTTCTGGTGAAGTACTCTCTAATGCAGAATTCAACCTCACTGAAAGGTGGTTCAGATTTATCATGATTTTACTCATGCAGGGCATCAGCAGAGGAAAAATATGGCAAGGAACTGGTCACTATTTCACGGAAGGCTGGTGGTTTATATGAAATAAGGTGGGTAATCGGTGCGTGGGTGCGTTTTAACAGGAGCATACTCATTTGAGTAACACATGCATTACATTTTAGTATCTCTTAAAAATATTCAGTTTTTATTTTGTGTTCACAGCACTTTGAGAGCATCTTTTGATGAGATGAAAGCACGTAAGCACAGGATATATTTCCTGCACATTTTTTTAGACAACTAAGCATACACCTCTCAGTTCTGATTATTTAAGGGTATGTTTTGGTATTTTTCAGAAATTGAGAATGTAGGAAATTTGCACATTCAGCTTTCTGGACTCCTGAAGGAGGAGATAAAAAGAATGGAGCAGTTCAGAGACAGACAGAAAGAACAGAGAAAAAAGGTATCTATGCCCATGAAAAGCCATGTTTTCATAACCTCATTTGCATAAAGAGGAAATCTAAAAAGAGAGTCTTGTGTGCGCTCTTGCTAAAGACTTTTTGGTATGTTTCATATTTTAGTTTGAAACCGTCATGGAGAAGGTCCAGAAAACAAAAGTCTCCCTCTACAAGAAAACAATCGATGTAAGGCCAGTTCATTGTGCATGTGCATTACATTGTTTCAGAGTTTGGTTCATAATTTACACAATAGTTGTCTTAAATGTGTACATTTGCAAATAACAAAAAATAAATACTGTATATCTGCAGCTGTGCATGAAGTATTTTCGTCTTTGATTTTCACAGTTGCTATTAGATTCCAAAAATGTACCAATTTAGTTCTCCTTATATCACTGTGGTAGCAGTTAACACCATAATTTAGAAGTGTTACATCCTGTGTGTATGAGGAAGACAAAGTACAAACAAAAGGTGTGCACATTTCCAAGTGTGCATGACAAGAGAGCAAAGCATGATAAAGCAGGATGAGTATATTTAAGACGTGTAACAGGAAGATAATTCTGCAAGTATATGCAACAGGAACATTTAATGAGCCTGAAAGTAGATCTCTCTCTCTCTCTCTGTTCAGAAAAAAGGAAGTTCCCCCTGCAGAAAAAAAACACCAATTCTACAAAACCAATAACACCCTTTCTTCCACCCCCTTCCTTTTAAAGGTTCATTAAATGAAATGCTTAAGTTTCATATGGTGTCTTTTTTGCTTCCTTGCCAGTCAAAAAAATCTTATGAGCAGCGCTGTAGGGAGGCCGATGAAGCAGAACAGACAGCTGAGAAGATGGGCAGCACTCCCGCAGCCACTCCCAAACAGATTGAGAAGGTAAATCTGGGTTGTGGTATGACTCATTGTATCTTTAACTGATGCCAATGCAACAATGGAAACCTTCATTTGACCCCCTAACTAAAAGGAGTGTCATCTTTAGTTTTCATCTAGTTACTAGAACTGTATAAACACCAATTTCTCTCAGCTCTGCCTTCACATTATTGTTGTTTGTTTTAAAAAATTAAGTTGTGTTAAAATATTTGTACAGGTATAAGACTGTCTGATGTAGTGATTTCACAAATTAAAACCTTTGAACATTACCCTACCACTACTCCTCTTGGAAAAACAAAGACAAAAAAACAAAAAACTTAATCCATGCACAAGATGATTATTTTCCAAAGAATTTCCCATTGTCTGGAGGAGAGTTCAACTGTCACCATCATGCATGTAGGTACATGTCTTCAGTGTATCTACATGGATAAGTTTCAGTGAAATTTTCTCACATCATCAAATGAATGTTAAAACCTCCTCCATGTATCAAATGTCAGGCTTAATTTATTCTGTGCAGTGAAGCTCAAACAACCGAAAAAAGTAACGATAAGCAGGCTGGAGTTTCGGGTTGAGGAGATCTTTAAATGTTTTAAATGTTAAAATCCATATCTCTCCTTTCACATATTAGAGTGTTAGTGTGTTAGTTTTAACCATTGTTACAGATGAGCTATACTAAAGAGTGGTTTAAAGTTTAAGATGAGAACAATAAGAAAATCTAAGGTTAGAGACTTCATAACAGTTGGACTACTCAATTTGTCTTTTTTTTTTTGTGACTGTTCCTGTTCAACACAGGAACAGACAATACTGAGCCTATCATTATGAATGCATGCTATTACATGTGCTAACATCAAATGCAGGCATTTTGCGCACTTTTTTCTCCAATAATTACCATGTACACTACCAGTCAAAGGTCTGGACACACTGTCCTATTCATTTAATTACAATTATGATTACAATGAATCACTGTTCCTGGCAACCAGGTTTGTTTCTCAAACAAAGCTGACAGTTACTTCAGTTACTCCACAACAGTAACAGAAATTGGGAAATGCATTTCTGTCAGACGTTAATTTAGCCAGGTTTAAACTGTCAGTTTACCTCATAGTCTTGAAATTAAATGGCGTTTACATGTATGATGCGAAAAAGCAAACAAATGAAGTGATACTCCGTTTTATTAGAATTACCACAGATTTACAGGTATAAACACAATGTGTCTTCTTGTAATTTCTTTTTCAGATGAACAACAAATCCAAACAGTGCAGGGAAGCTGCAGAAGAGGCTGGTAAGAAAAAACCACAAGCTAACAGAGAGGCCACACTCTGGAACTGAAAACATTTGTTTCATGTAGACAGCTGATTTACCAAATCAGTATTTTAGGGATTGTGGTCACATTCCCTTCCCCTGGGTGAGAGCAGCATATAAACCACAGATTATTAGTGTGAAAAAAAGAAACAGTAAACTTTTAACTTTTGGGTGTTTTACATTCTGTTTGCATTTAGAGAAACAATACAAGTCAAACATTGAACAGCTTGACAACATCCGGGAAGAATGGGAAATGACCCACATCACCACATGCGAGGTAAAGTTTGGCACAGAGAGCTGTACTTCTACTCTTTCCAGATTCACCAAATGGGAATAAACATTATAGCGAAAACGATTTTGAAATGTCCAAGAGTGGGAAGTCTGGAGGCCTCTTTCATCAGCGAAGATGTAATATTTCCTGTGAAAAGAATATGAAATGAGTCACTAAGAAAAAAAAAACAAAAAACTGTTTACGGCCAACCAAATCAACCATCATGTGATAAGATTTCTGAAGCAGACATTCAACAACTTAGTGGAGCCTTACAATGTCAATCACAGCTTGGAGCTAAGAAGCATTTAGGAATCAGTTATGAACATTTCATTTGCATATGGTATAGACACGAAAGACCATTTCAGATCAACAATGCAGCAGATACACCATAACAGTCACACAACTGTGCAGTTGCACTGTTCTTCACTTTTCCAGATAATTTACATTTTTCCACTCACGCTGTTGTTGTGCAGATGTTTCAGCAGCAGGAAGAAGACCGCATTACCATACTGAGAAACGCTTTGTGGGTGCACTGCAATCAATTATCAATGCAGTGTGTGAAGGATGATGAGGTTTGTGAAACTGTTGTTAAACATCTGTATGGGAAAGACCCGCAACAGACATATTGCACAGAATAACTGAGCTTCATCCAAACTGCTCTTTCAGTGTTATGAGGACGTGAGAAAAACTCTGGAAAACTGTGACATCATCATCGACAACAACTGCTTTGTGAAAATGAAAACGACGGGCTCAACCCCCCCAGGTAGGCATCAGCCTTGCTGCCTTCCTGATTTGGATTTGAATATGTTCTAAGTTGGAAATTTTAATATTATCTCTCAACTGCTGTGAAAACAGAATGCTTGGCACATTAGGAAACAGGTGATGGACTGTGTGAAAGACTCAGAATCTACTGTGCCTTTTTTTTGTCTACTTACAGCTCCAATTGAATACCAGAATTACTATGATCGGGATGCTGAAGTTGACAGAAATGGCAGTGCTGGATTAGTGGGGGCTGTGAAAAGGTCAGAGTTACAAAGTGAAAGCACCAAATAACCGAAGAGAAATTATGATGTAGATTATGTGTTGTTTTGTTTTTTTTACCTCTCTGTATTAACTTATGTATTTGTTCAATTTATTTGTAGATTCCTCCTGCATGGAAACGGTTCCACTGGCTCCAAACTGAGCATTAATGAGCCTGTTGCAAAACCAGCTGGTATAGTATCACTGTTATTGAAGTAACTCTGCAACTTCAACATGATGACAGATTAGACAATATATATATATAGCAGGGGTGTTGGAATGAATGCCTGAAAGTCCTACTTCTGCCAGATTGTGTAATGCGAACCTTCTGAAAAGGAGGGAAAAAAGTGAGATAAAGGCATTGACAACTGTGAGATCACGGATTACAGTGCAAGAATGTCCATAATTGTGTTAAATAACATATTAAAAGCTCTTAGGATGTGTTATGAGTTTAAATAACTGGTACGGTAAGAAAAGGTGCTCCACGCCATGACCGAACTAATGCAGCAATTCTGCCAAAACTCCACAGCTGAAACATCAGAAGGAGTCTATGCTTCCATTCCTGGATTTAAAGCACCTGAACTGTGCAATGAGGAGTATATGGCTATATATGACTATGTGGGACAGGTCAGCTTCCTTTTTCTGACATCAAACCCCGCACACATTCTTCCTCACTGTTAGATTGACCTGTGGACTGATCATTCTTGTCTTTGTTTAGGGAGACAATGAGCTCTCTGTATCTGCTGGGGATGTTGTTGTTGTCATCGATAAAGGTGAGGATGGTTGGTGGTATGTGCAAAGAAATGGCCTTGCAGGACTGGTCCCTGGTTCGTATCTTGCCAAAGAATGAGCTCCACTGACTATCATACGTTTGACTTGATTATATTACCTTTTGTAATATTTTGTGAAGACCCTGTAAGTTTCCTTATAGTTTAGATTATATTTGTAAAATGCACATTTCCGTTGAATTCATCAAAAAGACTCCCATGTGTAAGATTTCAAATTATGTCAAAATTTGGCACCACCTATTGGTAGCAATGAAAACGACACTAAAGGGGAGAACGGTGCAGATTGAAAGACGACAAAAAATTTTTTTTACAAAATCTTTTGAGTCACAATAATAAGTTTAGTATCTGAATGAATCATGTTCAAGTCCCGAACATGTTTAAAGACACAGCAGCTGTTGAACTGCTGAATAATGAATTATTAATTACTCTGCTCTTCCTGCTGATATGTTGAATGCCTCTCATACTAATGACTGCTGGGAGATGTGGGAGAAGGTCATTGCACTAAGTTTAGTCATATATTATGAAATCAATTCTTTTATATTTGAAGACAAATGTTTGGTAGAATGACAGATTTTTTTATTACTGTTTTATTGTTCCTTGTATATAGTTTCTATGTGCAGATATTGTTTCTACACTGAATGCCAAAGGAATGAGTGTATATTTGTTATTTATTGAATCTGACAGACTCAGGGATCATTTTTAAAGTACGCTCAACATTTACCCTGTAGTAATTAAAAGTATTTACCACATTATGTAATTGCATTGTTTTACTTCTCTCTTATGACCCGTGTATTGGAGCTAAGACGATTGCCAATGAGGGCTATGAGACAAGATCAGAACAAACATGTGGACAATCTTGGCTCGCGTAGTAGCAAGCTCATTTCTTTGGTTCAAAAGGTATCCAGCTCCTTTGTAGCAGCTGATGAAAAGCTGTCTATCAAAGTGGAGTCCTTTTACTGCCACTTTAAGTGTGTGCGGTTTCACGACAGTTGGCCAGAGGCAGAGATAACTACACTACCAGTCAAAAGTTTGGACACACTCTCCTAGAATGAGAAACTTTGTCTAGTGATGTCTAGTGATTCCAATATTAGCCGTCGTATCGACATGTCTCACATACATTTTTAGCAGATCACAGATCAAATTATCTGGCTGAGTATATGAAAACCTTATAACACTCTCTCATGACATCTGTTTTGTGGCACCAGCATGACTTGATCTTTCAGCCGGACCATCCATTGAATATGGACATTATCAAAAGGGGGGGAAAAAAAAGTCTTTGTATAGATATGCAATTTATGTACAGTGAAATTTCTATCTTAAAATGCACCCACTTTCAATTTCAAATTTTCACCTCATGTTTTATTTACATTCGTGGGTCTTCATCTTCTTAGATAGTCAGCAAATCAAATTCTGAAAATGCCACCAGTAGAGTGAGACAGAGACGAACAAAACAGTTACAGGATAAAATCTACTTAAAATATCCCACATTACAAAGGGGATCACAAGGTTTGACTATCGAAAGAAAAAAATCAAAGCCAAAGTCAAGTTTCATGATTCACACAAAAAAGCTGCTGCGCCACTGAATTGTGGCTGTGGTGTTGACTATTAACAGAATACTGCTGGTAAAGACTGAGTTTTTAAATAAAACTGAACTGTGGTACAAATAGTGACAGTAGTAGTAGTAGTAGTAGTAGTTGTATAGGTACAGTAGTAGCAGTAGTAGGTTCAGGGAGAATTTGTTTTACTCTTTCATTGAACTACATGACACGTTTAAATAGAAAACATTTCAAAGCCATACACATAGTGCAAACCAACATATGAAGAAATAACCCTGTCTACATTACTCCATACATGAATTACAGAGTTCAAATTTGGTAAGAATGAGGTCCGAATCATGAAATCCTCAAAGTAGTAGGATGTTTTCTGCATTTCATTCTCATTGACCATCAAAGAATTTGGTGAAAAGCTTTTTGTTTGTTTTCAAAAAAATTGGGTAAGCTATATAATTTGAGTGTAGTTAGCTTGTTAAGGTTAGTGTGTATTATTTTCATGCTCTCCTCAATGGCACGCTTAAAACTCGAAAGTGTGTGTTATGGAAAGAAACGTGATCTGCTTTATGCATAGGTGCCCCCCGTAATGAGAAGCTCGTAAGCAGGATCTCTGCTTCTGCGGCACAACACGACACATGCACACAGCATCCCCAGCATCTGGGAGAAAGAGAGGGAGAGAGAGAACAAATGTTGGGTTTTTTTTTTTTAAAACACGGTTTTGGAAGTTGTTATGAAGTGCTTCACTGTAGTTGTGTAACTGCTGCTGCTTGAGTGTTATTAATAACGGTCAATAATTAGTTAGCCATTTTGGGAAGCATTAAGTGTTCAATAAAAAAAAAAAAAAAAACAGATAATGAATGTGGTGCCGTGTTAGATGTGGAGGCCTATTTGATAGATCTACTTCCTGAATCTACTTCCTGAATTCTTGTGACCTCCATAAGGTTGTGATTTAAAAACAATTAAAGGATTAGCTTCAGAGGTGCAGATAGGAGGAGGAACAGACTGTTTGGAGACATCATGCCAAGATAAATTATTCAGCTGTGGGCTGTAGTATAGATCTTTCCTGTCATCTCCAAAAATAGTGTAGGTAATATGAATTTTAAATAACTGTTCTAAAACACTGAGGGGTATGCTGCAGAATTTTCTCTCATCTGGATCAAAATAACAAAAACTCACACCTAGTTGATTACAAAACCTGCTGCCCGACACCTCACATCTCATGGGTTCCCCCCCCCCCACATTTTCAGTCAGTGATTGGGGTTTTTTTAATCTGTACCCTTTTGGTCACGCTGAATAAAGGAGCATCTTCAAATAGATGTTGCATGTATGAGAAAGAAAAGTGAAACCATAAATATGGTACAAAGTGTCTTCATGAAGGGTTAAATACCTGGATGGCAGCAAATGTTAGCGCAGTCCAGATGACATACATCATGATCTCCTTTAATTTGTTCACCACCAGAGCCTCACAGCCCTACGCACACACAGGTATGGCATGATGAAACATATTTAAGAAAGAGAAATAATATGTCTTGAGTATTAAAAATGTACAAATTTAAAAAACATTTTACCTCTTGGTACAGATCTTCAGGACGAGTTAGGGACCCTGTACAGCTTCCAATGTTAATTTTGCAGCAGCTGATGGGTACGCTGTTGTTTTTAGATTCTTCATACCAGTGTGTGTACTGCCAGTCTGAGTAATTATGGATCCCACAACACTGAAGCTGTGGAAAAACGTCACAAATAAAACTGTTAACTACTTACTTAACATTAACTACACGCATAAATTCTCGTGGACATAGAGGTAAACCAGGCCATATGACCAGTGATGAAGGTTTCTGTCCTCACCTGCTTCTGAATATAGTCGATAGCACGGCTCTGGGCATTGCTGTTGGTGCCATTGTACTCATCATACACTTTCTTGATAGAGCTATTGACTTCATTTTCAACCTGTCAACAGTTAAGAGGTGAAGCTACATATGTGTAGACACATCTCCTTAAACATTACAAATGGCAAAGAAGCAGATTAGATTAGGTTACAGGCCAGTATTATCAAGATCAGCTGTGTTACAAGAGTCCGACGAGGTCAGCAAGCAGACACGTCCTGAGAGGTATCTGATTTTCTCACCTTTGCTCTGTAAATATATCCGAGAACTACCACAGCAACTTCAGTGATGAAAACCAGCAGCAAAATGATCACAAACTGTGGAGTGAATTCATACAAGTATACAGATGTTTAGAAAAATACACCACAGACACCACAGACCACAGACACTTGAAAAAAACAAACAAACAAACAAACATAGCATTGTTCGCCACTTTTGTAAATCTATGGTATTAATTCATAAGCCTTGCAATTTTGTGCTCAGTGAAATGTGATGAATCACTAAGTGCTTTCGACAAGTCAGTTTTTAAGTATTTATACCTTCTGGAGAATGGTGATGCATCTTAAACTCCTGATTTGCATTTTTTTTTTTTTTTTAACATTCCAATGTCCAAATTTGATAAATCAGTGAAACTTTATAATGCATGAATGCTTTGTTTTTTCTCTTTTGAGCGAAACAAAAACTGTTTACTAACCGTTGCAAGTCCACAGTAACTTTCTCTCACTGTAGCACAACATCCGATGAGCCCGATTATGAAAAGGAGAGCTCCGACTGCAATGATGACCACTGCTGGGATAAGAGTGTAGACGTCCTCGAAGAAATGATCGTAGTCATCGTATGTGATGAAGACATAAGCGCCGACGTAGCACAGGATGCCAGCAGCGGCCTGTGGAAGACAGACACACCATGTTGTGGTTTGAACTACATTACAGCGTGTGAATCGGTCATTTACCAAAACTGCTGAATTTCAGTCCAATAACGAAAGATTGTGATTCTCATCACGTCTGCATCACGAACACCGCCACAAAGGTCCAGTACATAAAATAACAGCACACACAAATTAAATCCAAATTCCTTTATTTGTCCCACAGTGCGGAAATTGAAAATTGGTGTAACTAACTGCTGATACTGCTTCATGTTTTATTCTCTGTGCTGTATTCTAACTTAAGAAATATATATAATTGCAGAACTTGTAAGAAGAGTTCGTCTATCTGTTTATTCAAAACCTGTTATCTCTGAGATCCAGACCGGCAGGAACTGCAGCCTCCCAGTGACCTGAGGGATTTTAACCAAAACATTTAAATGTATTTACATGTAGATGCTCAGCAGCACTCACAGCCCAACATTTGGGTTTTCTGCTTCTCTTTCCTGCTCTGCGGTGTGCTGTGCAGCATTTTGCTGTGGGTTTTACTGTGAGACACAACGAGGTGTCGCAGATCTCCAAATTAAGATCGCAGTCGCTTTGTTCGGCCCTCTGAGGCCGGATGGAAGCGGATTTGGGGCTGCGGGAGTCCGGGTCCCTCCCCGGGCCGGCGGACGGAGGCCGGCCCGCTCCTCCTCGCAGCTGACCGGGCTCGTAGCTCGTTAGCCGCCGCCGCTGTGACGCACCTTCAAAACCGGTTCAAGACCGCAAAACTTACCCAGAATATCAGGTTCAGAAAGACCAGGACCGTCTTGGAGGACGTGATGCCGCACTGTCCCATCTTCAGTCCGGTGTTTTAAAGCAGTCCGTGGTGGAAAACGACGCCGCTTTCTACTCAGGCATGTCCCGGACGGAGCCGCCGCTCTCTCTCCGTCAGCCGACTGTCTGCAGCCGGATCTGGATCTGACTGCGCCACCAACGTCAGGACAACAATAACAGCCAAAACAGCAGCAATAAACCCTCCGGGGACAAACAACCACCCTGAAAAACCAAAGCCACAGTCACCACAGTATTCGATTTTACTAATAAATGAGGTTAGATATTTAAAAAGAGAAAACGTATCCAGGCTTCAGGTAAAATGGAGATTGGAGTGACATCTAGTGCTGGGATATATTACTGAACAGTCTGGGATCACTGATCAGGTTACATGACCTCAGTCAGACTGACAGCTTCATGAACGCCAGAAAGGTTAAAATAATAATCATAATATGTCTGTAAATTATAGGATTATGTGGGAAACCAGTAAAATTGTTGCTAGAAGATTGCCAGATCCAGACAATGCAATGAAACGCAATTAAACGGAATAAAACAATCTGACAACAAATGAAATTATATTAGATTGAATTAAACATGACATGAGTGTAAAAGTAAAAGAATGCATTGCATGAGTAAGAAGGCTATGCCATCGCAGGACATTGAAAGCTCAGATCACTTTCAGTGCTACCAAATCAGCCACAGGAGACTGATGCGTGTGACATACAGCCAGCAAATCCTGTGGTGGAGCAGCAGGTTGCCTATCACGCCAACAACCCAACAGGTGCAGAAAAACAGGAAAGAGTAGACATATCCCTGCAGTTGAGCCTCAGACTGTCCCACAGAAGCTGCAGCAATCAGTCATTTCCTAAGCATCTTATCTTAAGGTCTTCACGGCCACCTCTAAGATCAATCCTGATGTAAAAATCACAAGTTCAATATTCTAGACCAAATGAATGAGGGACTTTAAATGTTCTTGCAAGAAGCGGGGACTGTAGTAAAAGCTTCATGTCACGAGTGTCTGCTTTTGCTTGGCTCACTGTGAGATATCAAATGAAAGACACTGGGCATCAATTACTCATACACCCTGGGTCACAGGTGTCACATAGCTGGACTACATAAATTAGTCAGCAAGAGGAATGACTTACTCATTTACTTTCTGTTGAGCTACAACGCTGTCAAAGTTCAAATTCAAATGACTCAATTGCCGTTTCACACATTATTTCCAGTGATACAGTCGAGTTACTGTAGGTTTACTAAGTCACGTGCGTAACCATTAGAAAATGGAGTTTGACCTGTTGTTGTGGAATTCAGACTCACATTTTTTTCTCAGCAACCTTAAGGATTATTCATGTTGTTTTATCGTTTTCATGACCAAAAAATACACTGTAAACTGTAATCACTAAAATCAGTTAAACTTTGGTCAGTTTAAGAACCCCAATGAGTCAATTCATTTTGAAAATGAAAACTAATTAAAGTTTTGTTGACTTGAAAATGCTGAATAAACCTAAGAATAAGAACTTCTAAAATGGGTGAATTTTAAAACAAGCTATACGTTAAATTAAACTTGAACAAACGGTTTATTTCTTTAATTGTTACTAATCAGGCTTTATGGTGAGAGCAAATTGTTTCCCAGACCATGAATGAACTTTGAACCTTTTCAGTCAACAAGGTGGATGATGTGTACTGAGTTACAGTTACAGCTGGGCAACATTTATTATCTGATAAAGATTGTAATCATCCCCGCCACCCGGAAGCGGATGAGATGAATGAATGAAAGACGACAATCGAAGTCACATGACATTACAGATAAGATGGCCGGGCCTGAGGTGTGGCCGCCCAGCCTGTAGGGGGCAGGAAAACTACCCCCTGAAGGTAAAAAACTCCTACATGGTTTCTGGGAGTCTTTCAGAGAACTCCGACTCTGTTTACGCAGAGCTTTACGTCCTACGTCATGACGCAGAACGACTACGACAGCACGTAGCGGCGCAGTCGCATGTGTTACAGCTGTGACAAACCTGAAGCCTGGTCACTTCCCGTTTCACGGAATCAGCTTTAACGCGGACCCTTGTGTGTACTTTCGGTAATGTCACCTTTCAAATATGACTCATTTGATGTAAATGACAGTAAAAATGTAGGAAATGGCATAACAGGAGGCTTCCGATTTCCCCCGAGAACTGAAGGCCGAAGCAAAGTTTGTAAAGAACCCACCAATCACCTCCGATATTACGATATGTTTTCTGCTATAGTCAGCTGATTCAGGCGAAACATTGAATAGTTTCTCTGATGACTCCTTTGTTAAAATGCTCCGGGCTCATGAAAAGTGTGTGCATCCAGGCCAAATGTAATCAGTCACCAACACGAAACATAAAAGTTTGGGAACTGCTGTGCTCCTCGTTTCTGGTTCTCAATATAATGACAATGCTGGTCAGTGTTTCTACAGCAATGGCGCTAACATGTCTGACTGTGCTGATCCAAACAGGGGTTAACAACAATGGAGAGTGGTGAGGATGGGAGATCAGGTGAATCAGAGCCTCCACAGCAGCTGTGCCGCTTCTTCTCGCAAGGAAGATACTGCAGTTTTGGGAAGAAATGTAAATTTCTACATGTGAGGGTTGATGCCGATGCTCACGAAAAGAAAACGCTCAGGACACCTGACCAGCCAGATGTTATGACTCTTGCTGCTAATATCCCCCAACCTGCCCCAGCAGCTGCACGCCGACCCTGCCGATACTTTGTCTCAGGCCACTGCACCATGGAGGACAGATGTCGCTTCTGGCATCCACCCCAGATCTCAGCATGCGACAACGTGCCTGTCTGTGACAATCTGACAAGACCAGCCCAGAGGATGCCACCAGTACAACGCCCCGGCATCCTCCAGGAGGTCAAGCTGTGTGATTTGACAGAGGATCTTGCCAAGCAGCTACGAGAAACTGAGATCAAACAGTTAAAGAAGCGTTTTCCCAAAGACCAGCTGATTATTCAGGAACGGAGTGATGGCAAAGTTACTTATTACAGGACAACTGTACAGGCCACTGATCCAGACTGGGTAAAACCTATCTTCATTACCTTACAACAGTAAACCAGTTTTCTTCTGATTAGAGAAATGGGGTGAACTAGTGCCTCATTCAACAGCAAGTGTTTGTTATAATATATATTGTTTGATATTCCTGTGATGTGATTGTAAACAACTGACTTTAAAATGAGGTAAATGTAGCCAGAATGATTAATGTCATCCAGCGTTATCTGGGAAAACACTTACCCTGTGTCTTTTAATCCACAGCCTTTTGATCTTAAAGACATTGACATCATGGTGTGCTTCCCAGACAATTACCCACAGGAGGTGAACACAACTTAGGTTACAGTTATGAAGCAACTGATTTGAATGAAGTTGATCTTCATACATTTTCCTTTCATCCTTCTAGATTTTCTCCTTGGATATACCATTGGATCAGAGCCTGCCACCTACAATGGCAAGGTACATTAAATTAATTGCTATTAATTAATTTACACTCCATGTTTAATAAAGAATATTACAATTCTACAATCCTGTAAAAAAAAAAAAATAATATATATATATATATATATCTCTGCCTGTGCAGACATGTACAACAAGCATCTTTGGAGTGGATTCAGGCCAAACATGCAACCAATCAGCTTCTGGGCAAGATAGAGCTTTTATTCCGGCCTTTTCTTCGCTGGCTAGACCGCAGTTTGGAGCGACTGTTCACTGAGGGAGCCAGGGAGGTAAAGCAACAACCTGTATTGACAGCAGATTGGAACTGCAGTGCATTTTTTTTTAAACTTCATATTAATTGCACCTTTTTCATTTTGAATTTTGCAGATGAAAAAAGATTTTGACTTAGAAAAGGCTGGCCTGCAGTTTATACCATACCAGGAGCTCCAGGCAACAGTGTGTGAAAAATCTGAGGATGATCACCCCTCAGGTCTGGCCTCTGACACCGCTGCTGCTGCAGATGGCACAGAGGATACCAATGCTGAGGGAAACCTGGAAAAGACAGAAGAGTCAGTGGAAGAAGGAAAGTTGTTGCCTTGTTGCTGTGATGAAGAGCAGCCGATGGAGGAAGCTAGTCGCCTGGTGGAGAACATTAAGATCAGCGATCCTCGCAGAGGAACAGAGGTGAAGATGTTGGGACTGAGGCTGGGAGAGAACACTGCCACTGTAGTTGCCCACCAAATTACAGTTTGTCTTCAGTGTAATAGGTAAGAAAAACAACAAAAATATGATTGAGAGCAAATGTTACATTTGAGTCATATCATATCGTATCTTTCAGGTGTAAGGTAACTGCAGACCTGACACTCTCTGGAAGGACAGTTTGTACAGCTCAGTGTGAAAAATGCAATGCCAGCATCAATGCTGCATTTAGGCCCTGCATGCTGCACCACTACAGCGATGTGCTGGGTTACCTGGACCTTCACAATGCCTCACCCGCTGACCTTGTGCTTCAGGACTGTGACCTTATTGTGGGCTGCCTCAGCTGCTCCCAGGAGTGCCCTGTGCAGGTAAGTAAACAGTCTTTTCTGCTCTTTTCTGCATGCATTTTCTGGGTGAAAGCCAACATTGTGAAATTACAGCAACAATATCTGAACTATATCTCAATGTTTTCTTTTGTTTTTTTCCCCAAACAGAATGTTTCATATGGACAAACAAAAGAGTTGAATTGTGAACACTGCCATAGCAAATTGAGCATCCTGGCAGAGAGCGTAAGATTCCAGTATATTCAGCCGCGCACCAACAAAACAGGTAAGGGCTCAGCTACTTTTCCTATAAAAGGGATCAGTAAAGGTTTAAGGTGTTACAAAAACAAAATATCTGGCAAAGTTAGCATTTTGTCCATTGTCACCATACTGCTTTATTTGCAGTTCCAAGTGTGGCTAATCACAAGACAATAAGAGACCCTGCTGTGCAAAAGGGGAAGGCACTGCCACAAAAAGGAACATGCAAACATTACAAACAGAGTCATCGCTGGCTAAGGTATCATCCTCACTGTGTCACATGTCTGAGATCCGAGCTTGGAGAAGTATCAGGCGCAAGTGGTGAAAGCGGTGCCCTCATGTTGTCAGGTTTCCCTGCTGTGGCCGTGCTTATCCCTGTGATGTGTGCCACGACGAGGACCAGGATCACCCCATGGAACTTGCCACCAGGATGATCTGTGGCTATTGTGCCAAAGAACAGGTGAGCTATAGGTCTTCACCAATCCCTGGAATATTTTTCTTTTCCAGCAAGACTTATTATAAACTGTGAATCATCAGTCATTTTGTTTCAGTGGGGGACTTAATTAAAAAAAAAAAAAAAGAGATCTCTCAAAGATCATCTCAAAGTTAGGAAGAAAAAGTTTCTTTGCCATTTCAACTGTTCATGTCAAACAGATATGTGCTGCATATGCAACTAACAAAGACCCTGGCGGGAAACCTTAAGGTATTCATAAAAAAAGACCAACGATTATATGTATAAAGGAGAAAAGTAGCAGCGAAGAGGTCGAGATACATTTTGATTAACTCCAATATTGCAAAAAAAAACAAACAAACAAACAAACAAACAACAAAATCGCATAATAATAGAAAGCTGGTTCCAACTATAAGTATGGATGCCAACTGCTTATGTCACTTTAAAGGAGACCATTTTTTAAATGTGATCCACATGTTTGCTTGCCGCAGCCATATGCCAATGGAAAGCCTTGCATTAGCTGTGGGAGCATGATGACGAGAGGTGCATTTCACAGCCACTGGGAGGGAGGACTGGGATGCAGAAACAAAGTCAAAATGAACAGGTGCGTCAACCTTAAGACAAGATTATGGTTGGTATTACAGAGGGAAAAAAAGGAGTGGTAGAGACATTTCATTCAGCCAAAAAAGAACCCCATGTTTGTTGCAGTGGTTAAGAGTTTGCTTTTCTTTTCTCCTTAGAAATGATCGACAGAAATACAGCAACACCAACAAAACAGTTTCAAGGAAGGCAGCCGGTGAAAAGAAGTAATGCGTGAACAAGAGAGCCTTTTCGTTCATAAATGGCTAATCGACTATAATTACAATGAAATCTTCCCAATGAATCATGTTGTTATGATGCACCAGTCAGAGTTGAGAGTTGTCAGTATCTTGATCTAGTACTTGATCTAATAATGTGTCAGGAGTTACTGTGGGTTGAGTTGGAGTAGTTTGTATTCTTTTGGGTCTCTCACGTTGCTGTGATGTATCTATGGATGACGAGCTCAATTTGTAAGCTTGTGGGTGACATTACAGAATCCAAAGTCACCTTTTTAGATGACAAATGAACAATCGCATCAACGCACCTGATGCCAGCATCATGAGTGGCTTTCTATAAAAATCCTGGAGAAGTGGTGACATATTTCACATTTGCAAAAATAGTTTTTGTTCTTCTTCCCTGCCTGCATAATAAATGTTTGACCCTGTACTGGTTGGAAAAGTCAGTCTAAAGCTTATCGATGTATTGTGTCTAATACACGTTCTTGAGTTCTTTTGTTAATCTTCTTGGCGAAGGTCTGTTTGTGGACATTGAGCTGCTGGGGGGTGGGTGGACTGGTGGTCTGTTCTGGTTGAGAGCAAAGCCTGTCCTGTCTTACTCCGCTATATAAAGGCAGAACTTTTCTTCTTGGTTATGAGACTTGGAGCTTTCAGTGTGCTGCAGCAAAATGCCGAACATGAGTGAGCTGGCGTTCCAGATCCTGCCCTCCAAGACATCGGACCGTCTGCTTCAGCCTCTCTGGGATTATTTGCTATTTCATCACCTGCCACTCATTTCATCTCCTTTATTCCCAGTCCTACTTGCTTTTTCAAGCTATTTCTTCTTCAGCATACCTTTCGCTATACTGGATCTTTTGGGAGAAAAGGTGCCTTCACTGTATCAATACAAGATCCAACCACAGAGGCAGCCGACCCTGAGAATGATGGCTAAGAGCTTCTTCACTGCTCTGTTTAACCACTTCTTTTTTGTTCTCCCTGCTGTCATAATTGGCACGCTCATTTTGCCAGCACCAACGATGCCGCAGGAAGCTCCTACTCCGTATGAGGTACTCATTGATGGACTGGCTACACTTCTCCTTTTTGACACTCAGTACTATATTTGGCATTTCATCCACCACAAGCATCCACAGCTCTATCGGTATGTTCATGCAATCCACCACGAATATGCAGCACCTTTTTCATGGTCAACAGAACATCTCAGCATCCCAGAACTTATGACTGTGGGGCTCTGGAGCAACCAGGACCCGATTTTTTTGAAGTGTCATCCAATGACCACGTGGTGCACGACAGTTTTCAGTATCTGGATGTCCGTGGAGGACCACGTAGGCTATGACCTGCCGTGGACCCTCAACCATCTGGTGCCTTTTGGTCTGCTGGGTGGTGCACCAGCTCATGACATGCACCACCAGAAGCCAAGCAGCAACTTTGCTCCTTTCTTCAGTCACTGGGACATTATCTTTGGCACTGCTGTTCCTCTGAAGAAAAAACTACGATAAGAACTGAATGCAAATATTCACATACTGCACCTTTTAGATATTTGTTTTGTTTAGCAGTGTCAATTTTTTTTTGATTGTTTTCTTCATTCTTTTACTGTTAATTTTGTAGTACTTCATACAGTGATCAATGGACAAACTTGCAAAATAAAATATGATAAATTTGCACTTTCATGGCTGTTCATTAGATAAAAATATTTTTTGCTTTAATGATTTCTTTGTCCTGGGCCTGGGGCCTTTCTGTGCAGTTTGCATGTTCTGCCTGTGTGGGTTTCCTCCCACCGTCCAAAGATATCATGTTTGGGTTAACTGGTGAATCTAAATTGTCTGTAGGTCTGAGTGGTTGTTGGTCTCTGTCTGTCTCTGTGTGTTGGCCCTGTGGTGGTGTGCACAGTCACATTTCATTCAAGTCATTCCAGTGAAGTAATCAGCAGTAATTAGTTGGTGGCAAACTGAGAAGGAATTCCTGCAAAAGACTTCCTGTTCTAGCTTTTCTCACAATCGTCTTACATAATAGTAATACAGTAATACAGTAATACATAATAGTAAGTGCCTTACTCAGCAGTATTTCCCTTACAAAGTCCACCAAGGAGTAAGGAGCATCTGAACAAGAGATTTTAAGAAGTGTTTGCCAGGCTGGTCACCTCAGAGTCGAACCCAAGTTAAGGGGGATTAAGGCTAACCCCTACTTGGGAAAATACTCTGGACTGAATAAAACGCTTCAGATTGCAACTATTTCAACAAAGTGACACAGCAAAAAAAAACAAAAAAAACAATGGGGGCCTGGAATGGTGTTTAATATCAAGCTTGAAGGTTTGACAACAGATTCTGTCTACAAGATTCACTTATCTGGTGTTTTGTCTTCATGACAAGTGAACATGCTTTGGACTTAGAATTAGACCTTTGATTCTTGGTTTTTTTAAGGTGGGGCTGTAAAACACTGGATTCAAAGACTGCAGACTTCACTTGTATGTAATACATAATATGACACTATCAGGTTATTTAAATTATTTTACTACTTTTGCCCATAAATATTTGAAAATGGCTAAAAATCAGGCAATAACACAAAATGAGGCAGTAATTTGTTAAATATTTATTTTATCACAAAAATTAAAAATAAAGCCAATACTACATAATCTCAATGAAGACTCTTGTTTAAATACTGAACAAACATGTTGGAAATTTGCCCTGTGTTCTCTGTTGGATGCATCTTTGTGTAGCTGATGAACTGCCGCCGTAGTTTTCGCAGCTCTGCCATGTTGATGCTCCTGGTGAGCTCGATGTTTAGCATCAGGTTAAGGACATTTGAGAAAGTTCTTCAGTGTGCAAACTCTTCTCCCATGAAGACAGAAACGTATTCTTAAGTTTTGGTAGAAAGTAACTCAACAGAGTATCTGAAGGTCACAGTGCCACAGCCCATTATGTTACTGACATAAATTAAACTTTTACCTTTCATCAAAGGTTGACCAGAGGAGAATAAATACACTTTTAAAGCTGTTTTCTGCTTGAAGTAACACCTTCAAAAGGAGAAAATCAAAGTGTTTGGTTCTGAGAAAGGCTGACACACTGCAGGTGCCAATAAAAACCCACTTCCTCTGTGTAATTTGGTTTCTCTCCACCATACATATCCCACACCGTGTCATTACTGACCTTTAAGCAAGACTGGCTGCTCTGCCTTTCATTTAATCCTTTGAACATGCATTCACCGACCATCTTTCCAACAAGCCATTTAACATGGAGTACTTTGCCTCCCGCTGGTGAGGTAATATCACATCCCTTCTGGGGTGGATGATGAAAATGAGAACCAGGTATTAACAGATGCAATAGGCACAGCTATTAGCTGCCACAGATCGCAACTCCATGAATTTGTGCATCACACAGGACTGCAAACATGAAAACAAGATCTACCAAAAACTGTTGAGCATGAAAAGAAAAATGCATTTTAAATACTGTTGACAAGTAGATTCTGTTTCAAAAGGATATTTTTTCTGTAGCTCCGGGAACTGAGACAAGATCTCCAGCAACGCTCGTCTTCTGGGCATTAAAAATTGCCTTTGAATAGAAATCATCATCATTATTATCATCTTCCAAGGAGCTCAAGTGCAAGATTAAATTGATTCGTTTGACAGATCATTCATTAAATATACAGAGAATTGTCCATGTCGGCTTCCGTAGTGACCACAATGCACCATAGAGCATTTTACGTAAGGCCACAAACAGGCGGACTGAACAGCACATGGCGCTAAGAAAGCAGAAAACTTCTTATTGGCTAGCAGCAATTTGCAGACACATCTAGTCATCACAGACAGTCGCAGTCAATATATAGATATATAAATAGAGGAGAAAGTGTATTTACATAAGAGAATATAGAAGCACACAACTGTTAAGTGACTTTGAGTTCAGATAATTTGTGACCTTGTGACCTCATGTTGCGTTGTATGCTACATGAAGCAGCAGCAAAAATAATATACCAGGGAGAAAAAAAACCTGAGTGGCTGGGAAATGAACGAATAGCCCAAATGATTTGATAAATGCATACCAATAACACATCCTGCGTGATCTTGTCCAACTCGTACAAGAAGTTTGCGGATGACAGTGGTTGCTGCAGAGAAACAAAGATCTGTTAGAATCAGGCAAAGGGAAGAGAGCACATGTACGTGTTCATAATATAACAGCATGTGCATGTTCCTCACACTCTGAGTCGACTGGTTAGGCGGGGGTGCTTTTCTTTTGAAAAGCGCGTCAGAGATGGCATCAAATGGAAGTGTGTCGTCTTTCAAGATGGTGAAGAGAGGACTGTCCCATCGGTTTCTGGAGTCTGGGGCTTCAAACCTCAGAACTAATGCGTCAAAGCTACATGAGGCAAATATCGAATACGGGTCAACCCTGACAAGGATATTTGTCAAATCCACTCTGCATCTGTGCAGCGTCTCACTCACATGTCCTGGGTATACTGCTCAGCAGCATCTCTGCTGGTATTCCACGATGAACTCTGCTCATCTGACGTCAGACAGTACACCTTCATCAGGACAAGCACAAGGACTGTATTCATAATGCGTTTCATTCAGATAAAACTGCAGCCTGTGAGCAGAGCATTTACCAGGCAATGTGGTGTCTGTGCATGTTTGATGAGGCAGAACAGCTCGTAGCGGTAGCCTGCAAAAGGTTTTAAAAGTAAACTACAGGTGAGTCACAGTATCAAAGTAAGAAATCTGCACAGCAAACTCTTAATGACGCCATTTACCTTTAATGTAATTTAGTGAGTCCAAAATTACAATGTCCTCCTTGTTGACTTTTCTAAACAACAGAGACATAAAGATGTTAGAAAGGCACTGACAGTCGGTCATCAGTGATCAACTTTTGGGGAAAATCGTGACACCTACCTCTCTACTTCTGCTTTCAGCGACGCTCTGACATTTTTCTCCTTTTGGGAGTCTGCAATACAGGAGGCAACATGAAATGACCGACAACTTGGAGGTCTTATTAGCTTATTAAATAATATAAGCTGTGTTAATAAAGCTGTGCTGTGCAAAGTCCGTCCGTGTGATGTGGTCCAGTTGGGACCAGACTCCATTCAAAATATCATCAATATAAGGCTGCATAAAAATATACGCAGTGCGTTGACCGTGAATGGAATCAGTGTTTCATAAGACGCTGCAGCTACATACACAAAACAACAACTCGAGGTGGGATGTGTTTAGCTCGACTTGCCTTCGTAAACAGAGTTTTTGTCCCGGACCAGATCTCCGTCCGACACCACGTGGACCTTCCTGTCGGTGTTCTGCTCAAAATGCCCCCTCAGCTCTTCTGCCCGCCGGCTCTTACCACTGCAGGGGTAACCGCACATCACCACCAGAGGCATGGCTGCTGGGTCCACACCCGGACCGGACTCAGACCCGATCCGCCGCCCGGTGACACTTTAACCCGGATACAAAACCCGGAGAGCGGGTCCGAGAACGACCAGCAGGCGGCGCCAGAGAGCTGCTTCAGGCAGACTGACCTCACCTTCAGATGCTGCGTGGTGGAAATAACAGCACAAACCTCCACTGGATCCTTTAGCCATTTTCATTTATTAATCAACAGAACATTTTGCACAGCAGCAAAAAGGGGAACATGACAGAAATTACAGCGAAGGTCTGGTTTGCCTCTCACTTCTGGGTTATAGACAGATGCAAAGTCAGAAAAGTCAGATTCAAATCAATGGATCCAAGAATAAAGCAGACTGGTGTGACAATGTCATTTACAAAATCATGTTACATTTGTTAAAAAAAAAAAAAAAAAAAGAAAGAACAGAAGAAAGGAAGGGGATGGTATTGGAGCTTCATCCTCTGTTTGATTTTACAACGTGCTGCTCAAACTGGATCCTCTCCTCGTCTTCTAGAAAAATTTGAGAAAAAAAGTCAGTTGTGCAATGGACGTCGTAAAAGCAAAAACAATGATCATGATAGGAATGAAAATAAACTAACATGTCTACTAGCTGTTTGTGCTGTGTTTGTCGTCCAGCTTTCAGCAGGTCGTCCACTCGTCCACTCCAGGCACCAAGAACCCTGACCTCAGCGGGAACATCTTCAAAGGCAGACTCCAGAAAGGAACCGTCCACAACACTCTTCTTGCCCATGAAATGTCCTTAAACCAATCAAAGCATACAATCATCATTTAAGGGTGCATTATAAAAATAGCAATACATTTCATTTTATTTTAAAAACATGCAACCTTTCTTACCTGTTGCCCACAGATTCCCCCTTGGATTCACCTTGAGCTTTGAAACTTTATTTTTCAGCTCAGTTAAATCGAGCATCATCGAAGATGTCATGGCAAAATATGAGATAAGGATGAAAGAAGACAAGAGTCCTGCTCTGCAGATTTTCGCCACGGTGCCTTTCATCCCTCTTGCGGGTTCTATGCAATTTGGTGGCAGTTATTGAGAATCTCTTTGCTCTTCTCTTCTGGATAGGTAGATATATTGAGAGAGGACGGGCCTAATATTGTAATGACATGAAGTCATCTGTCTGTGGTTGGCTTCTCATTGGATGCATAAGGCACATTAGTGGACCTTCTACCATTTTGATTTGCTGTGACGATCATCAAGTTTGTGATTTCCCTCCAAACGCAGTAATTGCTGCGGCCAGATGCCAATACAGACTTTTTGCCCAGCATTCAGTCGTTTATACAGAAATCAGCCTGTGACACCAAACAAAAGAAGATTCAGGTGTATAATTAAATGCACTGATTTATTTATAAGTATGTTACGTAAACATATCAAGGCACATGGGCCACTGCATGCTGAACAGATGTAATGGCTTAAGAAATGCTGTGAATCCAGAGTTCATTGGCTACTGTATGTACACAGGTCACTTTACTAAACAAATCCTTACTGTACACAGTATCAAAAGTACAAATTTCTTTCAACAAGCATTACAAAAGAACAAGTTGTGAATAGGTCATTCTTTTACAGCTCTGCAGGTTGCCTGCAGAGTGATTTAAGGATTACAGGAAAAAAAAAAACAAACAAAAAAAAAAAAAACCCCAGCTCATATAGTTCTCACGTAGAAAAGTTCACTTGCCAGTTCAGTCAATATGACCATATAACCTCACTATCATTCCCAAAATAATTTATAAAATTTAATAATGTGGAATAATACACATTTTTCATAACTAATTTTTACATTGCACTGAGATTACATGTAACTCTTCAAAGCCTTTCAACATTTAACAATCACTGCCATTTACCATGGAGGTAGGAACTGTCATGTACTCATTACAAAGCAAGAGGTACTGCTTTACAAATCAGGACCTGTGATTGAGTGCACTGGCATAATGAGTGTTAACGGGTCAAGGGTCTAAAATATTCATCTGGTTATTTATTTATTTATTAGTCACTTCACAGGTCCTGGTTTCTAAAGCATTATCTCTAATATGCTGACAAACATCACTTTCACACTTGTTCTGGATTATCCAGAACAATGTACCCTGATTTGACATAACATTGACCATTCACTTGCCTGAAAAATACACTTCTGGCAACATGAGGTATTTTCAATACTGCTGCACCACACATCCAATACCTCCCCACGTTTCGCCTGAATGATCGCTTCAAAGAAAAAAATTAAATAGATTTTAGTTTGTTTTTTTTTTTAAAGAAAGGCCAGATTCGGAACAACATAGGCTCCTACAAACCAAGCATCTTAAACAACCAAAGATAAAAACATCTTAGAATTCTTATACAGTCAAAAGAAAATCTTATGTGTAGCCTAACGTAAGTAGGCTTTGCTTAGCTAAACAGCTCTGCTCCTGTAAGTACTGCTTTAAAATGAATATTGGATTACATTATCTTTTGTGATAAACAGTGAGTAAAATTTGAGCTTTGTACTGCAATTGCAACACAGTCAACATAAAAACTGAAACCTGAATCCCATTCAGGTGATAGTGTGTAGCATTTCATACTTTTAAGTGAATTAGATTTACTGCCAGTTACAAAGGCAAAAATCCACCCTGTCAGTGTTACACAAAATACCAGATGTAAATCTAACAGATGTTTTTAGCTCTCTTTTCAGGGTGGAAGGTTTTAAAAAAAAAAAAAAAAAAAAAAAAAAAAAGCTTATGCGGTACTATGAGTGCAGTTATGTCTGGAAGGCAGGATGAATATATTAACATGCAAAGTTAAGTAAAAATAATTGAAATTTGAATATTAATTTGTCCTCTTGTTTATGAAAATACAATTTGATATGAAATGTTAAGGATCTGTTTGAATATACTGCGTGGTCTTGGAATAACTTGAAAAGACTGAAACACTCTGCAACACCTCCATGCATAATATCGCACACCCCTTTGTTACCCTCACATGGCTCTTACTACCAGGGAGAAACGGTTTGTGCCTGAGAGTGAGCACTCACTTTTAAGCTGCAGTCCGTGGTTTTGTCACAGTGCAGAGGTGCAGACTCTTCTGGCTGTGAGGGCTCAGTTTCAATTAGCTCTGGTGACATATTATTTACCTGCTCAGTCTCTGCTGATCGAACTGGCTGATTATCCTGCTCCTTCTCCCTAAACTCTGCCACCTCCTCTCCTTCTCCATCTTGTCCTTCAGGATCTTTGATTTTGTGTACAATGAAAAGATGTCTGCTGAGAGACAGCACAGATGTGAAACACAGGCCACAGTGAAGGCACTGAGGAGTGGCTTCATCAGTTTTATGCTGAGGTATATGCTGCTGGAACTGTGTACTGTCATCTGTGATGAAGCCGCACTTGGAACAGCGGTACTGAGTTTTCAGACGCTTCGCTAGCGGTGCCTCAAGACGATCCTTCCCCTCCTTCTTGGTGTCAACGACAGGTTTTTCTGATACAACTCCCTGCCAACCAAGCAGTCACACACACTTGAAAATGATGACCTATACGATCAATAACACTTTCATATGTGCCTGCAGTTGTGTTCTTTTGTGTTGTAAAAGCATTTAAGTAAATACCTACCTTGCTCACAGACTTTTTTGAGTCCTGGATAGCGTTTTTTGGCATTTGGCTGAGATCAGGATTTTTGATACCGTGCATTAGACTGATATGGTTCTTCAACATCACAGTTGTCGTAAATATTGTCTTTGAATCCGTACAATACCTTAAGCATTGACACAAAAAAAAAAAAAAAAAAAAAAAAAAAAAGTTTTAATTAAAATATTTGATTAGCTTCAATTTGTTACCCACTGATTAGTTAATTTTCAACCATAATAACCTTACCAACAAGTGTAGCTCCTCTTCTTTCCATCATGCTCCATGCGAATATGTCTTCTCAGACTGGTTGCAGAGTTGAAAGACTGCTCACAATGTCTACAAGGATACTTCTTTATTGACTGTTGGAATTAAAAGAAAGTTCAAATTAAAATTATGCTGCATTGTTAGCCTGATTTATGAAGTAATCCTAAACATGCAAGTCCATCATGTAGACACAAATAATGATTAGGGAATTCCTGTTATTTTTATTTTTAACATTATTAAAAATTAAAACAAATGATCTTTTTTTTTTATTTCCAGTATTCACATTAAACAGTTCAATAACTGTCACACTTAGCTGGGAATTAGCGACAGAAATGTACACAGCAACTTGTGTCTCACCACAAATATTCTCAATCAACACCAACTGTGACCTCAGCTGCAGGACTCACTGTTGTCAGACCCAGCTGTCATCTGTCCTGTCAGCACTGCTGAAAGAACAGTGCCTGGCCAAATTTTCTGAAGTATGCATGGCTAGAAATACCTACTTGATGATAACAGTTTTGAGGTTCACTAATTGATGAGTACGACAGGGGAAAATTGGATTTTTGTTCATATTTTAATCACTTCAACCAAGGTAGAAACAAATTTTCTCCCATGTTGATTATTTTTGCAGGATTACATAAAAAAAAAAAAAAAACTTGACAGCACCCAGTTATCAGTATCAGTGAAGCACTGAAATTGATTTAAAAAGCAGTATATGGATTCTACAGATCATAAATTATTAACGCAATCACAAGGGGAATTTATGACCACTTACCTTTCCGTGTTTAGTCTTTACATGAGAAACATAGGAGTCTCTTTCTGGAAACCACTGAAGACACTCCCCGCATGTCCAGCCAACAGGCTTTACACGAGGTTTGCTGTCCCGCTCAGCCTTTTTTCTGGGGCTATCTGTGTGTTTAACAGGACTGCGATTCTTCTGCTGTTGAACGGGATGAGCATCTTGGTACCATTTTTCGGACTGTATGCTGTTCTTCTCTGTCTCTCCAGTCAAGTTTCCCATGTGCACAACCTGCAAAAGAGAAGGTAAATGCCAATATAAACAAACACACACACACGCACACATTTATCTCACAACAGGTAACATGTTTGTTGGACTGGGATTTAACATGTTGATTTCTATGCCCCATTAACAAGGGTTTGTAGATTTATGTTGTCGCTGACAGGTTGACAAAGGGCTTGCTTGGATATAATGTCAGCACACAGTATAAACTTTATTGGAAAAATGGATAATAGCGGCTACAGCCTATTTTTCCTTTTGATTATTTAATTATGAATTTGTTGACCAAGTAATTGATAAAGGTTTCTCTTACTACATCATCATATTCAACTTGGTTCATGCCTTTTAACAGCAAGCCAGCAAATTATTTGAAAGTAAAGTTAAACAAGAGCTTAAGAGAATGCAACAACCTAACCTTGAAGTGCTGCACCAGCAGCTGTTTTTGTGGAAAGACAGAATTGCATTCTGGACACTTGAATACACAGGTCACACGTTTGTTGGCATTCTCATGAAAATGCTGAAACAGTAACTGCTTCTTGTTGAAAATGGCCTCACATGAACACTTAAAGATTAACCTGCAAAACAGAAATGAAACTGTTAAAAAGACCTGCAAGACTATAAAAAGAAGGATACAACTTTTGACAGTCAGCTCACGAAATGTCAACTCACAGAGGGGATGCTTTGATTGCACTGTGTTTATTTTTCAAATGGGCTTCACAGCTGTCAGAGGTCTTTAAAGCAACTGGACAGATTGAGCACTTGTAAAAGACCTCACAGTGTTTCTCTTCAATGTGAGACTTTTGTCCTTGATGGGTCTTGAAAACCATATCGCAATGAAGACATCTGGAAAAAAGAAAAACAATACAACTTTTCTGTAACCTGATATATGTAAGTTGATCTATGTGTATATATATATTATATATAAACTGAGCCACAATACAGTATAACCTAACAGCCAAATCCAAAGCATAGATCCTCAGTCTGGTTAAGACTACAGACAAGATCATGGGATGCCCACCTCTCCCCAAGGATCTTTTGGAACAGGCTAACATCAGGCAGGCTGACAGTATTCCCATGTATTGTACGCTACTCTCCTGAACTAAGGCAGGGGGGGCAAAGGCTCCCTCTATATAAACCTAACAGCTTCAAACATTCATTCAACCCTCACTCAGTTCAGCTCATTAATGATCAAATAGAAATGGAGTAGGGGTATGCAACAGTAGTGGGTGTAAAGCTGTCTTTTGTGCACTGTCTATTTATACATGCACAGCTGTTTCTGCACAAATCTTTTTTCACATTTCTATTTTACATTTTTTTCTTATTGTATACTGTGGTCTGTTTTTGTACTGTGTGCATGTAGGAATTTCGCTCTGTCCAGAACAAATTTCTCCCAAGGGACACAAAGCGACCCTTGCATTACCTGTAGCTGACATTGCTAATAAATGTTTTGTACTTCATTCCTGGTCACTTACTTGTACCAAGCCTTGCGTGCGTAGTGCAGACAATTTTCCTTAACATGCTTCTGTATGTCTGCAGAGCGACTCAGGGCACCGCACTCAGGACAGCAGTAAGGAGACTTGTGTGCGTGAATACGCTGGTGAGCTCTGAAGCTGCACTTGTTGGGTAACAACATTGAGCACACCCTACACATCTGAGACAAAAAAAAAAAAAGACATTAAAACAAGAAAAACGTAAACCAGGGAAAACACACAAGTACTCGTCACAAATCTTTGAATAATTATCAGAAACTTTGACTCACTAGTCCTTCCACATCTCCTGATGGCCTCTGGTAATGGCCTGCAAGTGCTTTGTAGTCAGGTAGCTGCTTGTTACACTCCATACATCTGAGTCTGTGGCAAACAACATTGTCTGAATATAACGGCAGGACGGGTTGGTTTTTGCGAGATTGCGATGTTGAGGTGTTAGGGTTTGCATTTGCAGGTTCAGCGCTTAGGGGTACAAACATTTGCTCTTCTGCTATGGGTTTCATATGGAGCTGTGTGCACTGCATCACCATGCCATTGTTCTTGTGCTCACGGGCATGCGCCAACAAGGCACACTTGTTGAAGAACACCATCGTCTTTGCACAGTGTGTACATCCCACTTCAATGTGAACGCTCCTCCTGCTGTAATGATATGCTAGACTCCTCTCCACCCCAAAGGAGTCCCCGCACTCGAGGCAGCAGTACCCACGTGGTGGAAGGCTGATATTGCTCTCTGGAGGAGGGTTCAGGTTGGGCACATATGTAGGCACAGGGTTGGCATTGTTCAACAGTCTGTTTAAGGTTCCTGCCGCTGTGTTGGGAATGGATGTGCGAGGATGAGGGTTTGCTGTTTTGACTTGATGCACCAATGGGACTGTACTGTACACGGTCGAGGAGAGAGTGTGCTGGCTTTGTTGATGAGAGGTGGATCGGGCAGCTACTGAAGCAGCAACACTGTGAGGGACCAAGTTCAAACTCGCTAAGTGCATTGCTTTGGGAAGGAAGTTTGTGTTAGCTGTATGCCCTGTTGTGGGCGACACTCTCTTTGGTTTCTTCCCCTTATGTGCAACGGACCTTTTCACAGGAGCACTGGCATTATGAAATACTGCTGTGGACTGTGCTATGCCCGACCTCTTGGAGTTTGCCTCCGATTTGTTGAGCAAAACCTTTGTAGCAGAGCTGGTTTTATTCTGTATTCCAACAATGCTATCGAAAGCCATACTTTGAGACTGATGAGGAGACATATTGCAATAAGAGTCTTCACTAATCATGCTCTGCGATGGAGAGGATTCGTAGGTAGAATGAACTTCATCCGTTTCTGAATCTGGCAGCACACTGGTGACGGTTCGCTTGATCTGGCCAGATGTGGTTTTGATAGTCTTAATTCTGACCCTGGGTATAGCAGGGGGTGAACCAGATGTCAATGCAGGGGATGCTTTGCCACTACTATCACTGCAGATGCTTACAGGGCTATCAGAGGGTTTCATTAACCGTTTGACAGCTTCAAGTGGACTTCTGGGGCTTCGTGGGGATATGGGCACCATGGGGCTAGCTTTTACACAGTCATTTTGAACTACTGACGTCTCACTGGGATCTTTTCTAGCGTTCAGAGCTACCAGGGCCTCAAGGCATGACGATAATTTATATGTCTGAGATTTGACATGTGGGTAAGAGGAAGGAACATATATTGTGGTTCCTGAATTGCAGTTAGTCTCAGTAAAATTCTGGTTACCGCTTGGCGGGGGAAGTGCACTATGAACTCTAGGTGTTGTATCAGTTTCATTTTTGACACCGATATCTGATGGCTCCTCACTTTTACTTCTTTCTTCTCTACTCCTTTGAGTGTTATTGAGAATATCCGAGTCCTTCGGACAATCGTCAAACATGCTAAGGTCCAATTTTTTTGGATTGTCCGGGACTGAGATTTCTGGAAAACAGGGCCTCTCTTGTTTTGAATGCATTTCATCTCTAATACACTGAGTGTCTTCAGATTCAGGACTGGAGATGGGACTAAAGTGAGAAAGAGACTGGGAAAAAACTGGTGTTCCATCTGGTTTTTGCTGTATAGGTGCCTTTCCGAGAAACTCTGTCGAACCTTCTCCATTCAAAGCAGAGACAAATGATTTAGAGAAGCCAGCATTAGTTGTCTCGGCAGAGTCGGTGGAGAACTCCTGTCCCCCGACTCCATTCTGCAATGCTGATCCTGAGTGAAGTCTATCAGCAAAGCCCTCCAGGGACTCCTGGCGACTTGTGTTCTTCACAATAACACTTACAGCAGGAACATCTGATAACGAGACCGCTTGGTTACTCAACAAACTGTCATCCAGACACATCCCCGTGTGTTTCAGCTGACTCTCTGTCTCCTCATGACTCCCCTGGATGGGCTCTTTGGCGTCCAACCCTGTGGCATCTGGGATGTCAAAGGCGGCCAGAAGATCATCAAAATCTGGGGTTTTCATGTCACCCATGGCTGCGTAGTCTCATAAACCTATAGAAACAAGTGAAAGGTTGGTTCCAACACACACCGTGGGCCTCCAGAGCAGAGTTTATCAAAGTGTTTCCGTTTAACAGTCCGGTAGCTGACCCCTTAGCTGGTCGGTAACGTCAGTTTGGCTAGCAGCAAAACGTTGTCTCGTCTCTGCAGCTGCTGTCTTACAAAGTAAAACGTATTAACATTTTTACTTAACATTTCCCACAAACCGCCGTGCTCACTGAGTTTCCAAACGTAACAACACCTTCACAAAGTGAGTTGTTTTGATGTTAGCGTGGCTAACTCGGGGCTGCAGGGAGTTAGCCGAGCAGCTACATAACGGACACTTAGCAACACAGCAGCCTAGCTTAGTGACATGTTAGCGCGCAAATGATTTACTCCAGCTGGTGGCCTAAACTCACAGACATCGACACGCAGCTTCGCTTACCATTTGATCCGGTTAAGTTTAACAGCTCTAGTAAATCAGCTATGCAGTGAAGTGAAGACGCGCAGCGCTGGGCAGCTAATGTTGGCTGTGACAGGGCTTCATGGCTAAACTACAAGCTAACTTGGTTTTCCTTTAACCCGTCGGTGTGATCGCACCCTCCGTGCTGTCTTGCAGGCAGAAGGCGGAGCCGCTCACTGATATAAATCACCCCCAGAGAGGAGGAGAACTCTGTTCACTGGAAATCAGCTGCTGCAAAGTAAAGTCTGATGAGTAGTACAGGGGAGGTTGTATCTGGGGTGAGTATGTTGAAAACATACACACTCCATAAGTAACGCACTGTGGTCAGAGCTGTCAACCTTTTGGATGTGAAGTTATAGCTGCAAACTTCTGCCACATCTTGATTTTTAGTATCAATCTAGTTGCAACAACGTGCAAACATTGTTCACTCACAATTCAAGGTGGTGATGCACGAAATACAGTGGTACTGATTTAAAGGTTGTGTGTGTGTGTGTGTGTGTGAAGTTTTTGTTTTCCTAAACAACAATATTTGGTTGACACAGTGTGTGGTGTAAATGTAAAGCTATCAGAAGGATACCAAAAACCCAGTGAGAGACACCTGATGGATATCCATATTAAAACATATGTATTTCTTTGATTTGCTCTGTGTCATCCCACCCATCTTGGCAGTCAGGGCAAGACAGTATTTTGTCAATTTATAATCAGGATGTAAATATGGGCATCAGATCCATTGTTTACTCTTTTCTAGCAACCTGGATATGCCGCAAATCACAGAGAAAGATAAGGTATTGTTTAACTTTTTGTTTTTTAGATGCGTACCCGGACTAACTGGTGTTAATGCTAAGTGGTTTTTCTTGGTGAAATAAAGCGAAGTGGAATTGAATGCAGATAGTTCAACAATGGAGCTGATTAAACATTTGCCAGCTTTAACTGACACTTTGTGGGTACTTTGTGGGTCAGTGAAGTCAAGAGCACGCTTCTGACGCATATTATCATCTGATTTCTGTCTATGAATTGAGGCGGATTTTTATTTACTATTTTATTTATTTATTTGATATTATATGCAAAACAGTTATCCTCCAGCCATTAGATTTCTCAAGCTATGACTGTCACATCGAAACCATCAAATTACTCTGTTCTGTTGGCAGATGGGTTTATGGAGAACATAACAGAATGTCTTAACTTACTGAACCAATACAGTCGTTTGCAGTAACATCTGCTAATGAAGTTCAGGTTTATGTGGCTCTCTGAACACAAATATTATGAGGCTTTAAACAAGAATGACTGTTTATCACCTCTGTCGAGACTGACTGAGCCCACATTGAGTGTTATGAACCATGGAATAATTGTATTTTTGCATTGTATTATTTATTTATTTATTTTTTTCTGTGAGACAGAAGATTAAATTTGAAATGCAGCAAGTGCAACAAACAGTCTCTGGTTATTTCCAGTCATGAATTATCATCATGAATGTAACGGTACTGCTATATATTTAATCGACCAGATGATGGCCAGTAATGACCCTGGGGCGATCTAATAATACAGTGCGTACTTGATGTAGTATCTGTTCAGTCACTGAAAGAGATTTTCTCGTGCAAATAGAATTTAACTCTACAATGCTGTGAGATGAACATTTTTGGAATTACAGAATAAAAAGTTACTTAAAATTCTAATGATATAGTCATGATCTTAACCTCTACAAAGTCTGCGTTGATTGTTTTTGCTCCCTATCTAAAGACATTTTCTTCTTGAGTAGATTGTTTGTTTTCTTTTTTGCAAATAATCTGAATGGTTTTATGATTAGGAAATAAATTGCTAATTTTGTTCATTCAAATCCTTGTGACAAATTTATTCCTCTTCTTATTAATTATAGGAGTCTCTGCAGTACTTGTGTGATGTGGACCACGCGTTCCAACAGATAAACCTATAATTAAACTACCACATTCTTTTTTTCTGTTATTCATTTACATGATAATCTCTTATTCAGAGACTAGTCCAGTCCGGGGCTCTAATATATTTATTTTTGATGAAGAATTCAATTTATCATTTACCTCTACAAAGTCTGCGTTGATTGTTTTTGCTTCCTATCTAAAGACATTTTCTTCTTGAGTAGATAGTTTGTTTTCTTTTTTGCAAACAATCTGAATTGTTTTATGATTAGGAAATAAATTGCTAATTTTGTTTATTCAAATCCTTGTGACAAATGTATTCCTCTTCTTATTAATTATAGGAGTCTCTGCAGTACTTGTGTGATGTGGACCACACGTTCCAACAGATAAACCTATAATTAAACTACCACATTCTTTTTTTCTGTTATTCATTTACACGATAATCTCTTATTCAGAGACTAGTCCAGTCCGGGGCTCTAATATATTTATTTTTGATGAAGAATTAAATTTTTATCATTTAGCAAGTGATGTACTTGATCAACATCACGTCTGCATTGTTGCTTCATAAGAAATCTTGCATAATGACGCTGTCATTTACTACCTGAGAAAGATCAGAGCAGTACACAACACACCTCCCTGTTAATTAATGATAAGATTTATCATCGAGGGCCAGGGTATATTTTCCCACTGTGCCTTCTACTGCGCTGCATTTCAAAGCTGGCTTTAGAAGGACCAACAATGAGTAAGCCATTGCATCTTCTTTTCTTTGAGTTAATTTATCTCATAGAGTACATAGATAGACAACCGTTTATTTGTTCTGAATTACTGCTTGATCAAGCTGAAGCTGCTCTCCTGAAAGCTGCTACACGGAAGTGAACAGTTGTTCTGTTTTTCAGCTGAAATCAGGGGTGTCCAGCCAGAAAATATACGCCACAGTAATGGCCACGGTGTGGTCAACCATGGCTTTGAAATACAGGTAAGTGTTATCTCTCCTTTTTTATAGAATATGACACAACATTTTTTATTTTATTTTTAAATAAAAATACGTCTTTATCCTCTCAGGAAGACAACTATGCTGATGTCAGCAGCTTCAGTGGGCAGGATAAAAACACTAAAAAGAGATTTGGATCATACCTAAGGTGTGTCATTCAAGTATAAATAATTTCCTTTCCTATAAGAAAAGTAGTAGCTTCAGAAATGTTGATCTTGTTTTTACAGTATGTGTAACCGTTATTAATGTTCATACAAGAAAAATCTGTGCTATTGTTTCTTCAGATGCTGTAATATGTATGAGGTTTATTTTCCTGGCTTGTGATTTAAATGTAGCCCATTTAATTCAAGAAAAAAAAAATCAAGGCAAGGATATTTGAATTAAATGTATATTTTGTTTAGAATGGCACCTTACTTCTAATTTTTGTTCTGGACTTCAGCCGAGTCACCAGACCAATTAATGCCACAGAGGATTACATCAAATCTCACTCAAAAACCTTCAAGTACATTGTGCTGGGAATACTCGGAGCGGGTAAAGTTAAAAAATTTCATCATTCAGGATAAATTATTATTGCATTTAATCACAGGTGGTGTCCTCTACACATTGAGGTCTTATGATGTTTATTCAGAAGAGCGCAACGGAAAGACATAACCATGCGGATTCAGACTGTTATTTTTGATCATGCTCTATTTATTTATTTATTTTTTATTTTGTTCTTTAGGTTATGTGGCATATTTCATTGCAGCCTGTGTATTGAATTTTGAGAGGGCCATTGGTCTTGTAGTCTTGACCAGTTTTGCTGTTGTTGCAAAATCATATGAGCTTCTGAAGGAGTACAAAGGAGAAAGCATCAGTCGGTGTTTCAAACCAGTTGCTAGATGCTTTAAAGAAAAACTGCATTGGCTGAGATGGTGAGTCTTTCTCTTTTTTATTTTTCCAAAAACTGTAAAATCACATTTACAATGGAATGTGTTAATAACCAAGGTGTTTTTGTTTTGTTCATTTTTTTCACTTACAGGGTTTTCATGTTGGCAGCTGTGGTCCTGCTTGTGGTGTGGCTCATCATAGACACAAGCAAGAGACCTGAGCAGCTTATATCCTTCGGAGGAGTGTGCATGTTTGTCGTGCTCGTTTTCCTCTTCTCAGTGCACAGGACAGCTGTGAGTTTCTACCAGTGTCTCCACTGAAGGAAGAAATAATTACCTTAGATCTGCTTCAGAACTTTGCCTCGGGCGTTGCACTCAAGTTATCTCAGTCTGTTTTGCTGAGTCTTTGGATATCACCTGACCTTGCGCCTTTATTATGATAGGATTTATCAGAAGGGCTTCCATGTAGTAACACAACACTTTGCTTAGGCTCCATAATAAAACGACTCTCAAATGATTTGCTTTTATGCTAATCTTTATAGGTAACATGGAGGCCTGTGTTTTGGGGTCTTGGCCTTCAGTTCTGTGTTGGCCTTTTTGTTATAAGAACAGAGCCTGGAATAATTGCTTTTGAATGGCTTGGAAGACAAGTCCAGGTATTACATTTATTTCTTTTCTTTTTGTGAAGTAAGAAAATGTGTAAATGGTGTATTTTACAGCATATTTTTCTTAGAAATTATAACCAGCATTTAAATTAATATCAATACCATTTTTTACTACTAGTAGTAATGAGCCACTCTGAAGATAATCATATATATGATGCTATTCACTACTTACATTCATTCGAACTGTTGGATTAACCAAAATGTAAGGAAAAGTAATGTACTTTTATTTTACTTTACTTGACTCATCTTTGTTCTGCCCTCAGTTTCTGCTAATTGTCACTTTAGTTCCTTTAGCATAACTTCAATGATTAACTGACTCCACCATAAATGTTATCGTTATCATCGTTGTGCATAGACTGGAGTAAAGACATAAGAAAATAACTTGAAATAGCAGGATAAAGCATTTTTTTTTATCTTTGTCTGATAATTTCAGATATTTCTTGACTATACCAAAGAAGGGTCTTCGTTTGTTTTTGGGGATCTAATTGCAAACATTTTTGCCTTTCAAGTAAGAGGATTTATTCTTCACTTAATCAACATAGCAAATTATTGAAATTGACCGTCCTTAACTGGAGTTTTCTGTTTTTATCCTCAGGCTTTGCCAATTGTTGTGTTCTTCAGCAGTGTGATGTCAGTCCTTTACTTTTTGGGGGTAATGCAGTGGCTCATACTGAAGGTAAAGCAAAGATGAAACATGTTTCTCGCAATATCACAAATGTCTTTTTAGTTACAGGTGTACAGGTGCTGTGATACTGTGACCATGAGCCATGCGCTTTTGTCCACAGATCTCATGGGTAATGCAGATAACGATGGGAACCTCTCCCACAGAGACCTTGAGTGTGGCAGGCAACATATTTGTTGGGCAGGTACTTCAGTTAAGGCTTGAACATTTCTGTTTTGCTCTGAAATTTCATGAATATTAATCTCCGCCTTTTATCTTAACAATAACAACAATCAGTTGATAAGTTACCATTTGATAACTTGATTACAATATTAACAGTTTGTATGCTTTTCTGTGCTTCTTGTTTACCTTTGCATCGCGATTTTTGCAAATTAGACTGAAGCTCCACTGCTGATTCGCCCCTATTTGAAGGACATGACCAAATCTGAGATCCATGCTGTGATGACCGGTGGATTTGCCACAATAGCAGGCAGCGTCATGGGGGCATTCATCTCATTTGGGGTGAGATTAAGCTGTTTTTATGACATAAGTTTGTTTCTTATGACAAAAAATAAGAATATTATGTTTATAGCATATAACACATTTAATGAAGAAGAGGGATCAGAAAGCTTAGCAAGGATTGATTTATTTTTTATTATAAATCACTGGGATGATGTTGTTTAGGTGATCTGACGTCACTCCTCTCTGTTTCAAAAACTTAAATGCAATCATAGATAATGCCTTGAAATTCAATGCTGTAGACTTTGCACCAAGCCCTGAAATAAGATTTCAGATTAATTATTAGTAGTACTTAGTCACAAAAAAAGAACCACGACTGAAATTTTGAGGACATCAACAATATCGTTGGGTTAAACCTAAACCTGTCTAGAAATGTGCCAGAGAAAACCAAACCCTGCTACCCTTTCAGTAGCAGCCATTAAAATCTGGTCGCTTATTAAAATTGTGGTCAAAAGATAGTCATAGTACTGGAACAGGTTGGACCAAAACAAGTTTGAAGGTCACTGGAAAGAAGCCAAGCTCCTGGGAGAGGTTTCAGTAAGAATTCTGCTGACAAGCGTTCAAAGCAGATCTTAAGAAAACTACTGAGTACAAGGTCAAGAGCACAGTTAGCGGAGTAATGAAAAACACAAGCAAACAAATTCATAATTTGAGGATGGTTTTGTTTACTATCTATCATTTGAACAACATTTCAATTGCAACATGCAAATACCACATGCCATGGCTATTCTCTGGGATTGAACAACTCACTGTGTTTGGCAGATTGATGCATCTTCTTTGATATCAGCGTCTGTGATGGCTGCTCCTTGTGCCTTGGCCATCTCAAAGTTGTCTTATCCAGAGACAGCTAAAAGTCCCTTCAAATCAGAGAAGAATATTAAAGTGGCTTGTGGGTGTGTTTGTCGGCCTCTTAATCCTTTCTCAATCCTCTCATGGGTTTCTTTCCTCTGCTTTTGTGAGTGAAATTTATTTTATTTATTTATTTATTTTTTACTCACCAGAGATGAACAGAACATCCTGGAAGCTGCTAGCAACGGAGCATCTGCTTCAATAGGTCTTGTTGCAAACATTGCAGCAAACTTGATAGCCTTTCTTGCCATCCTTGGATTCATAAATCAAGCTTTGAGTTGGCTTGGAGGGATGGTGGGATATCCCTTAGTCACATTTCAGGTATCCTTTAACAAAAGACTAAAATCATGATAATAGCAGTAGATTTTGATAATGTGGAAATCTCTTTATATTTTAAATGTTGATCAATTTATTGGATAATAATTACATGTAATTAATGAAATTGAATAAGGGATTCTAAAAATGACTTTTGCTTCTTTGCTCATAGCTCATTTGCTCTTACTTGTTCATGCCTGTGGCCTTCATGATGGGTATACCATATGATGAAAGTTTCACTGTGGCTGAACTAATCGGTATAAAGCTCTTCCTCAATGAGTTTGTGGCTTATGAAAAATTATCTATGCTGAAGAAGAACAGGCTCAGCGGACTTGAGGAAATTATAGGAGGTGAAAGGCAATGGATATCTGTGAGTAAATGTTCTTTGTTGGAGTTTTAATGTTGACAGTGTATGTGTCCAACAAGTATAAGTCAAAGGTAGCAGCACAAATGCTTTTTTTTTTTTTTTTCTTGTTTTAGATTCGATCAGAAACAATCGCCACTTACGCACTTTGTGGGTTCGCCAACTTTAGCTCACTGGGTATTGTGATTGGTGGTCTCTGTAAGTATGTTATCATCCCTTCAAGTTTTTGTCCTGTTGCAGGATCAGCAATGATTTTTGACATACAATATTTTCTTTCCTTTTTTTTTTTCTTTTCACCAAAGCCTCTATATGCCCAGCAAGAAGAAGTGATATTGCTTCTCTAGTGTTCAGGGCCATGATCACCGGCACTACTGTATCTCTTGTCAATGCTTGCATTGCAGGTAAGAGCTGGAATTGGTTTTAAGAGCATCTGAGGAGTATCTTATATTGTGATTTAACTGAATAGCTCTGACATTGTGTCTCAGGAATCCTCTTTGAAGCTAAACTGGACTGTGTGGGGCTATTCGGGATGTCTGCTTTCAATGCCACAGATGTAAACATTCAAAGTTGTTGTTTGGACCTCTTTCAAAGGTACGCCTTTATACTTTAGTATAGATATCTTAAATAAATATATATTCATTCATTAGTGACACATAAATACATTTGTGCACTTGGGATGTTAAAGATCTCCCTGTGATATGGGCTCATGTGCTTAAATCAAACTTTGATCAAATTTGTTCTTTTGCAGCACGACAAAGAATGGCACCATTTCATTTGAAGGCTCTTGGAGCAACGTCATAAATGCCACTGTGTTTTTCTCTAAATGTTGTCAGTGTTGTGGTCTTTCTCATGGGGCACTTTGTAATTAGAGGAGAAAAGTAAAGTCTGTTTTTACACTGTACTCACTTCATATTTATAGATGTTAAAACCAAAAATTTAAAGGGCAAACATAGAGAATTGTACCTCAGGAAATTTTCAGATATCAACTGTGTGATCAGTGTAAATATTTAAAATAGAAAATGAGTTATTTTGTTATTGATGATTACACATAAAAGCATTTATTAAAACAAAGGGCAATGTAAACAAAAATGGGAGTCATACTTGGTCATGAATGTTTTACACATTTATTAAAAAAAGAAACAACATCTTGCACAGTGTGACATACCAATGACAGTCCACATTGTAAACACAAATTTACTCAGTCACTCGTTCATTCACACACTCCCGCACACATTTTTTTTTATTTTCTTCAGACTACTTCATTCAGAGGCAATGCCTCCTCCTCTGAATAACTGTGCTTATCCATGAGATAAAAGGAATTGTTTTCATTCCTATTCTACTCCCAAATTCTGCGTTGTTGAATGTGGTCTGGTTTCTGTTGATAAACTGTACTTTAATAAAACTTACAGCTGTACTTAATTGTTCGGCAAAAGGTGATCAGCAGCTGTCGTAAAAGTTTGCAGATTTCCCAAAGTGATCAAAAGGCGTCTGCAAGTCCTGAGTCTTTTATTCTGGTTATTTCATCGTACAAACCATAGTACACGTCCAAATAACTGAGTGGACCTCACTCAGCATCCTACCTTGCTGCTGAGGGCACGCTCATGTGTTTGCATGTTAATGAGCCTAAGCATGCTGTAGTTAAGGAGTTCGCTGCTCATTGCTTTGACAGTGTCAGGACAGATTAAAGGCACAGAATGCAGCTGTAATAAACAGATACAAAGTATTCAAAAGCTACTAAAAAGTAATGCCAAAAACAAAGTGCACACAAACATCTCTGACCTAAAATGGTGCTGTTATTCCACAGCATCAGTACAACTTTGCTGTATAAAATGCCGCATATGTGCTTCTAATACTAATAGTAACGTGTCCAAAATAAACATATAACTTACTTAATGCTACACATTCTGTACATCATAGATGAACATGTGTGTTTAATACGGATGCTTTTCCTCGATCACCTCTGAGGCTGTGCTCATGTAGTGTTTATACTCAGCAGATTTTCCAGTCAATACCCCAACATGTTGACATGACACCCACCCAGTTAAAGAAAACAGACGCTGCAAATACATATACAATGTATTTACACTGCGCGGCAATTTGTTTGTCCATTCACTGAGTCGATAAGACTCAGATAGGTGTTTCAGGTGATGTAATGGTGTTTTGTCAGGTGGGTGTTGTTTTTCATTCTTTAGCAGTAAAAACACCGACACACTGGTGCCTCTGAGCTCTGAGGTCAAAACCCTTTCGCCCGTTGCTCCAAACCCTTTCATAAACATTTCAACCATATTTAGAGGCAAACTCATTCGCTGGACTACCATCACACATTTATTTGACAACAGCTGAGAAATTCAAAGTTATTTTTTTACGACAAGTCAGATCAAAAGCCTTTTCTCATAATTCTTGCTCTTCATCTCCTTGCTGGCTTTGCTAACTGGAAAGAAACTGGTGATAGTTAACCATTTACATCAGTAAAGTGCGGCTTGAAAGAAAAGAAAACCTTCTTCCTACCGCACTTCAAGATCATTGGCAATTTCTGCAGGTTTGGGTTTGCTGTCTGATTTATTGTTTTCTGGCTCCTGAACTTTTCTTGTCACCTTAGGGCTAGAATTTGCCTTTCTGGACAACTGAGGGCTGTGTCCTTTCCGCTGCAGTTGTGGGCTGCTAGAGCCCAATTTGCGATTGAGGAGGGGGCTCCTGGACCCCTTCATCTTGGTAGGCTGCAGCAAGTTATCCATGGCCAGGGGACGCAGGCCAAGAAGTCCACAGAAATAGTTACACTGATGCTGTGTGAGGAACTGGTCGAATAGTTCCGGGGAACCACACTCAGTTAATCCTTGGTATCTGAAATACAGAAGGCAGTGTTTTTCTAAATATTCATATTACAAACACCATAAATGTTGATATTACCAACATTATACCAAATATGTTGATATCAATGATTGAAATCATTTGAATGTATCAAATACAAACCCTTTAGACTTGGTCACAACTCGAACATTAGTAAGCTTGGCTTCAACACCTGCAAATACAAGGCAAAGAGGATTAGGAATGTTTTCATTCTGACTCACTCCTTTAACAATCATGCTATATGTGTGGCTTACCCTCCAGCTGAGTGACGAGTAAATTTCCATGAGTCCACTGATGGATCCAGTGCTGGAACGTGCTGCATTTTTGCTCCACCTCTGAAGTGGTTCGTGTAATCAGCCTTCCTTTAGGCTCCATTGTACAATACTTGCGGAAGACACCTGCAAGATCTGCCTCGACTGTAGCATATGGCACAGAGTTTGCAGGCCGGTACATCAGATACTGTGGAATCACTCTGCAGGCAACACAATAAAAGTATACTTTGGTGATCATAAGCAGCATTTTCCATTTTAATAGTGTGAGTAAAATGAATGGTGAACTCACTCTAGTGAATGGCCAAAGTTCTCAATAACTCTTGCTTCAGCTGCAAAGATCTTGCAGTATTCTCTAATCATGTTTTGGACTTTACATTCCTAGCAACAGAAAGAAATGACTGAATCAGAAGCATGTTCTGTAATTATTGTCGCCGGGAATTGATTCAGAGTCATTGAGTCTGGGAAATGAATCCCCTACTCACTTGTTTAGTAAGCTCTTGATTTCTCTCTGCAAGGTTGCTCTCCTCTTTGGTCCCGTAGGCGATGGGGCTTTGAACTTTGATGACGCAGTTGCTTCCAGAATCAAAGATAGGATCCAGGCCATAAATAACCTTCACTCTGCTGGCCTTGTGAGCGCAGCCCTCCCCAATGTTTGCTGTCTCGGTCATGATGCGGCCAAAATACTTGTTTCCCCAGTTTCCACAGTCAGCCAGGCCCTTCGTGAACAGCAGTGGAGTCATCTCGATCTCCTCTCCAACTAAACAAAAACAGAAATAGATATTTACATTTAGCAGGATTAGGGATATATTTAAAAAAAAAATGAAATGATTCCAATGGGAAATTTACCTTCCAAATCATCTCTCAGTAGTATCTCAGAGAGAACTGTAAAATAGAAAATGCAAAAAGATTACAAAAAGTATAGCTGATGTTGTTAGTAAGATTTCAGACTTGATTCCTACAGGCGTAGTGTATCTTACTGTCTGCGCTCAGCAGGAAGTCGGTGGTGTCAGTCCCATATTCATTTTTGATGGTGCAGCCATACACCCCACAGTCTTGGCTGGATGCAAGCACAATAGCCAGCGCTACCTGACTTTCATCACCTCCACTTGAAGAGAAAAAGGAGAGAAGCCCGCAATTATGAGTGTGTCAAGCTGACTGGCTAATTCAGATTTGTACCTCAAAGACTCTACAGTCCACAGGGTGTCACTGTGAGACAGATGATCAGGCTGTGCAGCAGCAGTTTGCTGACACAGCAACCAATTGCACATATATAGACTTTTAATGCCCCCTGGAGATGAGAAAAATATCGTGTCAGGTTACACTTTCTGTGTCTGGCCAGAGATTCACCTCTCTGTGTCACAGCTGTGGGGTTCACAGTCACATGCGCTGGATGTCTCTGCAGTGAGAATATGAGAATGACAGAAGGCCATGGGATGCACTCTGAGACCCCAAAATATCCTGTTCATCCTTGTAGCACTATTGTTTCACATGTGGAAACTGCCCAGTTTTACCACTCGTGTTGGCTGGAAGTCCTCAGAATAACAGCAGTGAAAAAGGTGACATTATTAAAATAATAACAACTAAGACAACATTGAACAGTGTGTGATAATGCTGGTGATCAGTGTTACATCTGGTAAGAGGGCGGCGGGAAGGGGACTTACCTTCTCTTCACCTCCAGTATTTCTTCCTCATCTCTGAACCACTTAATGGTTGAGTCGCTGAGCACATTGAAGAACTGGCACCAGAGCTTCAGATGTCCAGAGGCGTCTGGGAAGGGCTCTCCCCTGATCTTACGGATAACCTGTGGAGCTGGTTGTGTGAGAGAGAGCATGAAAGAGATATAGAGAGAGGGGGAGAAAGAGGGAGAAAGGGGGTATGTTACCCAAGAAGGGGCCAGAGGTAAACATGCATATTGCACTCAGGAGTGGAGACGTTCTAATGTTTCCACTTCCTCAACAGCATGTGTACTGATCAGATGATCGTGTTGACAAACTTCCAAAGATATGTGAGGAGTGCAAGTATGTTATGGTGTACTTTGTGGAAACTAAGCAAAAAATACATTACACCTTAAAGTGTCAGTTTGTACTTTATAACTTAGGTTTGAGTGCTTTTGGTTCATACTAATTGTTTTGACAAATAAGTCATTGCATGAATAAAATAACATAGCTCAAACAAGTTGATACAGCTCTTATTGGAAAGCATTCACAAGTTCCAGTTCCCTTTTGTTCACACAACTGAAAAGCTTAAGTGGATAATCCGTTTGTTGGCACAGTACCTTTCAGAGGATCTGGCCTCTTTTCCGCTGGTTTCTCTTCTTTTGTGGTGGCTGTCTCTTCTTTGGGAGTCTCCTCCACCACTTTTGGCACCTCCAAGGTGGTTTTTCTACGGCCTAGTAGTGGCGAGCGCCTCTCCATTGGTGGGGTGTGCTGTCCCATGGAAGCTTGTAACAATGCTGCTCTGCGAGCCTGGCTGGGTGACATGTAGGGTGTCTCCTTCTTGCCTTGAGTGTCCTGGATGCCAAGCGCTGCTCCGTCTCCATCGTCTTTAGTTTTTGGGATGAAGATTTTACGTCTAGCTCCAGAAGCCAGCTCCTCTGGTGTGGCAGAGCGTATGAGTGACAGACTGTCTCTGCGTTTCATCCGGGGACTGCTTTCACAGGAGAGCGGCAATGTAGGCGTTGAGCCGCCGCTGAGATCTTCATCTGCCCTGTCATTGTGATGATCCCCCACGGTGATCACAGGGACGGGTACAACAGCATCACTGTCTGAGTCTGGGGTCACCTTGCCCATGTATTTACGAAGACTGGCTGGACTTAGTGACGGATGTGCTGGGGGTTTACAGCTGAGACGTTCAACAGAACATCTATTTCTTTGGAGGTCCTCATTCTCTATCTTGGCCTCTTTAAGAGGTTTTATCTTTGGGACATTAGCATTATCTTCTCCTGCTTTATTAACTGATGGCGCGTTGTCTCCAACCTTTGGTAATGGAGCTTCATATAACAAAGAGGGAATATTCTCTGACACATCTTCTTTGTTGTGTTTTCTACCTGTGATCACAGTCATAACGTCATTCTCTGTTCCCCTTTGTATAATTACTGAAGTGTCTGTTTCTGGCCTCCCACTGTGTGTGTGCCATTTCATTTCAGAATCACTTTCATGACAAGTGAGTGAGATTGGTGGCACTGCAAACAAAGGCACTCTTGGACTTTCAATAGGCTGCAGTGCATGAGAAACATTGGCATTTACAGATGCGTAATTCTCCTTGTCATCAGTACATGAAACGTTAATAAGAGGAATTGAAGCGTAGCCTGTCTGAGGGAACTGCTCATTGGTCTGCATGCTTGGCTGCGGCTCAAGAATTTCTGACTTGTCATCTAATTGTGCAACATCCTTTACTTTCTGTGACTGGGAGACACTGTAATCAGCCTGCATACCTTCCTCTGTGGGTAATGAGGCTTGAAAATCAGTCATGCTCTGGTTTGGCATTATTGTCTCTGGCACATGAGTTGCATCATGTTTTTGTAAAATAGCAGTTTCCGGTTCATTAGGATTCTGGACAGTAAGTGGTTCAGTGCACTCTTTGAGCTCAGGCCCAACTATTTCAATTTTTGGGATTACAAAATGTTCATTTTGGTTAGCATCTGGAACCACTGTTTTATCTGGGGTGTCTTCAATAGTGGTTATTTGGATTTGGGGAATATCCTCTGAGGGCCAACCCAGCTGTGTCTCTCCACCATCTGGTTGTGGAGTTTTATTGTTTTCATCATTACCACTGCTCCCCTCACTTTGTGCTACTGACACTATTTTTGGCTCCCCAAACCCCTGTACACTCTTCTCTGTTTCAATATCAGACTGTGAATACTCATTTCTGGCTTCTGTCTTCTCACCTTCTAAAATTGTATGCTCCTGTGTGCTCAGATTGTGATACAAGCTAACATTTGCAGCTTCCGCTGAAACTGAATTTAGTACATCTTTTAAGTCACATTTCTCTTCACTGCTTGTCAGACTTGAGTTGGGGGTTGGTATTGAGCTGAAGATGTGGACTTTTGCACTCTCTTCTGCTATAGGAGGAGGACATTCAGGCTGTACTTTTAGGTCAGTGCTCTGTAAACTCACTAGGGTTGCACTTGGCGGATATCCTACATTCATTTCCTGAGCCAGTGAAGAACATTCAGCTTCTTCTTTTACGCGGTCTTCCTCTATAATGTCTACTGCTGCAGAAGACAGAGCTGAAAGCACCTGATCTGGTGGTATAGATTCGCATGGCTCTATTCTCTCTTCCAGTGAAGATGTTGCTAAATCAGTCATTTCAGATCTGTTTATAACCGAGCATGGTGGTTTGCTGGATTTCACTTCAGCTTTCTCCCCCTGACACAACTTACTGGGTGAAAGCTCTTTCTCTGTGTCAGGTTTACCTTCTTCAGCCATCTTATCAGTACTCAATGGCCCTTCCCTGTCAGAAATTGTTTTGGTCTGTGGTGAGACAGACATGTCTTGCCTGGGCAAGGAGTCATCTCCTGGAGTCTGGTTAGCTGGCTGTGGTGAAACTACCAGGGAATCTAGTTCTTGGTGGTTTACAGGAACCTCTTCGTAAACTGTGACAAATAGAGAGTCTTTGTCTTTCATCTGAGTGAAAACAACAACAAAAAAAAGAAAGAGAGAAAAGTATTAGTATTTCAAAACTTGTCGTTGCATGTAGCAGTGTTTTATTTCCACAATTAACTCAATGTTTTCCACTCTTAGTTTTAGCTCCAATCCCTGTAAGATATAATCACTAGTTTGATTTACTTGTTAGTAAAAAAAATAAAAAAGTAAAACATACATCTCACATTTAGGAGTTAAAAACTATTTTTAAGAGCATGTTATTCTAAAGTTTCTGCAGTGATCTTTGACTGTGTGATACTGCAAAACCATAAATCAATTATTGGCTGTCAAAAATACTGATACTGTTTTTCACAAAATAAATATTTACAATGTTGTGTTAATCTCCAATAGACAGGAAGAACAGTTTGTTATTAAAAAACTGTTAGACATTCATTAACTAGATGGTAGATGGTTCATACTTTTAAAAATATGTGGAACAGCTATAGAGGGTCAGTATAGTCTTGTGTTTTATGACCCACCAGCTCATTTTAGGACCTTCCTAAGCACACATCACGTGCATGAAACTAAGTGTTTACATACGCACGGGCCCAATAACATATATACACTGTTTGGTTTATATTTTTTTTGTTTATTTTTTCAATATGAAGAACAAACACAGTGCCACATTTTATACAAATGCTTATGTTAATGTTTATGACGGCTCTCCAGTCAAGTTGGATTTTGCTGGCGTACTAATATTGAAACGTGGCAGGAAATTCCCCAGTTGACATCGGGGTGCTGTTTACACAGCTTCTTCAGCCATCTCTCAGCAGGAAAGCCGGTCATAACATATAAATCTTTTGTGTGCATTTGCATTATTTGCTCCCAATAAAATATTTTCATTGGACTTTGATGTTGAATTGTACAACTGTCAGTTATGAATTGAAAGTAGGCACATCACTTTGAACTTAAATGGAAGTGTCACACTGGGTTTTCCCCTCTCTGCCCCTGTCTGTGGTTCACACCATTAACATTAAAGCAGAAGCACAACAAGGTCACGTGCAGCCTCGTGACAACATGTTTGGCCAGAATTCACTGCGAAGAAGAAAAAGGAAAAAAAAAACGAAGTTGCTGCTTTCAGTGGTAGGAACAGCTGTCAGATCCAGTCCAATAACAGAGCTCTGGCTATCACTGTACATTTGTGTGTAAATATAAGTCAGGCCCGTGGTAAAAACATTGTTCGGATGAATGATTTGACTTCCTCCACTCAGTCATCCATTAACTCTGACGTTATACCGCAAGAATAACAAAGGTTCAGTTAAAATTCCACTTTAATTACAAAGAACAATGGATAGTGGATAATGTTTGGAAAAAGTAACTTCACTTCCCATTTCCAGATGTAATGGTGTGCCATGTAATTATGGGTGTGAATGAACAATGTACAATTCACTGAACAAAGCAATTAGCATATTCAGAATATATAGATCTTAACAACTTGTGGAGTCATATTAATTATCAGCGGTAATATATTGAAATATCAGTTAAATTTTACTAAATAAAATATAATTATTGATGTTAAAGTATCACATTAACTATAAGATATTTATGAATAACAGAGAAAATTTGAATAACCTTTGAGGACTAAAACTGGGGATCTACCACTTTGAGCTTAGGTTTTTAAATATACACACTTCATTTTTATGCATTTAATTATGTATCATATTCATTCAAATTGGCAGGAATCTGTGAAATCTCAAATACTGCAGAAATACTAAGTCACTAAGTATCACTATCATCTGTCATACTGTCTGTGTTTACTGTACAGTGCATGTATCACAGCATGAAAATCCTCCACACGACTAGAAAGTCAACAAGCTGGACACAAAGGTGCTTTCTTTAGATGAGGAAGAGGTTTATTTTAAGGAATGGGTGGACAGTGACGAATGTGTCCAATGTGTTGAGGCCTCCTTTCATGTTGAGACGTGCTACAGGACTCACTCTACTACTGCTCACCCACGCCACACAGGCCTCCTACATGCAGAGCCCTGTTTGTAACATGAGAACCACTTCTGATATTCGGGTTTCATCATTATCTCTGACGCACAAGTCTCACACTAAGCTCAGCCAAACATTTGAGAACTCCTCCTATCCTATCTTGCAGTGTGCAATTTAGATACACAACAACCCTCACCCATCACATGTTTTTTTTGTTGTTGTTGTTTGTTTGTTTATTTTTATCACTGATATAATATTGTATGTTTTAGGTCGTGCATTGTATGCAGCTGTCTCACTGTGTCACGTGAATATAAGCTCTAAAGATGAATCTGTGAATTATGGTCCATTTCTAATCTACCACATTTAAAACCAACAGCAGCATATCATACATGGGTTTTTGGCTGCTGAGCTAGGTCATCTTGTTATACACATATAGTTTACATGTAACTATCAAGACAGAAGCCAACTGACCTGCAACACCACTGTACATACCTCGGTGAGGACTTGAAGTCCAGATGATGGCCTTTCTTCACCTGAAGTGCTGCTCTTTGTCCCCTCAGACTCCCTCATGGACTCATGGACAGACTCATCGGCCTCATTCTGTCCTGTGGCCTCATCTGTGGTGTCAGGTGACAGGATATGAATGGGTGTCAGGTCTATGTGGGGTACACTGTTTTCAGGCTTATGTTCATCCACCTCCATTGAAACCAACTGCTGCTCCATAGCCACACTTTCTAAAGACTCCTTTGGTTTATCTGTTTCCATTGATACATCCTCTGTGGGAAGCTCGTTCACATCTAAATTAAGTTCCCTTTGCAGCCGAAGAGATGGCGGTGTTTCTGGTTGAGAAGGCTGACTTGAGTCATGGTCAAACTCTCTGTCCTTGTGTTCAAAGTGATCATGAGAGTCTTTCTTACTCTTACCAAAGAAGAAGTCTTTGACTGTGTGAAGCATTGAGGAAATGGAAGCCTGAATGTTGTGGTGGTCATGATCCTTATGAACCTTACTGTGATGTTTACTGTGGGCTGTTGTATGCAACATCTCTGATGACCTTTCTCTTTCTATGGCCTCTCTGCTCCTTTTCTCCCTCTCATATTCTTCTTCGAAAGCTTTTTCTTGTTCCTCCCTGTCGTTTTGTTTCCCCTCTGTCGCTTTACTGTCACTTAAAATGGAGACGTTATTCTCTATGGGCTGCTCCACTCGAGATGAGTTCTGTTTCTCCTCAGCAGCCTGAGTCTGGATAGTCTCTGCCAAAAACTGTGCCAAACTGATTCCTCCGTCATAACAGTTTTCACCTCCATTCGCCATCATATGGCCCCTGCTGTTGCTGCTTCCACAGCCGCCGTTGACCCCAGCATCAACACCATTTGAGATCTTTATTTTCTTTGGAGCCAAGGTTTCCACAGATGGAGGCGCCTCCTTCTCCGGGCCACTGTTTTTGGTCTGGATGTTATCTGTTTCCATGACTTTGGACTCAACTCCATTAGGTTCTGCAGCAGCTACGAGTTGCTCCCCAGGCTCGAGCTCCTTGACCACTGCCTTCTCTTTTGGTGGTGGGATGGGCCGTTTTCTTGGAGGACGTTCCGGGCTACTCTGAGGTTTCTCTTTCTTAATGCTTTCTTTGTCGTCCTTCTTATTCTGCTCTTCCAAGTCTTTCTTCTTCTTCTCTGCTTTCTGCTTCAGCTTGGCAAAGAACCGCTGGTGGATCTTGTATTCATTCATGGTGCCAACCTCCAAAACTCCTGAGCAGGAGACAATGCCTTTACTATTGCTAGCTGAAACCTGATAGATTGCCGCATCGTCCAATGTGCAGCTGAAAACAGAAGTATAATATTAAAGGTACTTCATCAGTAACCAAGGCAACAAAGGTGCAAAAAAGTTGTTTTGCATACTTGTATATATGGAGAGTGTGGGTTTTCCCATTCCGGCGTATTTCATATTTTGGCAGTCCGCAGTATCGATCAATTTCCATATCGTCTTTATACCATTTCAGTTCAGGAGCTGGGTATCCTGCAGACAAATGTGGAATATAGAAATGAGTTGAATCTGGGTTCGAAATATTTTATTCCTTGTGCCACAAAGTACAATTCATGTATACTTGTTACAAACATGAGATGGTTTGTATTAAATGTTCTTTTATAAATCAGTCATTATATCATAATATATCCAATTGTAAGGAAAACACAGTACAGAGGTTTTGGTATTGAATGTGTTTTAGGCTATTGCATCATGTTTGTGATGTGTCACACTGGAACAGCTGCCACTGTTGGATGAGCCCCTCCCTACTGAGTCAATCTGCCTGATAGTAAAAACCCCCATCTTGAAAAACCAGCTTTTGGATTGTTATTGTCTGTTGTGTTTAAGGATGAATTGAGGAAGAATAAGAATATGTCCTTTGACTTCCCATGTTGTGTTCCTTTTTATCACCCTGCACCGCAAATAATCCGAAACTCAATTATTCCAATATGAATATTGGAATAATTGAAGAATATAAGCAAAGGCATATCAAATACAGGAGGCCCACCTGACACCACACAGGTGAATTTCACATTACAGTTTTCTGACACTGCCTTTGATTTCAAAGTGGTTTCAAAAGATGGCTGTATGTCCTCAGTCAGCTGAGCCATGACGCTGCACAATGTGCTCCTGGAAGGAAATGCCAAATATTAGAGTGTAAATAATTTCCTTTCAAATAATAGCCATGTTTTGTTTACTGTTTACTTCAGTGTCATTTCAGTAACATCTCCACCTTTGGACAGTACATTCCAGTTACTCAGGAAAAGCTGTTAATTGAAATTTCTGGTAGTGAATAAAATGTGAAAGTGCTGACACAGAGACTCATGAGAGGTCAAACAAAACAGAACTGTCAATCCAACACTGAAACTGATGTCCATCACTAAAACTGAACGCAACACTGGACAAACCGGACATTTACATTACAGTTCAAACGTGTAGGTTTCATTCCTGGGGTGAACTTGTTTTTTTTTTTTTTTTTTTTGGTTAAGATGTTAGTTGGTAGGAATGTTTTTAAAACATGGTTTACCTCGTTGGCCTGTAGTGAGAATACCTTGAGCTATTCAGAGGGGAGGCAAGTGAAGGGACGTCAATGATTAAATATGATCTGTGCACATGGAACCCACCCAAATAAAATGACTGAATAATTGCCCTCCTCTTTGCCAAAATGAACTTCTTGTTATTCTCATGGTGTGTAGAGTAGAAACAGAAAGATACTCATTTATTTGATAAATGTGAGTTTTGGCCCAAAATGTGCTGAACATTGTACATATAAATCAAAGGTTTGATACTTTACATCCTTTACCCCTTCACTTCATCTCTGTGAGCTAGATGCTGTTTATAGACCAACAAAATTTGTTTTGTGTAAAGTATAAATGTATGTCATAGAAAAAGAATGATTTACATGATCTGCATATTCATGGATTATATGTGAATCTGTCTACCTGTTTTCAGGCCTAACATTGGAGAGGTAAGGATTGCGGCTTTCTGAGCGGCCATTGGAAGAGCTGCCCTCCTCTTCACTGAAGCTGCTCGTCCTTCCATTGCCAGAAAAAGAGCGTGTCATTGGCCTTCTGGAAGTCATTGTCCTCTGAAGAAATTTTTAAAAAAAGAGAGAAAAAAAAAAAGACAAAGGTCCTAGAAAAAATTGTCACTCCAAAGTATAAAAATGCTCCGTTTGCACGTCCTCACCTTGCCAAAGTTAAAGGCTCACATAAAAAGATGTTATCCATGTAAAATCTCCTGGGGAAAAGAAAAAAAAGGATTTTAGAGTGGTAACAAAACCTGTCAGAGGTTAATAATAAATATTATTAATAAAACACCATAGAAAATCCTCTGTGAGATATTTGCTGAAAGAAAATCACACACAAAGTTAAGCCTCTTCGCTTGTCTTCTCTGACCAAGCAAAGTATTTGCAATAGAGCAGGTTATTAATAGATCAGCTATCAGGTTGTGGAAGGACTGTTAGTGGTCAAACAAACTCAAAACAAGCTGTTCACCTTTTTATGTTAAAAGAAATAATTTAGGTGTGTTTTTATCACCTTAAAACTTAGAAGTTATCCAACTTACCATTAACTGGTTGTGAATGTTGCTTTGGAGCTGGAGTCTGTGAAGAAAACTTCAGTAACCGCCTGTCATGCATGTGTTGCCAGCAGGGGCCTATTTATAGTAGGCCTACAAATAGTCTCAAGAGCACATCAGATATTCTGAAACTGGACTTTAGGGGTATCAAGCCACGTAAAAAATATACTGAATTTAGAGTAAAAGGTAACAACTTCAGCCAGACCATAGTCTTAAAACGTATCAGTGGTCATACTCAGTAAAATACTGTTTTAAATCCATGTTGGAAGGAGGTCTCAACTGGAACTGATGTGGACGAGCAAAACTTGTCTGTAAAAACATGATTCATGACGTAGCTGATGTTTGCCAATGGTTTTCACCCTATGTTTTCCTCACACATGTTGCAACACATGGTCAAAATAAAATGATCCAATAACTACTCACATTTCATATAAATTAGGCAAAAACAGACTTGAAACTGACACCTTGATTTAATGGTCTGAGGACATTTTTAGAATGTGTCACTTGGGTTGCTTTATATCAGTCTTATTTACTTGTTTATTTATGGTTTCCGACAGTCCTTGATTTACAGTGATATTTAGTTTTATTCTATCAAATAAATCTTTTATACAACTTTGTTTTACATACCATTGTTTACAATTGTAGAAAACTATTATTTTATAATTGTATTTCTGTGAAATACTCCTTTTTTGGAGGCCTGCTGTTGTAAAACAAATGCTGACTTGTTGGGATGTTGTCCATGTTGAGATGTTGGTGTTTCTTGATCAAATAAAGATTTAATAATATCATTTTTTTTCGCTCTAACCTAAAACACATCCACAGATCCAATCAATCCAATCAATAAGTCATAAGTCAAGCCATATTTGTCTTTTCAATATTCAAAGGATGCCAAAAATACCATGAATGCGTAATTATCTACTTACATGTATGTCATATGCTGTACTCAATACTTTATTAATTGATCTATAAGGATACATGAAATGTTTTGTACACAGTCTTATGGATGTAAATATACAGTTCAAAGATTATGCGCTTTGTAGTTAGCTTTCTTGAATTAATCTTTTTTATTTCTCAAATATATATAAAAACAATAAAAAGTCCTACAAAGCTTACTGAGTGGAAATAGATGGTGAAAGATTTAAAACCCTAAAATGTGGGGTCATTTTATCAATTATTTTGAATTTGAATATGAAATCCAGCCGGATTTTATGTTCAGTGGAGTTACACATAACTGGAGGTGTTTTTGTGTGCGATCGGATCAACAGGGCCGCTTTAAACTCAATCACACCTCTGACCTCGGCATGAGATTATTTTACCGCACTTGACAGAGTTTGGTCATTACCGTAATGACGGAAAACAAATGTCTCTCGTGAATCTCCCCTCCAAAATGTACACCCATCAAACCGCCGCACGTCGTCTACCTTTTCCCCCCATCAATGCATATTTTAATGTCAATGCATCTGATATAATTATCTTCCTTTTAAGGTGCCGTGCTACGAAAAGTAGGCTCGTTGAATCATTTCAGGTGCTCCCGTATTATGGATTGGCCGATGAAGTGTGTGCGTACATCGGCTTGTTCCGGGAAAGGGGAGAGTTTGCTCAATACAGTTTAAATGAAAAAGTTCAAGAGGAATCAAAGTTACTCTCCACTGCTACGACACAGACGGCAGGTATACACCAACACTGCGCCCGGCTGAGCGGTTTTCAGCTCTTCGTCAACACTTTTCCGAGACTTAAAGCCGGCTCTGTGGGAAATGCGAAGAAACGGCAGAAGCTGGAAATGTTCAGCCGAGATTAGCCAATAGATTTGTCAGTGTTACCTCATCTACATTTGTTGTTTGACATTGTTGCCGTTTTGCTGTGGCCATCCTGTCAGCCCACAGTCCGGTGGGAGAAGAGGACAATGCACTGATGACTGGATCTCGTCCCAATCTCTGCCGAATAATGATCGCAGGTTTGTTATTTCTCCGCCGCCTCGGCGCGATGTGAATCTGAGAAACCAAAGCGGCACAGTGCGATTTGTTTCAGAGGGACCTGAGAGTTTCACTTGATTTTTCTTTTGTTGTTTCAGAACTCTTTATTGTGTGCCATCCTGTGTCTGTTTGTGTACCTGTGAACCAAAGAGTGACTCTGAGCGTTCGTGCCGAGGGCACAGGCATCCTCAGCTACCAGTGGTTCACCGACAATGAAAAGGAGGTACGGGGCTTTCACACCTTCTACAGGCATTACAATTCACACTCTTGCTGCTTTTCATGTGCAACCGCCCCACCCCCCCCCAAAAAAAAAACAACAACAACAACAACAACAAAAAAAACAAACAAACAACAAACCCCTAACCCTAACCCTCTATTTGCAGCGATGCCCAGCAATATAAAATTAGGAAAAACTTAAAACGACAAAAGGGACTAAGGGGATGTTGAGTGTTTTTGTGCTTAGTAATAATTCACTCTTTTTCTCCCCCCTCCCCAAGGTGCTGGGTGGTACTCAAGCAGACCTGACCATCACAGCCAAAAAAACGCAACTCTATGTATGCCGAGTGAATGACAACTATTGTAACTATGTGTTCAGCGACTGGGTGAAAGTGAAGGTGTTGGACATTGATAAATCAGGTATGATCTGTACCATTCTGGAGTTGGTTTCTGAAGAAGTCGTATGGCTCTTGTGTATTCTTTTTTTTTTTTTTTTTTTTTTAATTGATTTGCAAGCTGTTTTGCAGCAGTGATGAAGTGAAATCAGAGCTGTGTGTATTGATCATTTATTGCAGTGGGTTTGTTAACTCTCTCGCTCCTTTCATCCATCAGGTTTGCCAGTACCTTGGCAGGGTGAGCCGCACATTGCTGTCAACCCTAAATCCCAGACCGTACGAAAGGGTAAAAAACTGACTCTCTGTTGTCTTGCCTTCGGTATCCCCACTCCGAACTACCAGTGGTATAGAAATGGACAACTCCTACATGACATGACTAGTGACACACTGCAGGTGAGGAAGGATGACACATGAGCGTTTACACTAACGTGTGTTTACACTGCGCTGTGTTTATTGTGTAATTTTACAGCATTAGGTGCTCTGCAACAACCATGAAATGAATTTAATAAAAGTTATCAATGTCCTGCTAAATTACTCTTTTTTGTGTGTGTGCTTTGTACTTTTGTTGTGATATATGCAGATTAACTATACAACAGCTGAACATGAAGGATCGTACCTCTGCTCAATATCTAACGTGCTAGAGGAGAGATGGACTGAACCAGTCAATGTTGACATTGGTAAGTCATTCAAGAAGATATTTATACTCACTGTAAGTGTGCTTTTTCCAATTTTAGCCCGGTATTTTTCTCAGGCTATACTTAACTGGTCGTCTGTTTCCAAAGAAAGGCTGTGGAGAAAAACAGATTTTCTTCACACTTCTTTCATTCCACTGATTTAGCACAGAGGCCTTTAGTTGTTTCCATTATGCTGGAGGTACTTTCCTATTTCTACATAGTAAAAAGGAAGTTGTTAGTCTCCAAATAGAGTTTAGTCCAAGGCTCACACACAACAGGAAAGTGATGTAAAGTGAAACTAGTTCTTGCGGCATTCATTTTTGTAACTTGTCATTGTAGTATATTTCACAAAAAAAGTCAAAGTCCTGAAATGTGCTCCCCCGGGGACACAATCTGTGCTGTAAATCATGTATATTAAGATATTTGGTTAAGAAATGCTAATTTTCTTCTCCTCCTCCTCTTTTTGTTTAAATCTAGTGCAAACTGATCAGCCTCCTGCGGCAGCACCCACAGGTATGCTTTTATGGAAAGATTCACTGTCAAGCTGTGCTACTTTTAGCGTGCTCGACAGCAAAACTGTGTCAGTATGTATGTATGTTTGTACTTCAATGTGCTGCCATACTTATGACGCTGCTTTTTAATTTTTAGCCACTGATAAAGTTGCTTTGCTTATTGGCAACCTGAATTACTCCTATCACCCTGCCTTGATGGCCCCCATCATGGATGTGCATGAGCTGGCCAATCACTTACAACAGCTGGGCTTTAGAGTGGTTTCCCTGCTGGACCTCACCAGGGAGGAGATGCTGGCTGCCATCGAAAAGTTCCTTCAACTCCTGGACAGAGGAGTTTATGGTGGGTATAACATGCCTCTATATATATATACATACATATATATCTCTCTATATAGATATGTATATTTTTTCAGTTTAGTCATCAGTTGAGCTTGATCATGCGTGGAGAAACTTATTTGAGGTGAAGCACTGTCACGCTTACTGCTGTATCGTGTGCCTTTATTTGTTGCTGTCCGCTTGGTGTATTTTGTTTTACGTTGTATTTCTGGAATTTCCTGAATTTATGTTAAGCCAGTTAAAATATTTATGAAGATAAATCCACTATCAGGTAACTGATAAAGCTCTTTCAGTCTTCATTAATAAGCATAACAGCATGAAGGTACACAAAGCACACATTGCAATCCTCAAACTGCATTGATGTATACAATATAATGTAGATGATAACATTGAAAGAACAATAAGGTTACTATAGTGCTGAATCAGAATGATACTGCCTATTACTCTTCTGTCTTCCTCTTGGTAATATCAAGACAAAGATAGGAAATTTGTGTGATTTTGAAACACAGCACGTTTGTTTGTTTATTTATTTATTTTTTAAATCCCTAGAGTGCAGTAACAGAAATCGTAGTAAGCAGTAACAATGTGTGTTTTATCTGTCTTGGCAGGCCTTTTCTACTATGCAGGTCATGGGTATGAATGTGCTGGAAGGAATTACTTGGTAGCTGTTGATGCTCCACAACCATACCAGCCTGAAAATTGTGTCTGTGTGCAAAGAGTCATGCTCAGCATGCAGCAAAGGCGGACTGCACTGAGCGTAATCTTATTGGACACCTGTAGAAAATGGTAAGAATGACAGATGACAGTGACACTTTTTTTGTGATGAGTACACATACTGGCTGATATACCAACTAGTTTGTCAGGGTTTTTTGAGTACCTCACTGTTCTAAAAATGGTGTTTTACCCTCTAAAGGTACAACCAGGATTGTATTCCTTCCTCCATCACACCACTGCAACCAAGTGGAAATACTGTTTACGGATATGCCACGTATGTACAGTGTATTGGTTGTTCTGTAGACATTTGATTAGAAATACTGACACCGATACCCAAGACAACTCAGTGATTTAACTATGAAAATAATTTTTAGCCTATGACATTAAAAAAAAAAAAATAAATACAATATATATATATATATATAAATATATATATATATATATATTTTTTTTTTTTTTTCCCAATTAGACGTATTCTTTGGAGTTTGTAAAACATTTCCAGGTCTGTTCACATAACTTTTCCTTTAACTACTGCAGATGTGAAGATGCAGAGGCCTTTGAGGTCCAAGATGGAGGAAAAAGTACAGGAATCTTCACTAAGTACTTGAACAAGCACATCCTTCAAGCTGAGAGGGTCACACATATCTTAGAAAAGGTGTCTGAGGGTAAGATATTTTGGTTTGATTAAAATATATGAATCTAAGAACTAAAAATTATGCTGTAATAAGGAATAGTTTTTACTTTTTGTGACTGCTGTGTATTTTTTGTTCAGTGATTAAGATTTCTTCAGAAGAACAAAGCCTATTCATCTTATATATTTTTAAATGTACTAATTCGGTTTACAACTAAGGTTTTAAATTTTAGAATTCAGGAGACTGACAATCAGTGCCAATCCAAGGTAAACAGATCTGAAAGGAACAGGTTGTTCTTTGTTGTGTTGAGTCACTAACAAGTTCAAAATGAATTGCCAAGAATTCTCAGTCGTTTACTCTGGACTTGTAAGTGGGACTGAGGAATTATCAGGTCACCCTGTTGAGTTTTGTCTGTGTAATGGGTCAGTGGTGGAATAACTGTTTGAGGTACCAGTAGAATGTGACCTCTTTCTCTGGAAATGTATACTCTTGGCTGAAAAGCAGCAAGAAACCTGAGAGCTGCAGAGTGCAAGACAGCTGCTCTGGCATTTGGGCAGCCCCTGCTCCTGCCCTCCAGACAGAAACTGTCTACAGGACTGTCTGAGTGTCAGCTGGGTCTCTGGGTCTAATACTGACTTATCTTTTACAGGATTTTTTTTTTTTTTAACAGCTTGTTTTAACATAGCTCATACTGGGAAGCATGTCTACCATGATAGTGATTACTGCATTTATGTGTATTGACACTTTTCAGGACAGGGGTTTCCCAAAAGTCATTTCCCCAGTCAATTACAGTGAATATTAACTATCTAATTTTTCTAATAGCCTGAAGTTCCCCAAAGTCACCCATGTGATTATGATTCTGATTCTGATGAACTCATTCATTCTTTTTGTCATTGTTACTGCAAAACCCAGGCAGCCCCATTATCAAAGACTATGTGCTATACTAGTTGCTAAAAAATTTCAGGTATTAACAAACTGAAAAAAGAATGTGAAGTTGCAGTATCATTTTGTTTTCTGATCTCATGGGCACTGTAATTACATGCATCTTTTTCCCGTCTTCTCCACGCCAGATCTGGGCCGAGACCCTTTAGTTACAGGTAAGCAGGCGGTGGAGATTAAACACACCCTGAAGGAGCCTCGGTCCTTTGCAGATCCAGTTCGAACTACCGGCCACACAAAAGAACTACATTTGCGAGATGCCTGCTGGAGACAGGCAAATGGTAAGTAGAGAAAATAAAAATTACCCACAGCTGAATCTCTTTTCCTTCCTCTATTTATCATTCCTAGTCAAATTGCATAATGGACAGGAAATGTCCAAAAATATCTTATTCCATCAAAGAAACCACTTTTCCATTTGTTCACTGACTTTGTTTTCTCAATGCTCTTTCTCACATCACTTACACTACATGTGACAAACCATTGTGGTTAAATGTGATATTTTCAGTTCCATTAAAAGAAAAACCTACACCAAAATTTTTAGAAATCAAAACAGAGAACTAATTTAAGTGTGTTTTGCTATTTAATGGACGGAAGTTGTCTTTTTACAGTTTGTAGCTTCCTAAATTTGCGTCACCTTTTTAATGTAAAATATAAAGATTGCAGGCTAATCTGAGAATCGTCTAAGTCGCCCTGAGAGCAGATTCAAGGCGAAAATTTGCATCTGAAATTAACTGAGCAACTAAAAAGTCCCTAATCTCTTTAATTAGTGACTCAGTAGAACAGCTGCTGGTTCAAATTAGAAAATAATTACAGTCAAAGTAATCAGTTTTGGAGCTGGTTTTAGTCTCTAATTATTATTATTTTTTTTAATCTTCCAGCATTACCACGGAAGAAGCGGCTGACGTTTCAGTGCGGAGTAGAAGTGGAAATCAGTTTCTCAGCTTTGTTCTCTAATGTCTTGGTGGCTTTTGCCACTGTAAAGAAGAAAAGCCACACAACCCAAGATTGCAGTGTCACACTGAGCAGCATACCTGTAAGTATGATTTTTTTTTTCTTCACACTTTCAACAACAAGCAAAACATCATGCTTGTACATTGTATTTGTGTGTGTGTGTGTGTTTTGTTTGTCAAGTTTTATCAAGTTAATAAGTTTAACTTAGGTTAAGATTTCTCCCTTATAAAACAAATTCAACATTACGTTAACAAATTGCAGATTGCTTCTGCATCATAAATTCCATCTTGCACTGCAGCATACAGTCACTTTCCATTAACCAGCAGGAATTTCTCAATATTGACCGTTCACCCCCATGCTTCACGTGTTTGAGGAAGTCCTGCCCATATATAGACTTCCTGGCTCTTGCAGCCTGAGACAAAGACAAAGGAGGAAGTCTACTAGAAATCAGCTCCTTACACATGCCTTTTACAACAAAATCATACTGACATCTAGTGGCTGATTCACTATGGCCTCAACACCATATCTGCTGAGAGTCAGTGCCAAACATTGAGAATTTAAAAGGGTTTAAATTATTTTGGTGCACTTGGTTAACAAACTCTAATCATTATTATTTTTTTAAATGTTCTGAATCCCCAGGTGATGCAAGACATATTTTCCGACCCTGGCAGGTCAGAGGATTTGGACTCTCTACTATTTAGGTCCTCTGGAAACCCAGACTCTACTCTGAGGCTTTGTGCTCTTCAGGGGCTTAAGGTATGCAATAAATATTTACAAATAAATAAACTAACTATATATATATATGTAGGATTTCTGTTCTTTATGGAAAAAAAGAAGCACTAAATCATTACTAGAAAGTCTGTATGATGTGAAAGAGTTTCTTTTGTTGTTTGTTTGTATTAGGAATCACTGGTCATCAAGGTGGATCTACACTATACTCACACAGACAGTAAGCTGCGCCTAACAGAAAGCCAACAAATGGATGTAGGAAAACCTTTAGTGGCATCCTGTAAATTATACAGGCGGAGCAACCCTGCACCAAAAGACAAAAAACATGAAGGTGCCTCTGCTCAAAGTATGGGCATCATTTCAAGCACCAGAGCACTGCGGCATCAGACTGTGGCTGGTCAAGGCAGACCTTTCACCAGAAAGGCAGAGTGTGCTGCCAAAGGTGCAGTCACAAGAGGCAATGAACCTGAAGAGAACGACGAAAATGAACTACGAGACTTTGCTCTTCCACAGTAGAGCTTTCTGCTTCTGTCCCTGTAAATACTTTCAGATCATGTGTTTCACTGATGAGATTGTGAATGTGGATGATGATGATGATGATGATGAAAGATTTGTAATTATAATAATTTGTTTTAGCTTCTAATTCTTGGCTCAACACTGAAAAACATTAACACTTGTGCTAACCGCTGAACTCATCATAAATTTTACAATACTAAAATTTAATGTTATCATTGTTTCTGTCATGAATGGCAAGCTGGCTAGCCTAATTTATCAAATATAAGGCCATTACTAATAATTTATCCATGAAAGAGTACCACTTCAGCGGGCGTTGTTTTCGATGTTACTGTTTAGTTTTACATGTTTATTTAAGTTCAATAAACAAACTAAAAAGTCAACTGTGCGTTAAGGTTTTCGGAAAGTTTAATTCTTTTGCCTGAAACAACAACTCGGAATATCTATCATAATCAGTGTGTATACCTTATATACTCAGTGTGTATCCGCTGTGCTCCAGTCCCCGCTAGCTCGCCGTGATCGTATAGTGGTTAGTACTCTGCGTTGTGGCCGCAGCAACCCCGGTTCGAATCCGGGTCACGGCAGAGACCTTCAACAGGCCTGCGGTGAGACTTTTACTGTAAGTCCAGATCCAACACCGGCACAGTTAAACAAAACATCTCTTTCTTACGTTGGACACTCGTCTGAAGTGATTCTGTTTTCTGGTTAACAACAAAGAGCAGCCAGGTGGAAGCAGCTTCACGATGAGATGAACAGAAACATATTGCAAACTTGAATATACCAACATAAGGCACAAATTTAGCTTAGATTTTTTTGCCACTTTATTTGTGTGTTTGTGTGCGTGTTTTTGTTTTGCTGTTGTTGTTTTTTTGTTTTGTTTTTTTTTTTTTAAACCTGAAGGCCCACATCCCGCAGCTGTCCACGACTGTCCTGATCGTCATTCACAGACACGCTGCCGGCTTTTTAAAGGGCACCGACGACGATCGTCCTGCAGGTGGCAGGCCGATACATCCAGTGAGAAGGTAAACCCAGGCAGGAATAAACCTCGGTTTCCTTTAAGTTTGCACCAAAATGAAGCTGAGGCTTTGGTGTCAACACACCAGCTTGGTGCAAAGGACACCGCGGTGGGATAAATATATTTACACTGACATCCACCCTCTGACGCTCCCTGAAGAATAAAAAAACAAATAATGATAAAAAAAAATGCTGTATTAAGGCCCAGACACATCGATCATTTATATTTTTACACCACCCAAATTTACATTAGATTTTCTGCATATTTTTTTATCCACAGCTTTCTCATAAATGATGTAACTGGACCCGTACAGCAATAGTGTGAAGATAATTGCTTATGTGTGTGTGTGTGTGTGTGTAAAATGCACATTAGAGCAGAGAAAAAGGGCCACACGCTGCAGTTGGTCGACTTTGACGTCAGTTTCTTTGGGACCCGCCCGCCTGCTCAAGTGGCAGCGGTCGGAGACGATCCTCGGCCCCGGCACAGACACACACTGCGGGGCTCAGCTGCCTCTGGATCTGGATGCGGGCATCCTCGGACTGTGCCCTCAGCGCGGGTCGTCTGCACGCAGAACTTAGCGGGACAACGATGGTGCACGCCTCGGCGGGCGGATCCGTGGCTCCTGGTCGTGCGGGGGACCGGGGACTGTGGTCGGTGTGACAGCCGCTCGCACGCTGGCGTTGAGTTTATTGTTCTGGTCCGAGACGCGGAGCGGCAATTCAACGGGAAAATGTTGAGCCGATTCATGAGTGGCAGCATCAGGAATCTGGACCGGGAATACAGCTGCACCGTCAGACTGCTGGATGACACAGAATATACCTGCACTATTCAGGTCAGTCACCTGTCGACCACAGTTTGTTTAGCCCCCCACACCCCCTCGATAATGTGTCTGACCCGGCATACAGAGAGGCCAGCGTGAGGGGACGGCAAGAGCCTGTTGGTGTCCACCAAGGGATTATTCCTGAGCCTGAATGGGAATGTGTCGTACCATTTTTGTTATTCCAAACAACGTGAATCTGAATCAAAGGGGTGTTTCCTGCACATGAGCCCCCACCTGAATTTAGTGGCAGGCAGGCAGGCAGGGAGCTGTGCAGGACAGACATGGCATTTCCCCTCAAACCGAGGTGGATGGGATGCCTGAGGTGCAAACATTTCTGTTTCTTCTGTTTGTGTCTTTGTCTAGTGCAGTGTAATTTGCTGGATTATTGCCTTCTGGTGTTAAATGTCATCATTTAATGTTGCGGCTCATCCAGTTTCCCTGGAATCTGTGACATCAATAATGCACAGAGGGTATCCCATTGCTGCTCTGGAAAACATGCCGACTAAGTTTCAGTGTAGATCTGATAGAAGTGCCTTTATCTAAAAGATATTATGTGATCTTGATGCAGATATGAAATGAGCATTTGGAGACCACAACACCCCTTTGTTCATTTGTTGTGTTTCCCTTGTCACAACTACTGATAGTGTATGATGCATTGCTTTGAAATAGTAGAAGTAGACTAGGCCCTGATACAACAAAATATCTTTCTCTGCCTTTTGTTCTTCTGCTTACAAGCCTTGCTTTGATAACTGTGCAGTTTTGTGTTCAAGCTGATTTCATAAAAAAGTAGGTGAGAGGGTTTCGTCACATCAAATGCAAGGCAAAATTGGATCCTGTTTGCTTGTGAGGAAATTGTCAGTGAATTCTTCGACCGGTTAAAGCAACACGTAGACTTACTGAAGCGGCTCCTAAGAGACAGAAACATTTAACCTGCTATGTGTGTCATGTGCGTTTTGTGTCACTTAGATATATCCTCATTATCAGCAGGCTATGCTGAAAAAAAAAAAAAAATCCTCTTATGAGCGGTGAGCCTCAAGGTATCTCAGGAAATCGTGACTGCGCGTCCAGCTTGTAAACAGAACTGCATTTCTGCTTGGCGGGATGAGCCAGAGATGGAGTTGGGCCAGATGGACTGTGAAGCCAGCAGGTGTGCTGTTTGCAGCATAGTCGTGTGGTCTGAATGGCTGACGTCAGTAGGCTGGAGGAAGGGGTGCGGAGTGAAAGAGGAAAATGCTCCGGCTCTGCTGTGACTGTCTGGCATCCTGACTATCTCTCTGTCTAACCTTGCCCTGGGAGAGGACCAGGCTAATCCACCTGACTGTCCACTTTGCTGGGGCCTGGTCCTTGTTTAACTCTAACTTTGCCCTTCTTTCCTTCAAGCCTTCTGCCTTTCCAAAAACACAGATTACCCCAGATACCAGGACACCCAGACTACGGAATGCAAAGTAAAAGGCATAACTAGGTCATATATTCTCAGTCTCTCACAATCTCGCTCTCTCCTGCTCAATGTGCGTCTGTCTCTTCTTCTCGCCCCTTTTTCACCTTCCTATTCTGTTTCCGGTATGATGTGATTTTACTCCATCTGAACCTGCTTGCATTACCTCTGCAAAATGACCCCAAATTCAAATTTGCCCATGGTTTAGTTTGGCCTCCTTCCATTTTCTGACACTGAACCAAGAACAGAAATATATCCATGATCTCCACCTTGTTAAAAGCACATTCAGCAGAAATTAAACACACAAAAATAAGCACACACTGAAGAGGACCATTGAGGGCATTCAAAAGAAGGTCAGAAAGCATGTTTATCTTTTTAAAGCAGTGGCAGCTGTAATGCGTTAGCTTAAGTTTTGCCTTGATGAATTATGGATCTTCCCACTGTGTTTGTGGAGAGGAAAAGTGAGCGCTCATTATTACACGGTAGATTGAACCCTCGTGTAGTCGCATGTTGATGGATGATGAAGGGCCTGAAATTGTCCATTTCCTGCAGGCCTTATCCATTTTGATGCCATACAGTCAATGAAATATCGATAGAAATACATCTCACATGCTCCTTCTTTTCTCGGTATTCTGAAACAAAATTCATTTTCTAATTTAACTCTGCCAGGTGCATTATTGATGAAGGTAAGAGATTTAAAAGTAGGTTGTTTATCCCAAGTTTGCCTTCAGAGTTTCCTCTCCCAGCTTGTATATATAAAGACACCTCAAATAAGTCACATTTACACAGTCAATATTTCCTCCAGATCTCCATTCTTAAAATGCCTGTTGTCTCTCTCTAAAATGTCTAAATACCCGTTGTGAAGTTTGAATGGAAACAGAATACAGAGAAAGTTTCTCCCTTTAAGGTCTGCTTGGTTGTATGACCTTTTTTTTTGGGTAGCTCCACCTTTATCAGTCTGTAACTTGTACGAAAACCGCCACTGTTTTTGTTGTTATGCATCAGTTTAATTACTGAATTAAAATTCATTGAATTGCTGTCAGCACAGTGGTCTGGCCCGCGCTATTAGAGAGTTAATTACAGTTTGTATCCCATGAAGCCTCAAACCTTAATTTCTTTTCATATTTGGTTAAGTGCTTTATTTGGGGAGACCACAGCTGCCAGTTTGAAAGGAATAGTGTCCGTTTTATGAATGAAAAGGTGAAAAGTCTTTCCTTTGACTACTGCAGTGACCAAAATCAATTCTGTACAAGTTCTCGTGAGGTCTGCCCGTGTCTTGGTGGGGTGAGCACCGGGGGATGGTAGCTTCTCTGTGTGGGAGTGTGTATTGAGGGTTGGTTTACTTTGAAGCATGGTGTCAGGGTCCCAGCTGTTGCTACGGTGACTCCACATTTACTCTGACTCCTTTACAAAGACCGTTAGTGCTTGCAGCAAAGTAATTTACTTCCTAAATGCCATTGAGGAACACTGATGGTGTGGTGACTGATTCTATACCCACACCAACCAGGACTGTCTTGGGACTGTCCAACTGTTCCCCTGACACACATGAGCAAAGGGCATTAATCGTTACATCATTTAAAATGTTTTCTTACTGCGGTGCAACATTTAAGTTTTGGTACTCATAGGCCTTTTAACAGAAGATGTTTTAACCTGTCAAGGTTAGAAAATCCGAAAATGTAAAATAAATAGAGATGATAGACTTCTACTTAGCTGCTTCGGTTTTGGCGGTGTGGCATTGTTTATCTTGACCGACTGTTGTGATCTGTGCATGCATCATATTTGTTTTTGATACTTTTCATTTTTCAGGAATTGTATTTGTACCAAACGAGTTTTGAGCCTTAATATAAAAACTTTCGTTTTTTTTTTTTTTTCACTTTAATGTTACAATGTATTTGAGTTGATGCATATCAAGGAGGGAACAACGACCAAAAAGAATCCTTACCCAAAGCCTTCGTCTCTGTACAGGGCTGGTTGCAGTGTCCAATGTGACATCTAAGAGATCCCTGGTGGTGCCTATTTTTGCTGACTTAACAGAGTCGGGACCTCCGCAAGTATTCTCCATCAGCTCTGCTTGGCATACAATATGTCAGCTTGGGTTGAGAGTGCATACTTGCGTGAAGGTGAGTGTGTGCGCGCCTGCACTCACAATGATTGACATGCTGCTGCTGTGCTCCATATGAATGATTAAAATGTGTGCTAGGTCTGAATGTTTAATGAGGACGAACCTCATGAGAACATCGCGGGTGCTCGCTGGCATCACCGTGCAGCAGCATGACGATTGGCTGAACGTATGGGTTTGATTAGAGATTACATCACTGTGGTGTCTATCACAGCAGATGATTGCACAACAGCCCAGCATGTAGCCCTTTCCTGCTTTCTTTCATGGGGATTTGATATTTGGGAGCAGCCGCTTGCTATTTACACTCTATCCATCATGTGTTGTTGATATTGAAAGAGCTCATGTGTCATGTCAAGGTTGAAAAGGACTGCTGCTCTGTTGCTGCCTTTGGAGGTGGCCCTTATTCTTCCCCCCTGTGTTTCACACACTGCTGTCTCACAGGCCCCGATAGTCCAGTGAGGTATGATGGGAAAATTAAACCACGCCTGACCTGCACTGCCTCACTAAGATTCATGAAACAGCTCAGCTAAGTCTTTGCACAGCTACCAATTTTAAACACAGGCCTGCAAACAAAGACAGTGTCTTCTTGTTTTTCTGTCTGAGAAATGTTATCACCTGTCATTATTTCTTGCACTTGTCACAGGCCACTAGATGTGAGCGCAGAGCTCGTTTGGGGACGTCTCACCAAATGGCCCTCTCCTATTCCAAACAGTGTTTCTTTGTGTGTGTCTGTGTGTGTGGGCAGGATGGAGAGTGAGCAGGCAGGCAGTCTGTCAGTGTGTCGGTAGCAGTCTGCTGAGCTCTCCATTGTGCTCTCTGGGATGTATTGTGGGTAAAGAAGAACCGAGAGGGGCCTGAGGTTATGCTTTAACTGGAAGCAAGAATATGAACCTTCTCCCAGAGCCATATATTCCTATGATGATGACTGGTCTGCGAATAAGAGGTTTAAGAGGTTATTTTTGGTCCTGCTACCCTAGCAGGCTCAGGTCCATTTGTTAAAGGACACTGCCTACAACCATTGAATGAAATGAAAACAGATTGCATAGCTTGGCGATGATATTTATATACTTCAGTGGCCTCATAAATGAATTAACAAAGCTCAGCTAAACTCCTGGTGGGGATCTCGAAAGGGAAGACTTCAGATCACTTCATTTGTTACAAAGTAAAAAAGCAGTGTGCAGTTAAGCTTTGATCAGTTTACAGATAATGAAGGGTGTTTGTAACCTGCAGTCATGATGCACCATCTCAAGCCAGAGAGCTAATCAGATAAGAACCATCTTCAAAAGCTGGCCCTGAAAAGTTTGTGAGCTCAATCTAAAATCAAACTGAATTTTAATCGCAATGTTATGTCAGGCTCTACATTTACCGTAGGAGGACAATGTAACATCATTTTTGATTTTGCATATTGTTTTATAACGCGTTACCTTTTGCACAGAGCAATTTTTGTTGTGTAACTACCCTCATGTTTTTGTTTTGGGACGTTGGCCTGCTTGATCACAGTCAGCTGCTAATGGAATCCATTTTTTTATTTATTTATCATATTTACCCTTTTTAACCTGTGTGTTTAACAAATGCACATTTAGACTGCTGCCGTCCACGTAAGTTATTCTGACTTCAACTTTACATAACGCATAAAATTTTTTTTGACTCTCCAATAAAAAGTCATTGGTGTCATGATGCGTGTCAAGGGGTGGTTACCCAGAATCTGAGTATATATTTAGTCCTCTCCGCTCTGTTTTCCCCTCATTGCGCTGGTCCTGTCTGTCTTTGGGCCTCAGTACTCGCTGCTGTATAAGAGAATCCAGCCTTTGTGTTGCAGCACTTCATGGCCCTGTGCTTCTGCAGACTAATGAGGAAACGCAGGGATATCCTCGTACAAATACAACCTAACTGAACCGCACAGGAATTGAACCTTTTGTTGACATTAGCTACACGACAGCAGGTTAAAACCGTAGTGATCTATAGTGTATTTCTATGCACTAGAATTATTATTCTGTCGAGATGTTTCTTTATGTTTGTATACCGTTGAACAGAGCATGAGCCCATTTCGTCTGAGTCATACCAACAGCAGTGTTACTTGGGAACAATCCTTAGTAACAGTTGCCAACAGAAAAGTTGCTTTGTGATGGAAATGAACCGAAATGGGACACCCAGGTGCTTAAGATGAAATCAGATGTAGTTTGATAGCCATGACACTTCGGCCACAAGCCAGTCGAGCTGGACAGACAGTGAAGTACACATAGAGTGAGGTTCATTTTAACTTAAATTCGTCACTTAGGTTTCACGCCCCATAAGGGAGCCTTTGTCAACTGTAAGAATGAACCGTTTCAATTATGAGACATTTTTCTTCTTTTTGCCCTTTGTCCTTTCGTTACTTCCTCTGCTCCTCGGGTCACTTATCTGTCTCTCTGTATCATCAGGCGAGCAGATCTGCCGCACACAGCCTGACTGCAGGGTTTTTTGATGTAATGATTGCCATTCCTCCTCTCCTCTTCCCATCCCTCATTGTCTTATGTTTTATTTGCCTACTCTGTGTGCGCTGTGGTATCTCACTTCCGTGGTGTTTTCAGTGTGGTGATGAATGTCCAGGAAAATGCTTGAATATCAGCACATCCAAATATTTTAAGTGAAAATTACTTTCTCGCTCTCTTTCTGCTGTCCCATTATACTTGTCTGTGCTTTGCTGTTGACCGTTAAGGAAGCACATACTTATTCAGTCAGTTGACAGCATATAAACTGTATAAGAATTGTCTAAATACAATGTTCAGTATCCCGCTCTGGTGTTTTGGGGAGAGAAAATCCTTACAGCTTAGTGTATGGGCGTTCCTTGTGCAGGCCAAAGCGTAGCTTGGCTGTGGCCTCCCGTTTTTTAATGTTCGCATGGATTTGAATGGACTTTTACAAGTAAGCTTGATTCATGCATGCTGTGTCACTCTGGAAAAATAGCCTCAGTTCATGTTCATGATAATATATGATATTACAGTTAGTCAAAGGTAGAAAGATCCTTCAATGAACAGCTCAGTCACGTTTTTGTGTTGTGCGAAGAGAACTAAGCTCGATTAAAGCTTCTTTTCTTCCTTTTATTAAACAGCATTTAAAAACAATTATATGTATAGACTAAATTAGGGATGCAAAAATCTTGTCGTGCGTTGGTTTTTTCCCCAAATTAAAACCTGTGTATCTCCCTGCTTAACCATCAGATTGCTTTCACACAAAAGAAATTGAACATAATGATGTTGACAAAGAAACTGCATCTGATTTGAATCTATCATGTTACGGCAGATTCGTAGCTTCATCACTGTCTTCATATTGGCGCCAGTATGGTCTGTTGTAGCAGATTAGGGCACTGATGCCCAGTGTTCACATGTTCCACAATTCATTTATGTCGGTGTGTGTGTTTGGTTGTTTTTTGTTATTGTTTTTTTTTTTGTTTTTTTTTGCACTCATTGAGCTCTTCAGCGCAAATGTCTGATTGTTGGATTCTATGCTTAAACAAAAACAACGTGGCTGATACTTTATAATTGTGAGGAAATGAAGGAGGAATGACACTACCTTACCTGCTTTAAAGTGCACTACTTGATAATATTAAGGAAATATGTAACACATCTCCTGTGAAGAAGATGCAGCGATGCCTCATGGGTTGATGCTGTTCATTATGAGGAAGGTGCCTGATCTTGAGCATTGCAGTAAAAGTAGTCACGAACGAAAGCTGCCTGCACGCAAATAAATGTGATAACAACACTAGGAAAATAATGATAATGCCTTTCATATACACATGTCCCTGTGGATCTCACTCTGCCTCTCCCTCATAGCTGCGCTCAGAAGTCCAGCTGTGTGCCCTCCTTCCCAGGTGTTCCAAGGCACACACAGTTGAACGCACTTGATTGCAAAGCGAAACGATAAAGGCAGAGAGCAGACCATGTGCAATGCTCCAACCGAAGCTTTAATTCATCTAAGTCTAATTTACCACCCACCTCAGACAGTTTCCCTCCAGAGGAGTTGTGTTTCTCACTGGGTTGGTAGATGACAGGCTGGGTTGCTTTATGAGAGTCATTATTTGTGTGGGTTAGCACTGTCTCTATGAGTGTGCATATATTTATTAAGCTATATTTGCATGCCATATCGTCCATCTGCCAATATTTGAATCAATCTTAGAATCAAATAAAGGCCTGGGTGCCTTCCATTGTTCCACGTGTGTCTGGGCCTGCAGATTACACTAACAGCTATTCATGCATGCAAACAGTCTCCTTTTCCTTTGTGCAAGTGTCAGCACAGCAGTCAGGAGAGATGAGTGTCTCTGGAGAGGAGATAGATGAACACATGCAGGAGACAAAGAGGCTGGCCAGTGGAAATACACAACAAGTCACAGACACAAAGCCAGCTGTCCACTGCAGGTTCTTGGTCCATTCAGCAAATATGTTTTGGTGGAAAAAAACGAAGCAGGGTACGTTTTGAAAAAGGTTTACTTTTCTTTTTCTTAATGTAATAAATGAATTATGTTTCCTTTTTAATACTTGAAAGAAGAGCAGACATCTTATGTGTGCTCCTGTGAGTTCCCTTGATTGTTGAGGCGAGGAAAGGCAGGCTTATTTATATAACACCATTCAGACACAAAGCAGCTGAGAGTGCCTTTCAGAGGTATTGAAGTAGAGTAAACTTATGATGCATGGGGCAGTATTTTATACAGTTCAGCCAGATGACCATAAATTTTGGCTTCCGCTGCCGACAAATTTCACCCTCGGGGGCAATTATAAGATCACTTGTAATTCATTTACAAATATAAAATATGGATTTGTGTGATGGTTCAATCAACACTGCTTGTTTTGCTGTGTGGCTAAAATCAAAGAGAAAAGATGGCATCATTTGAAGTTGGCAAACATGTCAGGGTGCTAAGCTGGTACTTTCCTGACTAAGGCTTCTACTCTGCCTGCAGATAGCAACATGAGAATCAGCTGCTTTTCTCTGTCTTATGTGACACTATTCTAAGTACATTTTGGCATAGGACAAAAAAAACCAAAAACAAAACAGCTATATGAAGATGGTACCTTTGGCTTGCAAAGTTCTAGTGAGTATTTTTATGAGGAAAGAAAACAACAATTCTCTAATTGAGAAGATAAAGTAATTTAATAATGAAATTAAGTTTTAGTTGCCCTTGCTTAGTTCATTTCAAATTGCAGCTTGGTTAAAATAATGAGAAATCACATTACATCACCTCTTCGAGTTACTCCTTTTGGATTTTTTTTCCTGTGCCATTCATTCAGTGTATGATTATGAGCCAACCAGGAAAACAGCCAGACTGGTACTCAAAGACCAGGACAACTATTGCCTGTCACAACATATTCCCCAGGTGTTCTCCTCCTTTACGGAGGACAGCTGCTGGAAATCATTTAAGGAAAAACGTTCTCATTATTGCTGCTTCATTAGGTTACATGTCTGAATATGTAAGACAACAAGCTGAGATAAAGACTTTCTCTTTTGGTGTCTCCTCTCCTCAGTGCCCTCTGTCTCTACCTCTCTTCACCTACATGCCTCACTGACTGTAGCGGAGAGCGAGTGCAAAGTGAACATGCATCTTTTCATTTTGTTAAAAAAAAAAAATCCATTCTGTGGGCAATGACTTGATATTTGTCCACATCTAGCACAAGAAAATCACATTATAAATGAACATTGGTGCTGAACAACTGCAGTGCTGTCTTGAGGGAAAATGGGTTTTCAGGCCAAGTAATGACATGGATTTAGGGTTCAGCAGTTGCATGTGATTATTAATGTGCATGTCTCTCTGGTAGTGTTTACGTCACAGCTGGCTGAATGAAGCATCTGATATTTTACGAGCTGTCAGCCTGCTCGCTGTTAAGTAAAACTAGACAAGAGATTGTTTTAAATGATTTTGTTTCCTTTATTTCATACCAAATGTCCTTTTTTAGAGCTCTAAGTTGCTATCAGCCAGCATCGCCTGTCAGATTAAGGTCTCAAGGAATTAATTGTAGAATGTAAATGTTAGTTCTAAGCCATATTGCTTTCACAGCGTACCTCAGTGATCAACAGGGTGAAAGCATAGTTCATGAGCGCTTTTACCAACTGTGTTTGTTTAAGGCCAGAGCCATGCTAGCCACCCTGTGAGAGCAGAGCAGCTGAGCTTGATGATGGTGACATTAGTGTTGCAAGTATTTGGTCATAAAATAATGTGCTGGACTAATTTAAAATTTGACCTGATGATGATGCTAGAGGAGAGCAATGCGGTCACCAAAGCCATCAGTATTTCATGAGGGAATCATGAGCATCTGAGCAAAAATATCAAGCCAGTGAATCCTGAATTTTGGTCTAGATCAGCAAGGTCGTGAGTTAGCTTCTCATGATATGAATAGCTGTTCCTAATTTCATTTCCTTTAAATTAAATGGCATTGAGATCTGGGCCAAAGTCGTAGACAGGTCAGTTGACATTTCTGTTCCCAACAGCCACATTTTTTTATTTTTTTTAAGTGTGGCCACAAAAACCTACATCTAGAGAGTGCCCCTCCGGTTTTCTCTAAAAACAGAAATGGAAAGCTGAAATGCAACATGACATACATCTGAGATGGCCAAAAAAAGAAAATGTGGCTGCAAATAAATTGTCTTATGATATTTCTTGATGTATGGCTCTGAAAATCTGCAGAATTGGTACCAACTAAAGACCTCTGGAACAATCTTTAGCATTTGGTAGCAGCTCTGTGGCTTTGTTTTGACTGAGTACGCAGACAGAGGTTTGCCATATGGCAGGAGAATAGGAGTCCGCAGGGGATTGGTTCAGCAGTGATCGTTCTCCCTCAATAAATGGCGTTCATGGGGCTCACCACTGTCCCCAGGGTGGGAGACAGGTGCCGCTGAAAGGAATAAAAGGCTGTTTGCACAGCGACCCAGCACACCAATCTCCCAACTCATTTAGACAGGAAGAGCGATTGCTTGCCCCGGGCCTTTTGGCTGTGTGTACAGTGCAACAGGGGAAGAGCAGCTTCCATAGAGGTTCATATAATGAGATAGTAAGAGGCCAGTGCAATAACCTCCACGCATAATTCCAGTTGTTTTTATTTGCACAAGATTTTTGCAAATATGTTCGGCAAAGTGGAAATTCCCACTTTTGTTCCCTTATACTTTTTCATATTCATGTATCATAACAGAACAACATGAAGCTGTTCAAATCGCAGTACAATTAAAATAATTGGTCCACCAATATCATAGTGCTGATGATGCTGCAGTCCGGTTTGTGGTGAGCGCCGCTATTTTTAGTACCAGTCATTCCTCAGTGCAGGTACAGAGAATGAACTCCACAGAGGAGTTGGCCCAGCCACCTCCACCCACATGCTGCCTTAAGCACAATGCAAAGCTAATGAATCATGAGCGCATTCTGTGTCTGTCATTATCTGATCTGTCAGTGCCCTCCGTACAAACGCTCTGTCCTGGATTGATTGTGTTATTCATACCGTGCTGCAGTTCTGTGGTCTTAGAAATCTTACAAGTTTATCACATTACATAATATGTAGCCTCTGGCCTCCTCCTCTGATCACAAGCTCATAAAAAGGCACAAAACAGATGTTCCAGTTTTGTTTTTTTTTTTTTGAGTGATCCAGTCACAGCAATCGTAGCATAACACTTTGTAGAAGATACATCACTGAAAATGTCTAATTGGCAGTAGTGTTACAAAAGAGAGAAAAAAGAAAAGTAATTTAAGAAACATGTTTGCCACTTCGATAACACCAACATGCCAAAGAAATGTAACCAACATATTTATCATTGTCGTTTATGCTGTCTTTGTTATTGCAAGTAAACACATTACTTAATCCTTTTACATATAATTGGCATGTTATGTCATCAGTTTTTGCTGTCGCTCGGAAATGTCCATTGTGTTGATGCTTATTTCCATAAGACCAGCAGTGTTTTTTCATTTCTTGTTTTCCATATCTCCATCTTGTTTCTTCTCTCCATACCTGTTTAATCCCTGCACCTGTCTAATGTGAATAATGCTGAGGTTGAAGCGAACACGTTCCTGGACCTTTGCTCGGCCTCATGTCCTCCCAGTGTTGTGTTACAGTGACTGATTGAATTGCTGAGTTTTCCTGCTGCATTCTCATTGACCACGGCTCTCACTCCTGGCTCCTTTGGGCTTTCCTGAAACGCCTTTATACAGTGAGCATTAACGGGTCTCTATAATTAATGAGGGTAGCTAACTGAAGGGTGGCAGCAGAGCTTTGTGGAAAGCCCCCAGGAGTGTGCTTCAGAACACCCCCTCCCCCGTCAGAGCATCATCATTGGCTTGGTGATGATGCTCTGGGGTGACGGTTATAGCTGAGGATTAGTCTGGAGGGAGAACAGTTAAAAAAGTTATTCTTAGTTGTAGGTCCAAATTTTGTGTAATTTTGTGTAATTGTTCTTTTGCAGAATTCTGAGATTTTAACTTTACCTGCAGTTTGAGTCAGCCTGTAGACATCTTCAAATCTTTACACATGGATACCAACAGCAGAAACACCAAAAAAAGAAGAAAAAGCAAAGCAGGTTTAACTCTCACTGTTTCAATTACCGCTGTTGCCCCACAACAAGAAGGCTGCGGGTTCAGTTCCTGGCCTGGGACCTTTCTGTGTGGAGTTTGCATGCTCTCCCCGTGCTTGCGTGGGTTTCCTCCCACCGTCCTAGGTTGACTGGTGACCCTTATTGCCTACAGGCATGAGTGTGCGTGGTTGTTGGTCTCTGTGTGTTGGCTCTGTGATGGACTGGCGACCTGTCCGGGGTGTATCCCGCCCTCGCCCCACTGCGAGCTGGGATCAGCTCCCCTGTGACCCAGAAATGGATAAGCGGTAGAAGATGAGTGAGTGAGGAATGAAATTGTAATATCACATGGAACGTCCTCTGTTATGTTGCAGAAATTACATAATTTCTTCAGCCAGATTATCATAACGTTGCAAGTGGCTAAATATTGAATGAGGGAGAATATGAATTATGCATTTAATACTGAATACCGAGGATGATGGATAGTAACATATTAGTATGCTTTCCTACAAAATTGACAGTGCACACTCAGTGAAACTAAATGTAGGTCATTTCTCCTTGGCCAAAGCCAAGGCAGAAATCATGTGCAGAAATCTGCACATTGCCTGTGCAGATATTTCACTGAGACTTTCATCATCTTCACTCCAGTGCGAGGAAAAATGGTTGAGACTTAGCCGATGCCGTGGCCTTCTGTGAACGGTGCAGTTATTAGCTACGAGCTATCAGCTGATGTTTGCCCTGCGACAGTTTGCCAGACCTGGCGGTCAATACTTCAGTGCCCACTTCATTCACCTTGATTTCATTCATCACAAAGAGCACACAGGACGAGGTTTGGGACGGAGCGAATGAATGTTGAATGTTGAAATGAAAAAGAATAAACATGACTTTGTGTGTTTATTATGATCAATATTTCTAAACATTTGTCTCAGTTAATTAGCACAATTCCATATCTTCCTGCTGTGGCTGTGGCAGCGCTGGAGTAGAATTGCTAGATTTGCGAAGCCGCACCTTAACATCTTAGAATTGGCTGCACTTGGATAGTGATATGCGCATGATGTAATGAGAGTCAGCGTTGCCACTCCATAATAAGGTCGCGGGTTTGATTCCCGGTGAGGGCTACAACGCCCGGACAAGACTAGAGATCCCAGAACCCTCCAGAGCACATGCATCATTCACACCCCCCACAGACCTGAGACCAGAATCAAGACTTGACTGGACTCGTGACCAAAGACTTGAGACTTGAACTTGCAAGAAAAGACTTGTGAACATCTCTGTTTTAAATCACAGACTTTTTCACCTGGATGTAGCTCATTTATTAAAGATGGAGGTTGTTACACATGGTGTTTGTGACTCAAACATTTGCTTTGAAAACAAAAATATGATAAATGGGATATCACTAAAGACACATCAAAGCTCCAAGATGTTCGTATTGACACCATGAATATATTAAAAATGAAATGCTGATTTTCTGTCTCTGTTAATGCGAACCTTAGTATGACGTTGTGCGCCACGTCACTGTCTGGATTTATGCTCATGATATAAAAGAAAGTCAGTTTTGGAAAAATTTGCTCTTTTTCTGTCAGAAGTAGACAGGTGCTTCTCAGCAATAAACATGAATGTAACACTAGCACTTGTGATTCTATGCACAAGACAAAAGCGTGCCACCAAAATAGATCTTGTGCCAGTAAATACATGAGGCATTCAATTCTAACGTGTTCTCTTGGCCCAGTGCAAACAGGCACAGGCCTTTTTTGGCAATAATATACCTTCTGCACATCACGCATTTATCCCAAAGGAGAGTCCTTGGTATATTGTACTGCTCCACTTTTCCTCCTTTCATATTTGTGGCAGACAGTGCTACTTTTATTTTTCCTCACAACTGATAGTAATCCTTTTTAACGTAAATATAAAGAAAGTAGACGTTTCAGGGTGCACTAGTATTGTATTCTACGCTTTGAACAACAGGACTACAGATACAGCATCACCAGTGTGCAAACAATACTGTTCAGCATTAGACAGCATTACATCTCTGTAGAGCAACCAGCCCACATGTTTAATCAAGCCACTGCTGGATGTGCAGAAGGTGAATCACGAGTATATAAATGCTGATTGAACTGCACCATTGGGAAGACAGATGGAAGGAAGTGAAGGCTAGAGGGAGGGGGGGGGGGGGGGGGGGGGGGGGGGGGGGGGGGGGGAGAGAGAGAGAGAGAGAGAGAGAGAGAGAGAGAGAGAGAGAGAGAGAGAGAGAGAGAGAGAGAGAGAGAGAGAGAGAGAGAGAGAGAGAGAGAGAGAGAGAGAGAGAGAGAGAGAGAGAGAGAGAGAGAGAGAGAGAGAGAGAGAGAGAGAGAGAGAGAAAAATAGCATTTACTCATTTGGCAGATGCTTTTAATAAGAGCAATTTAAAAGTGAGGAATAACTCTAAAGATCCAGCACATGAGAAGACCTTGATGTGAGCATTAGCGCCACATCAATCCAATAAATTCAATAAAGATATATTTTTTTTTTAAGAACACTGAACGCACACAGTGAGGGTTAGTTAGGCAAGTGAGGCGTTAGAGCTAATAGGAGAGGAGGTGCCCTCGGCAAACTCGCAGCATAATATTATTTAAGCATGATCACAAATCCTTCAGTATGTCAGCACCAGAGAAGGACAGATGGATGCTTCTTGCCTTTTACAGAATAAGGTCGCAGAAAGGCAACAGACACTTAACTCAGATGTTCCAGCTTCTGTCTGTCTCCATCTGGACTTCTTTCTGCACAGTCGATGTTTAGTGCACAGCCCACTCTGCAGGTTTATTTCTCTCTGACCCTGTTCTGATATCCAGTGGTGGATTATTTCCCTCAATCAAGATGCTTTATGTAACCGCTAGCCTGAGAGGATTATAGAAAAACATTCCTCTTTTAGAATTTAGCCCAACGAACCATGAAGACGGCGCCCTACTGGCTGTCATATGTTATATGTGAATAATAATCCTGCTGGTGTGAAATATGGTTGGCTTAATGGATATAAGGGATTGATGGATGTGTACTTAGCTTTAAATGTACTCGTATATCTTTCTGTTTAATGGAGAAATACTCCATTTCTAAAGCTTTACAATCACACCAAAATAGTTTTTTTTTTTTTCCCCTGAGTGATTGCCAGGGAAAAATGACATGGGACTTCTGGGATGCTGTGGCACCCAGTCACCATGGTAACCACTCACTCCATCACTGCTCCCCAGGTGTGCTGTGTAATATGTGCCCAAACCCACTCTGCTCCCAGCTACGTCTCACCTCATGCTGCACTCGCTCAGCTCTTCTAAGCTCGTGTTGTGCCTTCATCATGATGGAGTTCGATGTTGTTAGTTGCTTATTTGGTGATTACAAGTTGCTTTTCCATTTGTTCTCTCACCACATCTTCCAAGCTGTAAGTCACTGCCATAGTTGACATAGCTGAGTATCAGACCTGTTATGTCTGAGGTATTTTTTTTGTGTGTGTGTGTGTGTGTGTTAGGCTCACTTAACAAACTGTCATCTTCCCTTCCTGTATTTACAAATTCAGCATGCAGTAAATCAACAGCAAGTGGTGGCACATCACAGAGAGCGATACAGTCTGCAGATGAAAATCCACTTGTTCTGGCACAGTAATTAGTGCCTGAAGGGTGCAGCATTAGCACATTCAGCTAATCCAGCGCTGGCGTTCCAGCGGGCGCAGCACTAGGAGAGTAGGACTGAATCCCAGTGGAGCAGATGGATGACGTGATCCAAGGGAGGCTGAAAGGGTCCCAGATCATTAAAAAGGCTGATTACATGGCGGTAATGAGATCAGCATGTAGGGCTCATGGCTGGTGGTTTCTGAAACTTCTAGTTCTCTCTGGGCTCCTTCATCAGAGTTTGGAGGACTTTGTTCTTGAAAGGAGTTTTCTAATGACTTGGACGCTGGTCCATCGTCCTTCACACATTATATTGTGACATTGCCATGAATAGCCAAGATCATATGACAAATCCACCACTGGATGTGAACCTGTGACTTCTTTGACTGAACGCAATTTTTTTTTTTTTTTTTTTTTGCACAATGGAATGAACTTAGATTCATTCCCTAAACAACCACATTTGGAGCAACATGGATTTCAGTGACAGGAGAATTTAGAGGATTAAAATAACAAGCTGAATTCTTTTGACAACAATGCTTTTGATATGGACGGCATAAAGAAAGTATGATCCTGATAAAATAACAGTTTTTGTGTGTGTGTGTGTGTGTGTGTGTGTGTGTGTGTTTAATTTTCTTTTTTTTCTTCTTCATTATAGGAGAGCTTGAAGAGTGACAGTGGGGGAGTGAGAGTGAGTGGGGAATGACATGCGGCAAAAGACACTGGCTGGAATCAAAGCAGTGTTGTGTGGCCTCCTGTTTTTGGGGCGTGTGCTCTGCCCTCTATGCCAGTGTTGTGTTGTTTTACTCAGAAAACAACCAGCAATGCTTCGTTCTGAGGTTATCTTTCAAGTTTTTCATTCGTCATTGTCGCTGCATCACTGTGTGGTTGGTATTTATGAGCAGCCAACCTTCCCCCGCTATCTCTACCGAACCAAACTGATGAGTGCGCTAAGCTTCTCATTACTTTCATTACCTCAAAGATGCGCATATTTTTGTCTTAATTTGATACCGATAAGTTTTACGTGGTTATGATGATATGCCTCTCGACCAACACGTCTCTATTTTTGTCACTGAGCTCAAATAATGAAAATTAATTGATTGCTATGTGCAGTCTTCATCTCAGAACAGGGATGAAAATGTTGATGAAAAGCCAAGCAAGAAGTTGTCTGGCAGGATTAAAACAGATTGAATAGCTGTTTTATTTCTGTAGGATGGAAAGAGCTCAGGTCTATTCACTTTTAAAAGTCAACAGATGAAAACATGACCAGTGTTTGAAGAAGGTGCAGCGGATGGAATGCAGTTAGGATTTAATTGTAGGAGTGGAAAAACAAATACTAGTGATATCGCCATCCACTTAGTGCTCTGTACCAGTGAATTCCCATTTCCTGACCCTTATTGTTGTTGGTTTGATGGCATGCCATAGATTCAGCTGAGCTGACCAATCCATCACAGAAACCTCCCACTTCTAATTTTCCTCTGCTGACTGGGGAGGTCCTCCTATCATGGGCCGTGAGATTTCCATCTTCTGGCAGCTCATCCATCTCAATCAGAACAGGAGCAGCACAGTGACGAAAGCGGGTAATGATGGTATTGGGACGCATCTCTTTGCTCCTGGGACCATCGCGCTGTGTGCTGCAGTCTGAGGTGTGGGATGTTCCCAACTAAACTCACCACTCTGAACGTCACATTCAGCTCCATCCTCACAGGGGTGGGGATGCAACGGTATGAAAATGCTGTATCTGGGTTTTTGTGGCCAGAAATGCCACGCTTTCTGGTATTATCCAGGTATTCTTAAAATGTGCACGTAAGGCTCAAAAAGTGAAGATATATCATACGAATATGAAGTTTTCATTTGAAACCAACGTATAAAGTTAGCGGCACTGCTGTATGCACTTTTGCATGCAAAAGAAAACCAAAAATTAGATTAGCAAGGGCAGATTGAAGAGTGACAAGAAATGTCGGGGGGGTGACGACAAGTAGCGAATGACACTGGCTGAACCAGTGCCAACCCGCTACGCCACCGGCGGCCCTGTTCTACATGTTCTACATGTTCTCACACACTACATGTACTCATCGTCAGTGTTCAATCAGCACTTTGATAAAATAAAATCCAAAATCTGGCCACACATCTGGCTTGCTCCTCTTATTTGGGGGCAAAGTTATGGAACGCCGCAGACACGGTCACTGCTGCCTTGGCTGTGTGCCATCTACAGAGTAAACTCACACTTCCATCTGAAGTCCTATGCAGCTGGGCTGAGATGTGGAGCAGAGATTGTAGTGCGGCAAGTGAGTTTGTTGAGTTTTTCAGACCACAGATGCCGACTACAGGTTTTACTGTGCTAAAGCATTAAAAGGGGATGATAACCGTCAGGAGTTAATGCTGGTAGCCGTTACATCCCTAAAATAGGGCAACATCAATGTAGCTTGTAAGATAACTGGAACGATAACATTTGTGTACAGTCCTGTGGCGAGATGGAATGATTTGTAGATGGCACTGAATTAGTTTCCTTACCATCTTCCAGGCACATGTTTATGCGTGTGAACACACCACGTGTACCTCACGAATGGGCACTGAGGATGATTGGCCAAATTGTTCTCATCTAACCCATAAAGGTGTGTGGTTTTTTTTGTTTTTTGTTTTTTGTTTTTTCGGCAAACAGAGCAGAGAACATTGAGACAGGAAAACTTGAGGCTTCCCATAAATCTGCAGCTTAGTGTTGTGTTTTTTAGGAAGATTCATCAAAAAGGCTTGCCCGCTGCGTGCAGTGTTGGATGACATCATTGCCTCCAGAGTTGAATGACTGAGTTGGGTTTGAAAGGACAGGGCCAAACGGCCTGCAGCAAGAAGTGCAGCCTCCCACGCCACCCTGGTCCCAGTTACACCAGACCACATGCCACCCTGTGCAGCCAAGCCATGCCATTCTAGCTTCCCCCCTGAGCAAACAAAGACCCCTTTCAGGCCAGTCCCTACTGTGATCATGCAGAGCAGAAGCAATCTGTTCCTCTTGGCTGCTCACTGTGAAGTGACCCAGCCTTTTCCTTGTTACAGTTCTGATGATTTGTGAATCGTGCAACCAGTCAAGCTCGTTCTGCTTTTAAATTTTCTGGTTGGTCCTGTCCATCTTGAAAAGGGCACTGAGACAGAGATAAACCATCACCTCAACTGTTCAATGCAGTGCATCATTGTATTCAGTGTGGAATTTGTGGCCCTGAAAGCGAACGACAAACTAATGTAACATCTTCAAGGAAAACGACACTTTTCCAATAAATTTCACAACTCTGGATCTATGTGCAGCGACATTATTATAAATAGTGGGATAGAAAACACAAAGAGACAATTATCATTATAAACTGGCTGACCACTTATCCACATCATTTAACACTTCACTTAGAAGTAAAACGTGAATGTTGAGTTGTTTGTAATTATCAGGAATAAAACCTGACTGCGCAAAAAAACACCAAGATGAATCAATTTTGGATTTGTTCTTGATTCAATAAATAGACAAAAAAAAAATTCTTGTACACTTTATGCTAAACCATTTATCCATGTCTTTAGTACACTCAATCCTAATAGTAGACAACATCATCTGCACTGTCTTATCAGAAGAAAGCAGAGAAATGATTCTGGTAGGATGCTGCTTTGGAAAAAGTTTAGCAAAATCAAGAAAAAGAGTTCATTTAGAAGAATGTCACAGTCTTCTTCTTTTTCAAAATGGAGATTACTGAGCACCACCAATGGGTGAATTTTCTCTGAAAACAAATCATGGCTAACCAAATACTTTTTCTAGCATTGTGTATCACGATGCACCATCTATTACATTTATCACACACCTCATACCTTGTCTGAGTCCTGCAGCCTGAGGCACAGTGCTGTAGATCTGAGTATGAAAGTGGAACAGTAGCTGAAGGTTTTGGCTGATATTGAGTGACTTTTCCAAACTCACCTTGTTTTTGATGGTTGAAGGTGCTCCGGGGCCAAAATGCCATTTGTCTGACTGAAGAGGTCAGAACTGTGAGATTAGGACCAGCGTGCACCTGCATTCCCATCAGCCCTGTGGGGTGATGTGACTTCTCCAGTGTGTCAGTCAGTGGACACCCATTTCTTCCTACCTGCAGCATCAATCCACTGACCTCATTCAGTCACTCTGGGCATGAATCAAGGTGTTCAACAAGCCTTGACCTATAAGATAAGAAAACCCTCGGAGCTCCCAGGACACTTAAGGTTATCGGTGCATCTTTTGTTCACAACAGAATGAAGGATGGAAGCAGCAGGCTTATAACAAGAGTGTTTGTTCTTATCACAAAGGACCAAGGAAAAAAGTAGAACAAGTAAAATTTTGATGTCGGGGAAAGATTTAATTAGAGTAGTTGCTGTTAGGATAATGTGTAATATGAAAATCGGCAATAGTCACTGAAGGTGGTTCCCCACCAGGAGGTCGGTTAACTCCTGTGTCTGCTGTTAAATTCTGACACTCTATCTTTAGATAATTTCGCTGCTCGTCTCATGTCGAATCACATCAATACTGGAATAAGATTCATTTGCCTGAGTATTGAGTTGTTTTTCAGCAGTCACTTTTCCCAGTCTGTTCATTGGCAGAGAGTCATTGCTTTCAGGCCAGGGAGCAGAAGACATGACTTATGTAACCCACTCCCGTCTTTGGCATGCCCCAGAGCAGTGATCGGACCATCACAGCATTTTAAAAGCTGAGATGAAGATGAAGGAAAAGCATGACAAAGAACAGTCTCCTGGTCAATGACTGTAACAGCAGTCTGTGAGATGTGCTTCTTAGCACGACAGTCATAGTTAAAGTTGGATATTCAGGAATTGAATGCAATTCTTTTTAGTGTGAGGCAGGTGAAACGACTAAAAGTTCATATTCACTGCATTATGTAGCTTTCCGAAAATTAAATTAAGCTTTTAATACTAGATATGTTGTGTTAAATAGTGTTGGGGATAGGGAATACAGCTAAAAACCAAAAACGCAATACCCTGACAAATTATTCTTCCTCTGGTATTGATTTTTCACAATAAAAAAGCAGCAGATTATCTCATCATGGCGGATCTAGAAAACTACTTTGAGAGGACAATGAGCTGAGGTCACCAAAAATACCCATCACAGAGCAGCGCTGTGAGCAGTAGTGCTCTTTAGTACAATGAATTTGGAGCTAATTTGCTCCACATGACAAAAAAAAAAAATTGAGCTATGTTTGCATTGCACCTCTGTGGACTAATCCAGTCTTGTGAGATAATACTCACAGTGTGACAGAAGTGAGAATGAGTTCCCAACTCGGATCTGCAGCTTCAGTGCTGCTCAGAGTAACAAAAGCAAATCAGCCTTTGACGCCACAGTTCCGCTGCAGTGAGGAAATGTAAGAAGATGTTACTTTCAAAGAAACAGCAATAATAGTAGGTGATAACTGTATTTTTCACGGTGGCATAAATTTGGACCGAGACACTTTTCTGTTCTGCTGCTGTCCATATGTGGTCAGCGTTGGTGGAAATGCACGTTTAGGTTGGGATCGTGTCTCTGTGCTTGGCTTCTCTTGGAGCTCCTTCTTCCCAACCTTGAGGCACCAGATTCACTTTATCTTACACTGAGTCTGAGAACAATGAATTTGAGTTAAATTTTGATAAGATTTATACATTTTTTTCCCCGAAGCTTTTTAGAGTTGTGATTTACTCACTTGTTCTTTCCATTTGAAGTCTGGCACACTCAAATCAATACCTTATGTAAGCTGTGTGGGAGATAGCTGAATATGAATTTGGGACTCTGATACTTAAGAAAACCAAGTGCTATCTTTACATTGTGTGTGTTCTGCAAGAAGTCGCCTACCATCATTCAAAGGGCATGCAATGAGACGTAAGACCCTGAGTGAGGAGAGGCCCTGCAAGCGGGACTATTCATGAATACCACTGTTGCTATGAGACTGTCGAAAATCTGTGTTTGAAGCTCCGTTTGAGAAAAGTTGAAATATTTTTATCACCTAATGCTTAGGCGCCAAATGTGCGCCCAAATTATACTAATCCCTCTGTGGTGAACATGAAATAGTATGCCCGTTTCAGCTGAAAGCAGTGAGAATAAGAAGCCGTGAAAGTACACTGTATGTCGTAGATTCTCGGCTCAGCTCGTCTCTTGTCTCTGTCACTGACAACTACTGTCTGATCAGCTTATGAGTAACAATGTCTTCACAGAGCGGGAATAACAGGGAACGAAAAGGACACGTTTGTCCCCCTAGGTTTGTGTTAACTGTTAGGTGGTTTTGGGAATACCCTCAAATTGCCAGCGACGGTTTTGGAAGGGGCGCAGTTCTGGGGTTACGTGAAAAATGTTTAAAGCGATGTGCGCTATGTGCCTATTAAAAACTGGAAGGCTGTATTCGTTACGCTAGAGTTGTGTTACTACATCCTCTTATGCTCAACAATTCGTCATCTTCTGCTGAGCAGCTAGGGCACATTCTCAGTCTCTGCTTTGTGTGAACACATAATACTGGATCCCATTGCGTGGGAGGTTTTTGAACCTTCAGTCTCTGTGGGGCCCAAAGACAATCAGCGCCATGTCTCCCTTGAGCCGAACCAGCTGAGCCGCATGGGCCTAAAACTGAAAGGCATCTGAAGAAGTCCTCACAGCCGCCTTTGAACATTTTCTATTTTTTGCTCCGTTTCTGGAGATTCACCCTGAGAGGCTTACTTTACATTAGCTTTACCATCAGATTGCTCTCAAAGTACCGGCATTTAATTAAGCATGCAAAGCGATTAAGTTATGGTGGTGTTCATCATGCCCTAACCGCAGACAAGGTTAGCGCCAGAAAACACCACTTGCTGCAGCGTTTGTACCCAGACTCATGAAATTCTCCAGGTTGAAAGTGAACAGCCTCAATATGTAAATCCATGCCAGTACTTTAAAGCCTCCTGTCAAGTTCTCTTTCTTGTTAGGTTGTTGAAAATGTTAGAATGGCACACACACCGTACAATGTGTACTCCACAGGAGCAGACATGGAAGTCATTCTTACGTTGTGTTTATTTGGCCTCATTTAAATATGGATCGAAGAAAATATTTCCAGCATGTTCCATTTAGCTCTAACAGTGCTGAGGATTAGGCAACTGGGAGACTCCTTGAAGCCTCCTAAGTGACACCACAGTAAATCTCTCAAATAAGCTGTCACTCCAAATCCCCAGCCAACAACTCAACAGCACTTTTTAGCTTGTCCTGCTTCGCTGTTTGGCTGCCAAGTGCAGCGCAGTGGGTCACAGACAGCAGCCGCCCTCGCCTTCATAGTTGGACTCTTCACGGCTGTCACACTAAATAATCATGGAAAATAACACAATCTCAAAGAAATTATTGTTCTCATTATTGTTTCTATAAGATGTTGAAAAGTATGAGACGACAAGCCGTGCCCTCAGTCTAACTCAATAATCGAAAGATAGACAGAGACGACATCACATCACCTTTGACCAATCAAAACAGGATTTACATAATCTAGGAACATTATTTAGCTAAATCTTTTGAAGCAATAATAAGCAATCTAAAATGAAATCTCTCTCTCTCTCTCTTCATTTTAAAACTTGTGCTGCACTTTTGAAAAATGTCCGTTGGGTGAGAATTGTGAAATGGTCATGAGAGTGGGTTTGATGAGGCGTAATGGCTTTATCGCTGACTTGCTAAGCATCCTCTGGGAGTTTTTAATGACTGCTCCGCTATATAGGGCACCGTGGAGCTCAGTGGCATTGAAATTGCTCCTTTTTTTTCCCACTAGGCGATTCATTTGTGTGTGACCAATGATATAATTTCCTAATTTCCACCACTATAATGGGACCAGGATTACTTGCTTTTAATGAGAGCTTTTGACTTTTGAAGGTTAGTGCAGCTCCTTGTAGTCATAGACTTCAGGGAGGGTTTAGGTCCATGCACTACAAATCATCTATACTTTACTTTAATAATTAAAACTGATCTTATTGTTAGTTTTTCATCAGTCAATCAATAATTTGGACTACAGATTATGAATAATGTCCGCTTTTCTGCAAATGTTCCTGAGCCCAATGTGGCATGTTTAAACTTGCTATTTATTGCCACAGTCCAACTGCAGCCCTAAGAAAAATCTGTTTTGCATCACGGGACGAGAACATATTTCAAGAAACTATTTAAAGTGAATATAAAAAATTCACAGCAGTTCTAATTAACTGCAAACTTCTAAAATAACACCCTCAATTCTGCAGTCTCTCTCTGGGTTAAACTGTTTGTCTCTCCCAAACTGAATCAATCATCACTTCAGCCACGGAGGGCATCGTTTGGGGCAGCAGCAGCAAACCTCATGCCCCACCTATGGCCATATTTTCCCTTGTCACAACTACGTCGAGCTGCATTCTCCAAACATCCTGCTTATGTGATTCATGTATTGACAAGTTTCCTTCTCCCTTGGGCCTCCATTAGTGTGTTGACACACAGGGCAATGGTGGTCTTTTCACGCCTGTGTGCACAGACAGCCAGTCTCCAGGGCCAAACAGCTTTTTGCATTTTTATGGCTGGGTTCACCACTGGAAAGTGATCTTTCCTGGGGCTCTGAAGACAATGGAGAGGGTGAATGGTACCAGAGAGGGCCCCTCTGCACAGCAAGAGACATCTAAGAGAGCCAAAGGGTGCTAACTGAGAAATGGAGCTCAGCATTTCTCCACCAGTCAATTGCCTTCTCTACTCACTTGTCTGTCACCCAAGTGCTTCTCTTATAGCCAAGATATTCAGATACTCATACATTACGGTTTGTCTGTCAAACAGGCAACCACTGCGATAGCTATTGTTACACTTTGTAGCAGCAATGCTTTGCTTCACAGACCTAAACAGATTCTGATTTACAGCACACCGAGTGCCTCTGACATGCCAGAGTCAGACACAGCCACAAAATATGTGGGATGTCATCATAAGCGCTGAGGGCACGCTCTGTGAAATTCAGCCATCACTGAAGAGAGAGGCCAACTGAATGCAGCTCGAAAAGAAGGACATGAACATGTTGCGTGATCTGTATTAATCACGAGATTTCCTTTGACAAGACCTTGAAGTAAAGAAAATATAGCCTCATCATCGCATTTACAACATAGCAGCTGTTCCTTTACACACTACGGGTGTATCAGATGATTGTGGGCAATTTGCAAATGAATGAACAGAGTGCTTTGCGGTTTTATACTGTTTTATATTACTGTTGATGATGTATTGAAGTACTTTGGCTTGTGCAGTATTTAATTAGCTGAATGTCTGTTCGCCTTGTTTAGCCCATTTATGCAGTAACAGTGACTTAGTTGATATTTTTGAAAATGAACAAGATGTTATTATCTATCAATATTGAGATGTATAGAACATTTATCCATATTACAGCTTCACAGTATTCATTTTGACGTGACCAGAATATAGAAAACATCTTTACAGTCAGATTAGCGTATGTGTCGAGCAAAGATTATTCCACATGGATGTGACTTCAGCACAGTTTCCCCCTTACTTTCTAGAGAAATAGCTTGGATTTACTGCTGGCTTTGCCTCCGTTTGCCCCCTCTTTTTTTTTTTTTTTTTGTTGCCTTTGTTTATATAATTGCTGTAATATTGTCAGTGTCCAGCTGTTGCTGTTGCTTTGTCAAATAACCTCTTTGCATTTTTGGGTTTCAGACAGCGGGAATTCCTGCCATCGCCATGCAGTTTTTAGCTTTCTAAAGCTACCTGTTTAAATGCTGCGCTATGCTTTTGGTTTGGTGCTTCGGTTTGTCATTGCTGCTTGGAAAACATGAAAGTGAGTAAAAGAAAACCCTAAAAATTCAAATGGCACTCCACCAGCTTTGCATCGTTTAGTCAAATGTGTTCAACAGCTCCTATGAGGCACTGACTTGTGCTCTGACCACAGAAACAATTGTGATATCACAGAACCAGTGATCAGCAGATATACCAGACACACTGGGGACAAGATAAAACAACAAAACAAATGTCAGTCATTTTGGTTTTGTTAATAGTATAATAGTACAAACAGCACATTTCATTAAATGTGATTTCTTCTGGAGTTTATGCATCTTGACATGATACAGTTCCATCTTACTTCCATAGTTCTCCTAAGGAATTTATGAAACACACCAAACTGCATGATGTGCCTGATAGCACCTCTCTGGTCAACACTGGCTGTTGACACATAGACACGTTAACTGTTTTGGACAAGCCAGTCTCCCATTAGACTAACTTGAGGCGACAGAGGGAAGAGTGACTCTTAGCAACAAAGTTTTCCATAGATGGAAGCCTGAGGCTCGTTCCTCACTGCAACCCAACTCATTCTGAAGCACAGGTGTCAGAACACAAAACTCAACACAAAGGCATTGCTCTCTAAGTTTAGTGCAGTTTGCAAATGCTGGAAATAAGAATTTCCTTTCCTAATATAATAAAGTTGTAATGTTTTTAGCAGGTAGCTTTGATTCTTTAGAATTTTTTTCAAATGTACAGGTAAAATGACAAACAGGCCGGTCCCAAATGATACTTCCTCCAGTGACTTCACATTCAATCAGCCTACTTGACCAAAATAGGAGAGTGTGATCGAAATAGAAATATCCCTCCTTGGTAAGAATAGAAAAAGAGGAAGAATACAGTAGGGAAATTACAACTGACATTAAAATGGTAAGTGTCTGAATTAATCCTCTCTTTTCCCACAAAGCCTTTTTTCTTTCTGCCCTCCATTTGGGGCGGTCTTTTTCATAAAAGATCTGACAGCTGCAGTTCATTGAAACAGACATACAACGCTTTAACCAGCTGTTTTGTCTGTGTCAGCAGAGTCGCGCTGTACACGCAAAAAGGAAAGTTTTGCAAGCAAACTAAGTGTGATAAACATTTGGAAATTGAAAGTGGGAAAAGGTTCAGATAAAACTCTGACACAGGCAGGTCATCAGACTTTATCAGTATACAGTCATGAGGTGGCTGTGAGATGAAACCTGGGATTATCCACCTACCAGGGAGGGGTTTCACATTGTCAGCACAGCATTATGATAGCCACACCAAGCAGAAGGTGCCTTAGTAGTGGAACAATTAGGCCCAATGGGTGTCTGTGCAGTTTACAGACGGCAGGGTGGAAAACAAAGGGCCTGGTAAGCTCCAGCTGCCTTTTCAGTTAGCTTTGGTGAATAAGATGAGGATTGAGCTCAGTGAACTAGCCGTCTCATTGTTTTAAAGAAGCCCAGGGCTGAGACACATTGTGAAGGTTATAGCCTGAGACCAGTTAATAGACCATGGAGTGCAGCTTAAGTTCTTTCAATGACCGTGCTTGAGACTAGTTCTTGTTAAGGTCTAATGTCCTGAAATGCCATTTATGCATTAGATCAAGAAAAACTAAAGGTTCAGAGATTGCCAAGAAATCTGTTGCAGAGTTTATGGCTATTGCACTGATAAACAACAAATATTAGTCAGTGTTTAAATGAGTCCTTGCCAGCAACTCAAATCTGGATGTCTGGTACAATGTGTCATGCCTGTGGGCTAAAACTAGATGCAGCTATGATAATATAACGCGCTGTAAACTTATCCAGTTTTCATGTCATGGAGAGGTTAACAGTACATGAGAATAAATGTCACGTCTGAGAGGCTGAAACAGTCTAAATTAGTGAGACTGATTCACTGCCTGACAGCCTTTCACTACACTCGGGCAGACTAAACTGGCACATCACCACCAAAGCTGTGCAAATGCCAAAAAATCAAGCATTGTTTATATGCTAATCCCAAGCACGACACCAATTGTACTGCTCATTTTGTTTTGGGGGTATTTGTCACACTTTTTAGTAAGAAAGCCTAACTGTTGTAATGGAGGGGAACAGACTCAGGCTCACAAATATTCAGTCAAACACTGACAGGAAAAGAATGTTTTTAATTTTACTAGCTGACAGAAGACCAACCTAAGTTGATATATGCCTTTGTGTTACTCTTAAACTCTATTTAAACCTCATAGCTATGTGCTGTGGTCTACACAGGGTATATTTTTAAAATAGTTGTACCCACAATGCTCTGCTGCATGTACAGTTGAGAGATGTGACAGAAAAGCTATTAGAAACAAGCTGGCAGTGAAATCCATCACTGGTGGGCTGAAGGACTAATGACTCAGAAATCCTCATCTAGAAACGTATTCATTTCCTTGTGCCCGCAGGAAGCCACACAATCATTTAGGCACTTGTCACAAACAACTCTTCGTCAAACGCACATCTCCAGCCCCTTTTCAGGTGGCGAGGTTTCATTCAACCCTGCAGTGATCTATCAATAGTGTCGCTTATGAATGCCAGTGAATGCTGAGTGACACGTGTGTTTTGGGACTCATGGATTCTGACAGCCATATTCAAGTAATGTGTCAAAGATTACACCTCCATGTAGCACACTTTGAGTCTCCTGTAATTTTTATTTTGATGTCTTGAACTCTTGTCTGCAGGCAACACTTATCACTCAGTCCTCAGTCAGCACTGTCAATATGTTCTTATTTTCCTCATTGGTGCTGAACACAAACTACAATGTTAAACACAGAAAATGTTCAATATTATCAGCATCACTATATTAGCATTGACATTACGAGTGAGGAAGCTTGTTAGTGTGGCTATCGTGCGTTCGAGCAGCCAAATAAAGTTGCTGGCATGGCCCAACTTCTTTCATCTTGTTGAAAGGATTTGCAGCTGGTTAGCCCTCAGCTCTCATTTTTCATTATGACCATATTTGATATGTGTTTTCTTGAAATTTTTAAGAACAAATGCGATTTATCAAATCATATTATATGATTTGTAACTTTTGACATGGACGAGAACAGTATTCTGAAATATGTGTTTAAAAAATGTATGTTGTTGTTGAACAGCTTGGGTTTAAAAGCGTCTCCTTATGTTATAAGTGCAACGTGTGTATGTGAAACAAATTAGCAGACATGCTAATTTGCAACATGTAGCAAACTTGCATAATGGTAGCGCGCCAATACTTCCATCATGTCACATTTCAAATCCCAAGTGTGTTTCGGTGGGGCATGAGAAATTGGAGAAGATAAAAGATGCTGTAATTTTGCAGATCTCTGAAATGATCCTTCTCTGCCGTTCCATGTGTGAAAAACATTGGTCATGACAACGGCGATTTGTTAAGATCCCTGCCAACAGTGTCAAGCCAGGACATGGCTCCATCTATCAATTATGAATCCTCTTTGTGGGGTCTTGTGAGGATATGTTTTGGAATTTAGCTGAATAGCATATTTCCCCTTGGTGAATTCCTCTTTTAAACTCACATTTCAGTTTTTCAAACTATGCCACTGAGAAGCTTTAAAAGCAATTATCCATATTGCACTATCCACAGCTCTGCTTGAGTTATTCTCTTGATTCTCTTGATCCTCACATTTCTGGAGCAGATCCTCGCACATTCTCATCGTATTTTTTGATGGCCCACTTTCGCATGGTGAGACTCTGCTACAAAACCTTTCTCTGGTTCACAGCATCGTCTGGGACAAAGACTCATTCCAACTGCATCACATTATCTCTGCATGCCATTAAAGTAGTCAGCTCCTCTTATGAATTAAATACTAGTATAAAGAAATAAATGGTTTGAGTACAGTTGGAATCAGAATTTATTTATATAACAAAATGTGCACGGGTTTGCCTTTTGCTGTATATGCTCCTCAATCTGACATGACGTACTTTCCAGGGTCACGTCTCTTTAGCATGCATATTTGATGACTGATGATTTAAATTAGTCTGAGTGAAGCATTGTAATCACTCTTGAGATATTCTGTCACTCTCTATTACATGTCCTGTGTCTCTTTTGATTACCCAGGGCTGTATATAAGTTAATAGCCAATTTGCCGCTGAGCTCCTAATAAGACACCAAATGTCCACTTGTGCACATCAGAGATGTTCACAAGTCTTTTTTTGCAAGTCAAAGTCAATGAGCGTTCTATCATCTGCTGCTATTCAGTCTGTTAAGAATACTGCAGAGCTATATCTAAGAAATTCAAAGCATTTACTGTATTATTATAACTTCTATCCAGGTTCGAATAACACAGTGGCCCTTGGGGAAGCCCTATTTTACAGTGTGCACCATGACTTGCCAACCACATGCGCATATCACTGTCCGAGTGCCGCCAATAACAGGGTTACTGTGAAAAGACACGCTCAGACTCTTCATTAGTAATGACGAGTTCAGGTGCTTTTTTTTTTTTTTCTCTTCTTCTTTTTTGCCTCCTATCCAGCAGGAATCAGTCACAAAACATATATCCTATGGACACAATAAACACAGTCTGAAACTCTGTGGAGTTTCGACAGTAAGAAATCGCGGGTTCGGTCCCCGGCTGGGCAGCCGGTTGGTTAATTGGTGACTGTAAACTGTCCGTAATTTGAGAGATGGACTGGGCTACTGCACGGAAAAACGATGGATCATGATATGAATCATTTGGGTCCAGTCTCTGGACTAGTCTCTGTGGAGGTCTGGTCCCCAGTCTCTGGGAGCGTCTGGTCTCTGTGGCATCAGTTCATTTACTGTCTTGATGTCTAATACAAATTGAAATTTTGGATCGAATATTGAATGATTTATCGGTGTAGAATAGTCTACTTGTTTTAATAATGCACAGAATTTATTTCTTATTCATAACCTGACCTTTAGGTAGTAAATGTTGATGTGTGCATTTCATAAAACCCTAACACACTTCATTTGCTTGTAATAGAGCAAATAAATAAATGTTGTTTCACGTTGTCGCGTCATAGAAATGGACTTGATTGGATGGCGTACTGTAAAACTGCGCTGTTGACGGACGGTGCTGAGTTGACTTGTGAGCGGAGTAGCAGGGTAATGGCTTGAACTCTGTGCAGCTTGATGACGAGACAAAATCAGTGAAATCACTTGTTCTCCTGTGACAAAAGAACACAATCTGCTAATGAAACCAAAGATATGACCTCAGGCTTCCTCACACACAGTCGTTGACATCATGAGCCCACCCACCCAGCTAAATTGACTAAAGTGATTCAATCTTTTATTAATGGTCTGTGTTCCCGTGTTGACATGGAGACCATTTCAATGATTGATCTGAAAGGACACTTGGGACTCTTTAGGAAGAAAAAAAATAAAAGCCCTACGTGTTATTTCTATTATCTTTTTGGTTTGGGTTAGCATTCATAACTTAAGTAAATCATAAATCAGCTTCTAACTGATACACAAAGCTGATCCAAAAATTAGTCAATGATTTGTTTTTCTTTTTTTAAATGGCTGTGATGGCTTTGATCATCACGACTCGAAGGAGCATATCTTTTCAAACTCAGTAAAATGATTGCATCCTATAATCATTCGGCAGAGGAAAAATAAAGCTTTTGGTTTTTTAGTTTTTCAGATATATCAATGTACTCCCCTTTGTTTTTGATTGGGAGATCATTCTGAATTTCCCCCCAGAGATACAATGTTTTTATATTTCAGGTGATTGTTTTCTATATAACAGGGGCAATTTGCATTGATTGTAAACTGAACAAATCCATTAACAACACAGATGTTATCTTCACCTTATCACAGTTCATTTCATTTATTTTTCACAGTTTACATTTTTTTTTTTTTAGGAAAGGAACAGAAAACACAACACAGTAGGAATTGCATGTTGCGAATGAAGTCACACCTGGTTGTTTTACAGCCCTTTCCACCACAGATCAGACCAGGAGGAAATAATTAATTAGTATCAATTAGAAACTTCAGGACTCTTGCAAATCACGTAGATCTTGTAATTGGGAAGCCTAGCGGGGGAATAATGTAGCTGTGATCTCTATGGTGCAAAAATGGAGGGAGGGGGCACAGGGGAGGGAGAGGGCAGAGGGTGGGAGTGCTGTTGAATACTAACAAAGTTGCTCTTTCCTTGCAACAAAAGAGCAGATGTCCTTCCTGACTAAGACTGTCCTGATACAGAACCATTTTTATGGAGAGTTTCGCTTTGGTTGCCCCTATGCTTCCCTGCAGCAGGGTTCTCATTCCAGTCAACCTTTATACTTAAAAAACATGAATGACATTGAATTTTAGTATACTGATTTGTTGAAACCCATTTTTATTTTGGGTATATATACTATATGTGAACGGGGTCCCGACTTCCTACATTAGCAGGCACATCCGGTTGGTTAGTCATGTTAATGCAGGGGCACCGTCTCACAGTGACAGGAGTGAGGACGGCCACACAGAGAGGTCAGGTAGCTCCAGTGGCAAAGCTCCCATTGGCATTTGGTCAGAGGAGTGACGGCAGCTGAGCGACAGGCCAGTGTCCTAATGAAGTGGCTGTGAATGATATGGAGGGAAACGCTGCCGCTGACACTTCCACTGTAACAGAGCAACCAGGCGTGGAGAGAGGCGAGGGAGGAGTGCTGTCCAACCTTGACCTCAGCTGTGTCCTCATGAGTCATGATCAGGGCTGAGACCTGAGTGGCTGCCATGTGTGAATTTTTTATTTTTTATTTTTATTACTATTATTATTTATTTATTTTTTTTTTAGACATGGTCATAAATGGAGCTGGAAGTGGCCATGAAATTTTAATTCGTTGGCTTGCAAAGAATATAGAGGATCATTCAAATTGAGCCGTTGAGCAGGAAATGCATTTATATCATCTAAAATGAGCAAAGATTCCTAATTTACTTCAGGAAATATCAGATCAAAGGTTCGACAAACGCAACCAAAAATCTGACCAGGATTTCAGACTAAAGTCACCTGTCACACCTACCAAAATTAAAATGTGTCAACAAGCTGTTAATGTAATATTGTCATTTTGTCACAAGCTGTGCCTTCAACATAACTGAGTCCACTGTATTTTTTTCCATTGTAAAAATGTTTATCAGTTTAACATGGAAAAACGGTTGCTATTTTAAGATAATAAGATAGCAAATAGGAGCCATAACCTGACTTGAAGAAGATGGAATTAAATGTATCTTCATTAAATAAAAGGTACCTTGCAGTGTGCAGTGTGAGTTCTGGACATTTTTGCATGTGCTGATTGACCCCTTCAAAAAAAAAAAAAAATCCCAATTCAGTTCTGTGGCACACAGGCATGACAATTGGTTTCTCACTGACATTCATTATTCATTATTTTTAACCACATCAGTATTTCCTGATGTTAGGTGTTTATCCAGCACCACAGACAACAAGATACTCAAATGTCACACACAGCATAGTGACTTATTCAAATAAAACGATTAAAACACTTATATATGTGATATTTAGTCTTGTGAAATTCCTTTTGTGTATTGAGTTTGTTTCGAGACATTATCATACAGATGGAGAGTTTAATCTTGGTTCACAGTGACAGATGTGACCTGCACAGTGTAGCTCCTCCACAGTGTTGGATGAGTCAAAAAACTTTCACTTATTATGCTGCCTGGTTTGCTGCAGTAATTTGCCCATTTGCAACAATAGGGCCTAATGTACTCATCTAATTACCTAATGTATGTACTTATGCAAATATATCATAATATGTATATATAAAATATAAAATATATCTACGTCCCTCATGGGTGTGTAAAACTCTTCCAGAGGGAAAGCAATAAATTATGTTGAAGAACTAGTCGTAGTTTTTTTTTTTTTTTTTGGTGTTTCCTGTCATGTTTTGGCAGAAGCGAATGCTATGGGATGTTTTCTACAGTATAATGAGCTACTGTTGGATTACTATGAAAAAAAAAAGTCTGTTCCAGTCTGATCCGAACTTCCTGGTGTGAGCCAGTATGATCAGTAGACTACAGTGATGTGAAGGGAGAGCACGGTCTCAGATGCCCAGGCTTTTCTCTCTGTGCTGCAGTAAATGTTTTCAAGGTTCAGAATGCAGAGCATTAGCAGAAGCCAAGTCAGATCTCAGCATATTTAATCACTCCACTCTTTGAGCTCCTCCTTCAGCTGTAGATCTGGCTTATTCCAGACACCTCAGATGGCTCTGACTGTGTATTAATATTGGATGAACCTGAGATATCTGTGGCAGGGTTAAAAAAAAAAAAAAAAATCTGCAGCAGCTTCTGCCTGCAGGAAATATTTGTCTTGTTGAAGTTCTTTGTTGAATCTTTTTCTGGCTTTCTTCACAAATATGACTTCACATGCTTGGTAAATTTAAATTTTTTCATTTCTTCCATTGCAGAGGGACGCAAAGGGACAGTATCTGTTTGACCTCATCTGCCATCACCTCAACTTGTTGGAGAAAGACTATTTTGGCATCAGATATGTGGATCCAGACAAGCAGCGGGTAAGTGTGTGTGTGTTTGTGTGTTTCTTTTGCATTTATGTTGATCATTTTCTAAATAATGTGGAACTTAAGCAAACTGGGTCATCGCTGCTTTAAGAGGACGAGAAGATTGTGTGTTCAGGGAGTTTGCAGGATAACACTAGGATACGACAAGTGGAAGTCAAGAATTTGTGACGTGATATACACACACACACACACACACACATATACATATATATACATATATATATATATATATATATATATATATATATATATATATATATATATATATATATATATATATATATATATATATATATATATATATATGAGGAAATAATTATTACATTGGATACCAGTTATTTTTGCATTTCTTTATTCTATAACCTGATAGAGCATAGCATGGCAAATTGTTTCCCTCTGCTTCCAGTTTTTATACTAAGCTAAGATAAGTGTTTCCTACCTTACACTCTGCTTAACACACAAAAAAGGAAGAAAGCTTTGCCCAAACGTTGAACTAGCCCTTTAATGAACAGATAGAAGTTTTGAATGAACAATTTCATTCAAAATAAGAATTGGGCAGTTGTTATTTGTGGGAAGAGCCATAATTTTTTTTTTTTTTTTATCTGTCTCCCAGTGTTTTAAAAGTAGAAGTGGTTGAATGGGACCTCAGAATGACTGTGTATAGAAGAGATTATGCTTTTTTTCTGTCAATATAAAATTCCCATGCTTGGTGATACTTTAAAATAGATTGTGTTTGATTCATTCAAGGGCTAGAGTGAAAAGTTGTGTTTTTCCGTTTCTCATATTCACGCCGTCCTTCAGTGACGGGTTTTCCATCAGGCTCTTCTGCTGTGAGGCATGTAACAGCACTGCTTGATTCATGAAGTATTCACATGTTCACAGATCATGTTGTCCCGTGGACGAGAGCCAAGTCCTGCTGATGCTGCATCCTCTATTCTGTCACTCAGGACTATTTTGGTGGTGGGAGGGTTGGATTAGCAAGAAGGTAACTTGGGGGGAAAGGTTTTGGGACAACAGTTCAAACAAAAAGAGAGGAAGAAGAATCACAATCTGGTGATAGACTGCCACCAACACCAACAGCAGCAGCAGCTCAGCGCTCAGTCAAAAGCTGTTGTCTACCACCACAGAGCTGTTTGAATATATTCACCTGAAACCTTTGAAGATTTCATAGTAGAAAATCCGGCAAATTCTTTATTTTTAATGCAGTGTTGAAATATCGCAGTGCTGGAATTGTGCCATTGTAGCACCGTGTGCGGCACAAACAGGTTTCCCACAAGTGTTAAGTGCCAGTTGAATAATTCGATGTGTGGGTTTTTTGGTGACTTGATTATCTGTTTTTCTTTCTAATGTAGCACTGGTTGGAGTTCACAAAATCAATCTCAAAGCAAATGAAATGTAAGTAAATTGACTTTCTGTTTATTTGTCTCATTCATGGAAACGGGTCATTAAATCCTTTTTATATTGATCACTTGGTCTGATAGACAATAGATGTTTGAATCCATAACATAGGCAAAGGCTTTATTGAATGAAACCGTGCAACCATTGATGAAACGTGCTATTTGTCCATATTCTTACTTGATATTTTCGTTCATTAAATTGGAATGGAATATGTTTGCATTTTTGGGAACTCTTGTTTGGTGCCAGTTATTTGATAGTGTGTAAAAAGAGTTTTACTGCTGTTGTCCGTGTTTTAATGTTTGCCGTTTGTTCCCTCCAGCTCAGCCTCCGTTCACTATGTGTCTGAGAGTCAAGTTCTACCCCCCTGATCCTGCTGCTCTGAAGGAGGAAATCACACGGTATGAGCTAAGTTGATAACGGTCATATAGTATTATTCTCGACAGATACAGCGTACTTTTGTTTTAGTTTTACGGTAAAATCAGTTAGACAGTCAGTGGAGCCATGAGGAGACTGCTGTCATTTGACAAACCTGTGAAAAACAGCTGAGATTATTTTTTTTTTTGTGTTCTCAAAGTCAGTTAGGCAGTGCAAGCATGTCTCCTAAAAAATTATTTATGTGCCTTCATAATTAAAATGCCTGAGTACTTGACTGTCGAAAACATTATGATAAATATTAAACAAAACAAGGTTTGCAACAGGAGGAAGGGGAATATAAAAGCATTTGCTCGTGGAGATCAAAAACAAAAACCTGTAAAATTGTTGAAATGCACACTTATCATCTCTGCCCTTTTTAACGGACCTGTGGTAATATTTTCCTCATTAATTTGCAGAATGCTAAACGCGACAAACTAAAAAGGAAGTGCAGTCAGTGTACGCTGCATTCAGATCACGCTGAGCGCATGCACTTTTTCCTGATGTATTCATCGCCGATTATGGGCCGGCAGGGGTCCAGCCGCTGTCTGAGGTGTAAGGAGATGAAATGTGCACCACATATAAAATGCACCGAATGAACAGAGCAGATAAGGGGCAAAAGGTACAGACAAAGAGCTGAAGAGAGAAGGAGGGAGAATGAAAGGCTGGGGTTGTGGGAGGAGGAGGATGGAGAGTGATATATGAAGATGAGGGTGGACAGGCTGGAGACGGTGCTGGCCACAAAAGGACACCCCACGTCTGCCCCTCTCATCCCCTTGTGCAAAGACACAGTACTACATGAAAATGTTGTTTATATAGAATATCATCGGTAGCATTTATTATTATGTATCCAAGGTTACAAATAATATTTACTGTACAGTTACTCTGTGTCCCAGTAAAATTGTCCCATATAAATAGAACTCAGCCAGCACTTTTCCTTTCTTATTTTTTTTTTTTATATATACATATATACCTGTGATACATTTACTGTAGTTCTGCTCTTTCTGTTGGTAAATTGCTTTTATTCACTAATGGACTGACAAAACTGCTGATGTGCTAAGCCCACACCAGTGCGTTTATGGATGTATGACACTGTATATGCAATCCACAGGAAATCAGGAATTGCCTGTGAAGAGAGCCACAAGGGAAAACAGATAAAAGGGGGGGGGAGGGGTGCATTTCCTCATTAATCAATGTAGACATTTTAAAAGCATTAAATATCAATGTGGCAGTGTAAGGGTTAATGAACAAGACAGGAAATGAAAGCACTTCTTTAATGCTTGGATCCATACAAGGAGAGTCATTAGTCTTTATGGGACTGCATTTTTCCTATTCAAGGTTGGGAAGGATGAACGGGGGGGCTCGGCTGTAATTCCACTAAACGTGATGTCCTCACAACAATGATGGTAATAATAGCCAAGCCATCGTTGTGCTGTCATTAGATTCAGTAAATGGCAGGATGTAAATTTTATGCTTTAGGAGCTGGTAGGGAGAAATTGAAGCAAGACTGTAGGCTTTATGAGCAGCACAGCGTCAGTAGCCACTTCTCCCTCAGGGCCATCCTACTGCCTTCTTTCCCCAGAACAAAACCCTCTTTTCTGCCAATTCAAAAAGAAATATTCAAACCACCCACGGGGAACCTGAACTCAATAGCCTTTGAGGTTTATCAGGTTTGTTGTTTTGCTGCTCCTCTTGTCGTGCTGTTTTATTCCTTCTGTGTTTTCACGGAGAAATGTCCCTGTACATGTGGTTATGGATGTTTATGAATGTCATTAGTGTCCTCCGCAGAAGGCTTGTCTAGGTGTCTGATGGGATTTTGGTCCTTTTGTAGGTATCTCATCTTCCTGCAAATCAAGAGGGACCTCTACCACGGTCGGCTCCTGTGCAAAACCTCAGATGCTGCCATGCTGGCTGCTTACATCCTTCAAGGTAATGGAGGCTGACAGATTGATAAGACTTGCATTATTCTCTGCTCTCCACATGACCTCTGTTTTATCATGCCCTGTAGTTCATAATGCTGATGAGCACTTCTCGTCAAGCTAACAGGTTTTTTTTTTATTATTATTATTATTATTACTTTTTTATGAGTAGAAAGAGCCAATTAGAAGCCACAAGCAGAATGTGTATTTCTCCTCAAAACATGATGGGTTTCTTGTTTTATGGTTCAAGACATTTTTCATACTGATATAGGCTCTAAAACTGGAATAAAGTGAGAAGTTAATCTGTACTTTGTACATCCTCAGTAAGCAGGAACTCGTGCTCAATTGGACGGTCTTTGAAGTGGTTATCTGGCATCTTATCATCTTCTTACCCTACACACAAATAACAAGCATAACAGACATGAGGTATAGTGGCACAGCCAACACCACAGAGAGCGCAGTGATAGAGGATGGGCTGATGAATTAAAGATGGGCTGCTGGGTCAGCTCCTCCTTGCAGAGAGAAATTGGCATCAGGGTCATCTGAGGGAGTGCAGTGTGGTATGAAGGAACACAAATAATCCTCACCTGCAAAACAACCACTGTGCACAAAATATTTGGTTAACTTTGGGTGTCTAGAAGGATGTTTTCACTTTTCCTGTTCCCTCTTCCAGCTGAGATCGGTGATTATGACCCAGGGAAGCATCCTGAAGGTTACAGCTCCAAATTCCAGTTTTTCCCTAAACATTCAGAGAGGCTGGAGCGACGGATTGCAGATATACACAAGACAGAACTAATGTAAGAACCAAAATATGCAGCCGCACCTCCGCTGTCGAACACTCTCACTGTTTCGCAGACCTGCAGATCAAAAGCCAGACTTCCTGACATTTAGGTAATTGACTGCAGTTAATGAAGGACCTGCATTGGGTTGGCTAGACAGATTATTGTCAGTCATTTGAGCAGATGGGGTAGAAAAGCTCAGTTCTCCACCGGCCTCTCAGATAACACAGTCAGATTGTCTTGAGTTCATAGCCTGCCCTTTGTGTGCACAGCTATCAGTGATGGATACTAACCTAACTAACCCAGTGTTGAAAGAGATCTGATGGAGCAGATGTACACAAACAAACCCAGGCAGAAACCCTCTCTTCTCACACACTGGTGAAGTGTTTCTCTCATTGATCCATCCAAGTCTGTCAAATGAATCTCACTCTAACGCTGATTCATGACATTAATAGATCACGTTAGTTATAACACAGTGAACAACAAACAAAAAGGAAGCAAAAATACAAGATGTCTGTTTAATGAGAGACAGTGAGACACAATAGAGGGGGAGTTGCATCAACCAAGTCTAGTTTTGGTGCTACGGAAGCTGAATGACAAACAGTGTGAGACCCTGCTGCCCACTAGTGGTTTATTCTCTCCTCACCACAAAGTTAACATCATGCAACAACATGCTTGCTCCTCTTATGTTGACGTCTGAGTTGTTTTGATATATCCTTTTATAGTTTTTCCAAATATATCTGATATATCGCAACCTTGGGCATTTATTTGTGTGTACGAGGCTTTTTGAATTTTGGACCTTTGAAATTGTAACAAATTGTTTCGGTGTGTTGTTGCTCCTCCTCAGTGGACAGACGCCCGAAACATCGGAGCGAAATTTCCTGCAGAAAGCCCAGATGCTGGAGACGTATGGTGTGGATCCACATCCATGCAAGGTCTTTCAACCACTGCTGTGCTATATTAGACATTTCATGTATTTCTGTTCAACTTAAAGTATTCCCATGGGGTCTACACCGATCAGGCACAACATTATGACCACCTGCCTAACATTGTGCTGGTCCCCCTTTTGCTGCCAAAACAGCCCTGACCCTTCACAGCATGGACTCCACTGGTACCCTGAAAGGGTGCTGTGGTGTCTGGTACCAGGACGTTAGCAGCAGATCCTGTAAGTCCCCTAAGATCTGAGGTGGGGTCTCGATGGATCAGACATGTTTGCCCAGCACATCCCACAGTTGCTCCAGCGGATTGAGATCTGGGGAATTGGGAGGCCAAGTCAACACCTCAAACTTGTAGTTGCGCTCCTTAAACCATTCCTGAACAATTTCTGCCTCGTGGCCCAGTGCATTGTCCTGGCAGGCGTTTCCTGCTTCTAACACATCAACTCTGAGGACAAAATGTTCACTTGCTGCCGAATTATCCCACCCACGAGCAGGTGCCATGATGAAGAGATAATCAGTGTTATTCACTTCACCTGTCACTGGTCATAATGTTATTTCTGATCGGTGTACAAGACAGTAAATGGTAAACATGTCTGTTTTTATGATTTTTTTTTTTTTTTGAGCTACATGTTGAATTTTTTTTTTTTTGGTGTTTTCCAGGATGTGTCTGGGAATCCAGCGTTTCTCGCCTTCACACCATTTGGTTTTGTGGTGCTTCAAGGAAACAAGAGAGTTCATTTTCTGAAATGGTGAGTGAAACATGCAATTCTTTCTTACGTGAGCACACGCTCAAGTCTTTTCAGGACCCGAATCACAAGCGCCACTCTGCTGGCTTGATTTGACGTAAGTGTTCTAAGTGTGTGGTTTTGAAACAGCATGTGCACTGCAGCTGGTTGTACAGTGAACGTCAGCAAATCTCCTCCATCTGCCTCTACCTTTCACAAGAGCCGGAGGCTGACATGTGCACAGATGGCTAATTACACCACCTAGATTCACCATACTACACAAAAGATCAAGTCAAGCTTCAGAACAATAGTCTTCTCTGGCAGGGGATAGTTACTTTCACTGAAAAATGTAACATGTTAACAACAAGATGCTTGTTTTTTTTTTTTTGCGAAAGTTGTTTGCATAATGAAAACAGATTCACTTTTTAGTGTGCCCTCGGCACGGCTCAGGTTTCCCCTTGTCTGCGGGGATTATTATCAGTTATTTGTTTTGTCAGTCTGACACAGAGGTCCGTGGCTGTTTATGTGATCTCAAAGTTGCTTTCATGAATATTTAAAGAGGCTGTGGCTCTCTGATTTCACTTGTTGTATGTATAACTGTTGCTGTGCTCTCTTCTGTGCAGGAACGAAGTGACCAAGCTTAAGTTCGAAGGAAAGACATTCCACATATATGCAAATCAAAAGGAGGTGAGAGCATGAATTTTTAGAGGCGGAGAAAATACTCCAGAGTATACGGTTTCATGACAGCCTGTCGAGTGTGGTTTTCTGCCTCAGTTTATTATATTGTCCTGCACGTTCTCATATTTTTAACGTGCAGGACAAAAAGATCATCTTGACATACTTCGCACCCACTCCGGAGGCATGCAAACACCTCTGGAAATGCGGAGTGGAGAACCAAGCTTTCTATAAGTGAGTCTCTGTTATTTCATTTAATTTCTCCTCACAGTCATGATTTAGTTACTTCGAGCGCAGTCAGGCAGCTTACTGTCACAGTATCTTGGTGTCCCTCTGGGTTGTTTGTAGTGGGAAAATGAGGTGTGAGTTGCTGCCGACCTTTAATGAATGAGTGTGCACTGGCACGAGACTGCAAGCACTTCAACGTTTCCTCTGAACTATAGCTCCCCTGTCTCAGCCATGAATAATATTATGGGTCCTTTCTGCTCTTCTTGGTTCTGGAAAGGTGATTACATGTTTAAAAAAAGAAAACAAGCACTGTGTGAACTCACAGGATGGCAACAGTGTAGTATGACTCAGGGTATGAAAGGTACGCGTGGGGGGTTGGCGGATGACAAGAGAGGAAAAAGAAGGGAAGAGAAGAGCTTGGTATTTTTGAGTTAATATGATGTGTGTCTGATGGTGCTCGGAAGTGGCAGATACTTTATTGACCCTATTAGGACTCTCCTGGAATAAGGAGTCTGGGGGACTACGAGGAAAGAACATGATGAAATGTTGCGTCTGTCAGCGAGGCAAACATCCTTTGAAAGCAAAATGAAGCATTAAACATTAATGTCTCACTTACAACTGCAATATAAACATGTTGAATAGTGTATGGAGCCATGTTAAGGACGCAGTGCCTATAGTTTAAAGAGAGGCTATGCATAATTTAAAAGCAGAGTATTTGATCCTAGGCTCTGCTTCGTTCTGGGATTCAGAAAACAAAGATTACATATATTCATGCCTCAGTGACGTAAGCTTCACCGTCAAGCAAAAATAAGCTAATTGTTTATTTTCAGGATCAATGGTTCTTCTTTCTGTGCCCTTTTTTTAGGTACAGCAGGTAACCTTTTTTTTTTTTTTCCTCCAGGCTTGAGAAGTCAAGTCAGGTTCGCACCGTGTCCAGCAGCAACCTGTTCTTCAAGGGCAGCCGTTTCCGTTACAGGTAGAGTACACAACAATGTAGCATTACTGATGACAGGGAGGGGAGAGGACACTGCAGAAAACCCCCAGCTGGAAGTGGAGACAGTTATTCTCAGAAGACATAACCTCCTGGCATTATGTGCTGTCACGTCAGCTACTTTTTCCCAAAGGACAGGCCTGACACATAAGACAGAGGACACAATAATCAAAAAATGATCACATGAGATAATATCACCTTGTATATACTTGATACCAAGTTATGAATGTATTAATATACCTAATCTACTGTCTACCTTCTACATTTAGTGTTATCTAGATTCATCTATAAAGCAATGTGTCTGTTGTCCCTGGACTGTAAAATGTAAACTTCAGTAATATTGAACACATCTGTATAGCTAGATAATAACTGCAGCTAAGAAAGAAAATAATATTAATTTTCATTTAAAAATTCAAGTGTATATGATGAAAATGTATTTGCGTCAAAAGCAAGGCAAGTCATGGTCATTGTTTTGATATTTTTGCTTGCACGTCTGTGTGCATTTGTCTCACGGGTGGTAATTCAGTTACACAACGCTGAATTCACCAGGTTAATTCAATCATGATGCTCAGGTACTGTACTCATCCACTGGCTCTCATGGCTTTAGGTGACACCAGAATGGCCGGTTATGTGTGTGGTATGTGTGTGCGTACGTGAAACTCATCCTGAGCATCATCTCTGTGCTTTATAACAGTGGACGAGTGGCAAAAGAGGTGATGGAGCAGAGTGCCAAAATCAAACGCGAACCTCCAGAAATTCACAGGTAGAGTTGTATGTGAACTCAGGAGAGGTCAGAATGCTCTCGATGAGATCTTATTTATTTATTTATTTTTTCCTCCATAGGCACCAAGCTACTGTAGATACCTTAGTATGAGGTGCACCTAGTCGCTGCAGCATGAGTTACCTCCACTCGGGCTGTGTCTCAGTGCCATGATGGTTGCGTACCTGTGTCTGTGTTTGTCTCTGCAGGGCTGGCCTTGTGCCAAGCAGAAGTTGCCCATCCATCACGCATGGACCTCGACTCAGCAGTGTACCGCGCACACGTCGGAGAGCTGTGCACATATCTATCATGGAGGGTAAGAACTGAGTTCCAGCCCTACGCTTCACCAAGCAACAATTCTCATAATCACAAGTTGTGGTTTAACAGGCAATAAAGATTTCCACCGCCACATATGCTCATGAATAATTTCGCGCAACAACAAACTGGTTGATAGAATTTTAAAACGGATAAGTGAGCCATCAGTACTGTATAGGAAGAATTCTTCTCCTTCCTCGACAACACACTTCTGTACACACACACACACACACACACGTGCGTACGTCTATGTTACGAACAACAGTCCTAGCACGCGCGCGCACACACACAGAGCTCTGAATCAATGCATTGACTTGAAGCAGGCTGACTGACGCACACACCTGCATCATGAAATGGGCCATATGGCTCTAGTTACAGTGTGTGCGCGCTAGGACTGTTGTTCATAGCATAGACGCAGCTAAAGTTGCTTATTTAGCTCACCTGCAGGCTCCTGGCCCAGAACAGGTGGCCTCAGTGCTTGTGTTAACCAAACAGTCGAGCAGTGGCACTCTGATTTTGCCTTAAATAACATACTGCAAGTTAGTACATTGAAAGAAACGGGGTCAGTAGCAGGTGCACTGTGTATGTTGAGGGTCTTGTTGTCTCTCTTGCGGTGGGTTCAACAGAAGCATGAGAGCGCCCACCCCCAGTGTGTGCTGACTTGGTGTCTTACAGCAGTATTAATACCCCAGCTAAAATTAGCCTGAACCTTCTACTCCTTGTATGTCACTGGCCTGGGTGGGAACAGACATGTCCAGGCCAATGCTGACGATTCGGTAACTGCTGCAGAAACCCTCCGATTCACCTCACACTTCTCTTTGCATACTGCAACCGAGGCAGAACCCTTCAGCCAAACACACACACACACACACACACAGACTGTGGCCTGGACTCCGGGACAGGGACCAAAACAACAGGATAAACACGCGCATGCTGCAGCCATGGTGAAGTGTCTGATCCGCATCACCACCCGGGTGAACGTCCACCTGCGTATGATCAACCACTGTTACCGGGATGTGAAAGTTCGCGTACTCAGCCTGGGGCCTCGCATGCTGGGCAAGGCCCTGGGCATCCTGCCCCTGTACCCTTCTCTGACGGGGCCGCAGGAGTCTGCCAGCGCAACCCCACTGCCTGGCAGTCCCCTGCCTTACGTCCAGACCAGCCAACCTTCAGGTAAACTCATCCCAGTCAGCCAGAAGTACACTTGTTATGAAGGTGCTTGCTTTTTGAAGCTGTCTCTGTCCTGGAAATCTGTGGTAGAGAGGGACTGATACTATTCCTGTAGTCATCTGTCACCTCATCTGGCAGTTTTGATTCCTCTTGATGCATTTGTTGATTTTGACTGGACTACTCTTAATGTAGCAGCTGTATTTGGTTCCAACCACAACACAGTATTTCAAGAACCATCTTGAGTTTGTTCAATGTTTGAATTTTTTAAGTTATCTCACAGTCTTTCAAATTAAAAGTCTGTATCCTTGTGGCTTCACAGCAGATCAGGGCTGAGTAAAGATGGCTGCTGGTACTCCTCCAGCCTTCATGCCTCCTTCTTTTTCCTTGATAAGACTTGGGTGTCAGCTGAGGCATAGACACTGGACATAGTCTGTCTTACTTCTGCTGTAGTTTTTAAAATATCCCTTTCATGCTTTGCCTCCTTATCTATAGCTGAGTTTTAATCCTTCTCTTTATAGTAAAGGTGTAATGTATCTCTTGAGAATGTGATATCGTCAGCAAAGGGCTGAGCTGTAGCTCATCCGTGGAGAGACGCTCATATGTGCAGTCCACAGGGGCAGGAGGCATTGTTGACCGTTTGTAGGTTGACTTGGGCTGTATGGGCTCCAAAATTCCCTCTACTGTTGCAACTGGAGTGGCTGCTGTTTACAGATGATTTCACCCATAGGGGGGGAATTGTGTGCAATTTTTGCATAACTCGATTTTCAAAAATTTTAATTGCTTTTAATATGCTAGAATTTTTCAAAAACAGATATTGATTGATGTAGCTGATTAATGATCCCACAAATTTTCCATCACCATAATATCAGGATACATTCACCATCACAGTGCACCTGATCCTGATGTCCGGCTCTCGATCAAAGGTTCAAATATTTTAGTGTTTTCTATACTCTAATAATCGGCTCCTGTCTTAAAACAATTGTCACACATGATGTATTTTTGCTGTTTACATAGGAAATATATTGGACACTGGTCTCTCAACAAACATGAACTACTTGTTCAAATATCAATGTAAACATTATCTTAAGGTCCAAAAAAATTAAAATATAAATAATATAATGTAAGCATGAACTTGGGATTTATATTTATGTTGAAAGCGAGGAGGTTTCATAAAAGCTTTTTGGAAAAATGTAACTATAGTACATTCAAAGTAGAAACTTTGATCTATTAAAGTTTACTTAAAGTCCTTATTTTGAGAGACTGTGTCTGAGAAAGTGCTAAAATGTGAGGCGACGTCGACCATTTTATGATGGAACTTGACTGGCTTTATTTTATGCTTTCTCAAACATACTTCAGCTTAAAGGGTTTGTCCACTCTGTGACTGTTGAATGAGATCAACACTGCCAGCATAATATGTGATGATTTCTTCCATTTGGGTTAATGATTAAGCTTCATATCGGCTCCTGACCGCTCAGTACAATGACCCCCCCCCCCCACCCCACCCCTACCCGGCTCTTCGACCGTGGGAACAGCATCATCAGATTTCAGCTCTCCAGTTGGAGACCGTGTGTCTGTGCTCTGTAACAGACCTCTGCTGGACAAACAGCAGAAAAACCTCTCAGCACAGAATAGGACTGACCACTTAGTAACATTTTTTATGTCTCTGTGCCAGTGGCATGTTTTCAGGTTGCCTGTTGACCGTCCTCATTTTCATACGCAAGAAGAGAAAATCTCACTTTGAGGAAGAAGTTTTTGGTGGCTAAAGGTCAAAGGTCAACGTGAACTTAAAAAGGCCATAGTTGTGTGATCGTTCAGTCAGGAATGTCTTCAGATTTGTGACTATAGAGATGTTTATAGTTTATAGTTCAAAGGTCAACGTCACTGTGGCCATTAGTCAGTTCTGTAACTCAGGAAGAGAAAATTATTAACACATTTCTCAACCTGCTCTGGAGACCAACAACCACAAGGCAGTAACTATAGTTTCATCCTGTAAAATGTTTGTAATGTTCCTGTCATCATCTACATTTTCTTCCTCCACAAGGTCTGGAGTCCCTCCGCGACAGTGCCCACTCTACACCAGTGCGTTCTGTGTCCCACGGGGAATCGTTCGTACCCCGCTCCCGGAGCCAGGCCACAGATGCCAGCGACGGTACGGCGGTAATTTCGGATGAGGCCTACAGCCCGTCCGACAGTGTGCTGCCCACCCCAGTGGCTGAACACAGCATGGAGCTGGCTGTCTCACGGCAGATCAACGGGGCGCCCTGCAGCATCGAAGAGGAGAAGGAGTCGGAGGCAGGCACCCCTACACATGGGGAGGGGGGTGATTTTGGTGTGGACGGTAGATCTGCACAGGAGGGTGCAGGGGGGGACTCGGCTCTCAGCGAGGTGGAACAGGTGAATAAGTTTGTCTTAAGTGTACTCCGTTTGCTCCTTGTGACCATTGGACTCCTCTTTGTCTTGCTCCTCCTCCTCATCATCCTCACCGAGTCAGACCTTGACATAGCATTTTTACGTGATATCCGCCAGACCCCCGAATTTGAGCAATTCCATTACGAATACTTTTGTCCCCTCAGGCGGTGGTTTGCCTGCAAGCTCCGCTGGGTGGGCGGGTTGCTCATTAACAAGTGAGAGTGCTGTCGTAGAGTTCGTAAGCCAGTTCGGGGGTCTGAGAAGACGATTAGGACTCCGGAGTGATGGAGGGCAGCTTCGTCTCAACCATGAACCCTGCTCCTCCCATCATCCTCCTGCTGACAAACAGCTTGGACCACTCTTGGTAACACCGGGCCAGGATCTCTTTCCTCCACTTTGAGTTTACCCCCACCCCCCCCCTCCTTCAACCCCCCGACCCAACCACCTCCTTTTTTCACTTGTTTTGGTCTTTTTTTTCTACAAAGCCAGAGGACATCTTTTTCTTTTCTTTTTCTCTTTTTCCAACTCATTTCAGGTGTGTTATTTTTTTCAAATAATACAAAGGAAAAAAATGTCAACGAACTGAAGAATTTGAGTCAGTTCCATTTACAGGAACAGAAGGTTTTGAATGTTGCCTTCATTTATTATTTATTGCTTTTAATCATATATTTGCATAAGGAGGCATGAATTTGAATGGTATTTGAGCAGGTTGATTTGTCCATGAGATGGGAGTGAGTTAGGTTAGAGTCAATAGGCCTACTGCAGTGAAGTATACGTAAGGCAATGATGTATTGAGTCTTTTGATACTGACCCTTCAAACAGCAGATTCGCCTCATCAGAAAAGAAACGGCAATCTCAAGAGATTAACAGTGAAGGCTCATGAAACAGGGAACAGACAGGGTGATTACCAAATGCCTTTTTTCAGAGGATGTTGATGACTGTTGGCTGTTTTGAAATTTGTGGAATTGTTTAATGATGCGCGTTAGTATACGATGGTATTCAAAGCAAACTGGTGAAGATCAGTGTTGTTTTTCTGACGTTTCATAAGGATACAGTGGAATAAAGCAGTGTCATTCGTGTTAGGCGAGCCAGTAGTGTCAGATGCAGTTAGAGATACATTCATGAGGAGCACAGACTCGCTTGCACCAATAGATAGTAGTCTGGATAGATGTGCAAGGCTCATATGGTTTCAAGAATTAAGTATGTTTCAATCTGCTCATTTGTTCAGTTATTTCTCAAATTAATTTGATTTTCATAAAGCTGAAATTCAATGAATTTCAAGAATTTCTTTGTATGAAGAATTTATGATTTATTTTGGTTTCATATCAAACATGCCCTTAGGTTTATGTATCATACTATATTATTATTATTATTATTATTATTATTAGAATAGAAGAAGAGTAATTATGTACTTTTTGTACAAATTAGTTTGTTTCCTAATATATATTGACAGGTTTTTCCATGTATATTTTAACAGAATTGAAATGTTATTTTGTTATTGAAGATTAAATTATACCTTTTTTAGCGCTGCGTTTCAAGTAAGGTCGGAAGCATTCATGGTAATGTGGGATGGGGGGCAAAAAAAACAGGGTTTTATCCAGATCCACTTAACAATTAGCCTTCAATGTTTAAATGTGTATTCATGCAGAAAAAAAAATCAGCAGATATCGTTCTAATACTGCAAATACCAAATAATCCAAAAACACATTTTTGACTCTCTTGACTTTATTGTGTTTTATTGTACTTGAAGAGTCCGCAAAGGTGACTGAGCCTGACCGGCGGTGGATCTGAACTTTGCAGTAACAATAAAAAAAAACATATTTAAAAATATCTTAAAACCAAGCTAGAGCTGGAATAATTAGTTTGATTGATGAAACATTAACTGGCAACTATTTTGGCAGTTGTGTAAATATCATATTTCAAGCACAAATTCCAAACCTTATCCAGTGTCAGCGGGAGAACTTTTAATATCTTTGGGTTTTTGAATGTTGTCAGTTTTTTTTTGTTTGTTAGGAAATATTAAACCTCCTCAAGCATTTTCAGACGTGATATCAAGATAAGTGTTTTCAACAAAACATTTTGTTTCGAACAAATTAAAAAAAGAAACCATTAAATGGAAACTTTATCTCCTTGACTGGGAAAGCACTGAAATATGAGTAACAAACTATGGTATGTAATGAACACATTTTCTGGGGTACCTAATATTTAAGCAGTTTCTTCCCTTGATTTTTTTTTTTCCTGTTCTGATAAAAGCAGCTACAGTCATTACTACATAATAGTGTATAATACTGAAAGATACTTGGTGCCCTTTGACTTTTCCGGTCAGGCTCTAGACTCCTCTGCCCTTGTAGCTCCAGGGAGCAATAACTGTCATGACAGCTGGATTCTGGGTAAAGTCTGTTTTTTTGTTTATCTGTTGTTTTTTTTTTTTTACATTGCGTTTGTACCTCCTGTACCAAGTGGAGGTCTAAGTTTTAATGTCTCTGTACGTAGGAATCGGAACAAGAATTAGGGTTATTGCAGTGGACGTTTAGACAGAGAAATAGTAAAAAAAAAAAAACCAAGTAAGACAGTTTTTCATATTTTGCTAAAGTCAAAAAAAATAAAATAAAAAAATCTGACGTAGCAGAAGTGGATAGGCATGTGGTGTGGTGTCTGTCATGGCTGTACAGGGCTTGTTGCTTGTTTTTGGCTTCCCCTTTCAACCCCCCCACCCACCCTATGTAACCCTCCTGCCTCCCTACCCCTTCACCAGCGCCAGCAGCTGCTCTGCTGAAGGCCCAATGGTGATACCTTCTTGCTTTTGCTCCTGTGTAATTCAAGCCTGTCAGTCATTGGCTAGGTTGTCTTCCTGACCACAGAGTAGCATGCACTTTGGCGCTGTGGCTGGATCCACTCTTCTCGCTCATTATCCTTCACCGACCCGAGTCACCTGAGGTGGAGGGAGCAGCACAATGCCCAAGATAATATCAAACCATCAGAGCTACGATAGGCAAGCGACCTGTTTACAGTTTAGGAGTTTATTTGGGTCAAGTTAATACTTTTTTTTTTTTTTTTTTTTTTGGCTCCGTCCAGTAAATGCAAATATGAAGCACATTTCGCCCAACAAGGGGTGGAGCAGAGGTGTGTGTGTGTGTGTGTGTGTGTGTGTGCGTGTGCGTGCGTGCGTGCGTGCGTGTGCGTGCGTGTGCGTGTGTGTTCATTCATCTTACTTTACATTTTGTTACGTCTTTGCTGACATAAAGGTTGAGTTGTCAGCAGGACATCTTTTAAGGTGTTTCTCATACATCTATCAGCATTATGTAGCTTCAGTGGTCTCTCTCTTTGAACATGCAACAATTCAACAGAAAAAGGCAGCATTATTCAAGGAGCAATAATCAGCTGTTGGAGCAAGGTGATTTGATTTCTAAACTTGTGTATGAAACTCCAACGATGAACATGTCCTTTCTGTGTCTAGAAAAAAAGAAGCACTTACCAAATTGTTGGTGTGCTAACTCAAACAACGATGTGACCGCTGAGACACTTGTTTCATTCAGTAATAACATTTTATAAAAACCTCTTTTCCGTGGAGACCTCTTGTGTGGATGTTTGTTCTGCTGCCGTTTTCTTTGCTGTTTTCATCGTGAAGTGACAGATTTGCTCCCTGTGCCTGGATCCTAACTCTGCAGTCTACCAAAGTGGCAAAGACGAAGGAACGGAGAGTGAAAGACACAACATCTGTCAGTGTTGTACTACACACTTCTGCATCCCAGGCCGAGAGGGACAGTGTTCATCTCTGTGAGTGTGATGTACTCTGTGCAGTCTTATTTTGTCTCAACAGGTGCATTTTCCTGTGACAAATTTGACTTTACATTTGCATTTCAGTTGCTTTGTCATGTCTACGTATTTTACTGTTCTTTTATTTCATGGGAGATGGTCACATTTCTGGTCAGGTGTGTGACTCTTGATGACGTGTCAGCACCGTCAATTATAAATGAAAAACAGCCGATCCATCCATCCCTGAAAAAGCAACATCGTAGAGGCATTTACAGTAGGAGGGACACAATAACAGAAACACCTACATGGTATTAAATTATTTTTATTTGGCTTTGTCAAAAATTTTTTGGGCACTTTCGAGGTGGTAGTGCAATGGATTTGAACTGTCCATGTTAAATTCCCTGTTACTTGCTACATATTCAAAAATAATAATAATGATAATTAAAAAATAATCCAGAATAAAGTTGCAAAGTTTATCACTGGCTTTTCTTCCGACCAAATTTTTTTATGGTTTTTAAATTATATTCATGCAATAAAAATGTATCACTGTCAATTAATACGATCAAGCTCAAGTGACTTGACAATTAGCGACTTGAATAAAGATTCTGGATGTGGATGATAGATCTGGGACTGAGGGATTGGTGATTGTCATATCTAAAGACTTCCTGCTCTGCTGTCTTTTTGCCAGTTCCCAATAGACACACCCTCACAAGATTGTGTATACACATCATTCAGTGTATATGCATATCCATGTCTGGTGGTGCGTTACGTTGTCTGCATCGTTCCATCCTGGGATCAGAGGTTACTGTTTAATTACATTACATATGAATATATATATACTTACTTATATATACATAAGTATATAAAACATGTGCCAAATCCAGTTCTTGTTCAGTCTGATCCATTCCAAACCCATTTGTACCGTAGGAAACCTTCTGTACAAGTCAGTATAAAATATTGTTTCTCTCCAATAGTCCCTTGTAACTGGTGCCATTAAATAAAACTATTCTAACTTGAAATAAACATTGAATGAAAATGTGATGTGGCTCCTCCTGTGGCTTTGTGGAACAAGAAAACTTCAGCCCCTTATTGAGAAGATTTTCTGAAAGAAGACCAGTTGAAGCGATAGTGAAAAATTTTAGCCATCTTTAATATAGAAAATGTCTTCACAGTAGAAAAAAAAAAAAGTCAGTGCTCAAATATATTGTACAAACACCATAACAATGACTGTACAGAAGCTAAAAGTACAACTTTAGCAAAACTTTATGCATTTACTTTACAACAATTACTTAGACTAGCCCGCTTTAAAATGTAGTGAACAAGTAGTTTTCCAAGGAGTCGGCTCTAGTTCAGGTGAGCGAAGGCTGGCTTTAAGAAGGGCCTCTGATTGGCTTGAGGGAGTGGAGCAGCCATGATGCCCGGTCTCTTGCCTGCTGATGTATTCCCTGCTGTGGTCCTGGACCCCCGACCTGCAGCTTTTGATCCACCTCCGAAGCTGGAAGTTGACCTGGATTTATTACTGTTGTAGCCACGACTATCCACGCCAGAGGAAGGATGGACACACAAAGACAGCAGGAAAAAAAAAAAAAGAAATGTTGCTTGGTTATGAAATGAAGCTCTTTGGTGAATTTGATCTCAAACTGGATGCTAAAATATGACCCTACAGACCCTTTGGAATAAGAGCTCGTGTTGCCTTGCCCTTTTCTTTTCTTGGAATATTTGAAGAAAGGGGCTTTTTTCCTCTTCTGTCCCTGCGTGGACTGATTACGGAAGTAGGTGGAGGACTCATCATCGTCGCCTTCATCATCGTATTCTATATTTGCACGGCCGCGCGTTGTATCTATCCATCCATCTCCACCACTTCTTGTCTCCTCCTCTGCTACAGATATTTTGTGATAACAATGTGCAAGATTATTAAGAGAGTAAGAAATGGATGCAAACATTTTGTACATGCAAAAACGGCTGGGTCTCTTACCAGGCAGCTGCCATTCAGCGTATTTCTGCAGGACCTGAATGACTTCACCTCCGTACTTCTCCAGTTTGTCCTCTGTCACACCATCAATTTGTAGGAGGACTTCTGGGTCAGACGATAGCTTCTCTGTCATGGGGGGAAAAAAGTTTAGATTATAAAATGCTCATTGTATAATCAACTGCTGTGGAATTTAAACGGTTTTCTTAACAATAGTTTCAGACATTACCAGCTATATTTTTCAAAGTGCCAGTAGAGAAGATGTTGTAATAGTGAATGCCAAATGCTTTCCCCAGCTGCTTGCACAAATCTGTTAGCTCTTGCAGACACTGCTTAACCATCTCCTCTCTCTGGGAAACCTTCTTGGCGCCAGCAGCTTTATGTTTCCTGATGCTAGATGCACTCTCTGTCTCGTAGAACTCCACCTGTGGCATAAAATAGTGTTAAATTAATCTCACAATTTACGCAAAAAATCATTTTCTAGCTCTTTATACCACCTTTATTGTGTTACATATTAACTGTTACCTGCATATCTCCAGATAGCACGTGCATGGCCTTTGATCCAGCTGAGATATAGGCCACCGCCTGGCCATTGACGGTGATATAAAGGTCCTCAACCAGGATTTTATCCAGAACCAGTTTTTTGAAGAGACGGTCAGCGTTGTGCCTGGAGTAGGCTGCTCCCGTCCCAAACATTCCTGTCTGCAACTTTGCTGATTTAGACCCTGACAGAAGAAAAGTGAGAAAATTCACAGTTTTTCCCATGAGCACAGCTGCACAATACAACTCTTACTGCATCATGCAAGAAACGGTATTTTTAATGCAGCCACAAGCATGTACTGTACCAAGGAAGATGTCCACCAGCATGTTTAGTGTCAGCCGGTTTTGCTGAGCAGTCTTGCCGAACCTTGCTCCAACTTTCTCGCAGTTCTCCTGAACAAACTTCACGATTTTCTTCACATCTTCAGTGACATTTCTCACCTTGTATTGCTGCACATGGAAATATTAAATCTTTGCTCAACGTGTAACAGCAACGCAGGTTTTGTGCAACAAAGGAAGTAATGAATGGTAAAAGGCTTCCTACATTTGGTTTGGCGCAGTTGTCACAACTGACGTCGGGATGGTCTTTACAGAAGCTTTTCTTGAAACTGAGCTCCCCAAAGTAAGCAAGAAGCTGAATTCTCCTGCACTCCATCATGTTCTCACAGAATTGCACCATGCTGTTCAGGTTGTTGTAATGAGTTGTTTTGGAATGTCTGTCACCTTCTCTGTCCACTGATAAAATAAGAAACGTGAGATTGCATGACTAATACGTACAGCTAATCTTTGGGAAAGTAAATATGCTTTTAATAGCAACTTCATAGATTTTTGTGTGTTGTGAGAAGGTTGTAGAAATTGTTATTTTTGCCACATACTACTGATAATCCTCTTAATGCGGAGAACGTCAGTGTAGGAGTAGAAGAGTATACAGTGAGAGATCTCGCCGTCCCTGCCGGCTCTTCCCGACTCCTGGTAGTAACCCTCCACGGATTTAGGCAGACTGGCGTGGATCACATAACGCACATCAGGCTTGTCAATGCCCATCCCAAAGGCTATAGTGGCACAGATGACCTGACAGGCAAAGAGCAAAAGGGAGGAGGTGGGGGGTGGGGGTGACGCCAGTTATATCACTTATAGTTTCAATCCTTCGATCTTCAACTGGTTTGCAAAGTGATACCATTGAATATGTGATTACACTTGAAGATGTCAGTGACTCAGAGGTAAGCTCACCTGACAGCCGTCCTGATTAATCCACTTGCTTTGCACGTACTCTCTGTCACCATCACTCAGGCCGGCGTGATAGGACAGAGCTAATAACCCTGCTCTCTGAAGACTCTCGGCCATGGCATCGCAGTCATTACGGGAAAGACAGTACACAATGCCAGAGTCACCTGAAACATACAGAAAGTCAGCTTAACAATAAAATGTTTAATTGATGAAAAAAGTTCATCCCTAAATCCTTAAAATGCCATAAGCATTCAGCATTATCTGTTTAATACAGTGCCACTGTTTAATGATTAGACCCTTCTTGACAACATGAAATTTCTAATTTAATGTCCCATTGAAACAATTTCAATGACAGACCCTTTAATGCTATAAATTTGAGCAGAATTTGCAACAAAAAAAAGTTGACTGCTGAGAACTTAGAGCAGAGCATCATCTTAGAGCAGAGAAGGTAGATCTGGATTATTTACGTGGATAGTGCTTCTTGATCCAGCTGATGCAGTCCTCATCAACCTTTTTGGGTTTCTTGGACAGCACAAAGTACTTCAGGTTTGTTCGGTTGAAACTCATGGTAAACCTGATCACATAGATGGAAAATGTGCAGTTACTGTTGGGGAAAGGCAACTGCAGTTAAAAAAAAAAAAAAAAAAAAAAAAAAAAAAAAAGAGTGGCTGGTTTCAAACACTTACACCTGCGGGCGAGTCATATTCAGCTGGTTAAGGATGTCTTTCTGGACACGTGGGGTGGCAGTGGCTGTCAGAGCCATCATCGGGACATTGGGGAACTTCTGGCGCAATTCATGTAACCTCTTGTAGTCAGGACGGAAATCGTGGCCCCACTTAAAAAAAAAAAAAAAACAAACGTTAAGGTCTCAGGGTGATTCACAACAAATCTCGCGAGAAAGCATACTGTAGTGTAAATTGTGTTTACAGTGACGGAAATGTAACACACCTGACTGACACAGTGAGCCTCATCTATGACAAACCGAGCCAACAGCCCTCGTTCATACAGGTGCTGCAAAGCGGAGATCAGCTTGTTACTTGCACTCACCTTGGGGAGAAGAAAAGATGCATCAGTCTTGTTTAAAAACTTATATGAATCACTTGAAATGTCGGAATCTTTCAGCGTGGCTCGTTTGATGTATAATGAAAATCCACTTCCCACCTTTTCAGGCGTGACATAGAGTAGTTTAATGATTGGGTCTTTTCGGGAGAGCTGCATATAAATCCTCCCTGCTTCTCTGTCGCTCTTATCACCAGACAGGCTTGTTGCTGGAATCTGGAAAGTACCACAGAACAAAATAAACTCAGGTCTTTGTAAATAGCAGAAAATGTTTAACATGCTTTACTCTGATCCAGCTGGCCAGTAGGACTGAAACATACTTACATCCAGTGTAGTGAGTTTCTGGACCTGGTCTACTATGAGTGATTTCAGTGGAGAGATGACAACAGTGACCCCCACTGACAGGCAGGCTGGCAGCTGGTAACACAAACTTTTACCACCGCCTGTAAATGAGTCAGTTAGAAATGTGGACATATTTCCTGCATATATTTGAACAGATTCATGTGTTCGTCATACACGGTGTCTACCAACCTGTGGGCATCAACACAAAAGTGTCCTCCATCAGGAGAGTTGCATTAATAGCTTCGAGCTGATTAAACCTGAACTGATGAAGACCAAAACGCTTGTGAAAGAGCTTCATCATGTCCTGTGAATGGGGGAAGTCGAAACCTCTGAATCGATCGTGGGCTGGGTTTATGAAGTTGGGCTCTGCAATGAAAATAAAACGACATCAGTTAAGATGCATACAAGCCTCGAGAATTTTGAAAGCAGTGCCTTGATTTAAAAATATCATTGAACAACAATCTCAGATTCGGTCATGAGAAATATTTTTAGGATTAGATTAGGACTAAGTAAGTAAGTATTCCTAAGATTGTTAGTTATTAGATAAAGGCTAAAATTAAATGATCTCTTCTTGCTTTTCTTAGCAGCTCCATTTGGTAATCAACATTCAAAAAATAAATAAATAAATAAAAATCAACAATAGCTGAAACACCCAAAAAATTAAAAGTCCAAGCACATGATTTAGTTTTCTTTTCACAGCCCACTCGATATCTAACACACATTGCCAAGTGAATTTTGGGTCAAATGGACTTTGATTTGATAAATACGTGATTCTTCCCAGCTGAGCCAATTTACCAGGAGAGCAGATCTTTGACAGTTTGGCAGCAGAAACAGGTGTGGTTGGTTTCTTTTCCCAGTGAGATTTGCTTGTTCCGCCTTCCTTTATTGTAGTTGTGACAGAGCTGGAATTTTGTCTAGACACTGCTGAAGTTGAAGGCTCTTCAAAATATTCTGGGATGTCAGAGTCATTAAAGTCATCAATGTCAAAGTCATCAATGTAGAAGTCATCTGCTTCTATGTCTTGAGCAACTGTGGTATTGGCAGGTGTATTCAACTTGTTTTCCACAACAAAGTCTGGCTTTTTGGGCGAGAAGACAAGATTTGAGCTGTCCAGGTCTATTCTTACATTCTCAGAGACATTGAAAGATGGCTTTGTGATGCTGTAGGTGGATGGAGAGTCACAAACACTCTCCTTTTCCACATACAAGTCCATACACTCTTTGCTGTGCATGGATTTCACATTGACAATGCTGTCAGAGGGATCTGAATCATAGTCCACAGAGATTACTGACGATCTTCTGGTGTAAAGCTGTTTATTGTCATCCACAGGGACTGAGCTGCTGGATGATGTATCTTTGCAAAGAGAGGATTTTTCCTTTAGACTGGTTTCAGAAATCACAGTGCTGTCTGGCTGCTGTATCCTGAATAAAGATTTTCCACTGGTTGCCAGAATTCTCTTCCTGGAGGAGACAGGCAGATGAGTGTAGTCTTATAGAGGTATAATTAAATATTATGCATAATAACAGTTGGTTTCCATGCAAATGTACCTTTGAGCCCTCTTCAGTAAAAGCTCATTTCCACAAGATAGACCTATTAGTTCATATTCAGGTATGGAATCAACAAGGGAGCAAATGGACTCCATGATACTGAAAAGCTGCTCATCTGAGACACAATCACAGGAAAGAAACAATGAATTCAATGTCCACAGTCTTCATTTTATAGATAATGTGTGTACATATTGAACAATCTAGAAAAAGATCTACTGTAACACCTACTTGTTTCATTTTTTGAGTGGTGATCAGAAGGTTGAGTGGTGATAGGTCCGTTTGAATTCATTTGACTGTCTCTGGTAGCAGGACCAGCTGAATTAGATCTGTTTGATATAGATGGTAGGATTTGCTTTAACGTTGAATCTTGTATAAATGGTGTGAGTACCTGGCAGTTCTGTTACAAAGTAAAAGTTATGTAATTTTTATACAAATGTGTCTAAACTACTCAGAAGTTTTTCTAAAAAAACTAACTAAAGTAATATCATTAAATGAAAGAGTCAGACAAGTCAGTGAAGTAAACTTTTAAGAGTTCAACTATAACTATATAATTATTTTATGGTTTACTGGATATAAAAAAATAACTAGCTAAAATAAACGCTAATACATGATTCATTGAGAGAACTGACCTTGTCTCAAGTACTGAAGTAGTATAGGAGGTCACTTCTGGGACCGGTGAAGGGGGAATGTAGTCATCAATAGAGTTGTCATCAAGCTCTATTACCTTTGGGTCAACACATTTCTTATTGTCTGAATGCCAAATTAAAAAACAAACAAAAAGACATTGTTGTGATTTCAGAATAACTTTCCAGAATTCCTGTACATGTTGTCCAAAATGTGAAACAAGTTGTGTTACCTGTCTTTTCCTCAAAAGGTTCAGACACAATATCGTCATCTTCAGTATCACTCATGAGAGACTTCAGATGAGCAGGACGTCGTCTTGTAGGCATTTTTATTGGGTAATCATCGAGTAATAACTCTGTTGAATCTTGACTACAACTACGTCCTGTTGAAGCTCTGTTGAAATGGCACTTCAGCTTGTCAGTTTTTACACAAGATTGTTCGCTTCTAGAAATACTTTTCTTCTCTGAGTAAGTTGCTGAGTTACTGAAGTCTGGTGTTACAACAGAGGCATCAGGGTTAAGGTCTCCTGTTAATTCAGTTTTTTCGTCCTTTGAAGGTGACATTGGATTGGAGCTTTTCCCATCTTTGTCTGAACTGAATGAGTCATTTTTTGTTTTGGTAGGAGTTTCAAAGTCATCAAAATCATCCCAATCATCAATTGAAATTCCAAGAGATGCATCAAGACTTGTAGATGTGTCATGTAAAGTTGAACCGGCGGTCACCTTAACACTGGATACTGTGGAAGGAGTCTGGCCTGTTGTTGCACAGGTACCAGCTGGGCTGATGGAGTCTGACATGCCTTTTGAACTTACAGGGAAGAAGTTGTTGATTTTGGACTTTTGAGGTCTCTCAAGCTTGTTTGAAAATGTCAAAGGAGATTTAGTCACCAAACAGTTTTTAGGGATATTGACATTCCTGTTTGCCAAACCATTACAGCTGATTACCTTGGAGGGGACTTCCACTTTTGTTGTGCCTAATGGGGACTTCTTTTTGAAAGAAAAGGCCCTGAAACACACACACACACACACACACACACACACACACACACACAGAGGTATAATGTTAGGACAGCAGGATGAACACTTGAGAGCAGGAAATGGATTTAGTGATGCTGAGGCCCTGTAGTGAAACACAGCTGGAGCTGCAGGAAGGACCTTCACCAGCTTCATTAGCGTTACATGTTCAGACTGTTTGATAAACTGCTTTAGAAACGTGGCAGCTGATGGAGAGTAAATTCCGGGTATGCTCCAGACATAATTCATCCCTCCTGTATCAGTAACTGCTGGGCTCCTGACCGAGCCCGTTTTCAGCTGAAGAGACAGTTCAGACAGCACACCTGACAGCTCTGAAGCTAACAGCTAGCTGGAGTTTAGTTCGCCGTAAACTCACCCGACTTTGGGTTTGGACAGAGACAGCTTGTTCTGAGCAGCACTGCTGTGCCTCGCCAGCTGCTCCTTCAAGTTATTTTGGGGAAGAGCAGACATTATTGGTGTGAAGCTGAGCTAGCGAGTGTTAGCCGGCTAGCAGTCCGTGTTTAAGGTGTTGGAAGTGGTGGCCTCTTTCCTCAGCATTGCCCAAAATGCGAGAGGAGCCGGGTGGACCGGTGGCTCCAGCTGTGTTTGTCCCGCTCCGGAAACAAAGTTTTATCTGAATATTTCACCATTTAACCGTACCGGCTCCTCGCTGTGTTAACAGTATGAAGCACACAAACAATGGACGGATTTTGCGCCCGTTCAACAAGCGGACTCCTTATTGGCTAATGCTGAGCAGGAAAGAGGATTCTGGGATGTGTAGTTTTGCGATACACGCGGGCCATCAACGCTCCCACACACATAATGTTAAGAAAGCAACACAGAAGATAAACACCGTCCCTTCCGACTCTTCCAGTTAATAGTTTAGCCAGAGTAATTTTTTCCCAATTTTCCAGTAATTAGTGTCAGTGGAGAAAGTCTGTCCTTTATTTGTATTTTATAATACATTTATATATTTTCACTGAATTAGTTTTAAGCAATGTATTAATTTTGACATTAGAGCGTTTTATAAATATACAAATACTTTTTTGCAAATATATGCCTTTCCACACACACAGATTCATGGTGTTTTAAGATGATTTATTTATGACATTAATTTTGAGTCTAAAGCATAAAAAACCTCAAAACAAAACAAAAAAAGAAAAACGTGTGAGTTTGTGATTTTTGAAACATATGTAGTCTGAATATTATGATGGGAATATCTGTTTGGAAACATGTTGATAGATTTGTTCATAAGGAACGTATTGTGATATAATAATGATGAAATAACAGCTCAATTTATGCATCCTTACTTAAACAAACAAAAAATCACCCCAAAATACAGATGATTCCTCTTTAGTTTATAGTGCAGTTCTGTTGTGATGTGTTACAAAATAGTTGTAAGAAAGCTGAATAAGCCTCTGATATGCAGCTTCCACAGCCTTATGTTTGCATAGGACAAATGCACATGTAAAACAAAGTGTTACTGAATTTGCTCCATATGCAGTCACTCAGTGTTTTGCTATCATGTAGAAATCACACCACTGGGAATGATGAGCAGGCAGCAAGTCCACACATATTCTTTCCACGTTCAATGAGGAAATATCTATAAAAAAAGAACAATGTTAGGGCCTCTCAATTACCTTTTCTCGGATATTGGTATAACTCAAGAAAAAGTAACAAAAGGTTACCCATTAATCCCCCAGGTGGTTGACCATGAATTCTTCACTATCCAGTAAGGGGTGCCATTGGTCTCTCCGTACCCAACTGCCAGCACTGCATGGTTCACTTTGTCTGTAGTGTTGTGGCATTTGGTGCTGAAAACAGGAGAGGTAAGTTACAGTATCAAACTCGATACACATGACTGTTTTGACAAAGAATAACACATTAAACTTGATAGCAATTTTTGCAATTAAATAATGTGTGTGCTTGCAGATTACAATTAAAATATTTTTATGAAACCACATTATCCCATCATAAGTAACTAGTTACTTCCAAATACATTAGTAAGTTGATTTATTTTTATATATTTAAAAATAAACTTTTTTGTCAGGGTTAATAAATGCTGATAAATGAGAGAAAATACAGTATGCATATTTTGGTACTATTTTAGATCTTCAAAGATCTTCTACTGGACTTAATATAATGAAAGTCTTCCTGATCAATTATGAATTTACAAAGAAATAATGTAAATGACCTTCTTTTATTAGAACTTTTAAGTGTTAATGTGAAAGACAAAAAATTGTATATATGTCAGTGACTTCTTGTCACCTGGTGTACACGCCGTCGTGGTAATGCATGAAGTCTGGGGTGACTTCGAAGGCAAAGCTGACAGGATTGCGTGTGGCGACAGCATCCACCATTCCCATCTCATCGTACTGACAGGCAGCAGAGAAATATTATTATTCAGGTGGCAATCAATAAAGACATTTTCCTCAAAGAAAGACATTGATGTTCACTTACTGCAGTTATGTTCACCACATCCTTCACATGAGCAGATGCCATTTTTGGTTCATATTTGCAAATACCTTCCTGATTTGACAGAACAGGAAGAATAAAAAATGATTAAATATGTCATTTCATTGTTTTTGCTTTGTGTACGTTGTGAGATAGCGAATTATTTAGTTACAATGGCTTTGTAGGGGTAGTCTGTCTCTGTCATCAATCCATTGTTGTAGAAAATGTATTCAAAAGCTTGACTGGGAAGACCCCTAGAAGACGAACCAAAGACTTGTTATAAAAATATGACAGTGGTGGTAGACACAGCAGAAATTATGAGGATATTATAAAACAAAGACAGGAAACACATTTTGGACTCTCACCCGTTACATCCATGATTGTTGAAATCCTGGGCACAGTCCACCAGCTGTTGCTCTGACTGGGTAATTGAATAATTACATTATAGACAAGAACTAAAAGGTTATACCAACATTATTTAAATTAGATTCTTCTTACTAAGAAAAGACAAGATGTTTTTAGCACGAGGATGGCATTTGATAGAGAAGTGAAACAAAGTTACCAGAGGTATGAGTTTCCCAGTAGCAATCGCTGTCACTGACTCCAAACAGCCAGTAGTTGAAAAAGTCCAACAACTGCCACAACTTGCCTTTGGTGATAAGAAAAAAAATGGTAAAAGGACATTTTGTGAAAATTTTGCAAAGATTCCTCACATGCATGCAAATTTCAATGCAGCCTGTATGTTATCAACCAATAACAATTTGCCTTTTCACAGAGGACAGCTGTCGCACATTCATGTCTAAGTTCCTCTTTGTTGGATAAGGCTGACATGTTTGCTTTTTTCTTCTCTTGTGTAGAAAAACTGGTCAATTCTGTATTTTATAAGCTTCATCATGCTCTTGAAAATGTATATATCCCGTCAGTTTTCTTGAAAGCATTGCAAGCCTTAAATCAGCCAAAACCCAGATTATTGATTTTCATTGAACACAAGTGAAACGAATAAGATCAGCAAGTTTAACATGGTGGGAAGGGCGTGACTCTTGGGAATCACTGGATTATAATAACTTCACTGACAACAACAGAAAATAAAATGCATGAGATGCATTTTTCATTGGGTTTAATTTCACCTGATTCTTGACATCTGTCACATAATTGCCTTTCTTCCTCCAGTCAATGGAGTCTGGAAGGGGTGCGTTGCTGCTGAGGTAATTCCCTCTGGTGGCAGAGCAGTTCTGTAAAACATAGTGTGAATGATAACAACCTCTCCTGGGATAAAATAATTCTGTGGAAACTCTGTCCTGGATGAATGGCATTACCTGTGGCTCAGACCATAGGAAAGACTTGCGAAACTCACTGAACGTCATGTCTGAAAACTGGTTCAGTCTCACTGCAAACAAAGTTCAACATAGGTTGGACCACATAGTAAAAACAATGATAGTGAATCCAACAGCAAGCTTTTCTTACTTGAGAAAGAGTGATTTCCTTCATTGTGTTTGTCAATCCTCCTCTTGTTCCTAGTGAATATCTGCAATCTGTTGTAGTATTCCTCCATGGTGTAAACTCTGTTGTGCTGTACAGGGAAACTGCTGTTAACTGTATCATATTATATTGAATATTTTAAACCAATTATGGATGCAAAGAAGAAATCGACTTATAGAATTGCAGTCATGTAGCTGGAAACTAATGCAGAGATTTTTCTAAAACCCTCTAAACACTTAACATTCGTTACCTCAAAGAATTTCAGGGATAAAACCTACTGTACCTGCGCCAGCCATGACTTGAAGTGAAACTCATCTGAAAACAATTCATAGTGTTCAGTTAACACAGTAGGTTTTTCGCACGATTGTACAAAAGTGGCAAAAATATGAAAGTGAAAGTATGGGTGAACACAAAGAACTCTCCGGAAGCTGAAGTTATCATCTCACAAATCAAAAATCTCAGCACCTTACCTTGATCAGACAGATGAAAAGCCGAGGCTGCTGACAGCAGCGCAAACAAAAACAATAACCCGTCCATCATGAGCGCTTCGGTGTTTCTCACTCAGGCTGGTAACAGCGGCCAGACTTAAATGTTCCAGATGCGAAGTCACGAGGTGAGCAGCTGCCTGCAAACCCCCCTACTGACAATGACACATTAACACACCGGCTACACTCACCAGGCAGTGCTTTGGATTTTTGTTTTAAAGTTGTTGTACTTATTTATACCTGAACCAAAGTGACCTTTTGAGCAAACAATACGACGTCTAAATTTCCAAAAGCTTTAGTCATTTGAAACAATTTCTTAATTCTCTCGAGGGCCCTCCACCTGTGTAGTATTATTTATTTATTTATTTATTTATTTAAAGTTGCGCTTTTATATCAATGCATAAATAAATAAAATGCTTGAATAATAAACAGATGGCAAGATTCATTCACACTTTTCGGACTGAATTCATTCACGTGTAAATTAATATGAACATCTGTCACTTGACATTAAACTCCCGATTATCCCATTATTTTGTTACCCAACATCTATTTTTGTTAATATTATTAGTGGTAATAATCTATGACAATATATTATAGATAATGTGATGGTTTTGTGACGATGAGAGCGATGCAGCACTGAAAAAAAAAAGAAAAAACTGGATCAAAAGTGAGTTTATTGGGTTTCGTTTAGTTGTAGATCACAGATTTCAACAGACCACCGTATTTTTCAAAACTGTAAATTGACGCCTGGGGAGAGGGGAAGCCGTCAGCGCCAATCACAGCCGCCTTTCACCTACCGGCTGCTCAAAGCAAAACCTTTATTTTGAAATCAAGTTGTTGGGCGGCACCTGTCGCAATCTTCATTTCCGGCTCCTGCACCGGAAGTAATGTAACAGGCTCGACATTCATCTCCTCAGTCAGGCTTTGTTAACAGGTGGCCTGGAGCTGTATGTCTACCAGACTTCCTATCAAACTGTTAAAAACTCATGGAGGGAAGGTGGCACAGTGCACTAAAAACCTTTCTGGTGAAAATTGCCTCAGAAAACCAAAATTACTTCATGAAAACTCCCAAGAAAGAAGCCCAAAGCAAAGGCAGCCTGATCGAGGCCGTTACTGTTTTCAAATCCTGGTTTACCAATGGACTGATAAAAACAGGCTCTGTGTTTCTGAAATATTCTCCAGAAAGGGCTGAGTTTGATCCCAATCTGGACTGTGGAGTCAATACTGACGTGGAATGAAGAACCCTATCAGCTGCCAAAGGACTCCATCTTGACTTGAATTGGCTTCTCCTCCTCACTGTGTAAGTAACTTGTTGTCTGTTTTATAAGTGAAACAAGGCATCATAATATCAGAAAACACACTCCAACCCTTTTGAATTTATTTTGCAAATTGCTACTGCTAGTTCACTTACTGCCAACATTACTAAGGGGGCTTTGGTATCTAACCACAATCAGACAGCAAGCAGCAGTGCCAGCTTGGGCCAATGGTTGAGGTTGGGTTATTTTTTTGTTGGCCAATCTGGTGTGCTTCTTGCTGCGTGCTTGATGCCAGATGGGTGACTACTGAGATATGTGGCCATCTAGTGTGATACCTAGTGGCAGTGATGGCTGTGTACAGGACCTCCAAACGACACAATCCTACCAAACTTCTTATAGATGTCAACCTGTCTTAGCGATGTACTTTTGGGGATACAGTATAAGTTTAATAATATGCTGTACTGGATATGTTTGGGTGGAAAAATTACGTTTTGTCTTGAACAACAGCCAACGGCCTAAATCCATCACCAATGCTATAATAATTTCTCCGTAAAATGCTTTTTAATGCACGCAGATTGCCAAACGGGCATACTGTGTTCCTGTGAGGGAGGGGCTGTGCAGTCGGATTCTTAAGACCTATTACTAACCTGGTTTTCAGCGTTAACCTAAACTACCTGTCTTGCATAAGGAATTTTAAGTTCAGAATTATAAGTTCACTGTAATGATTGAATTTTGTGCGTATTTATGCATTTGCAGAAACACTTTACTCTATTGCATACCAGGGCTGGGACGTTCTATAATAGATTTCCAGTTTACATTTTATAAACTTGTGTTAGATGAGCATGATGTCAACTGCTTGATAATCTACAAAAACACTTGAGACAAAATGCCCCTGAGATACAACGGATTTATTAGCAAGAGGTAACTGGGAAACATGTTTTTGTTTATTTGTTGTTATTGTCAGCATCAAATATTTGATTATGTTTTCTATTTTATTTTATTTATTTATGCTTTACAAAACTGGGAATATATTTGCAAGGTGTGGAAACATGAAAGTTGAAAGATAATTTTCATACCACTGGGTATTGCTAACAGCAAAATGTTTATTTGTTTATATACCTTTATAAGAGTATGTGCATGTATAAGTGTATACAGTATAAGTATATAGTATTATTCTGTCTGTGAAGGTGTTGCATGCCTGCCACATGAGCTTCAAAAGTGTACTGTACAGACATTGTAAAAATACATACAAATATTCACAGAATAAGCACTACGGTACTATATTCCTGCTAACAGAAATGGTAATAGACAGGATTACAGTATAAATGTAAAACACTCCTGAAGTTGCCTCCTACCTCTAAGTCATGGTTTCAAGACCACACTGTTGTAGCATTTTGTGTTTAAGCTTGAGATACATTTTTTTTTAAGGATTACACTGTTCCACATTGAGAAATATGCAGGGTTGCATGTACAAAATGTACAGCGCATTTCAGTGAGGTGAATTAACAACAAAGTACAAAATACTTTCCCATGTTCATATAAAGAGCAAGTCACTCTCTCTTATACTACTACAAAAATAGTGTTTGAATGCTGCAGGCAGAGGTCATTCACATATGTTTTTATCATAGTTTTTAACAGCAATGCATATAACAGAGTGATATACAGTCACGTCCCACAATCACTGGAACAGCAAAAAGGACAGATTGTCTTTTAATTACAGAAGAGCCACAACCTTTTACTGTACAGAAGTATCACCAAACCTGATGGTACAACACTGACCCACTGCATTTGAGCTTTTGTCATGAATTTCAGTTGGATGAGGAGGGAAAAAAAATTATAATAAAATCAAGAAACATAAGATTTGGACAAAGGGGAGTACTTACTGTACAGTACTGGTGTACTCAAATTCTAACAGTAAATTCAGATGACTAACATTCACCTTAATTTAGAGCAAGCTAAAGAGATGTAGCCTGTATTTAGCACTGTATGCTGCTGCACAGGTAAGTCAGGGCACCTCATGTGACAACAAACAGCAAAACGAGTGTATCCCTTTGGAACAAATAACAAACGCTTAGAAATGTGTCAATTGTAGATTAATGTAGACATATATCATAGAGCAGAGGTTCCCAACCATGAGTTTGTGTCCTTATGAGCCGTCAGAACATTTTAAGAAGAGCAACTATATGTTTCTGAGAAAAGATAAAACGGTTTTTATATTTGCACAATCTGTGCTATTTTTTATTTTTTATTTTTTTCATATCTCCCCATCACAGTGCCAACAACAATACATCTGTTTTCTCGACCAGACCATACTAGTGGACATGGCTCCAGAAATATCTCAACCTCTGATTAAATGACTGCTCTGAAATTTGGAACATTGCATAGTGCCCAGAGGATGAATGACTTTGGTGAGCCCTTGACTTTTCAAGTGAACATCCGTGAACATTTGTTTGTCTTTTGTCGGACAAATTGACTGGGAATTAGTTTCAGATATTTATGTCACCTTCTCTGAACTATTATAGCTTGGCGATTCCTTGACCTTTCACTGTGTCAGCACTTCAGTTCATCCTGTAATTTGGTTAAATACCTGTAAAAGATATTCTGTTCCCATCAGCCTCAGATGAGACTTTATGATGCAGCCAATGTACGCATGATAACATGCAAAACTAAGATGCTATTATATCTGGTAAACATCATAATAACAAAGCATTTAGCTCAAACCGTTACTGCATCATGGAATAGAGGCTGTGGTAGTATGTTTGTAAGCTTGAATAAAGAAGTTTCTGAGTCTTTGATATAACCAATCTGGCTCATACACCTTCTGCATCCATTCAATGTATATGTATTCATTCTATATTTGGTTACTCGCCAGCAAGACACAGAACTTTGTTATCCATTTAGTTTCATCCTTGGTCAGTTCATCTGGGCTGTTAATACTAACACTATCAACATATAAGATGGTACGTGGTTAGAAAATGTTTGGGAACCCCTGTCGTCCAACTAATGAGGAGAAATTAGGAAAGAAATCCCTATTGTTTTGGTTCGGGAAGCACAGAGAGAGTTATGCTTCAGATACCTTGCTGTCACCTCCACTGATCCTTGTTTCCCAGCATTAAATACAGTTATATCCTCTGTGCTCTTTTACCTGATTTGATGCAGTTACATTTTTACATTGCTACATTGGTTGCAGAAAAATTCAGTCAGTAAATTTCAAGCAAAGAGAACAATGGCCGGCAGCACAAGTGCTCAGAAAGTGCAAAGTTGACACAGTATGAGAGGATGCAAAATAATGTCATTGGTCACAAAGAGGGCACTGTTACGTGCAACCAAAGTGACCTCTGTTATTATGCCTGAAACAACCCAAATAAATGTTAGTAAATCCTTAAAGCAGGTGGCATCATGGCAACAATGACAAACAAAAAATATACACTGAAATGATTTGTGTCATCAAACAATTTTAAACAGCTACTGTACAGAACAGCAAATATCTTAAACATGTACAACTATACAAAAATGGAAGTGTATGTTAACTGATGTGTAATATTAACAGCGATACATGAAGGTCCACCTTCCTCCATTAATTGGGCACTTTAGGCTCAATTCTGAGTGAGGCTTCATACATGCTCTCTTCATCCAAAACAAAGCTGTTGTCCAGTAGATACTGGGCTACCTGAAACAAACAAACCAGAAAACAGGTTTATGAACATTATGGCAGAATCTTTTATCTACAGAAGGGCAACTTACAAGTAAGGGACACCTTCATCAAATTTTTAGTGCAGTAGGAGACTGAGAAATAAGCACTAAATGCGAATCAAAATCAAATTCAAGCCACTAATGCCTTTGTTCAGGGTGGTAATGTGGTAATATACTTAAAGTTGATCTACGACACTGAAGCTTTAGTGATGTGTGTCACTTGTTAGATGATTTGGATAAACGTGTGAAATGTGTAAAACTTTTTAGCTTAACATACTGACGGACGGAGTTGCACTTAGGTTTTGCTCTTTTTCATTGCACCAACACCAAAAAACTAGACAATATGAATGGCATTTATTAAGATATAGCTTATTTAAGTAGTATAGGCCGAAAAGGGACTACTGGTATAGAGCTGTGGCATTAATTTACCTTTGGTTGTAGGTCAATCTTGTATGCTGTTTGCTGAAACTGCCTGATTTCTCTTATGATATGAGATATCTGGAATGTAGGAGAAAGAGATGGTCAAAGGTTTGACTGTGAAACATCACATTTGCACCAAGTGTTTGACAGGAAAGTCTTACCATCCTCATTTTTGAGAAGTTGACCAAGTTGTCTTCAGTGTAATTTGGTGTTCCCTCCTCAATGAAAGCAAGGTCAGTGAGGTACATCCCCAGATAGGGCACACAGGGAGGGTCGCAGCTGGAAGGAGGGGGGACACAGACACATCACCCACTTGTACTGCTTCACTGATCCAATGCAAAATGACAACCTTCAACTGAACTCACTTCTTCAAAGCCTCTCTCAGGTTTTTGAACCTGCCCTCTGACGAGACCAGCTTCTGCAGCTTGTCAATCAGTCCTTTTGTCTAGAGGAAAAGGTTATCAAGAATACAATTAATGATAACACCTAGCACGTTAGGAAGAAACAACGTGTAGGGAGATACACACCTGCTTGGAAACCTTGAGCCAGGTTTTCTTGAGGCGAAAGACAGAGCTCCGGTTGAGGGAGGAAGTGATTTCAAGTACGGCGTTGTAGTTATGGAGACAGCGGCAGATGTCAGCTACAGCAACCCATTTTTCTATGACTGCTACTCTTGTGACCACGTCGTCACAGCGCAGGATCTCTGTGGCAATAAGGTTGCTTATCTTGTAGAGGAAGGAGAGAAATGACAGGTTTAGAGTCAATAAAATGTTTGAAAATCAATAAAAGATGCAGTGGAGGAGCTGTTTAATGGGCTTGTTTATTGGAATATACATCATTGAAGTGCTTTGTTGTTCTCATGATGTACGGTGTCTTCTCATTCTTGTCATTCTTCATCCACCCTTGTCCAAAGAATTCTCTGTAAAGTAAGCAAATCAACAATGGAAAGAAATTCATTTGTATTTGTGTTCCTCTTGCCCACAAACAGCTGCGACGTGATGGCACTCACTCGTATGGGATGACCTTAAACACCAGGTGGTCCAGCAAAGTGAGCTGCTCTGCAATCTCCAGCGCAGAGTGACTGTCAAAGGGTTCGGCCTTGCCACCTCCCACCTAAGAGGTACAAAACACACCATGATTAAAGACGTACAAGGTGAGTGAAAAGTTTATTTTGGTCTATGGCACATGAGCGCTCATGAATAAAACCTCATGCGAAAAGGGTGACAGCAGAGGAAAACCCCTTCAAAATGTACATCATGAAAATAAATAAAATAATAATTAGTTGCAGTTCTTAAGTGGATTCAGTCTTCTCCCACATTGAAGTGGATGTGCATGGAGACTTTTTCTGTGCTCTTGCTTTCTGTAGTTTTCAAACTACTCCACACTGAAATATCCAACTTACCAGTTCTGTTACATCTTCGAGGGTGATCTGACTGTCACCATGATCTTCCTGAGTTAGAGTCCTGACAAGCAGAAGAGAAACTCAAGCTTTGGCATATTTACAGTATCATAAATCGTCTCAAATACAGGGCTGATAAAACATCACACAAGATTACCTGATGATGTTGGCTGCTGCTTTCCTCTCTTGGGTTAACAGCTCAGGGTCATGCATCACTTCCTCCAGGAAAGCAATCACTTTCGTCTTCAGTTCATTATTACACTCAAAGTCCTGGAGAGGCACATGCACACAGAGAAGCCACAATTTTTAGTTTTTTTTATTTTTATTTGACTTTCTGTTTATCTGTGTTGTCGACCTGTGAATGAAAAAAATGTTTCTCGAATGCCCTCTCCATGTTGAGCATGGTTATTTCTCCTGTACGCATGAAAAACATTTTGCATATGAAACTAACTTGAGAATGGACACAAGGGGGAATCCACAATGATAAATCTGCGCATAATTTGTTTTGGTGTGTTTTACCGGAGAGTGTTTGGACACCCAGTGTCTCAGGACGTTCAGAACTCTGTTGGTCGCTGCTCGTCTGATCACGAACTCTTTGTCTCCGTTTCTCTGATCAGTTGGGAAACCTGCAGGAAATTGTAGTTTTTAGATTGAGATAGATAAAGCCTTGACAGGCTAATGCTTGAGGGTATGAATCTGAAATTCAGTTCACACTGAACCTGACATGGCACAGCCTTCTGCCATGAACCATTAACTACATTGGGACTTTGGCCTTGATTAGATAGTGGCTAGGTGTGCATACCAGTGCTGGCGAGGGACATCCGCCTGTATTTTTCCTTGGTAGGCGTGCCCTCATTGGCGCCGGCTGTAGCAATAGCAAAGGCAGAAGCTGCAGACAGGGCGCTGCGGTTGTTATCCAGCTCTCGACACGAGGACATCACCATGCCGTTGTTGTAGGAAAACAGGGAGAACTCTGAAGAGCACATACTCTGATTATATGATACACTGATTTTTGGTGCCTTGTAAATTAAATTGGGCAGTTGGAAGTGACCAAAAATCCACTGTTCAATACTATATTTTTGAATAGAAGTGAATTCATATGCACTGCAGTGACAGGCTTCTTCTTGTCACTTAATCCTCCGCTAGGGGGCACCACAGGCTAACACAAAGGTGTCCCCACAAACCTTTTAAGAGATTTTGATAATCAAGATGGTTGCAGCTAAATATAGCCACCAAATATCAGCATAACAGAGGAATCAACAGATTATCTGCAGTCTGCTATGTCTAAATATGGGAAATGTAGACAGAGCATAAGCAGCTAAGAAGCCCACACCATGTGACACACAAACTGCCTCACAATATTGGTGAATTCACATATTCACGGAGCATGCTTTGTTTTTAAAATGTGCTATGTGAATTTTGTCAGAACATTTAGAACGCAGGGATAATCTTGGCTGCAGTGGAACAGTCTCATTACTGGGATGGCGGCAGGGAAAGCACAGTCTTGATGTAGTTGCTATGACAAAAGTTTCCCTAACACCTAATAAAGCCAAGCGTTGGTTACATGGATTTGACTTCACACTTTCATGTTTGTTTTAATTTTACAGTTTTTTTTTTACAGCCCATCACTGATCAAGAGCTTACATTTTCAAAAAGTGGACAAAAATGTGGTTTCTTTTATTTAATTTTTTTTATACTGTCAAGCTACATTCTTTGCTCTACTATGTGGTCTGTTTGTGTGGTTATACAAACTATTGTGGTGATGAATGTGGCACTGGCAGAGGCAGGGGAGATGTCAATGTATGATTTACTAGCTTTTATATGCACTGTTGGCCTTATTATTTCAGCTCAAACGTCGATGGCTTAATGTACCTGAGGAGTTTTTGCCTTTAACATTTTTTGGGGTGGTTGGTGACTTGGTGGGAGAGGCCTCTGGGTCCCCATCATCGCTCTGGTTTTGATCATGGTCACTTTCCTCTCGCACAGAGAGATCTGTTTCATTAGAAAAGGCGCACAGATTACTTTGGCAAAGTTAAGGCATGTAAGTATTGGAGTGATGAAATCGGAATGACTGCTGTGGACTTACCTTGTTTGGACACAGAGGTGTCTTCCACCTTGTCCTTCTTGTCCTCTCCTTCGTCAGGTATTTTGCTTGAGATGGGGCTGGACACATACAGTTTATTGATGTCCAAAGTGGTCTTGCTGAATGGTGACATGGATGAGTACATGCTTGCATAGCCATTTGAGGAGCAGCTGAGGGCAGCCAGGTCAAGAGCTTTGCCCCCAGTGATGATAGGGATGTTGAGGGAGAGCTTGCGTCGTCGGTTTGGTGATGAATTCTTGGCAATGGCGAGAGGAGGAGGGGAGGAGAACTTTCTGCTGGCCCTTGGGGAGCTCGGGGTCTCCCCATACAGGAGTTTGGTGTTCTGGCTACTTGCAAAGAATAATTCTAGGGATCTGCATCAGGGGAGGAAACATGGATTTGAGTTTAAGACAGGACTAGGTTTCTTGGCGATTGTTGGATATTTGGTAAGTACATTGCATGTTTTAAGAGCTCAGCTAAATACACAAGGCCTCCTAATTCATTTATGCAGACTAAGCCACATGAGCAACCAGATGTCCTTTTGCAGTCGCATTCACATTGTTTTGGAGCAGGATACAGGCTGCAGTGTTGCACAAAACCTCTCCCACTCCTTGCAGCCCTCCTGGCGACCTCACGGGTTACCATAAATAGCAAAGCAAGTGATAGTGCGCATGGCCATTGCTGACACAAGCAGCCAAGTGTAGGTGGCTCACAGTGACATGACAAGCACCATGGGAGAGCATGCTGCAGGGCGTGGGCATAGGGAGCTCCCCCTGATTTGAAACCCACAGTGGGGCCCTCACACTAGGCCTGTGAAGCAGCCAGTTAGCCTCGCTGCAAAACACTCTGTCAACATTTCACACTATGGATCTTTTGCAGACAAGGAGAGAGGGAGAGAGGAAAAAGAGGGGAGGGTGGGGTCCTGCAGCACCAAGGCTGGTTGCCATAGAGCGACAGAGCCCGGTTGAGACACTCTCCTCGGCAGGAGAAACTGGACCCAATTACAGCCTTCGACCAGCAAACACACACATAAAAACACGTACACACACAGTGATACAGAGGCATCATAGAGCCTGTCTTCCTACACTCCTCCATCTGCTGCTTCTCTGTGCTCACACAGACAGTGAAAACAAGCCCCCTAAAATTCACACACAAAGCCTTGAAGATTACGGGACTTAACTGTTCCTCTGTCGCAAACAGTATCGAAACACTAATTCTACAAATATCCCTGAACATCAGCTCCACTCATGTTTCACCCCCCTCACATCCTTTCTCTCTCATTACTCTCTAAACTGGCCTAATTGTCATGACCAAAACCACCGACAGCAAAGACGAATTGCACTGACTGCAAAAAATTATAGTTCAGGATTCTTAAAGGGCTTTAGAGGACTTCAATCTACCAATCTACCCACCCTGCATGCTACAAACCAGTGGTTTCGCACACATTTATTTCGTTGTCAGACATTTGACATTCTATTTATGCGGGCATTGTTGTTGTTTTTTCTCCTGTGCAGCCATCTGCTTGACATACTTCTAAGAGCTGCTGTTAAAAAGCATTGCTTTTATGTTTGAACTGAGTATCTTCAGATGAAAGTACTCTCAATTTCCTTCATTTTTATGTGTAAAAACAGAAACTATACATATTGTTGCAGTGAAACTCCAAAATTCAAAATGCAAGCATCTCTCCTCCTTACACAACTTTACATTGATTAGAAGATGACAGCGCTTCACAACATGATAGCTCAATCTCATCTTTATGCAGCACTGGACCCTGGAAGGATGCCAAACAGATCAAATACGATTTGTTTGTCAACGACTGGAAACGCTGTCAACAAATCAAGTCTCTTCAAATGGTAAATTTGAAACTCACCGAGCAGGGATGGCGCTGATGGGCTTCTTGTAAATGGTGATGAGTTTGTCTAGCACCACATCAGCTGTGGTGAACACACGATAGGAGTGCAGAAAGGTGTTGAGGAAGTCGATGGACAGGAAACGGAGGTCGGTCAGCCTCTCCAGCAGGCGCTCGACGCTGGCATAACGGATCTGCAGCACCTTGCAGGAGTTCATCATCTTGCTGAAGCGGATGTCCACATCATCACAGTACAGACTTGAATCTGACCTGCTCAGAAATAAGTACAACCAGAACGCAAAATAAGTTTTGGAAAAAGGGAAAAGATGCAAATACTTAGCATGTAAAGAAAAATTAGCTCACTTTATCATCTGCGGTACTGTGACTTTGGAGTTGTCTTCAAAGGCGTTCATCATCAACCCATTGCACCGGATGTTGTCTATGCACTGTAGGATAGATGCAATTGGAAGAAACGGAGAGGAGAGAGGAAAGTGAACATTAGCAAATTCTGTGACATGCAGCCGTTCTGCCGACATCCTGAAGGTTTCTCCTTTGCCTGCCACAGACTGTGATGTATGTTGACATGCCTGGCTAATGTCACTGGTCCATGCAGACTTCTCCTGCCTCGAGGAGGCCACAAGGATGACTGTGAATGACTGGCTGTCCTTTGGCTCCACAACAATCTTGAAGTCCAGGTGCTCCATGTCTTGGCCGCTCTTGTCAGATTTGGCTTTGACACGAACAAAAAGACAGAAGTCATCATCCTCTCCATAGGTGTAAACAAACATGTTTAAACATACATTCATAAAAACAACAGAAAGCTTAACATAAAAAATATTTCTTTTACTAGCTCCTTTTTTTGGTAATGCACTATTTTTCTGTTATTCCAAATACTAATTATAGAATATTAATGAAGTCTGGCACACTCTAGTAATCATACATTATGTACAGCATCACATGTGGTACAAGTAATGCATATTTCTCTAAGCTGCTATATGAATAAAACACTCACACTCATCATCTGTCCCCTCAGGGTCCTCCATCAGAGTGCAGTCTATGAGCGAGACTACTCCATTCTGCACACAACATACCAGATACATTCACTTCAGCATTATTTCAATCAACAGCTACCATTTTACACATTTCAAATCAGAATCATCACTTTGCTGTTTGTATGAAATTGTTATAAAAAAAAGTTTTCAGTCTTTTGACATAGCCTTCCAAGTGAAAGTACAGATGTAATTATGAAAGCAGCAACACAAATTCCCCACATAGATCTCCATAGATTTCCACAGATGAATCTTCCTTGGAGCATTTCTTGCGCCAAGGAACCTATTTTATTTGTTTGCCAATACAAACTTAACGAGTCCTGAAAAAACATAGGATTACCAGCCACCCAATCTGTGTCCTTTTATGACTCTGTTGCCATTAATAATGTCTTTTAGATTACCTCTATCTAAAATGCAAGCCATTAAGTTCAAGATGTATCACAAGTGTGGCACAAGAGACTGTTCCTTTACTTTCTCTATAGATCGATAAGGTCACTTTTTTTTTTTAGTTTTTGTCAAAACCACTTTGTGGTGAACTTGGTCAAGTTTGTGATGTAATCCTGCATGAATGGTCGTTGCTGGAGAGTTGCAAAACATTCAATAGTATTAAACCTATTTTAATTTCATGAAAATCTAAACAGTTATAGCTAAAGTATCTCAACACACACAGTTTTTCTGTTCAACATGTCAGCCTTTGACTTGGAAGATTTTTGGTCTCATCTTAAACCCCTGAACATCAATCGCCCTCTGTAATGTTGAGTAATATTTAATACACCACCGCTCTATTACAACTAAAATCATGCAGTGGCTTTCAACATGAGTACAATGAGAGTGTGTGCATACAGATTATTATGAGTGTGTGCAGCTCTAGTGGTCATTGCCACTGATAAAAGCCGCAACATTGCTAACCCAGTAGCTTTCATCTCCCGTCAGTTAATTTGGCCATTTTAGCTCAGAAGTTTGTGGCTGTTCGTGTGGCGCTTAAGAAAGTAAGTAAGATTATGATGTTTGAAATCAGGAGCGCCTCCTTCACTAAGTTGGCAGTGCTGGCCCACCTTGGTGAGATGAAGCTTTCCCCCTGAACCCCTGGTGCAGATGATTAAATGCTTGGAGAAGAGAAAGCACTGCCTCTCCCCCTCCTTCTTCAGAGACAGAGAGCCCAGTCGCCCACGGGTGATCTTGCCCTTCTCGCTCATTGGTACCTGTATAAGAGATCCTATATGTGGGAATAAAAGAGTATGTGCAAATAGATGAACAAGGAAGAAGGAGAGAGGGAGAGATGTAGAGAGGTACATACATAAATAGAAAAGAGGCAAACAGAGGGGGGTAAGAAAAAAATGAGTAATAAAAAAAAAAAACTGAATAAAATAAATAATACCAAATTGTTTATCTGCCTATAAGATTTAACACATGTATAAGAGATGCTAAGAATTATATAATATACAATTTTTGTTTTCCCTTTCCTTATCTATTAAGGCCTGTTGGGGACGAGTGACATTTACAATCCCAGATTCATCATCAGTTTCCCTCAGAGCAGTCTAATTACACATGGAAATTAAAGACTCCTCATGAGGAGCACAGCTTTCCATCCATCTATCCATCCATCCATCCTAAAGTGCAGGGTGAGGATGTGACACTGGGCTGTCAGAAAGGTGAGGAGGGACAGGAAATACTATCCCCAGCCATGTTACCTTGTCTAACGAACGTCTGGCTGGTGTCAAGCAGAATCTCACAGCCCTCCACTATCATCCGCTCTATCGCCAGGTTCTTCCTGATGTTCTCCGTCTCACTCACTTCATCGTGCATGATTCTAATAAAAGGAACATTTGATCATTGTCATGGAATAAGAGACAGAGAAAGAATTAAAGAAAACAACAAAGAATTGGCAAATTAGAAAATATCCTCATTACTTTGCCAACACATGCAATCTCAAGATGCACTGCAAATATTCACACCACAACCATTTAGAGAAATACACAGTAAATACGCACAACACAAGAAAATACAGTAACGCTGCAGGTAGAACAGAGCAACACAGGGTCACAGGGTAACACAATGTTGCCGGGGAACACAAAAAACTGATGAACCTGGCCAGGATTGACTCCATGGCTGAAAAGTGAAGCCAATGCTGAAGCGCCTTAAATCTGCATTCTATCTAATGACCATCAGGGCGACTCCACTGATCTGATTGTGTAGACATCAGTAGGAAAATGGCCCTACTTTTCTTATAATTTATCAGTTTAGTAAACATTTTCCTTGCAAGTTTATGTTGTAAGTCACTAGTTTCAAATCTAGTTTCAATACAAATGAATGTACGCTCTTTCCTTTCAAAAAAAAAAAAGAAACGATATCAAACTGCAGCAGAAACATCCATGTAAAGTTTCTTTTCATTTCTTAAAAAAACAAAACAAAAAAACAAGACAGCCATGGCCAAATTACAAACTGGGGACCTTCAAAATGGATGTCCGTGTGCTATGAAACATTCATGCAGGTGCGCTCCAGCTGAGTTCATCACTTTTTTGTTTCTCCCGTTTCTGTTGTCATCTTGCAACACATTTCTGGTTGTAGTCTGAGTATTCACAAAGGCTTTCTGTGTTTGGATGTGTTATGAGCACCTGCAGCACATTCATGTTTTTGGAAATTGTTTTTTTTTTTGTTTTGTTTTGTTTTGTTTTCTTAGGTTGCAATGAACTGGGCTCAGGGTCACCTGACTGTTATGTATGCTTCACTCTAAAGTTTTTCTTAATGGTACATGTTATACATTAATATGGTAAATACATTCAGGAAACAACATTTACACTTTGATTTCCGCAGCACCTCTAAAACTCTACCCAGACACAGACATACACACCAAAGCAACACCAAGCCTGGCTCTGATTTTTGTGTGCATTGTTTGCATTTCAATGCTGTTGACTTTAGACACCGTGCAAGTCTTAATTTTTGCAATACATGAGGAAAGTACCTGGAAAGCTCCTCCAGCTTAGATTTGGCGTAGTCCAGACTGTTTCTCTCTACATGTTCATGGGGTGTGTGGGCCAAAAGTTCGTGGAGTGTAAGAATGTAGCGGGGAATCTAGAGAAACAGAACAGAAAGCAACAGGGCTGCTCAAATATATCAGCTCGCATCCATATAGGTAACAACAACAACACAAACATGAGCACACACAGGAATATACAAATTGCAACGAGCACGTACACTGAGAGGTAGAGAACACAATATATGCTCATCAGCAAGATTTAGTATCAACACAGCACAGCATGCAGTCTGCCCCAGCAGGGTGGACTGTTGGGGAAACTGCATGTCTTGCCAGAAAAGCGCCATTATTACAGACTGGGCTTGAAAGACAACTGCTTTTTATAGACATGAAAAACACTATGGGGATATTTAGAGCAAAAGCAGACAAACGCTTGCCATTTCTGCTGTTGATCAGCTTTGCTACAGGATGGGATATCATCAACACAAATGCAAGTTGCAGAAGGAGGCAGGACTCCAAGCCAAGTCCTGAGCACAGACTATAAAAAAAGGTCCTGACTGAGCTTCTTGCCATAATACAGCTCAGAACATATTGATGAAAATGTAACTTTTGATTACACTGAAAATTAATCAGTTTGGTTGCCAGAGTACTTTTATTGAATTCGATCTATTCATCGAATGAAAGACTATAAACGTGCCCTTTTGAAGAATACACAATCAGCCAGTGGTTTGCTCCAGAGCTTACAGGCTATGATGAAGAAAGCTGGCTAACCCTTCATCCTCAGTTTAGCCTTAGAAAATACAAGCAGAGCTCATAAAAGGTGAAAAATACATCTGGCTCAATAATGTAAGTTGTGTTGTGAAGATGATCAAACCAGTAAGTCCCTTTAATGTGTACTAACTGTGGTAGATTTGGGTAATTTGACAGCGGTCAGGTGTTTGGACATACTCTGGGTGAGACTTATTAGTCATAACATTTGAGGTCCAGTCAAATCTATGAACATGAAGAACCAGTCAGGGTTTTTTTTTTTTTCCCCTTTTTCCCTTTTTCTTTTTCTTTTTGCAAATTCACCAACTGCTCAGTTTCTTCAGAGTTTTATGTGCTCGCACAACGATCAACTTTCTATTCCCCAAAAATGTGCACTCATTTACCAATATACTGCAATTCTTATTTCGATTTAACGTTGTTTTGCGAAAATGCTGGTGTTTTAAGTTTCTGAGTATACAATAATAATAAGTGTGCCACCCGTTTGATTCAGTGTCATCTACAGACTGCAGGTCAAAACACATCATCAGGATGATCACTAAATTTACAGACATAATGCTGAGGAAATGACCTCAGTATCCTCAACAGGAGCTGCCATGACTGTTGCATTCGCAGGGAGAACGGAACTATTTGGTTTACTGTATAGTGAGGTTAGGTTGCAATCTTAAAAAGACAAAAACCTTAAGAGGAGAGCAGGATAAATGGGTATTGTTTTCAAGGTTAATACATTTGACCATATTACAAGTACACTGCCTTAAATAAGCAATACTAAAGAATATTCAAAGAGTTCAATTTGGCAGAGATGGCGCTTTTAAAGAATAACCAGCTTATACTGAAAACACGAGCCAGACGTTTTACTTACGTCTACAATAGGGAATCATGCACGAAGCAATAGTTACCTAATATTAAGTTGGTGAAATACTACCCAAGGGCAGTGTTTCATATAGAGAGAAGAACTTGGCCCAGACTGGCAGAAAGAGCAGAAAAATTAACAGCTAAATCTGGCTCCAAACTGCAGCTCTGCAGTAAGCAAATGGCTCTGCCTTTATTTCTTGTCTATATCAGTGAAGCAAATGAGCTAACCTGGAACATGGGATATGTGAGGAAGGTCTCCAGGGTCCTCTCCTCACAGTCAGGCTTGGCCTCGTACTGCTTCAACAGCTTGTCAAAGTCTCGGTTCTGTTTGCAATGAGCCAGGATTTGGAGGCTGTACTGGTGATTCCTCACAAACTCCTGGTAGATGTTTAGCATGGGCAGCAGGATGTCGAACAGGTCAGCTTTGGAGAGATAAATAGAAAGATAATCACGACACAAACAATACTGAATGGGGGCTGGATGAGCTTCCCGACTTTCAAGTGAACAAAAAATAAATAAATAAATAAATCATAGAAAATTGACACATTTCTTACCCAGCACTAATGTTGGCCAGCTCGCTATTCTGGCTTTTAGACCCTGGTAAAATATCTGATGAAGAAACATGATAGTTTCACTGGGGAAAAAAAAGAAAGAAAAGAAAAATTAGTAAAGAGATTTTTTTTTTTTTTTTTCCCTTTTTTCTTTCAAGTTAATAATTTTGCCAACATCCAGTGAAGTTGTGATGAGTGAAAGCGCAGGCATTGTGTCTGAGAGAATGGGTGTGCAGGTTTTGATCATGCTTAGATGAGTGTGTGGGTGGATTTTGAATAGGCCAATAAGGGAACATGCAGATTGCTGTCTTTATTGCACGGTCTGCATTTCCAGCATAGAATTTCCTGATGGAGCAGCAAACCTTGGTATCAAGCTGAATATCACTATATGGTTTTAGCTTTTAAACATTATTTAATTCCAAATGATAAGGCCATACTTTTCTTTTTTTATTTTTTTTTTCAAATCAAGGAAAAACACACCGGTTAGTATCATTGTTTGTAACTAGAGTTTCCTATATATATGAACCTATGCAGCATATGTTTTAGCTTTTCACTTTTTGTGGGATGTGGTGGATAAAACACCTTTTGAAATGATACATCAGAGGATTACCAATATCAAATAAAATGTCATGGTAATGACACCTGAAATGAAGTAGTATTGTTAGGTTTCTCCACTGACTCTGTCGGCTATAGACACTCATTCATTCGTCTTCTATTGCTTATTCATTTCTGGGTCACGGCAGGGGAGGGGGGTGCTGGAGCCAATCCCAGCTCACATTGGGCGAGGGCAGGGTACACCCTGGACAGGTCGCCAGTCCATCACAGAGACAGACAGAGACCAACAACCACTCACACTCAGACTCAGACCTACAGACAATTTAGAGTCAGCAATGAACCCAAACATGATGGTGGGAGGAAACCCACACAGGCACTGGGAGAACAAGAAAACACCACACAGAAAGGCCCCAGGCCAGGAACCAAACCTGGGAGCTTCTTATTGTGGGGCAACATCACTAACCACTGTTGCACCATGCTGCCTAGCCCATAGACATTATTTCTATTTCCATCTTTGACTGCATTTTTTTTTATATGTACAGATTCCTCTCCCTTTGTTAATCTTTCAGGAGGTTACAGTTTTGGACTCTCATTTTGGAGTACATTTTAAAGGGGCTATTTAAAAGTTTTCTTTGCGCCTGAATGTGGTTTGTTGCTGGATGGCAGTCTAGTGATTTTAAGAGCTTTGCTGCTTTGGCCAGGGCGGACTTGATGCTGGAGTGACTTGCTTTGGAGCGTGTCCAGACAATCTGGCTAGGCTAGCTAGTTAACTTCAGAAGAAAATAAAAAGTTTTGCTCCTCATAAAAACATTTGCAGAGCCAATGTTTCATCCATATTTGCTAGCTAGTTTCTTCTTCTCTGCAGTGCTTACAGCAGTTTAATGAAGAACACAGGACACAAGTTTGAAGGACATGCACACAGAAACACTCCAAAATGCTCATGGTGGTCAAATACTCCACAGGGTAACTTTAAGAAGATAAGTTTTTGTAACACGATCTTTTATGATGAGCGGATCCAACCTGTTGAGGAATATACTGCTGACGTCATCATGGGTGATGGGAGGCTTCTTGGAGCTGGCAGCCATGCGGAGTGGCCTCAGGAAGTTGTTCACCAGGATGTGAAGCTGCTGGACGTATTCAGCCTCGGAGTCCAACATGCTGAACACCACCTGGTTCCTCTTCCTCATGCTCTCTGCATGTGGTGAGCGGATGTAATCCTGGATGATGGTCTTCCACTTCCTCCTGCAGATCCAGCCTCGCAGGAAGCTCTGGACCTGAAGTAGACATGATTTTTAGCAGCTGCAGTCTCTAAATATTTTCTAAAGGAAAAAAAAAAAAAGTTTAAAAGTTGAGGGTTTCAGGCTTTACTTTTTTGATCTTCTTGATCTCTGAGTCATCCTCGGTTGGAGCAGCTGCAGGGCTGGCGTGGATCTTTTCGTTGTCTTTGAGCAACCCAGCGATCTGACACAAGAAAGAGCAGTCATCCCCACTTACACATTTCTTTTCTTCTCAATCTGTGTATCAGCAGGTAAACAAAATGACTGACTCAACAGGACAGGACCAGTCAGTCAGCACTGAGACGTTGGTCCCACTAAACTTGCTCTCCTCTCTTTGATTGGTATCTCTGCATCCCTATTTATTTCCATTGGCCATTTAAATGCAGCACAAACCAGGCTTTCCTGCATGTTGACACAAAGTACAGAAAACTGAAACTGCCTTGCATTGTTTAAAGCTGTCTCCATTTACTTTGTAGACGACAAGAGTTAATTGTCATTCCATTTCATAGAACAGATGCAATATAAAGCTGTGTTCATGCATATTCACCACATAATTTGATTTCAAGCGCCACATTTGCACATTAAAGTAAAATGACTATTTGATCTGAAGAATACAGCTGGGAACGCGGCCCTATTGGAGGCATTGTTGCAGAGAGGAGATGCAAAGTGGAGAGTGGTTGGCTTGACCACGGCTCTGTCTGTGACGGGGTAGCGCTTCCATTTCTGTCTGCTCATACAAGTTTCCACACAATGAGCCAAACAGAGCAGTAATCAGCATAATGCATTGTTTTATTATCTGCTTCAGCTGTTGCGTGTTGGGCTGGCAGGTTGAGGCAAGGCCAAGACACACATACATTATGGAAAGGACCGTGAGTGCAATACAAGCAGCAGTAATACACCATCTATTTACTGCAGATCTGACTGATATTGCGTGCCACATGTTTGTCTATGGATAGAAAATTGCGTAACACTCGCTTTAGTGTTGAGGACACGAATACAACAAAGGAGGTGTATAAGAAGGCAAATGGCCCAAAGATATACCAAGAAATGGGGTATAAATGAAGTAAACTAATCTCTGTATAAAATGCAGCTTTATTTAGATTTATACCGAAAACAGTGAGCTGATTTTTCATTTGTACTCTTCCTACTGTATGTATGGAAAAATATACAAAGTGTTTCAAATAATGCAAAAATGTGTAAGGGAGGTTACATTTTGGATGTGTTTTGATAGTGCTGAAGTACAACGGAGGTGCATAGTTGGTCATGATGAAGGTTTTTTTTTTTTTTACCAAACAAACATGCTTTAAAAAGAAAAATAAAGAAGACACTTAACTAATTCGGCCGATTAGAAGGCACTTCAGAAATGAACAGATCAAACTTTATTATGAGATCATGAAGTAAAAATAACAGCTGCATCTCCAGATTTTTTGTAACACTATAATCCTTATTTTCTAGAGATGTTCTAGAGAAATTTAGAGATGTTCAAATATTCAGATGCTGTTGGTGTCGACTCAGAGTATATTTTCTGTTCATATCGAAATAATGCATTCCTATTTGTTTACATTCCCACTCTTGGGTGAAAAGGAATCATGGTGAATATTACCTCTGACTTGAGCCTTTCAATCTCTATTTCCCCGTCTTCTATCTGTTGTCGAAGTTGCTTAGCAACTGTTTTCTCCGTCTCCACAATCTGAAGCAGATGAAGATACTTCTGCATGAGAGTCTCATGCTCAGTGGCCAAGTTTCTATAACTGAAACACATGCAAATACAGACACACACACACACACACACATAGCTTGAGTAATGAACTTCACATAAGTGTATTTACTGTCATCTCACATATAAGACATAAGGCTTTTCTTGTGAATAAAGCATTTTGGTTAAATTCGGGCATTTCTCATAGTTTTCACCACACTTATGAAAATAAGACAGCATCAGTGAAAGATTACTGATCATCCACCATCTGATTCCACGTTTGTGCATTTCACTGATGTGAGCCTTTACCTTCCGTGTGATATTGCAGCCACCCATTCATCACAGTCCTTTACATCCTCAGTGCGTAACTCGAGCGCCTTTTGGTTTTCATGGGTGAAGCTGACAGTGAAATAGTACTGAAACAAAGAAGGGGAAGAGGATGAGGATTAGCATGATGTGTTTAATCTAGAAGGTATCTAATAATGAATACTCCTTCCTGTGTAGAACATACATCTCTTACATAGTGGTTTGGCTTAAGCTTCTCCAGTGCTTTTGTCTCTGTTTGTTTCACTGCCTTGCTGCAGCAGACATCAAGCGGGTGATTTAAAACCACACAGGGCCTGGGGAAGCCACATCTTCCTCGCCCACCAGTGCAATTGATGGTGCACACTGAGGGAAGCCTCCCCCAGCTCAGTTCCTGGGATGTCTCTGGTTCCCAGGAGGGAATACCATAAGACATCGAGGCTGGAGCTACGGCCAATTACATAACTGTGCAATACCTGTTTCCTAGCAACTCTAGTCAATGTGAACAGTTCGGTCGCTTTTGCGTTTTCTTGTGTCACTCGTTTAAAGATGAGCATGATTGTTGTCGTATCTTCAGACTCCCAGAGGCAACTAATTGTGAGGTGTATGGACGGTTTGAGCATATGATCCTATACTCAACTTAATATTTCAGGTTGAGTCATATTTTTTATTATTTTTGTACTTAATATATCATTTGCAGTGAAATGTCTTCCTCTAAGATCATTAAATGCAGTGGTGACACATAAAACAATATAAACAGGAGTTGCAGTAATATTTTGAACAAAAAAGTAGCCAAGTATCTCTGAAAGATAAGCTACTAGATAGATAACCTATTATACTTTCAATCTTTTTCTTCTTATTAATTGGAACAAAGTAATAATAAACTGATAATGCGTCTTCCACGAGTCAATTGCCATCCTCCCTCTGGGCTGCTTCGGCCATGTTGAGTGAGACAGACTCTAATCTTTGGTCTGCGGATGTTCAACAGGCACCTATCAACCTGCAACTGATCATTATTTATGTGTGACTGCTCTTCCGTCCTCACATTCATTAGGTATTCATCCTACCATCAAAGAAAATCTATTTCTGGCTGGGAGGCATGCATGTTGTAGTTTTCTCTCATGATCCCTCTAAGAGTGTGGTGTCTGGTGTGAGGCCATGTTAAGCGCACTGTCTGCTTCATGATGTATGTTCATGGTAGAGTCATGCACCTTTAAGAAATTATTACTAATCTTAATAGATATGAGAAAGAGACAGGGATCAGAAAAAAATGTAAAAAGGCAAGGCTTGGAGGAGGGAAAAGCGTTTGGGGTTTGTCCTTCCCTCACATTAAATCTCCAGTAACCAGCAGGCTCGGTGCTGAGCTCGGCACTGCTGGCTGAAGTCACATGACGCGTGCTTGGGAAAGCAGATTTCAGGACCTTGGACAGGGACATTTCGACAAAATGCCGCATAAATTGAGTTTGAAGTACAAAGCCAAAATACTGAAGACACCAGACCAGGGTGGCAAAAATAAGAAGCAGCTGAGAGAAAAAAATCCTCACATGAATAAAGATCAGGCTGCTGAGTCAATGCATCTTTACTTGAATTGCTTTTAATTGTTCTTTCTATACAAGCTGATTGAATTCTTGTGTGCAGTTTCAGTGCTATTGACTGGCAAGCAGTTTTACTGCAGGAGTACCGTGAAAGGACTTTCCTGAACCATTTAATGAGACCTACACAGTGATATATATTCCCTGGAGAACTAAGTGTTAGTAATCAGCCAACTTGCATCCACTTTCATCTTAATGAGCTTTTGTCTGGATAATTTTCTTCCTAATAAACACCACCGTCCCAACGCATCAAATGTTATTGCTACATGTTTGTTTAGTCTTTTCAGTTACAGTGTAGTTTTGTATCAAATCAGCCATCACTTGCTCCTGCAGCTTCTTGTGTTACTGGTTGAAGTGCTGCTGTTTCCCAGCGTGAGCGAGCTCTGTTTTCTATAAATGGACTCTGACCCCTCCAAGGTACTGCAAGGAACAAATTTAGCCCAGATAGCATTCGGATTAATAGGAGAGATGCGACACACTACTTCTCTTGTCTCTTACCCCGCCTCTTCCAACTGCATCATTCTTTAGGATGCAAATATGGGTTGCCATAGAAACCTCGGGCTCAAACGCATGATCATTTTAACACTAACTGCATTTGAGGATAAATATAATGTAGGGATTATGGTGGATTTCAGAAACGTTGCCACAAAACTGGCCATAGGAGATGGAGGTGACATTTTTCTGCTTTCAGGATATATGTCCTCTAAAGGATGTTTGTTTGTTTGTTTACATTGAGAGGTTACTCTTCATCAGCACATCATTAGTCTCGTCAGTATTTGTGCACCTCTCAGTGCTTTTGCACTCTTCACAAACAGGAATCGCAGAACAAAGTGAATCAATATGTTTTACCTAATTGATCATGAATCTAGTCCCAAGATGGCTGGAATCTATTGATCCGACTTTTCTCAACATGTTCATTTTCTGATTATTGTGTTTAAAACAGCGGAAGGTAAAGGCAAACAGCACTGCTGCTAACAAAAGCATAAAACGAGTCAATATTCTTCCAGGGAGGGGTTTTCTTTGTTGGGGGGGAGGGGTTGTTTTTTTTTTTTTTTTGTTGTTGTTGTTTGTTTTTTTGGCCTTTAAAGTGACTGTGCGAGCACAACATTGGCCAGTGTGTTGCATTCTGCTTTGTCAGCATAAGGGCAGCTGTTCACAGGAAGAGCCTGGGCTCGCTTTGGACTGCAGCCTTACCTACAGATTCAGGCACAGAGCCTGGAGAGAGGAAGAGGGGACGGTGGCTGTGAGCCATTATGTTCCTCAAATGGTTGCTCACAATAACAATGTCAGCAGGCCTGTTGACCTTTTGGCTCACAACTTTCTGTGTGTTGGTGACTGAGGAAGCAGTCCTTGGAAATCTTTTTACATCGAGTGAAGTCTTCGTTTGCAGATATGATCCCAAAATCCTGCTTCATATAATTCTCACAAGTCTGTAACACGTCTGATGGAGCCATCGCTGAAGGTACCGTTCTGAATCAGTGATGCAACGAATATCGTGTGATGCAAATTAATATGTAATAGACTGAATCATTTCTTTCAGTTCAGCTGGATCGGAGCTGACTGATCGCTGGCACCCTGCTGTTTCTTGCGCCCCAGCTGTAATTTGATCTTTTCGCCACAAGATTCGCCACAATTTTTTTTTGCACGTTTTATTGGAGGGAGCATTAGGCATATCACTCTCCGCCCTGAAACGTCAAAAAGATGATGACTGAAAGTCAAAACCAAAATATGTGACCAACCATGATGCAAATGCAACATTCCGATCAGAGGAAGCATTAATGTGTATGTCATCCTCCATCGAAACTCTCCCACAAAGAGAGGGAGGGGGAGAGAAAGAGGGGGGGAAAAAACCCTTCAAGCTCGGGTTTTCTACAACCTAAAGCACACCACTGCATAGCCCATTTCCCGGGCTACTGTAATATCGTTAGGTGTTAACACGGTTACTTCATCATTAATGCCATGCGTGCATTACATAACAACGATGTGGGAGCTCGTGTGATTCCGCTGCTGCTGTATTTGAGGTCATCATGCGAAGGAAGAGAAGCAGAACACGCATAAGCAAAGCTCTTTTTTGCAGGGATGAAGTACAGCCCCAAAGCATTTGACGCACAGGAACATTTTTTTTTATACATTTAGTGTTCCACCTTGTCGATATTTGAATATGTAGTTTGAAAAACAATAAAGCAATGAGAGATGCTGTGTGTGTGTGTGTGTGAGAAAGAGAGAGAGAGAGCGTGTGTGTGTGTGTGTCCGTGTTCGTGTTTGTGGGTGTGTGGGTGTGAGAACGCGCGCATACCTGCTTTTCCAAACACTCCTTGGCTGACAGTGAAGGTTTCGGAGAAGGCGCCCTGTCGCATATGCATCCCTCCAACAGGTATAATCCCGAGGGCCGAGAGCTGGACTCGTTCTCAAAATAAAAGAGCATATTCTGTAACAAAGCGAACCACTTTGTGTGCCATTTCGTGTTGTCTGAGCTCTTTTTGCTCAAGCAACCCCGTCTGGTACCATCCTTTTTTGCCAAAAGCCCAAGGTAGGTGACATGACCATCATTAAGTCGTATTCCCTTCTGCATTTTGATGAGGAGACTTCGGCTGCACACGGTTAATCGGCCGTTACATCCTTGTGAAGTCGCTCCAGAGGGAAAAAAAAAAAGAAAAAAGAAATCAATCGAAAAAAGAAAAGATGTTGACTTTCTGAATGCGGTCCTCTAACAGCAGGGTCGTCCGCTCCGTCCGACGCATTCACCGTGTTGGCATTTAAATGAAAACAGAGGAACAAAACGAGCAGCGCAAGTCCAGCATCCTAAAATCTGTAGTCATACTCCGAGCGCTTTGAAGGTCCACATTTTCCCATCGTGTAAGAGATGAGAAGTCGGAGGTTGAACAAAAAAAAAAAACAAAACAAACAAACAAACAAGCAAAAAACTAAGTCTAAACAAGGCAATGTGAGGAAGGAATGAAGGAAAAGCGTTTGGGGTTTGTCCTTCCCTCACATTAAATCTCCAGTAACCAGCAGGCTCGGTGCTGAGCTCGGCACTGCTGGCTGAAGTCACATGACGCGTGCTTGGGAAAGCAGATTTCAGGACCTTGGACAGGGACGTTCCTACAAAATGCCGCATAAATTGAGTTTGAAGTAAGAAGCCAAAATACTGAAGACACCAGACCAGGGTGGCAAAAATAAGAAGCAGCTGAGAGAAAAAAATCCTCACATGAATAAAGATCAGGCTGCTGAGTCAATGCATCTTTACATTCTCTGTCTTTCATTTCAAACTTTATGCAGCATGAGTCAGTGTTTCTGATATTTAAACTATTCACCATCTTCTCAGTGACGAAGCGAGCAGCCGTTTTAGACAGTTTGAATTTATTCAAGTGGTTATACACAACAGCAAGATTAGCTTCTTGACCTTCAGCACAAAGAAGCATTTATTTGGAGGATTTTTGCAGCTGCCACAGGTATTCTGAACTTTTAACAACGTCTGATGGTTTTCCCCCACAGTAAATGTGAGTAAATGGGTGGAAAGGATTCTGCCTCCAGTGGTAGAAAGTAACATAAATGCAAATGTGAGGTACTGTAACATTTCATTACGCTTCTGTCCCACTATAATTCTGAAGGAAATATTTTATTGTAATCACCTCACAAATCAATGTTACACACAAAACATGAAACGCTTAAATTAATCATAAAAAATAATAATAAATGACTAGTCCATTTATTTACTAGCTGATCGAGTTGGCTGCATCAGCAACCAATGACCGAAGTCATTTTTCTATACGAAAAAAAAAAAAAAACTGAGGATATCATGGTGTTACAAATAGTCACAATTTGCTGCTTTTCATTTCCTGTAAATTTAATCATTTAGAGCTGATCATGAGATGGTTAGGCAACAAAACAAAAGACAGGTTTTTTTGCAGCAACTATTGAGTTATAAATATATGATCCACATCACCCAAAAAAGAGGAGTCAAATTCTGCTTACAAATTTACACACTATAATAAACTAATAGTATTCTATATAATCATATGTGACATACTGTACTGCATATTATATAATTAGATGCATTTCACTGAAAGGGCAAATTTCTGGATTGAATTCTTTGCACACTTTTAGCCAAGTACCTTTTTTGAAAATCACAAGTAATGGCGTATTGTTAGAGTATGGTATATATATTTTTTTCGGGTTTGAATACACCACCTTATAATTGACATATGTGACTCACACAAATTGTACAATACAAATGCAGCAGAAAACATACATTTTATACCCGACTATGCCACTTAGGTCACTTTTATACTGCTTTTTTTTTTTACTCATCCATACAGATTATCAATACAGTCAAGTCCCTGCAACTTGATGTAAAAGTTCACTATGTGATTTGTAAGAAGGCTTGAACACCAGCTTGTCCCTTCAACATGTGTGGAGTGTGTCTCGTCAGTTGTTGTTGTAAGTGGCTGCTTCTGCAAAATCTAAAGACTCTCATCTTCAGTAAATCAGTCAATGGCAGGATGTAGATAGTGTAAGATAAACTGCTACCCAATACTGGCTCTGTGATAACTTAAGATTTAGACTCTGCGGTATCATTTCTCAGATACTGGACAGATTCATTTTGCTGTCAGATGACCAAGAGCACCAAGTAAAAAAAACCAAACTAAATTCTAAAGTAATAGATACAGCTGGGAAACTCTTAAAACATAACTACATGAGGGGGGCTTGTTTGACCTGCACCATGATGTCATGTGGGAACTGACAGACTTGTGTGTCTCAGTGGTTACAGAGCTGAACTATAAAACATGCTCGAGCACACAGCCAATATGCCTCTTTGAGCACCCAATTTGTTTAAAAGGCACAGGCTCTAATCTGCTGCTGTCAGTCCTCCAGCTACTTCTCAGAGAGGAGATTTATTTATTACTCCATCTCCATTGTTATCTGAGCCCTGGCTGATCTGTTCTGCCACAAATCCCTTCAGGCTCGTCTGCAGCGTTTGCTGCGTCTTCCCCAACACCCCCCCACTCCCCTCGCTCTTTCTTTCAATTAGCCACTAACTGGTTAAATATGAACTTGTTTCAAAAGATGTAGGTGCTCAGCGAAAACCTCAGTGAGATGTGGTGAAATAAGAGTGAACATCTGCTTTGTAATAAACGGATCCAACGACAGCTGCATGTGTTGTGGCAAAGCAATTAAAGCTGCCATGTTTTGAATAGATTTGCATAGACACACATGTAAGAGGCCGATAACACTGTCTGTATTGTTAGTTCCCACTGCATGAGCCAAGGTGCGACACAGCAGGGCTGTTTGTACTTAACGTAGGTTTTTTGTGTGTGTCACCAAATGTGGATTACTGAATCCTGAGAGTGCAGCGAAAGTAAGATGTTATAAACAAAAGTATAAAGCTTACGAGATACTTGCATAAAGTTGTGAAGTGGCCTGAATCAGCAGACTGTCTCTATGAAGGCACGGCCTGCTGTTTATGAGCGCCTGTAAATGGCAGCCAGTGGTGAATGTCTGTTCATCTTTGCAGCATTTTTCCAGATAGATATAGAAAATAATGTATCACATTATGATGATCATCACGGCTTTCTTTCTCATTTATACAAACACAAGCAAAACAAATCCTGACATTTCAAATGCACGACCATCAAATATTTTTGCTAGGTATGCATTATCAATCAAGTCTGAAAACAGTTGTCAATTATTTTTCTAGCAGTTGTTTAAACATGCTTAACACAAACCTTATGGACAAAATGTGATTTATAATCCATACAATCTATAACAGTGAATTCAAAACATTAAGTTAAGTGTGACTTTTTTAACATGCAAACACCAAAAAAACTATAATGTAGTTAGTTGTAAAAACACCTACAGACTGCCTGATTTCATAAAAAAAACAAAAAACAAATCTAAAGGTTACGGAAACAACTTTTTTTTTATTTAATGCATCTTCACAGACAGCTCGCACTGTTTCACTCACGTGACATTCAAAACATCCGACCAGATGTGTGGAACAAGATGAAGAAAAAAATAATACAAGGCATGCATCACTGTCAGCCTTGTCTGACACTGTGAGCTGTCCCAGTGCGCGTGTATGTGTGCCGAAATGTGTTTCTGTCAGTGTGCGTGCGCGCGTGTGAACTACACTGATACTATATGTGTTTTTGTCAAGTGATGTTTTCTGTAACAGCTCGTGGTGCTGTCAGCGTTCGGCAGAGGATGCTGTCGTGGTGTCCTCGTCCTTCCCTGAGCCGCCTATGAAAAGGCTCCGGTCGTAATTACATGATCCACCAGGCTTCTAATTCGCCATACTCCTCTCAAATGACATTTAATAATTACTCCTTCCTTTTTTAGAAACGGCTTTCTGGAATTTACCCAGGCCCCCTCATGCTCATTGTCATGCAAGAACAAACAAGTTGGCTGTTGTGGCAATCACAGCCTATTCAATTTGAAAGTGAGTAAGCAAACATGCAAACAGACATCTCAAATCCCTTTAAAGCATGATGTTGGTTTTACCAATCTGGATTAGCTGTAGTGAGGAATTAAATAAAAAGGGAGAGATGTGTGAGGAAAGCTGCAGTAATGTTGGGGCAGAGCAACAATGCTGGTCCTCCTAGTCTTCAGAGACACCTCCCCAATGCTCCAGTTTTAGCTGCACAACTCCAACCACGTTGATGCTGTATGCAAATGGCCGTCATGTGAGCCGTTGTTCGACAGAGAACTAAGACATCTCGGTGAAAGATACACAAGAAAAACATTTCTCTCCTGCCAACATGGATCCCAGGCTCTGTGGTGAATGGAAACCTGCTTGGATCCTATAGTACCTTCTTCCCAGTGCATGCTGGGATACTTGCATAGATCCTCTAAGTGGCAGGGTTGGAATTGAAAAGATGACTAACCGCTTCTTATTTATTTATTTATTTTTAAATCATATGGGATTTCTAAAACTTTGTAACCATTAGATATTACATTATTTGCTAATTTTTATTCACCTGTTAAAGGCCATTAATAAGAAAAACTTAAAAATCTCTTTTGCTGTTGTTTCTCCATCTTCTCCTTTTTAATAAATCATGACTTCTGCACTTATAGATGTTAGTCATTTAACTGGAGAAGATGGTGACCGGTCTCACTGATGGTCTCCACTGTGGGAGGCGGACATGGCTCTCATGGCTGCTCCCTCTCAACCCAGGCTGATTCTCCTGTGTCAGGACCAGTTAACTGACGTGCCACTCAAAGCTCATGAGTGGGAGAGTGGGAGAAACTGGGCCCACCTGACGCTGGATACAGGGACATGGCGCACAAACTCGTATCTGTAAATAAAATGTGCTCTGTGTTCTTCAAAGCACATTTTCGGGACAAATACTGCGTTCTTGGCACTGACGCTCCGGGATCCCTTGGGGCCACCGAGTCTCGATCGCATGCGGAAAGAGTGGGCTTGTGGACATGCAAATTTTTCTTGTGTGCATGGGTGAACCTTCATCAATATTTGCAATTCAGCCCCATTGATGAAGAGAGATGACCACATGGAGTCACTGGACTGTTCAGTGGTCCTGCATGATGAAACCGAAGCACATGACAATCTATACATAATACTGTGACCACAACAAACAACCTTTTATTTCCAATACGTTGATGTAATCCCCTTTTATCTGAAAATATGCAACTTGTCACACGCATGCTTCTATTTTTTGCAGCCACTGTTGAAACGGTGCATGCTCTTCAAGTACTCTATTTTTGGAGAAGGACATGAATTATAGAGAAAAGTGGCCAACAATGTGTATTGCAATCCCTTTCTCCTGACCTAAGTGCACTGAGTGAGAGTCTGTGATGAGTGACCATGAGCTGCTCTTGGAGTGTTGGTGGGCTGTGTGATGGCAGAAACTCTGCTCTTGGCAGCGGCCTAGGCCATTGTGATTTGTGCTTGCTGCTGCCTACAGGGTTGTCGTCTGGACGCTGCTTCCTCCAATCTCCCCGGGTTACGCAGAGCGCATTCCACAGCAGGACTGTAATTGAATTTCACACGTTACAGTCAGCTTAACTGCGTGTTCTGCAAGGTGCGTGCACCTTGAAAAAAAACCCAAAACAATCTGTCTTGATATTCTTGAAAATGGTCACGATGAGGGAGAAAATACTTCAGCAGCACTGTGCGATCTGTCTCCACATACACTATTGATGGCATCACAGCAGAAAAAAACCCGGAAACCTTGACCTTCCAAAGGTGCAGCAGACCATTATCTGGACGTTATTATCTATCTCCCATACCTTCTCCTCCAAAACCAGTGGCTTTTCTTCCTCAGTGCCTCTGCCAACATGATGAAACACTTGTTATCCCATCCTGCAAGGGACATTTTTGACCTTTACAAAGAATCTTGCAGGTTGCACTTCCTCGCTGGCTGTGTGCTAACCCACAAACAGCTCTGATAATCAATAAATTGGATAGAAGATACAACATAGATTGGTAAGGTGAGGTGTTTCACCACGTTTGGTGAAAGAAATAGTCTGCCAGTATGAGATGAAGATTTGCCTATAAGGCTTAACTTTGTGCTGTCTCCTGCGCATGATCATTATCAGCTGTTTCTCCAAAACTTCACATAATCTTTGTAAACTTTTCAGCTCCCTTTTTATTAGAAATCCCCAAAAGCAAGTGGAAAACCTTTAGGTCCACTGCAATATTAACTGAAGCTGATGTGGTTCTCCACAGGTTTAAGACTTGTTTTCCTTTGATATTCTTGAGTGGTGCATTTGTGTTTCTGTGTTTGCACGGCAACTGAAGCGGAATCAGCAGGTTCAGTCGGTTTTCCTTACTGTACAATTCCGCATAAAAGACAAGCATTTGCCTCAAATTAGGCCAGTCACTCTGAATGAAGGCATTAATGCAGTGTGGCAGAGCCCAAGAAGAGCAGCAAAGGCAGGGTGTCTTCCTTCAGCTAAAGCAAACTCAGAAGGGACGCGTAAACAAGTCCCTCCATTACGTAATCATTCCCTCTCTCAGTTTACACACCCATTCCTCATCATGTCTTTTCTCTGCTTGCTTGCTGAAGCAGATGCTGAAGATCATTGATGATTCCGCATGTCCTCTGGCGTTCATAGTGTGAAGCCGCGCCATCACTTCATCCACTGCGCATGTTAACAGCCAGTTCGACACTTTGGTCCAGACTGGAACGTTTCAACAAGCATTGGACGAGTTAACAAGAACATTTTGTGCAGTTATTTATGATCCTCAGAAGACGAAGCTTTATGGATTTTAATGATCTTCTGATTTTGCTTGCCAGTTGATAGACGGACACAAACCTCTGCAGAGACAGTCATGGCTCCCAGGCAATGGATCCTTATAAATTGTGTGTGGTATTTTCTGACTTTTTACTTCAATAGTTTTTCAAATTATCCGATCACTTGTGAGTTAACCATCTGTATCCTGTCTCTCTGTCTTCTTAATTTTGCTGTTTCTTGATGGTTTTTTAAGTGCTACATACAAATACATTGAGAGCATATGATATGAGGAAAAAAACTATAAATTGATACAGTGAGTGCATGACACCAAACTCACTGAATTCACGGCCTAAATGAAATGGGCACAGCAGACAGTTGTGCCATAAAGGATGGCAGGCCCAGATTTCATGTGGAAGAGCAATGAGGTGGCCCACGGGGGTTATTGCCAATACGGTCTCTACAGTACTCAATCACTGTTAAATTAAATCGAAGGATGACAGATGCTACCAATCAGCGATGGGTTAGTGAGGTCAAATTAAGATCCATATGCTGACCTTTTCCTTGGCTGCGTCCTTTCAAAGAGCCTATCATCTGGGCTATCAATGGGAACTAATGAGCCTTAGTGGTCAGATCCTGGCAGGGCACCATCACTTACACTACAGCCTGGTGCCCACCAGGCTCAGCCAAGGTTATACCACTGTTGATGAGTGCTCTCAATAAAAACACTATTATCTCAGCTGTTGCAGTGCATCAACGGCCCCTTCAACAGCCCACCAAGCACAAAGCCAGCTTCAGGCTTTTTCACTGTCTCAGTCTTTTCCCTGTCTGGATGACCCTCTGAAAGAGTTTTATATTTTTATCATTTTCAACAACTCTACAACAATCAACAAGTCTTTAAACAATATTGAGTCAGCTTGTTTCCCTTTGTCATGGAGCTTTTACTGCAGCAAATGTGTATTGTTTGAGTTATTCTTGCTGGATATTGCCCAGCTGCTTCATGAAATTACTGAATCCATTTTAATCAATCTGGTATTTCTGCATCATTTCAAAAATACTTACACGCTGAGATCCACAGGCAGAAAGGCAAAGTAGGGAGTTTGGAAAGTATTGACGGACTAATCCATTGATACATTTGGATATCTTTCCACTAAGAATGCACATAGAATAAAACCCGTCCTTTCATATTTTACTCAGTATACATCCACAGTGCCATTGTTGAAATCCTTCCCATGTTGATCGCGACCGATTGTGTCTGCACTTGGTGATTTTACGTGCCAACCAGCACAATTGTGATGATGTGTTCGCTATGATCCACTGAGTTGAGTTTGTATCTGCTAGTTTGCTGCCTCTCATTTATATTTGTTCATCAAACTGCTGCCCTTTCCAGTTTGCTGCTAATGAGATGCAGATCATTAGATGTTCAAATCATCATCCACGTGCCAGGGGTTTTTTATGAGCCATGTTCAAAGACCATTGTGACAAAACAGGTTTTTATTATGATGATGGCGGTGATGGTAAAACATTGTCGATGAATCCCCCTTCCTCTCCCTTGATGTCTTATTGTTGTTTTTGAGTTGATTTTGCAGCAGCAATCATGGAAGTAGAAACTTCCCCGTGTCCTTTCACCGCAGACTATTGGCTATCTTTAGCTTCTTATCGGAACTTTGGAATGCAGATCCGAGCGAAGATGGACACTTGGGTGAGCTTTTATGTGCCATAATACAAATGTGCAGGCTCACTAAGGCTTGCACAGAGTGATTGAGGCGTGAGCTGTGAAAATGTCAGCCACTGTTAATAACAATGCTGGATCGAGCACACTGAACCTCAACGTCTGCACTTCACACCATATATTTAGACGATCACTATTCAAAGTCTATTTATGTTATACAGTGAATGCCTTTTTTCCTGATTGTGGTCTTCAGAGTGAAGCTGTAGCCGTGGGATTAATAAACCTCTGCAGTCTGCCTCAGTTAGACTCAAAGCCGCAAAGCCACAAGGAAGCCAAGCAGCAGTCGCCTGCAGTGCATGACAACAGCCCCAAATCTGATGGAACTGGACAAGTCATGTGAGGGAGTAATTCTTGTTGTAAAAAAATGTAAAATTACTATTTAAAATGTAATGTTTTCATGCACTGAACTTGTTGAAGGGATGCAACGAATAAATACTCAACCAAAACTGAAATTAAATAAATAGATGAGTCATTTTGTTAATGAATATAAGAGAATGGCTAAAGAGGCCAGTTCAAGTGAAATATAACAGACAAGAAAGAAAAGAAAAGCGTTAATGTTGACATTTTCTGTCAGTCAATCACGCCGTTATTTTGGCTGATGTAAAACATCGAAGAAGTCATCTTATGGGAACTAGTGATAAAAATACCGTCAGTGTGCTCATTACTCTAAACAGACGAAGATGAGACTAGTAATAGACGTTAATTGAATATTATAATTCAATATTTTTTTTCCCCATCTTAAAACCAAGTGATACGGCATCTCCTGAAGAAACAGGCATACATATTTTTGGAAGGAAGGACAGAGTCGTATCACATCTCACCGAGCCAGATCTTTTTTGCATTTCAGCTTGGATTTCTTCCAACCGTGTTGACGCATAGCGATGCCATTTCAGTTCACTGGAGATCTCCTAGCAGCCTTTGGATGCATGCATCTATTTGTTTCAGCCTACACTGTGCATACCCTGCCTGTGGGCTAATTACATTTGCACAGACTAGAGGTCCTCCATTGTCAGCTCTTGAGAGACCTCCCTGGCACAGTGGCAGAGAGTAAATTTGTTGAGATTCGAGGACTATGGAGCCTTTAATTGAGACCTATTGATGCCTGTATTGAACACGTTGAGATCATAGAAAGTTTCAGAAGTGCACAACATGTGAGATTATTTACACAGCTCAAGGTAATTCTTCATCAATGTGTAATAGCATGTTCAAACACACACACGCACACACACGTGTGCTCACATGCTGTGAGGACCATGTAAGATGCAGAGAAACAGAAAGAGACACAGAGGGGGAAGCACAGTTGACTTCCTCTGTCGTTACTCACACCTGCAGTAGGATGCAATCTCCATAGCAACAAGACTTGGCAACACTGTGCAGAGTGGATATTTGAGGTTGTGATCTTTAATACCCCCTTTCCTTGCCTTTTTACTTCAGTATTTTGTTGGATATTAATTACAGTGTGTGCATGTGTGTCTGTGTCCCACAACCTTCACCCTTTATATGTTTTATTTCAAACCTACTGAGACCTTAAGCTTCTGCTGTCATCACATGTCATCACTCTCTCATCTGGAAATGAGCATCAAAGTGGAGCAATCATTCCAAATCAAGCGCACACCCAGGAAATAACTGGTGAAATAATATTTGCACATGTTTGCCATTTGCTGGCTGCCTCAGACCCAGCACTGTTTAATGTGCAGGCCGTTGAGATATGTGGCTCACATTTGCATACTGTGCGTGTTATGTGATGCCACTGAGTTTAAACCGTAGCTATTTGTGCTTTGACAGTCAAAAACCTGTGTGCAATTTAGTCAACAGTCATTTTACTCAGCAAACTCAGTCTAGCAGGACAAGCATATCAATATCAACCTTGACAGAGTTCACTAGTTAAAACGAGATTTGCTCAGCACGAATGAATTCATACAGTGTAAGACATTTGAAATGGCAGTTCCACTGGACTCAAACAGAACAGATGCGGACATTTCTGCTTCCTTTACTGAATAAGCTTCGCTTGAGCTGCTCTTACTGTAACTTCTCTTTGTCCCCAATGGGCTGCATTTGTCCACCAGATTACTGGATAAGTTGGCTAGACATGCACAGCTTGAAAGTTTATTCCTCTTTATGATACTTGTAAAATTCATCCATATTAGATATCGATGTTTGCACTGAAATTTACCAGGTATCTTCCGCAGAATGAGATGTTTTCTGATAAAAGCATATCCAAAAACCTTTGTGATGTACAATCAACTGGAAAATCATGGAGATTACAGAAAATGTAGATGCCATAAAGGAGGCCAAACTGGAGGAGCATTTCCTTTGAGTAGGAGCTGTTAAGATGATGCAATGAACATCACTCAAAACGTGTAAAAATGTGCAGACAATAAGACCAACTGTATGTTATCCACGGTTAATGTAAAAGCTGCTGCTGCTTAGTGTGGCTTTCTAATTTCACCTTGGACATCGCTCTTGTTGAATTTGTTTCTACTCAGTTTGTTTCCTTTATACCTCTTAGATGCTATAAGAAGTGCAGCCTCATCATGTGTTAACAATGACCCTGGTGGCCACACGGCTCCATCCTACGGGAGGATTGGTTGACTTGACACTACCATCTAGTGGTCTTTGAAAGAAGCAGTTCCTGGTTCTGTTGGCGTTGACACAGTAAACTTTGTGGGGGCATTTCTAAGCACTGCATATAATCAGTGTTTGGTTGTAGTACATATACAAGCGACCCTTAGAAAGAATGTATTAGCTGTTTTATGCATGTGCGCAAATAATGTCTATAGATACTGTATGTCAGCAGCTCATGAAGAAATGTCAATGATCCCAGGCGCAACAAATTATGTTAACACTCTCTGTCAAGTGTTAAGTTCACAAGTTATTGATGAATATATAAGCAAACTTTGTGTCCTTAATTGATAATGTATTAAAAGAAATTGTATTCCACAGCATATAAAAGCCAAGTAAGCACAATACGATAAAGCTTCTGTCAACAACTAAAAGCCACACTAAGAATTTCTGACTAGTATCTATGAACTGTTTGTGCCTGTTAGGGTGAGAACCATTGACAAATATGTTGAGAAACCGTTAAAAATAATTATTTTCATAAATTTACGCGAAATATTTGACTTTAACTTAGACTTATACTGCAGTGTGTTTTGTCCTCCCAAACAAACAGCAGTCCGTCATCGGGGATGTCCCACTTTTATCTGCTCTCTTCCTGCCCTCAGGCTTCGACTGAGCTCCACTGACAGTGGGAGCAGTCAGTTTATCAGACTAATTTGAACATCATCAACCTGTCTTTGTTCTTCCAAAATAAAAAAACTGATTTAAAAAGGGTCCATTTGGGGCACATTATAGATGCATGACGAAGCTGTTTATTGCATTTTAGGAAGGCAACAAAACAGCAGTAGTTTAGAAGGTATGAAGGTTTACATCATCTGGGACTCTAGTAGATCAGCATTGTTTTTTCATTTTTGTAAACTTGCCATCACCAATGAAGACATTACTCCTCCTCTCTTCCTTTAGTTTTATAATGCATACCATTTCCTGTTACAGCCATTTTGTTGTCATGGACACAGATAGAGGGGGGAAAAAAAGATGGAAAAAAGATAACATCATCTGTGTCCATAGCAACTGAGTCAAGTTTAGCACTGCCAAAAATGGTTTAGGCAAAAGTCTTCACAGAGATGTGAGATATGTGTAATAGATGCCAGTGCCTTGCATGGCACATACCAGTAAACACATTGAAGACATTCAACAGTGCAGTCTCATCAGAATCATTTGTATTTAACAGCATTTCAGTGACGGGCCTGAAAATCAAAAAAGGAAACGTTAGACAAATGTTATTACTGTAGGTGTGAGGTGTAAAAATGCCAATGCACAAACGGTGTGACAAAATTCACCCACACAATATAGTGTTGAAAATATTACAATTTCTGCTGTTCGGTAATACAGACAATGGCTGCAATGTAGACTCCTGTTAGTGCTCAGTCAGAGAAAATAAACATTTTTTTCTCTGAAAACAGAGCAAGGCAACCTCAGGAAGCCTCTAATCCCCTTTAGAAATCTTACTCAACTTCTATAAATAGAAAGTGTCCATGGTGCCCTCTGCTGGAGAGCCACTGAGCCACTGGTGTGCACTGTACAGTTTTTGGGGGGCATTAATGCTTAGAGACTCAATAAATAAAAGACTTCAATGAAAAACGCTTTCAGTTTTATTGGATTTCATTTGACCAAAAACAAACTGAACGTGTGCCGCGCTTAATTTCACTGCTGCAATGATCAGCTGTATCTGGGCTCTGTGGTTTTTCCTCCACGTTGCATTCCTGCAACATTCTGCTGTAAGCCAATCCCCAAGACGCTCCTTCTTTTTCTCTCCCCCTCTGTCTCTCTCTCTCTGGGCATCATTAGTGGAAATTACCTGGACACCCCAGGAAAAGCCTCATCAAGCCTCCTAAATTGAGTGCCTCCTTTGTTTGCAGCCAAAACATTCTTTCATTCATTCATCTTCTAATGCTTATCTGTTTCCGGGTCGCGGGTGGTGCCGCAGCCAATCCTAGTTCAGACAGAGGCAGGGCACAACCTGGACAGGCCGCCAGTCCATCACAGGGCCAACACACAAAGAAAGACAGAGACCAACAACCACTCGCACTCACACTGAGAACTACGTACAATTTATAGTCACTGATTAACCTAAACATGATGTCTTTGGACGGTGGGAGGATACCCAGGGCCCCGGCCCCGGGAGTCAAACCTGGGACCTACTTGTTTTGGGGCAACAGTATCAACCACTATGCTGCCCTCAGAACCAAAGCAATGTAGTGGAAATCCCCCCTCCATCTGAGGATAATCATCTGTCCTTATTTCACAACTGACAAGGTCACTCCAGGGGCCAGCCCTCCAGGGGACTACAACCATCTTCAGACCAGCTGAGGAAGAGACAGGGAAGATTAGACTTGGAAGCTTAAAAGAAGGAAGAGGGTGCAAATTTATTTCACTGAACGTGGTGAGAATAAGGATGCTTCTGATCTCATATCATTTTGACACTTGGTCAAAACAGGACTAAAAACATCCTCGGTCTACTCAGATTTCTGCAGCGATGACTGAAATATTTGAAGTTGTTTTGCTCTATACGTTATGGCTGCAATTCTCTTACAAAACCAGGCGTGGTTGTGAGTAGTTTGGTTGCATTGCAATGTTGTTCTGCAGGCCTCCAGCATTGTGTGATGATGTGCGCGCTGACCTCTTGTACATACAATGTGATCCACCCTCCCCCAGGGCGGGTGAGACAAAGGGACCAGTGCCGGGAGGATGCAGCAAAAACACAACATTTAAAAACTTTATGTCAACCTAAACAGCATCAGTCTCACTCTGGGTGGAAGTGAAGAGACAAGAGAGTGAATGTTACAGACTGATGGAGTGTTTGTGTGCGAGGGAGTTAAAGTTGGAGAGGTAGAAGTAAAACCAAACTGGTTTGAGTCTGTGGGAGACAGAGAGGAGAAAGAAAAGGAATTTTGGGTGTGTGCGCGTTTGTTTGTATAGATGACCCCAACCCCTGCCTACATGGAATTGTGTGTCCGCGTTTGTGTGCACATGTGTGATGGCCCTGGTGCTGCTGACGGTGGGAATGCAGTGCAGCTAATCCCAGAGGAGGGCAGAGCACTGCAGAGGAGATGCTTGGCAGATCTCCCCTCATCCGTGTGACTGTTGTTGGCGGCTGGTGTGAAGAAGAAATCCGGAACTGGATCAGAAAGCGAGCCAGCCGTGTTTAATTTGCGCGGCACTTTTCATACTGAGCGGAGGAACCAGGCAGAGATAACCAGCACCAAAGCACACAGAGATGTCTGCTGTCCTTCCTCTGACAGCTGCGTGTCCAGGAGTGCCCATAGATAACAGGCAGAAGAGGTCAGACCATGTCATATGTTTGTTTGTTCAACCTGTTTTTAAATGAAGAGCAAACTTTACAGAGTCTAATCCTAGAAATGTGACAGTTTCCTGTCATGCCGACGCTGAAAAAACTACGTTTTTAAATACAAACAGTAAATTACGAGTGAAGACATTAACATGACTAACTAACAGTTTTCAAATTGAGAACATAGTTCATTATTAATTTTTGAGGATGTAAAACAATCTGGGTTTAAACTTAATGCTCCGAGAAATCACTTTCTTACATCCTCTAAATATTCATTTCAATTTATGGAATTATAATCAAGAATAATGAATCAGTGAAATTAGGACAAAGACATGTTCAGATTAATAAATTACCAACATGTCTACAATCTAATGTAACTATAATGTGTTGATGTGAATGCTTTCGAAAGTTTTACTGAAAATGACTTAGTAACACAATTTTGCGACAAACTGTCACTTTCTTTGTCCGGCACAAAGTCAGATGATTTGTCCAACAACGGCTGACAAATTAGAGACCATGGAGTGAAAAGATAATCTGAGTTTTCCTTCTCAACCAGTAAGAGACAGGGCAGCAGCAAGGATGAGGTGGGGCCAGACTGGCATAAAACTGCTCACGGGACGTCCTCAAACGTACTTTGCCTGTTGAATGCAGGTGAATGGACACTGAGCTGCATTGAAATGAGCGAACAGAGACTGCAGCTGGACCGCATTTGACTTTGGATGATGACCGGTATAACGACCAGCTTCTTCTGAGGACGTTTGTGTTTATCAGCCTTAAAACTGGGGACAAAAACCTTTCGTATATGTTTTGGACCAAGATTTCTGTCATGATATGAAGCCTCAGTGAGCATTTTTAAAATATGTTTGAACATTTTTTTATGAGCTTTGGTAAATTCAAGTAATACTTTATGCGATTACACATATTTCGCTTTTGCTTCATTCGAAATTGCTGTTCAGGTTATAATGTTGTTGAGCACATCTCCTTATCACTTTTCCAGCCCAGCTATCTATCAAATGTTTGTTGGACGGAGAACTGATAAGGGTATGTGTCTGACACTTTCCATCACCAATAACTGGACATAATATGGTGCCATTTGGGGAAATTGAAACTTATTTGAACCAGTGACAAGCTCAGTAGGTCAACCAGCCCTTGACCTTCCCAAAAATGTAACGACACTATTTCATTGATCTCAAATTTATCTGGCTCTTTCACTCTGATACCTGTAGCATGTCATTGTTGTTTTCTGAAAATCAATATTTGGTGAAACTATGTTTTAATGCCTGTTTCATTTTATGTTTAAAGAACTCTTTCTTTTCTAGTTTGAAAGAATGTGATTGAAGATGTTGATCTTACAGAAGCTGTTCAGTTGCACAACTGCCGCAATCTACAAAGGTTTTTTTTTTTTTTTATAGTATTTATTTATTGATCAACTGATGGCGTTTGCCATTTTGTGATGATGTGATGTCATCATCAAGGTTTTTTTTTATGTCATGAGGGACCGACTGAGATTAGATTCATATAATGGCACATTATGCACCATCTCAACTTAAAGAATGACTCCATATCATATTATTGACTAATCTGCTTTGGATGTGAGACAGACAGACAAATATTAACTGCTCAGTCAGATACCCCAATTTCTATTTCTGTGTAAAATGTGTAAAAAATATATTTGAGATAAAGAAGTAATATGATAATTAAAATGTTAAAGGAATTATTGCGGCATTATTGGAATTAACAGTACATTTTAAAAAGCAGGCAATACGAGATCAGAGAGACTGCAGCTGCATCAGTCAACACAAGAGGGTATTGTTTCACTGCTTTTGCACAGCATCCAGCTAGTTGTCATGTACAGGTGGCGAAGCTGTTGTACATGCAGGACATGTCAATGATATACCTAAAGCCCCTATAATGACACCACAAAGAGCACCAAATGCAATCACTTCAATGAAGCTAATTTAATCCAATGACCATCAACCATGTTGGACATTCAAGGTCAGACAATGTCACCTGAAACCGGTCTGTGGGACTGGTTGGACTTCAGAGGCAGGAATTATTAACCTGTGCTTTAAGCATCCTCACCTGTCAAGTTAAGGACCCTTCAACTTCTTTTCGGCCTGATTTCCTCGTCAAAGCTTTGAGAAGGACAAGAAATCAAGAATTAGCATACTCAATTTTCTTAGAAGGAAGTAATAAGGTCAGTGGGATAATAGGTGTAATTTGGAGAGGGGCTGCTGGGCCACATTTTTCAGAAGATTTGGTGTAATGCGGTCTGTAAGTAAGTAAGTGTTGCACAAAAATGAACTCTAAATGAGTAAAAGATTAAAGTGCAACGGTGTTTCTAATTGGACAACCAAGGAAGCTTCAATTTATTTAAAGGTACCGTGGTTGCAAGGATCTGGCTTTCAAGTCATTTCTTTCGGCTGGGTTGCTGTTATGAAAGCACTATCTATTGTAGTTTGGAGGCAATTATGACCCGGTCTAATACAAATATAATCAGTGTTTATATTTGCATAACAATAACTGGATTTCTCTCATCTTTGACCAAGAGCTTTCTGTATTCCATATTCCGTAAAAATTTAGTATGAGCTCAACTTGCCGATTCCTTAACACGTGCGCCCTTTCTTAAAACAGCCATGGAAAACATAATGTGAAAAGTCATGCTGAAACTGGGGAGCTTTGGCTCATGCTATCCTGTTCCCTTGGTAACTATGGAAACTATGTGTTTTAATTAAGAATTTGATCTTGATTGTTGACACTATCTGGATAATTTTGGGACTCCTCCCATTTGTTGTGTCTTTCTAGAAACAAACTTGTTTACTGACACCCGTATCTGTCAGAAAAGGTCTCACAGAGTTTATTTGTGACAGAATTGATCACAGTATGAAGGCTCTTCTCTCAAAGCACCAGTCAATCAGGAATAACAACAATTTAAATTAGTAACAAAGTGTGACAACTTTTACAGAAACAATTCCTGCATGTAGTTCGTGGCGGCATGTGACTGTTTCTAATTAAAGACTGACTGATTGATGACAACACACTGGAAAGGTATTGGAAGTATTTTGAGATCTGAGATAGTTAATACATCTAAAGCCCTCTCTTTAATTAGACACAAAGACGAAAACCCATCTCCATGACGACAGAGAGGCGAGGAACACAGGTTGGTGTGCATCTCTGGGAAACAGAAAGGGCACCACGTATCACCATACATTTGGATATAATTTTGCGATGCTATTCTCTGCCGTCTATTAATATCTGCTGCTAATTTATTTTGACGCAGCCTTCAAGTCAGCTGTGGCCACACCATGACACATGAGGTCCCTCTGAATGGATGGCACCTCCCACTGGTCAAAGTGTATAATAGTTAATGAGCTATTAAATCCTGGACATTCCAGAGATGAAAAATGGCCTGTAAGAGAGGAAAGGGAAAGGAAGGGAGAGATTAAGCACACCTTAAATTGAGTGGGTGACACATCTCCATCATCTCGTACTAACGGCATACCACCCACTGATGCTTCCAGCTCCCCACCATCATCTGTTATCACGCACAAAGTGTTTACCCAGGCATCTGCAGCCTCCGATGAGGTGCCACAAAATTGATCTTTTCAAACCTGCATCATCCATACATCGGCCAAACACAGAGGACAGGCTGAATGACAGATCCTATTTAAACAATCCCTGGGCACGTTCAGGACACTATGAGAAAAATCCCAGCAATTAAGTTTTGAGGAGCTATGCAGTGCCTGTTGGGACTAGTTTGCATTCATGTGCTTGGTATGGAGCTCAGCGGTTACCATGGCTTGACGCACAGCAAAGCAATTCCTGACACTAATTGCTGTGAAATCTTGCGTCAGAGTCTACTCACAAGTGGCATCTATGACACCGAGGATGGGTCTGCGGGACTGGGACTCTACTGCAACAAAAAAAAAAAAAAAAAAAAAAATGAAATCCATGATGTCTCTCCAGTTTGAATATCTTATGCAAACACCAGAATTTAATCTAGAAATTGATTTAGTTGTATCATTGCTGTAAACTCATGTGACACCATAACGAATTCTATAGCTCATTAAAATAATTTTGCTTCTAACAAATTGAGTTTTGTTGGTCCCAGGTTTTTCTCAGCTACTCTGTGACACTGCGTTTACTTTTTTCCTCTTTCATATGCCAAAAGATGCTGGGAAGACCTGGGAAGGTGGCTCATAAGTGGCCTGCCAGTGACATCTACATGCCTCCGTGTCAGCTTTGACAGGAAGTCTGGCAAAGTGCTAATAAGAGATGTGCTGCCAAAAATGAGCATATTTTGGCCAAATGCTCTTATATCATTGGCATGTAGTAGTAGTATATAGTATATAGCACCAAATCACAACAGAGGCTATCTCAGGTTGATCTGAATAATGCCACTGTAGCTCCAACCATAAAAGTCTCCTCATTAAATGGCATATTTGGTTGTGAAGTAGGTCAGTGGGAAGAGACTGGATGACATCCTCCCTCCCTTCAAACATTAATCCGCCTGTAAATATAAAAAAAGTGCAGATCGCAGCATCTTCAAACATGTCTCAAAGACAGGAACATCTCTTTTAAAAATCCAAGACTGACATGGGGCCATAGTTATCCCCCCCCACAGATGTGAGCACTCTTATTCCCACTCGACGCCGCCTTCTCTCACCACATATTAGAGCTGTATTGAGGACCAGGACTGCTCAGCAATGTGGAAGAGCCTGAAGTAGATCCTCACATCCTCAATACTCAAATGTTTTGTCTTTGTGCCTGATATCTGCAGCAGCATGCAGCTTTTGTGTCTTTCATCAGCTCTGAAAAATGTATCAGCACTTGAAGACAGATGGAAAATGCCCAGGATTCAAAAGAGACCGCAGCCCTGCACAGCTGAGCATTGAGTATATTGAATGCAGACTTGAAACCAGGTCTATAATCCACATGTTGTGAAAGCCATGTGCCTTGTAGAGGAAATATTGAAGACATATTTGAGTTTTCAGGAACATACTTTGTGCTTTGCAGGGATGTTAGATGATGGAGATGTGCTCTTTTCCGCTTTGTATCCTCATCACATATTACTCCAAAAAATGACAGGTTTTGTTTTGTTTTTTTTGATCGACAAGGACAAGCAAACTGGAATTCATGTTGACATTGGAGCATGCCTGGATTTGATCAATGATAGTAATGATTTCTTGTATTTTTCTAAATCAGGAAACCACAATGTTTCAACACTGAAGTGCGTCAGTCATCTGGTTATTTGCCAACTGTCACGATTGAAAAGTTAAAGAACATCCTTGTGTAAAGTGTCTCTAGATGACCATTTGTGTTAGTGAGGAGTAATGGCAGCTCTGGCAAGCTAACACATTATTATCCAACAAAAGATCCTTGATAAGACGAATGATTTTTTTTTTCTATTTCAAGATTATCACCATGACAATTGACTGTAACACTGTAGGTGTTTTTTTCTGTTTTGGAGCCTCCACACGCTGCAGGAAGAGTGTGTCTGTGTGCTTGGTGGTGATCTGGGCTGGATGTGTAGTGCAGCATGGTGGTCATCACCCCTCAGAGACATGATCAGAGCGCTGCTCCTCTCTAATGATGCTACTCTGGGCTGACAGACGGTGCTTTATTAGTTTCTTCAGGATAAACGTCTGCCTTTCCCGACCTTCCAAAGAGTCGCTGATGGCACCGTCCTTTATTTGGCTTATTTAGAAACCCTCTCCCTGCGCCTTGCTGAGCTTCTCCACACACCTGGCTGGGCATGATTGATCATATTGATTGAGCCAAACCTTTGCTAACAATGAGCACTCAACAACAACAGCATGCCTTGAACACATCTCAAATCCAGTGTCTCATCTATTTATTTATTTTTTTATTTTTTTTATGTTCCACAACAAATGCCAATGATAGGTCTGTTGATTTTGAGATAAAGATACACCAGAATATATTTAGACCAAAGACATCCTTTATTGTGCAAGTGACGTTACCCAAACAAAAAATGACTGATTACCCTTTTTAGGTAAAAACAAACAAGTTTTTAAAAACAAGTCTGTTTTTTTTTTTTTTTTTTTTGTCAGGTATTATTTTTCTTTTTGCTTAAGGGAGGGTAAATATCTTTGTTTACTAGAATAGTTAGTGTTGGCTCCTTTTAACCAAGGCTGCAGTTGTTCCCCTACATTGGTAAAGGTTGAGGAATAGAGTTTTTATAGCAATAATGACAATCAAAAATTTGCAGCTAAAGATCTACATAATTCAAAAAGGAAAAAAAAGCAAAAATAGGGCCCTTAAATTGTCAAAGAAAGGTTAGTGAAATGATAAATAATGAAATCACACAGCTTTGTTTCCAAAATATGTACTAGATATTTAGAATTACACCCCCAAGCCTTAGATGTAGAAACAAGAAAATATGACACGGGGTATCTTCAATTCTACTCAGTCCCCCCGCCCCCCAAAAAAGAAGACGCATTCTGCACTCTCACTAGCTGTGTATTTTTTTGAATCTTCTGAATGACCCCATTCAGTTACATCCACGCAATCCCTCGAGGATTGCACTCTCTAGTCGACTGTCCTGGATTGAGAATCCCATAAATCATCTCATAAAAATACATTGAGAAATCCTTAAATTACTCTTGTTGGTGTCAGCACAAAGGTCTCGTGATTCACTTATCCGTCTTCAGTAACTGCTGAGTGGAATATGGCAGTAACTGACAAAATTTTAATTGGTTACATCTGCTGTTTTAGGGCTCAGTGGGCAAAGACGCGAGCACTGGATGGGACATGTTGTGGATTGCATAAATCTTTTCAGAAAACAGAAATGGAATGTAATGTGTTCAACTAAGATTTGAAGTTTACACTATGGACTGGACTGGGCCTAATTCAGAGGTTTCCTAAAGACGTAATGGCCCAGTTTCCTTGGCTGCTGCTTTCTATAACTGTCCTGAAAGTCTTTGTGTGCAGGACAATGGAGTTAAAAAAAAAAAAAAAAAAAGAATCAGATGAAGTATTGAGCAGCTCACAATCGGGGAACCTGAAGTCTCTTTTGCAGATTTGAGTTGAGGCATTTGGGTTTTAAAAGAACTATTAGATCAGTGGCATCAGTGAGAGCTGCAGGAGGACCAGGGACATATTTATTTAGAGCACATCCCCTCCATCTGTGCCTGCATCAACAAAGACACTGAAAAAAGGGAAATAGCCACATCTCCTCATGACTGTGGAGGTGCTACACATGTGATGCAACTTTTAGCTGTGACTTGGAAAAGCTGAAGAACAGTGACACAGTAAAACTTACACACCCAATCCTGATGAATGAGGTATAAGAGTCGAGATCGCAGCGAAAGAGAATAAATACACTGAGTTATGCAGCAACACTGATGAGAGCATGTAGCATTCGATAAATCGCAGGTTTGGAGCTGTGTTGTTGCAGTGCAACTGCAGAGTGTATAATTGATTTTCACAGTGATGACCCAAAATCTTCCTCCCCCAATATCTACTTACCAATTTGGGCTCAAAGATAACTGCAGCTGGCTCCGAGCATGGATTAATAAATATTTCTAAGCCTCCATTTTTAGAGAGCTGCACCCACATCAGTTGTAACCGTGCAGGGATATGACACTCATCAAGTTCACATACTGATTGTGAAGTCCAAATACATGAGTTTTATATCACTTACGGATGAAGCTCTGCGTCATTTCCTCATAACGTGGATCAACTGTTAGTGTGATATCACAGCCTGTAAAACACTATGTGGCCATTTTGTCAAGGCACACTTAGTCACTGAAATGCTCCGTGAAGCCTTTGATCAACTTTATTGAAATCAACTTCCCTCATTGTTCAGCATTCAGTATGTCTCCCTGAATAGACAGCAGCATCGCAGTTTGGGGACAGCACATGGCTCATGTGTTACCAGAGAATGTCTCTGCAGGAGACAGTCAATAGGAATATCTTCCCTTAAGTTTCGACACCACTGTATGTATATAAATATAGTATATTATACACACTATCTCTGCCGTATTCTTCAAACTGCATGTTAAGAGGAGGCGCAAGATGATAAACATGTTACCACATTGCAACACTGACACACTTGCGCCATAGAAAATATCCAAGTGTCTCTAATTAATTATGAAATAAGCTATTGTTTGGCTTGAAATGAAAACAGGATCATGAATCCTTGAGAATAAGGAGCCTCGCAATTGCTATAATGTTTAAATTTTTAATTAGACGGCGTGCTGGTGGTTGAGTGGTTGAGTGTGTGCCATGTAATTGCAGCTTTCCTGGTTCGAATCTGACCGAGTATCATCCCCCCTCTCTCTCCCTGTTTCCTGCAGGCCTCTTTGCCAAAAAACAGACTAAAAATAAAGGCATTGAAATCCCCAAAATAGAACTAAAAAATATGAATTCAACGGATCATCATGAATGTAATGTTAAAAATAAACGAAACACAAAAGAAGATATTATTAACTCCAAAAGATGAAAATCATTTCAAGGAAATTATTGCTGAACTGCAGGAACCTGATATTAAATTTCCCTTTGAAGCCAATTTTGAGGTCAAAGCAAAGATTAGGTTGATCCCACACATTTTTTCTTGTGACCCTGCAAAATGAAGCGGTGCCCCGGTTAAGCTCTGTACCGAGCGGAGATGAAGCCTTTATCTGGACAGAGCTGTATGCCTTTGAAAGACTTTTTAAGCTGGACACAATGCTGTCTTCCAACCACCACAAGATATTGTTCTCAAAATGTGCCAACTGGAACTTTGTCATCCCGAGTTTAGAGCCAAGCTAAACTGACTCCTCTTCACACAAATGCTGGGAGAGCCCAGAGTAATGAAAATGACTTATAACAGTTCCATCTGCTCAAAGACTGAATCATTGGAAAAAAAAAAAAAAAAAGAAAAGAAAGAAAACTTAGAGCACAAATCAATATTTTTATATTAGCAACAAACAAAATGACTATAAGTAGCAACAGCATGAACACAGCAGCACGTCTAGGAGCTAAACAGCCATAGTGGTGTTGGCGGACAAACAGCTGAGAGCTAATGGACTTAATGGGTTTTAAATATTTATTGTGGTACTACTCTTATGATGAGTTCAGCATTAGCCACTCTCCATGTGGTCCAAGTGACATTCTGTGTCGTTTCATTTATACAGTGTAATCCCAATTGTTAAAATGTGCATGATAAATAAATACATTGGCCATGCTGTGTCCGTGCGCCCGGCAGTGGTTGTTGTCTGTCAATTGAGGACAAGTCCTCTTTAAATGGGTCTTAAAGACGTCAGGGACCACAGACGTACTTGAATTTTACACATCAAAGTTCATTAAAAGGTGTTGAGCGATGAGTAGCACGGCATATCACATTTTTTTGTGGCTGCAGAGGGACCTTTGTGAATTTGACAGTCGTTGGTTTGGTCTGAAATCTTCATGGCTGAATGTGGGGAGACCCTTTTCGTTTCCCTGACCTCGTCTGTAGCCCAGTTTCGCATCTCTGCACAAGGCTTGCAGCTCAAACCGACAGTTGCCACTGCTGGCGTAACACACTCGGGTCTAAGTTGTATTGTGGGTGATGAACTGCCAGGTTTATGCAGACAAATGTGTAAAATAAAAATGGCAACATCTCTGGTTCTCTTGCATAAATTTTGATCCATCCAGAATCTGACAGTGTTGTAGGGATGCAGGGTTAAATCAGCGGATCCTGTTTTGACTCTTTTAACTTCGTCGTAATGCATAAAGTAATATGAAGGAACAGTATGAAAACAATAAACCCCTGCCGACAAGAGATTTCAGTATATTGTCATTGGATTGACAAAAATCTGTCTGAAACAAATGTCTGTAACTCTGTAACTCCACACACCTACAGATCATTTAGGCAGAACTAGGATTTAAGTTCTCTGCACTCTTTCTTCAAAGCCTTTTCTGATTGCCAACAATGAATGACTTTTCATTGCACTCACTTTTAAAGTGATGCTAGATGGAAGTTAGAAAGACAGAATAAATGGTGCTGTTCTGATTTGATTGAATCCACGGCTGCTGTGTCTGCTTAGAGAGGTGATCTTCCTCTGGGATGTGGAGTGCTGTGAGGCATAGATAACTGGTTCTTATCTCAATCTGCTCTGTCAGGTATGAGAGCCCCTAGCCCGGGGGATCACTACCGGGGATCTCAGTGCTGTGGGCCTCATGAGTGTAGATGAATTTTCCTTTCCTTTGACCGAGCACTGTGTATTTTAATTGCGTCTATCTTCCGTGCACTAAGCATTTTTGCAGCAAGATCATTGTGTTTGTGTATTATTGTCACGCTTGTTTTGAATTGAAATCAGACGGCGGAAAGGGATTAAAAACCGTGGCAGTTGTGATTCAAGCAGAGAGAGCCCTTGCTGGCTCACCCTCCTGTTGGACCCTGTGATACCAGCCCTGCCTGGGTTGTGTGTGCAGGACACAAACACAAACACAGGCAGCTCAAACGAAACTAAACCTCTCAGGCTGAAAGAGTGAGTGAGGTGATAGTCCACTCTCTGATTGACTGCTTGACAATACATGCAATTATTTGACATGAAGAAACAGCTTAAAAATGATGTAACCTCACTTTGGGTTAATTGAAGTCAATGCTTTGGATGAATATTTTTGATTGAATGTCACTGTCAGTAAATCAATCTGACATGACATTGCCCTAGAAACAACTGCAACATATATAATGATTCCCTGGCATTCCACTCAGCTCAGTTTATTTGCTCCATTGTCCTTGTTTGTGACCAAATAGCCCTACCAGCAAAACTATTGATAATTTTTCAATATATGCGAACATTTGCTATTCGCTGAATAGCAAATGTTCGCATAGACCACTCGTGTAAGAGCATCTCGTCTCAGAGGGATTGGGCTGCATTCAGTGTGACAGCTTTCATTGTCTCACAGTACCTTTCTTACAGCACCCAGCAATAATTACTGACTTGTGTTTGTCCTCTAGTACCTGCCAGCTCTCTCCACCTCCTAACACGGCTGATCAGACCCAGCTGCGACAGCCTCGTGCTGTCTTCCACTCGCCACATTCTCTTATCAGGAACCTGAAGAACAATCATCTCTTTGAACAAAAGCGCCTTTTCACTGGGCTTTCATTGTTGGAGCTGGATTATAGCTGAATAAACACTCACTTAAATCTATTAGAGGAGGATATATAAAGAGATGTAAAATTTAGCTGACTATAGGCTGTTATTTCAGTTTCTCAGTGATTAATTATGGATGTACCCAGTGGAGAATGAGTTAGTCTTAAATGAATAGGTGGCAGGTATCCTGCCTTGCAGTCATGTTTATGAAGCTTCAGATCTATTGTTAGCTCTGTCATCTAGCGAGGACTCATTTTGAGGAGGCCAAGCTGATCCTGTTTGGTCCTGTCATGTCTGATGCTGCAGATGAGCCCTGACATCCTTAAGGATGAACACGTGTGTTTTGACGTCACCATCAACACCAACAGACACAGAAAAAGCTCTTTCCCCACCTTGTGCTGCAGAGGAGGTGTATTTTGGTCAGAGTGTCTAATGGTGTCAAAGACGTCATAGTCTCAAGGGTGTGAACTGTGAGCGGAGAGAAGTTCTTTAATTCACTGTCAGAACTTCCCCTCATTCACGCTGATGTGCCCACAGTGAGAGCAGGAAGAGTTTCTGCTGACTGCTCTGGGGGACAGACATGTTAGTAAGCTTTTGATTTGGTGGTGTGAACAGAGGTGTGACATATCCTACCAAAACATCAATCTTTCAACTAATTATTTTTGTAGTTACTGTAGCTGTACAAAGTCAAAACGTCTGCCAGAAACTACACCAGATGAATTGTCAAGACAGCTGTCAGTGTACGTGGAGAAAACATGGGCATAAAACATGAGGGTGAGTGTTGATCCTGGATATTTCTGGTGAAATATTTGAGGATGTTAACAGAAGTGTCAGCCGTGGCCATATTTCCACCGCTTTATTAGCGACAAACCATTAAGGTGCTCCCTATTCCAATATCCAATTAAAGGCTCCACAACAACTACTTATAAGTGGGTTGTAGAGTTGATAAGCAACCAATTCTGTGGCATCAAACCCTCTGCTTCATTAGGAGGAGGTTGAGCTAAAACAGAAAATTCAACACGGAGGACATCAAAGTGCCCACTCTGCAATATGAGTAACAAACTCCTTATTAGATATGCACCCATCTCCTAGGATACGGCCGACATACACAATGATCACCCAGCAAAACTGTTGCCTGCATAATGCGCTTGAATAATGCTTTACTCAGTTACTGCTCCGCCAGAAGGGGCAGGTGTTGGTTTGCGCTGCAAGGTGTCAAAGAGCAGAGGTAGTGGTGAAGGATAAGGAGTGGAACCATTTCAAGATTTGAAGTATGGGAAAGTAGCACTTCTCAATATGAAAAGATCAAAGTGTCTGAAAATTAGTTGGAATTTTTGGGACTTAATCATGCGTGGATGAGGTAGCAGGGTAGGTTGGAGCTGTCTGGTGCAAAGCTGCAGCAGAGGTTGTGCCAGGTCATTGTTTTTGCAGCCCACACTTTTGCTTGATACAATCGCAGAGACACTAAATGTCACGAGAATGTCAAATTTGGTCTTTAAAGAGCCAACCAGTGCAGAGGAAAAAAGACTCAAATAGTACCACAGGAACTGAGGATGTACGCTCTGGGAAAATGGTGACGTTGAGATGGGCATAGTAATAATAATAATAAAAAAAACTTGGTAGTAACTTGGTAAGAATACAGGCATGTGTGGATTTTGGTTTATACTCATTATTCAACGTATTTTTGCACGACAGCCGTAGAGATTTCTTATGAAAGACAATTCAAATCAGCTGTATAATGCAGCGTGCCTTGGCTCAGTTCAGATACAGCGACACACAGCTTTTCTGGCCAGGCATGCATCATAGGAAATCCAAGGATCTTATTTTTTTCTGTCTTTTAGTTTAACATTTTGAGAAATTTGGGAAACGCTTTATTGCAGAGAGAAAGATCTGTACATTGACAGCACCATCAAGTGTGTATGCTAACTATGAAGCAAGCTCCAGCACCTATCTGAGCTCAATAAAAAGACTGGAAGAAAAAGAAGCGCAAACTCCAAATTCTTGTAACAAAAACAATCTGCCGTTTTCTGAGAATTACAGTAGTGTATTAACCCCCAATAAAACTTGTATTGCTGGTTTTGGCTAATTAAACAAGATGCAACATGACATTTAGAAGTGCTAGTAGGCAGATTTTGTGCATTGTTTTGGGTAAGCACACTCACATACACACGTGTGTTAAGATTAAGGCTGGACATCAATTGTTTTCAACTGTTGACAAATTTAGGAGTCAGCCTCTAAATTTGATGAATGTTGACAGCTTTTAACATGCAGGATCTAAAACTATTTGCAGAGGGTCTGTAGTCTGTTGAGTAAAAGTCTCACAATGCAGAATAGACATATATGTTCGCGAGAATCTAAAAATACAAAGGGCATGATAGATAGATCTTATTAACAGATTTTTTTTTTTTTTTTTTTTTTTTTTTTTTACCGAAGTGAAGCCAAATATTTAATCAAACTAAAATTTTAAAAAGACATGGTGGCCAATTCATGGTCTGGCACCAAGGTAATCAATTCAAGATTTCATTCGTTAATTTTGAGCTTGTTTCCATGTTTTAAATTACATTTGAATCCATCATTTTTTTTTGTTAGATTACGTCTTGTTTTCTATTGCTGATTAATTCAGGAGGCAGACTCTAAATTTGATGACTGTTGATAACTTTTCCATGCAGAATCTAAAAATAGCTGAAGAAGTTCTGGAGTCTGTTGAGTAAAATCTCACAATGCAGAGTAGACAGAAGAAATGGTTATATTTAGATGGGAGGAGAGAGAAGAGAGCAGCAGCTGCGATGTAAGATGTCTGAAAATGGAAACTGCTCCCAGGGGTGACAGAGCTTATTCTTTCCACTTTCATTATTTATTTTCCCTTTAATATACCGCCAACAACAGCAATGTTGGGGCAAGGATCATGCTGCATGAAGACTGCTGATGTCCCACTGGCTCGATGTACTAATGAATATATATAAACCAGTGAGCTTTGGCCTTGGTCTAGTCTGTTATCCGTTCCGCTGCAGATCTGTCTATGATAGAAAGTATTTCCAGTCAAGTGCACCAAAACCCAAATTGTAAAGCCGATGCTTTTGAACATATTTATATCCTAAAGCTGATGAATAAGAGGGACTCATTCTCTTGTGCTAGGTTACAGAGCCACCTTCCCCTTGTGCGTTGTAAACAACATGTGGCCAGAGACTGAGAAGGCAATCAGAGGTGAGAAATCACTGCCAGCATTAAGAACTCCAGTCCTCAGATGTCAAGTGTTTTGATGGGTGATAAAGTGATTAGTCCGGGTCTCTACTTATGTAAGTGGAGGGGGAAAAAACAACCCCTGACCACAATAAAAAAAAAATAAAAACATTAACAAATAAAACATTTGGTGCAAATGCCATTAAAGCCATGGTGGTCCATGGTGGAATGTTAAATGTCTGATTTATCTGTTCCTTGCAGGGCTGAGAACATCACTGTTCTCATTAGAAACTGCTTCTCTGCTGTCTCATAGCAACCTAAAAATAGAAATGTTCCTATTAGGCTGTATAGCTGTGATGGCTGCTTCAAGTTCTGGCCTTTTTAATTGTGCAATAAACATATATAGGTGTGAAATGCTTTGCTCTGTCTTAATTAACTGCGGAGTGAAACCTGCCACTCAGGGACACAGCTCATTGCATGTCGCATAAATGAGCTCAAATTATGAACTGAAATCATCACTGACATCTGATTGTGTTGCACAAGGAAGCACATAAATATGGCATATTGGCATTTTCTACAAGAAGCAGCGTTATGGTGGTCCAGACCAAATTTCTCCTTCCGCACATCCTCAGCTGGATTGTCTAAACCCTGCTCTTTAGTGCATTGCAGATAGAAGACCTGCGTTTTCTCCAGTAACAGACACTGATGTTCCGCACTGGTGACAGATTAGTTTATTTATAGCACAGACTTACTATCTGAGGCACGGATTCCCTTTTTGTTTTTTGTTTTTTTTTTTTTTGTTTTTTTTAAGGCAGCAGCAGCATAACCAGCAACCACAGCAAAAACTGTCAGCACCTCATTCCATCACGTGCAGGCCCAACTGTGTCCGCTGCTTTTATTTCCACAATGTCCTCTTTAAATGAATAAAACTAAACACACACACACACAGAGAGAGAGAGAGAGAGACTCACTCACACATCCACATTTACATATCTTTGTGAGGAAGCGTTGGTTTTGTGCCCTGCAGATGGGGAGATCAGGACAGAGGTTTTCATCAGACGCAATTTATTTTAGTCGACTCTGACGTCAAGAGACTACACGTTTCATTCACCAAGGAAGAAAGAAAGTTATTTATAACCCACAGCGTCTCCAGGTTGTGATCCTTGAGTGCGCAGTGAAAAGAATACTCCCTATTGGACTGATGAAGTGAGCCTCCATAACAAAAGCCTCAAAGCTCCGGCGGTATGGTGCCTGAGAGGTAACCTGAAGGAGGGCGCATCGATGGGAACGGCCGCGGCTGAAAAATAAACTTTCTGTTTTCAATAATTCATTTTTCACCCATTTTCCCCCCGTTTTAAGTGAGAAAGCATAGGGCACTTTGAGCATGGACAGCCTATCTGCCGAGCAGGTAAGCGAATTATCACTCATTAAGTTGCTCTGAGAAATTATTTAAGCTTTTCTTTTTTATTTTCTTTAATTTCTTCCTTAAAAAAAAAAAAAAGGTTAATTCAACTTCACGCCGTTTTCTTGCGACGTAGCTTGTTTTGTGAAGGAGGCTGATAAAACTATATGAATTTATTGGACTGTGGAATATCAGACACGTGGGTAATATTTGAAAAATCTGTATTTGCATCACAACGAAAAAATTCAAATGCAGCATTGAATGGATAATCACATGACCCACGTCCATGTCGCCAAGTTCTGCAAAATGACCACAATGGACAGTGACTTTGATTTCATGTCGCTGGTTTACATGTTGTTTGTGTTTGATTGTGACCTATTTCAAATCAAGATTAAATATATATATATATATATATATATATATATAACACGTCAGATATATTTTGTTCGAATCAGAAGATGAACAAGGCTGATGTCTTGACGCAGTTAGAGGTTGGTGGATGCTTCGTCCCTTTCCTGTAGTATGGCATAAAGGACACAAGCAAGCTGCTGCTCTCACAGTGCAAACTTTGATTTGATGTTATTTGATTTCAGTCATTCAAATAACATTGACTGAATATCCGTCAGCAAGTGCGCGTGATTCTAACAGGTGTTGATACCTTGTTGACAGGATTTTGGCCGTAATCCGTTTTCAAGTAGGAGAACTACATTTTGTACAGATTGTCCTCCGTCCAAGCTAATATGTTAAGAATATATTCCTATTCCGAAATCTGCAAGTGAGTTACATCTAGAACTTTTCTGCTGTAACAGACTGCCATCTGCTGGTGGGGCTGGATTAGGAAATTACATGGACGAAAACAAAGTGTGAGTGTGAAATGCAAAGACTTATTGGTGTAAGCTGAACTACTTCACTGATTTGTTCAAAGGGCTGCGAGCTGTAAGATCAACACTGGGACGATCTGTGATTGGCTGGGAGATGGCAGACATTCTGGAGCTGCGGACAGATGGAAACTCACTCTTGAAGGCGGTATGGCTCAGGCGCTTGAGACTCACCAGGCTTCTGCTGGAAGGAGGTGCATATATCAACGAAAGCAATGAGCGTGGAGAGACACCGCTCATGGTGGCCTGCATGTCCACGCACACTGACCAGCAGAGTGTAGACAAGTCAAAGCTGGTGAAATATTTGCTGGACAACCAGGCAGACCCCAACATACAGGACAAAATCGGTAGGACAGCTCTGATGCACGCCTGCATCCACAAGGCTGGACACGAAGTGGTGGATCACCTGCTGAGCAATGGAGCTGATCCCAGTCTGGAGGACAGGAGTGGGGCCTCAGCCCTGGTCTACGCAATCAACGCCGATGACAAGGAGACACTAAAACTGCTTCTGGATGCATGCAAAGCTAAAGGCAAGGAGGTCATCATAATCACCACAGACAAGTCACCATCTGGTACTAAAACCACCAAACAGTACCTAAATGTCCTCCCATCACCAGAAGTGGAAGAGATGTCTCCCCCAGCGTACTGCACTTCTCCTTCTGATATTAATGTTGCTGCATCTCCCACGCCTGAGAAAGAACAACAAAACACAGTCTTCAGTTTCCAGACCAAGCTGAAAACATCTAGTTCAGCCCCAAAGTTCGCCAACGGACCCACGTCTCCAACACGACGGCCTGCAAACCCCAAACGTGCACGCTTGCCCCAGCTGAAGAGGCTGCAGTCAGAGCCCTGGGGGCTGATTGCTCCATCGGTCTTGGCTGCAGCCGCAGCCCATGAGGAGAGTAAGAAAGCCAGCTCTGATGAGGATGTTATCACAGGGGTAAACGGACTCTCTCTGAGTAAAAGATCAGTTTTATCCCGACAGAACAGTATGGATGGAAAGGACAGCTTATTCCCCCTTGTTAGTGAACAACCCTGCAAAATGACAACCTCGCTATCAGTTCCTCTCACATCTAAAGCAACATATGACAGATCTCTAGGCCAGCACCAGCCATTGGCACGGCGCAGCACTGTACCCATGGAGCAAGAAAGCTGCAGCTGCAGCAGTGGACCTGCCAGTCTGAGAGAGACAATGCACAGGAGACGCCTGGGGAACGATCACTATGACTCAGACTCCCAGCTTTACTCAGACTCAGCAATGTTAGACTCTCCTAAGGTCCCAGTGGAACGAAGAAAACTAAACACCTCTCCACTAGCGATCCTGACCAGCTCCAGAGAATCTCTAGACAGCAATGCCAGCACATCCTCTCCCAGCTCAGCACGCAGACGTGCACCTGGCCTCCTGGAGAGGAGAGGCTCAGGTACGCTGCTGCTCGACCACATCTCCCACACCAGGCCTGGCCACCTGCCCCCTCTCAATGTCAACCCTAACCCTCCAATTCCCGATATTGGAGCTAGTAGCAAACCGTCCTCACCTCTAGCCACAGGTATCAGATCTATAGCTCCGTTAGCACCAAATACACCAAAGAGAGGTGGCCTCAAGTCCAAGAAGAAACTTGTGAGAAGGCACTCTATGCAAGTGGAGCAGATGAAACAGCTTTCTGATTTTGAAGAGATGGCTCATTAGTTGTGGTGTTAATGCAGCATATATTGTGGGAGTAGAAATGTTAACACCATTGATCGTGACAAAAGTATGTCCATAGCTTCAGTTAACTCACAGCCATCTAGATGTTGAACAGTGTGTAGTTTGTTATTTTATTGAAACTGAGCAATATAGATAGGATTTTCTCTGTGCTCCACCCAACCTTATGGATTACTGTATTTTGACTCCACATTTGTGTGTTACAGTTTTGAATGTAAATGCCACCACATGGTACTTTTCCTCTGAATTAGTTCTCTTACATGATAATGTAATGTGTAGGTAACACACAGGGTATTTTGCGTATTTGTAGCCCGCAGGCCACCGGGGTGCACTTTGTGTATATGTAATTAGCGCCATTAATGGGCTTTCTTTGAAAAGAAAAAATGTGATGCACTTGTCTGAGATGTAGCTTTGAGTAAGACTGAATTTGACTGTTTGTAGCAGATATGTATGAAGTGCCTTCATGATAAAGAAACCTAAAAAAAGAGTGGACAGATACATTGTGTATTCAGACCTTTTTTTTTTTTTATTCATGATAATGTAACCAAAATGTGTTTTGTTTCAATATTGTTGGTCTCACATGGAACAAAATGTAGACTCTGTTTAGAAATGATATGAATGAATGAACAGTATGCCTTAAGACACAGGTAAACCAATGGGCTATCTATAACTGCACTTTATTACCTAGAAGGAAAAAACTGAAATTTCTATTCCTTAACAGTGTTAAAAATACTTTCAAAGCACATGAAATTCTTACATGATGGATTTCTGAAACACTGAAAGACATCTGAGCCCTTAGTGAAGTGAGGCATTGATAGAACTTTGATTGATTAAAAAAAAAAAAGAAAAAAAGAAATGTCATTTCATGCTAATGGCAATCAAAACTAAAGATCATACAGCTTCCATGTAACTTACCTGTGAAGTTGCTTCTGTTTAAAAAAACAAAAAAAACAAAACAACTAACTAATTTAATCGATAGTATTTTTGCAAGTAGTTTGTTGTATATTCTAAATAAATGTCTCTGACTTGTGAATTCCTTTTTTTAAATTTTTAAATAAATTAATTTTTTTTAAATTAATCATTCGTCACATTGCGGAAGAGCTCAGCTGCCATTTGGATCTCCACTGGTACTGTGATGATGATGCCAACCAACATCATCATCATCATCATCATCATAAATGTCACTCTGATTAAGGTAAACCAACCATAGAGGCACTCAGATCCCACAGCTTCTTGGCAGCTTCATCATCCCGACCCTGGGAGGCTGCTGTTTTAGGGGCACAGTCACTGTAATCAGCACAAAATTTAGCATTAAACAGACAAAATATTGATTGTATTTTATCACTATTATGAGGAAAATATACCACAGCCAGCAAGATAATTGGGGCATGAAGCAGAAAAACAATCTTTCTGTCTATTTTTTTCCAATCATGAATACTTTTCAGATTCATAGCCCATAAAGAATAAAATGTGGGAACCAAAGGTGTAGAAAGGCTGAGCCTTCCTGCAGAGCAAGATAGACACCAGCACTGACACTTAAATGTCAACCAAGTCATTCATGAGCAAACGGCTGAAATGAGTAGTACTGAACCATTCGGAGTTCATACAATATTTGTTCTAAAAGAACAACCATTTTGCCAGGTCAAGATTGCCATCCGGGAAATGAGGCCAACTGTTTTCAGGCCCCAAATCCCAAGGGACCAAGTTTCACTGTGTGCACTGCTAAAGCGCAATATCCTAGTTATAAAATGGGGATAGCTTGAGATCTCGTCATGAAATTGACCCCTGTGCCCAGAAGGTAGGTTTAAAGCTGCATGATTCAATACTTTTACATTATCAATAAATAATTTCTGTATTGTTCCTATTAAGTGAAAGTGGCCTTTCGGTCCACTGGGCACTACCTGTTGAGTCATTATTAATGGTCTGGCAAAGTTGACAACAGGGTAGGGAAAACCTGTGCAGATAATGGGTGTATTTTACAGTTAAGAGAGAGACATTTCCCCCAACATTCATTTTATATATGTATAATTTTGTTTGTTGCCCCCATGCCAGAAGAGAAATTAAATGCAGCTTAAAAAACACCAAATGCTGAAAATGTTTAATGTCACACCATATCTCAATAGAGTGGATTGCTATTGGTTGTGTAATCTCTGTTCGATGACTGACCTGTAATACAGTCCACTTTGGTTCTGCAGACTTTCCTCCACAGCACAGTAGATGGTAGTTTGAGCCCCTTCTGTTGGTGACTTGATGAGGAACAAAAGTGGCGTGAAGACAAATCTCTTCCACAGTGACATTGTGGGCCAGAAGTGCCGGCCGAGCTCAGTCCGGATCACTCCAGGATGGAGGCTGTAAGTTGTTACTCCAGTGCCTGCAAAATGACAGGGAATATGATAGGTTCACTTTAATTAGAACGGTGCACAATCAAGGAGTTGACAGTGGCACAGACAAAGGTGTTTAAGATATGAAAGGCTTCACTACCTTCCAGTCTCTTTGACAGTTCCCTTGTAAAAAGGACATTAGCTAGTTTACTCTGTGCATAGCTCCTCCGAGGGTCATAATCTTTCTCTTGATTGATGTCATCAAAATAGATTTGACCTGTTGAGTGAAAACAATACACACTTCTTTACAGACATTACATTTAATGGTAAATACAACTGCAAAGTTGACATTGTTGTGAGAAACCGTTCTGACTGAAAAACTGTACCTCTCTCATGTGCTAAACTGGAGACATTGATGATGCGACTTGGAGCAGATTTCTTCAACAGATCCAACAGACAGTTTGTCAACAGGAAGTGACCCAGGTGGTTTACACCAAACTGCATTTCGAAGCCATCTTCAGTCTGCCATTTTGGACAGCTCATAATACCTATAGAGAGAAGATCCATGGAATTACTTTGTACTGCCTTAAAGATGTTCAGAGTATCTTACCTGTATATCTTACCTGCGTTATTGATAAGAACATCGAGTCTCTCTTCACTTGCAAGGACGTCCATGGCGAGTTGTCGTACAGACTGCAGAGATGCCAAGTCCAACTTTTTGACAATCACAGTGTCACTTCTGCTCTTCTTCCTCACATCTTCTGCTGCTTTATTCGCTCTGTCCATGTCTCTGCAGGCCAAAATAACCCTAGCACCTGTAACAAAACGGAAATAATGGAAAGTTTCATATTTCACATTCATTTTTTTAAAGGCAAAAAGATAAAACCCAAGTATGTCACTAACCCCTTTTGGCCAGGTCAACAGCAGTTTCTTTGCCGATTCCAGTGTTGCCTCCAGTGATCAAGACAACCTTCCCATCCAGCCGAGTTTTGCTTCTACATACTCCACCTGCCATCCATCTCTTCAGACCAAAAAGTCCAACTCCTTTAAAGAAAAATATTACAAATATTGATCTCCACCAGTTACCGCTGCCCATCCTGATAGATAATTAATACAAGTACTTACTACAACAAATATTGTTAAACCCACATTTTTTTAATTAATCTATCTTTGTGACCAATTCATAGCAATATTCTGTCTGTCTGTCAGCATACAGTATATAAAGCTGAAACATTAGCATTCAGACTGTGCAGCATACTGTCACCATCTAAAATAACATCTTTTATTCCAGTGGGAAAGCCAAGACGAACATCAAGTCAGCGTAAAAACATCGTACCTGTTACTGCGACTAACGCAACAGTTTTAGGATACTGTGAAGCAAACGAGCTCATCGCTGTGAACGTCTGCATGGCCTCTCCGCTCCTGCACCGCCGGTTTCCAGCTTTCCTTACTGTGTCTCTGCTGAATTAACTCTCACGAGTTGCACATTCACACACTTCAGAGCAGAAATGTCGTCCGTAACATGTCTCGTTCACAGCTACGTCACTCTCTGCGGACGGAAGTACCGCCCACCGCCGCTCCGTCCGGGAATCCTATTGGTCCCTCTGATTAATCAGCCTGATACCGAACCTGCGAAATTGTGTAGCTGTAATGAATAGTCTGCCTGCACCGGGGTGCAGGATATTTAAAACTGTTCGATGTGTAAATACAGATGGGAAACCAGAACAGTAAATACTGCAAAACAAAAGAGGTTATTGAAGTTTTTTTTTTTTTTTTAATATGTCCGTACCAACTAAGGTTGAGTAAAGTAACTCTAACAAAAAAACTAAACAAAACAAAAGCAAAACTATCACGGCAAGCGGAGTAAATAATGTAAATAACAATAATCTTAAAATCCATCCTAAAACACACAGCCATTAATGAAAGCCAGTCATTAATCTAATATACTGGAACTATTTATGATCTATGCTGCTTGATAATCTGGTTAGTAATTTGTTGTGTGTGTACTTGATATTAGATGATCATGTGTAGTAATTTAAGATTTGCATCTTGTGCAATTTCTGTGTGTGTGTTTCACTTTTGTGTAGATGCGAAATAAATTCCCCTTTGGGAGAATGAAACTAAAGACTTTGTTCAAGGGAAATTGTAATATTACTAAATAGTGTTAGACAGCAACTAATACTCCTCCAGAGATCACCAGAGGCTTGCCAACACAGTCTCCGTACTTCCAAAGGACTCCAGCAGATGGAGCAAATGCATTATGTAAGGGCCCAGTCTTATTCCTATTTATTTTACAACCACATGTACCAATTTTGTCCAAGAACATTCGGAAAGCATTATATATTGCATCAAATCATATATTAAAGTCTTATAAGCAAATTAAGATGTGTCTCTACTGTTGTATAAGCACACAAAAGAAGAAACCCTAATTCAGCATCACAAGATTAGTGAAAAAGAAAACATTGCACCCATGAATCAAATTAAATCCTTATCAGAGCTGCAGCTGAGCAGCAGCAGACTATTGAGAGTAAATCATTTAATTCCTTTTTTATGATCACAGTAAAGTTTTTAATGGATTGAATCAATTGATATTTCCCTTCTCTGGGCTTTCAAGTCCAAAGGAATATGCTAATGAGTGTGGATGGGGTCAAAATGACTCAGGGGGACATCTGAGCGGGACTTCTCAAAGTCAGTGAAGGGGGGCAGCATGTAGACATGTTTACATGCTATGAGTCCAAAGGTTAGTGGAAAAGTCTGAGGATTAAGTAACTGCCACTGTTCCATCTGACCGCAGAACCACATTTTACATTAAGTGTGCAGTATAAGACTGTGTGTTTCACAGATAAAAACTGCTGACCTTCACTCAACTTCTCTGTGAGTTCATAAACTGACTCACATTCTCAACAATGTTATAAACAAAGATTAAAGGTTAATACATATACTGTCCCAAACTGTATATGTTTTACATTTGTTGCATTTTATTTTTGGCATTTACCATTGCAGGCCCTCTATTCTAAAATGTGCGTCAAAGGTGACCTGGTTGTCTGTCTTCCTGGCTCACCACCAAGCCAATCATGTGACAGCTCTGCACACTTCCTAGTGCTTTTCCCAGTATGGTAACTTTCCTCTGCTATAATTAGAGGGTCATCTGTCGAGACATTCATAGAGTAGAACAGAAGAGAACAGAATAGAACAGGAGAGTAGAACAGATTGAATGCATTATTGTCATTGTAAAAGATTTAGTATGCTGTATCAGTCTCCAGAGAAGGATAATAAAATACATAAAATTTGTTAAAAAAAAAACATCTTTGAATAAAAAAGTAATTAGGCATGGGAAAGAACAGAGATTTTCTGCAGTAAGTCAGTGCCTTGTTCATAGCACAAGGTGTTTCTGGCTTTAATGATGCAAACACATCAGTGTAGTACTGATGTGAGCCTAATTGTTCTAAATGTAGTGTTGTGGCAGAGTGGTTCAGGAGTGTGGCGGCTTTCTTCCCTATTTTACATAATGATGGCTGCAAGATTTGTATTCTTCAGATGTCTGTAGAGATCAGCTAAACAATGAATAGCTGGCTTAAAAACCGAAAGTTCCCTCTGTAATGTGGTCCATTTAAAAGGGATTAAGTGTTTCTAATATTGCAAGATTTCCTAACACGTGTGACATGTTCATGGATACATGGGCTTCATGTCAGTAAACTATCTACAAACAAATTATCAAACTTTTGTTTATCTATTTCAGAACAGGATGAATTTAATTTAATGTTTTGGTCCATATTCTTCATCTTACATAATCTTACATCAGTGTATTTAGTTTACATGTTAAATTGATATGATACCATGGAGTTTGAATGCAAGTACGACAGAAAAATACAATAATACAATAAAAATAACACAAAATAACATTAACAGTAACCGAAGGGAACACAAAGGCGCTACACAGGGAAAGTAAGTATTTAAAGTGGTGCCTGCGGAGACTTCTTTTAAAAGGAGCACATCAGGTCAGATTTTACAGTTAACAGTTTAACCCCCCCTCCAGCCTGGTTCTGCCCCAGATTCTTGCTCTTGTAGGGATGTGTTGGGTCTCATTGCTAACTCCATAAAGAGTTTGGTCCAGAGTTGGTCCTGCTCTCTGTGTAAAGTGCCTTGTTGTAACTTTGTTATGATTTGGCCCTTTGTAAATACATTTGATTTGGATTTGAAACAATATGTTTTGGGGTTCAGGTTAAAACAAAAGAAAAACAAACAAACAAAAAAAAAAACCCCACCAGGGTTATTTTTATTGGGCTTGCCTGTATGAACAAGTCAACAAATTATGTTGCTGATGTGCATTGTTGTGAAAGTAGTAGCTTGACATACAATTGAGGGGAGCCTGGCAGACGGTGACTCTGGCCGGGGGGGGGGGGTCGTCCTGCTTTAAGAGGCTTAGCGCTCCAAGCAGCTCCCAACTTTCTCTGCTGTTTGACGGCCGGTCGTGAGTGAGTGGGGTCTGTGTGGCGCTGACGTCGACCACGGCGTGTCCAGCCGGGGAGGAGGGAAGAGAGCGGAGGGCGGTACTGCCGCCGCCGTCTATATTCTCTACAGCCCGCTACCGGCGCGTCCCCTCTCTCTCCTCTGAGCTCCGTCGAGCGTTTGACCGCAAAGTGACTTCGGCCGCGCAGACATGGCTGGATACCTGAAAGTCCTCAGCTCTCTGTCGAGGTCCGCCGCCGCCGCTTTCTCCAGAAACCCGGCCGTGCTCGCGCCGGCTGCGAACTGCCAGACTTTGCAACAAAGAAACTGTGAGTGCAGCGACAGATAAAGACAAAGAGAGATAACCGGGTCCATCCTCAGCATCACGATGCCGACAGTTAACGACTGCCCTTGTGTGTAAAGATGGCGGTTTCTTTTTGTTGTTGTTGCTCGGGTGACCGTGGAGAACGGTGAATATCACCGTGGTAACAATGCTACGGAACCCACCGGCGGGCAGGCAGGAATTGAAAGCGAACGAGCTAGCGCAGCCATGTTAGCCGAGCTGTGTGCGCGCTGCTAGCCGGCGAGGATGCTGCTAAACGGCTTATTGGTTTTCTGTCTAGAGATGCTCTCATGCTCGCCGGTGTCTCCGTGGTCGGCTGTTTTGACAGCAGGCTGCTTCAACACCTTGGCGTCTGTAAACGCCGAGCTCGGGGTCGAACCGGCGAGCTGGATGAGCGGGTTTTGTCTTTCCGAGCCAAACTTTGAAGGACAGTAGTCGGTAATGTGAACAGTAACGGTGTCAGAAATGAATAAAGCATTGACTTAACACGTCTCGCCGACGAAACGAGAAATAGAAGGGAATGTTTCCGTCCATTTGCCCCCTCGGGAAAAGCTCACTAATTAAGGAAAATGCTGCTTTGCAAAGATCAGATCAAGTGAATCTTCCCGTTTTTCTTCAGCTGTCGCTGCGGAAATGTCATCGCTCGTCGCTGAATTAGAAAATGAAACTTTTGTTGTTGTGTTTTTTTTTTTTTTTTTTTTTAACTCGGGTCAAAACAGATCATGATGTCAATGATGACTGAGCTGCTCCTCGGCCTCCAGGTCTTTAGTGTGACTTTGACAAGGAGAAAGTTTCGCCAAGGTCAGTTGCAGCTTACGAGACTTCTCTGTAGAGAGCAATGGCTGCCAGGTTCAGTCTGTCCTACATAGATTCATTTTTTCCCCCATCTGCGTTACATCCAGCCTGCTGCTAGAAGCGGCACACTTCTATCACTGGTAGCCTTCAATTTAAAATCCAGTACACTGCAGCTTGTTGCCTTTATGTCTAGGTTGCACATATTTGACTTTGACTCCTTAAGGTTTTTTTTCAGGAGTCCAACCAAAATCTGTAGCTTCTTGTCCCCCCCCCCCCTTTTTTTTGAGTGGTTTGTCACGTGGTATGTGCAGACATTGCTAAAATTACATACAGCAGGAATTTGCAAGCATATGTGCTGGATTTGTAGATCCAGGTCTTCTTGCAAAGCATACTCGCACCACTGGTTTGTATTGACAAAAGCAGTGGGTCAGCTGAAGGGCACTTTAGCTCATGGTGGGACCTGACTCAAGTCATTTGAGATTAAGTGAGGTGTAGCAGTCCCTGGTGAATCATAGCTGCACACTTAATACCAACAGGAATGTCTCAGATTGAAGAACAACTTGCCAAGTACATTGCTTCTTAATTCAGGTGGGAAAGCATAGATTCTCGCAAAAGGTGTGAAATGTCTTAAAACATTCCCCTTTGGCATCATTGTTACTACATTTGAATCTTATTTTCTAAGTTTTCCATTTCAGAATAATCTGGGGTGTAAATCATGCACCTGTTTTTGAGACAAAATGTTGAGTTTTATTTCAGACCAATAATAAAAGAATGAAAATGTTGATTGCTTTTGTTTATTGCAGTCACAAGTTGTATTGCCTTGGCTGGAAGTTCCATCCCACAATTACATGCCCTTTAAAGTTTAAACTGCTTGTAAAATTTGCCAACATGCTGTGGACTGTGGGAAAGTATAAAGCTGCATGCTGCCATTTTTCTTTTTTTTTCTTTTTTTTTTTTTTTTTTTGCAATGAGATTTTTGTTTCTAAGCATAGTTAATTTTAATTTTAAAATTCTTTAGATGAGTATTGAATACAACTAAATTCCTGACTCCTGTTCTTACTTCCTGCGTTTGAAAACATGACGTGTTTGCACTGTTAAATTTTTGTCAATACTTATATACGTATGATTGAGTCAGATAAAAGTTCAAAAGTGGGAAATCAGAGAAGCGGAATTACAGAATTTCAAAAGTTTGGGAGGAAAATGTGTTTAGGTTTGATTTTGTGTATGTTTTAGTATGACAAAGCATCATATTGGCACCAGTAGAAAAAAAAATTGCGTGAAGTAATTGCATACTTGTCTTTGTTTTCCCATTTCCTTATATTATTTAGTATTTTTGTATTATGTTAAAAGAGCTTTGCTAATCTTGCTATTGTAGTGTAATCTCCTGTGCAATCCGTCCGACCATCCAAATCACATGTGGCTGGTTTCTTATTTTTACCAATGTCTAGTTTAATCTCAAGCTGTGAGTGCACAAAGGGAAAAATTGTGCAGACCGACACTCAATGCATTTGCAAATGATGTGCTAAACAGGCCCACATGATATTGTTTCAGCTCGCCTTTCGGCGTCCAGTTTGTTGATACGCTCCAGAGTTACATAACCCACTCAGCTGCCTCCTGCACTCCCCTCCCCCTACATTGTGATAGCAGAGTACTGATTTAGCACATTTGGGTTAGACCAATGAGAAATTATGATTTACTCATAATGCCTTGAGACAGACATTCAGCTGTTCCTGTATTAAATGATGAAAAAAATCATAATGTACAAAAAATCAAGTTAATCATCCTGTTCCGAAAAAGCTGATTAGTCAGGTTGATCACTTTCAATTCTCAATACCTCCTGTTGAAGAATAGAACAGCAGCTAGTAATGATGATGATGATGATTATTATTATTATTATTATTTAATTTTATTTTTTTTATAATCTATTAACTATTCAATCCTTGGGTTTCTAACATAGTGAGAATGCCCCATGGCTGTACCATTTTGAAATTATGGTTTTAAGAATCATTACAATTTCAAGCATATTCCGCTTTTGCTTTCAAAGAAAATCAGCATATTCCTGCAACAGATAAGACCAACTATAAGCTTAACAGAAACAGTTAGTCTCTATTTTGCTGTGAACATGAAATTAGGGACAGTGGTCTCTGTGGGATAATGCCATCTCACAGGAAAAGTCAAATCTCCTGACAAAAGTATTGACATAGTTTCCTCTATCACATGATCTACTGAAAAAAAATGACAGTATCTTTACAAACCAACATGGCGATTGATTGATCGATCGATCTGTTGCTCTGACGAGTAACACTTACATGGTAATTTTAGCTTTTAGTTTTTCTAGTGTCTGCTCTGTGCTATTGTGTAACATAGTTGTATGATAAAGGTCACAACTTACTCTTCGCTGTGAGGTTATTTTCAGGGCATGTATCTGTGGTGTGCACGGGTCATATGTCATGTTTCGAGGATGGGAACAGAGCACAGGCTGTTGTGACAGGTGCTACCGAGGCCTAATAATCCCAACTAGCCCAGGTCTTCAAAACCCTTTTGGTCTTTTGATGTTTATTAAATGAATTCAAAAGTCTTGCACTAGACACCTTATTTCTGCCTGGGTTAATGTGGGAAAACTGCAGTGGGGAAGGCTTGGCAGGGACATCAGGGAGTCATTTGATCCACTGCACCTCACCCTGTACTTTTTCTATTCAACAAAATGATCCTGTTGGCAGGACACTCACACTGGGCAGAGTGAGAGCATGTATAATTAGGGATTCTAATCTATTTTGAGGCTAAAGGAAACCAATCAAGTTGAGCAAGTACTATCTTGAAATTAACTCTTAAAATATTTTTTTTGGCAAGAATATAGACACAATTTACGTTATTAAACTTTAGACATTGGGAATTTAATTGTGCTATGATTGCATAACTAATATTTATGGGCTTTTTTTGAGTAAAACCATCATGTGCAGAGAGTAAAATCTATAGCCATTTTATCAAGGGCTTAAGTATAGACCTCCAATTTGTATAGTTGGATTTGTGAGCGATAGCTTGTAATTATTGTGGCAACAGATGGTATTTTGCGGTGTTGGGGAAACTAGTCACTATAGTGCTTTAGTTAGCTGGGCTTGATTTATTCGTTTCACATCCATGCGCACAGGAGTACAACATTTTCCAGAAACCATAGTCTTACATTTGAAAATATAATATAGTCATTACCTTGAGATCTTGAAAAGAAAGTACTGAGCACATGAGATGTACACAATGAATTTTTGGACAAGAACATGAGGTGTAATCATCTGCTTTAAAGCCTCCATTTTATTTGCCTTATTATTAGCATTTTTCTGATTTCATCTATAAACTCCAAGTAAGATTAAATGTCATCACATGATGGACATTTAATCCATAAAACCTTTACCCTCACAGGTGAACCAGATTAGAAGAAGGGTTTGGGTTCCTCTGAAACCTCAGTTATAAATTCAGATTAGTTAAATTTAATGCACTTGACTTATCACGTGAAATGGCCATTTAAACCTGCAAATTCAAGTAATGTGCCTCAACTACATAGAACAGCTGCAGCTGTCTGGAATCTATCAAACTCTATATGAGAAAACTTAAGCACCATCGAAAACAACATAAGAAGGGAGTTGTGTTGAATGAACACGTTTTCTTCTAAGGAAACCTGTGTATTAAAATATTTACAAATCTTCTCATAACTCAATAACGTAATCCAGGAGAGCCTAAAAAGTCAGATTGACAGCCCCCCCCCCAAGGGGCGTATGGTATTGTTCTCTGTAGACATGTGGCTCTAAATATCATCTTTATAATATCAATAAATGGCAAATTAATTAATAATGGAAATAACTGTTAGTTGCAGGCTTGTACTTGAAACACAAATCCGATCTAAAAGGAAATAGCAAATGCTGCCTGGCAGCAGATCATGAAAATTTTGTAATTCCAATCAGAGTAGTTTCCTGTTTTGCTTAGTTTTGTGTGTATGTTTGTTTGAACCTTAAAATAAGCATTAATGTTGTCTATAAGAAGCCTATTGTGCTTGAATCTCTCTGTATATGATTGCCAGATGCTGACAAACGTATCAAAGTGGCCCAGCCGGTGGTGGAGATGGATGGAGATGAAATGACCAGGATCATCTGGGACTTCATCAAAGAAAAGGTGCTACAGTCATATTCAGGGGTGGAGGGCAACAGGCACAAATGCTGCTGTGACTCTGAGAGTAGGGAAAGCACAAACTGGCTGATTCTATTTTTATATCCCAGACTAACACATGGTTGTGACGGGAGGGTTACGTGGCAGATAATTCAAATATATCTTGGACTGGGGCTTTTGTGATGTTTCATTTAATCAACAGTGAATTCTCTCCTGGAGGGAGCAGATGGCGCGTTGGCTCGATAATAAAACACAAGAAAGAGAACCCCTGAATATTTGCTAGCATTTTAATAATGTGTTATATTTCCCGTTGACAACCACAGTGATCCCAGAATGCATTGCATGACAGGTTTTTTTTTTTCTTTTTTTTCTTTTTTTTAAATACCTGAGGAAAAACAACATGATGTTGTTGTTGTTGTTTTTTTTTTTTTTTATCAAAAGTTAAAAGTTCTCATATCTGTGTTGTCTTTAGCTCATCCTTTCCAATGTGGACGTTAAGCTGCTCTATTTTGACCTGGGTCTGCCATACCGTGACCAGACTGATGACCAGGTCACCATCGACTCTGCCCTTGCTACTAAGAAGTATCATGTGGCGGTTAAATGTGCCACCATTACACCTGACGAAGCCAGAGTGGAAGGTTAATTTAACAATTCTACTTTCAGAGTGGTGTAAATCTGCACCCTTTGCCTTGCTGTTAAAACTAACATAATTCCGTAAGTAGTAAATTCTGCCTTCATACATAGAGTTTGCCCTGAAGAAGATGTGGAAGAGCCCTAACGGAACCATCAGAAACATTCTGGGCGGTACCGTCTTCCGTGAGCCAATCATCTGCAAGAACATTCCTCGTCTTGTACCTGGCTGGACGCAGCCCATCACCATTGGCAGACATGCCTTTGGTGATCAGGTGAAACTCCCCTAAATAAAAATGTAGCAGTTAGCTGCAATGTTTCTTGTTTTGTGCAACTTAATTAAGCTTGTTTCCTCAACAGTACAGGGCAACAGACTTCGTTGTGAACCAGCCTGGCAAATTCAAGATGATCTTCTCCCCAGCTGATGGAAGTGCAAGCAAGGAATGGGAGGTCTATGACTTTCCTGCTGGTGGTTGTGGTATGGGCATGTACAACACCGACGAGGTGAGCGAGCAGTTCAAGGATAATGTTTAAGTTAATGTTTTAGATACTCCATATATATATATATATATATCATGAACTGTTTTATTTCTTCAGTCTATTACAGGCTTTGCACACAGCTGCTTCCAGTATGCTATTGCCAAGAAGTGGCCCCTGTATATGAGCACAAAGAACACCATTCTTAAAGCCTACGATGGCAGATTCAAAGACATCTTCCAGGATATCTTTGAAAAGTGAGTGTCCTCAATGTTGGTCTGTCTATGTTTTTGACTGGTCCCTTTTTTGTGGCACCCATTAATTTGAATGGGTTTTTAATAAATGTTTGCTTGTTGTCATCAGGGACATATGAACACAGTATCTGTAATTTGGTTTTTCATCGATTTTGGGACATTTTAAATTGATTCTGTATTGTACTAAATGAGAGTCACGATTCTTATATGAATCAAATTTATTTTTTTATTTTTTTATTTTTTTGCACACCCCTACTGCACAAGCATAAAATGACAATTGTTAGTTGGTACAATGTTTTCAGCCACCTGAAGTGTTGTTTTTTTTTTTAAGGTTATAGTTTACTGTGTTTGTTTTTTCTACAGGAACTACAAGCCTGAGTTTGACAAATTGAAGATCTGGTATGAGCACAGGCTTATTGATGATATGGTCGCCCAAGTACTTAAGTCCTCTGGAGCTTTTGTGTGGGCTTGCAAGAACTATGATGGAGATGTACAGTCTGATATCCTTGCACAAGGTGAGATAAACGCTTAAGCTCCTTCTTTGAAAATGTTCCTGCAAAATCTGGAACCTTAGTTTGACACACCTGCTGTGTTGTTTTTTGTTTTTTTTTTTTTGAGGATTTGTTGGTTGTGCTTATGCAGCAATTTGTTTTCTTTTCAGGTTTTGGCTCTCTGGGCCTGATGACATCAGTTCTCGTGTGCCCTGATGGCAAGACTATTGAGGCTGAGGCAGCCCATGGCACTGTGACCAGGCACTATCGTGAACACCAGAAGGTTTGTAGCCATCACACTTCTGTCAGTTTTGGATTGGATAGCATCTCTGCTGGGTAGCAGAAAACATGAGAAGCCAAATGATAGTGAACAGTGAATTTGTTAGGTTATACTGCCATCATGTGGTGTAAATTGAACATGAACTGTATCCATACATGCTCAATACTGGTAATTGATCCTCTGCCTTTATGATAATTTGAAAGAACACTTATCTTGTTAAAAAGCTAATATACTTCATAACTGTTCTTTCAGGGAAGGCCAACCAGCACCAACCCCATTGCCAGTATATTTGCCTGGACCCGAGGCCTGGAGCATCGTGGCAAACTCGATGGCAATCCTGATCTTATAAAGTAAGGAGTGGGATTTTCTAGCAAATGTAGTCTCCCTTGGATGAGGCAGGTCTTTTTTTAACATCCACATCCATTTGCAGGTTTTCCCAGACATTGGAGAGAGTGTGTGTTGAGACTGTTGAGAGCGGAACGATGACCAAGGACCTCGCAGGCTGCATCCACGGCCTTTCCAAGTGAGTTTAATTGCCTCTTCAGGCTTTGGTTTGTATAATTCCATTATTCATGCTGAAGTTGCTGTTAAAACGCGATTAACAATGGACACTTCATTAACCTAATTTTTGCAACTATTTTGTTACCAGATTATCTTTACTCATTCAAATAGGTGCTGTAAATATCTAGTGTCATTGGGCACATCCATGGAAGGGCATCCAAACACTTTCAGTTTAAATTAGTAACAAACGTAAATGCTTTTGGAACACTGCGTAATTACATAACCATTGAGTTTTATCTTTGAGTTGTTGGTGTAAGGACGGGTCTGGCCCTGGAGACCTCTGAAAATAAGGAGTTGAAAACTCTTGAAACTTACGTAGCATCATGCCTTAAAAAAAAAAAAATGGCAGCGTGCATTTTTCACAATTTAAATAAATGAGAAGTCATTAGTAACATTGTCGATTGCACGTTTCATTTATTCCATGACAGGGATCAGGGCTGTAAAAGGGAAAAAAAAAGTTGAAGCCATGGTAATGTTTCAACTTCTTAATTGTTATGATGTGTTCTTCTTCTGCTAACATAAAAAAAAAAAAAAGTTTGATCTCCAATGACCAGTAATGCAATTTAATGATGATGTATTGCCATTAATCCATGAAACATCTCCTTTTGGGATATGGTACAGCCTCCCTTAATGCGTCTAAAATGAATAAGTGGTGGTTTTAAAGGTAAAACCACTACTTTTAACTTTTGCCCTGATTCTTATATACCATGCCCCAAACATGCCCCACTCTTTGAACATGTTTGAGAAGTTTTATACCTCTGTCAATAGCAGTCTTTTTGTTACTTTCTGGCTGAAAATCAAAAACATATACTGTTGATATCATTGAAGTTGGGGATGTGAGGTCAAGAAAACATTGATTGGTTTTTGCTGCCGTTCAAAATGTGGATCCAGGAGTTTTTACGTTTCTAACATCAGAAAATATAGTGTCTGTAGTTTTTTTTTTTGTTTTGTTTTTTTTGGCTGATTTCCAATGAACATTTGCACATGAATCAAGAAGAACAAACTGCATGATTGTCCATCTAGATCCAGGTACAGATGAAAACATTTTTCAAATTTTAATTAGACCCTTACGCAAAGGTTGGGTAGCCCTGATCAAGGTACTGTACGTGCTGTCTTCATCAATATGTTCCTGCACATGTCTGATATCTTTAGTAGATTATTTATTATTTGCACTGATCTGTCTCTGTCTTTCTCTTTTAGGCAGTTTTCATCCATTAGGCATTGCAGCTCACACATTTGCCAATAATTGGCTTTTATTTTTGAAGATGAAGGCTTTATTATCTGGAAACTAGAGATATGTAAAAACAGGAGATCACAGGAGGATAGCCATTATTTAAATGATAGAACTGTAGTACCAAATCTTTTTGTGTTAATTAAGTTGCTGATATTGGGCATCTTAGCAGTGCTAATGTTTAAGTAATGGTAATGCTTTTATGAACCAACATTGATTCATGCTAAAACACAACAATAGAACTATTTCTGATTGTATTGCTGCTGTTTTTCAGTATGTAGCATTGAATTTTCTAATCTGCTCTGTCTTGCTTTTTCAGTGTGAAGCTGAACGAGCACTACGTCAATACTACAGACTTCCTTGACGCCATTAAGACAAATCTGGATAAAGCCCTTGGCAAGTGAAGGACTTAAAAGAATATGTTGGCCTGGATATGGCAATGTCACTCTTCTGTTTTTTGTACCTCATTTTTAACTTAAAGGTCAATAAATCCAATGCTTTTTGTTTGAAGGACAAGAAATGTATTGTCTATAGGATTTGGTAGTTTTCTATTAGGTTATTAAACAGTTGAGAGATGTCCCAGCACCTGATGCCTCCCTTTCTATCTGTCCTCGTATTTGCAAGGTTTTTATTTTTGTAATCTGAAATAATGTATTCAGTACTGTGTAATGCCCTGGGCAGGACTGAGGCCTGTGTCAAACATATTTGCCAATAAATCCTTTGTTTGATCCACTTCCTGGTATGTTTGTTTTTCAACAAACAAAGAAGGCGTGCCCATTTTTTTTTTATTTTTATTTTTTTTAAAGGTAAATATATTTATTATTTTACAGTATTCTCTGGTTCACAACATTTTACATAACATCTCTGTCCACATTATCTCCACACTAAGGTCTAATACAGAAAACCATTGAAGCTGAACCCTTTGAATGATGACTTAAAATAGTGATGAGTCAACACAGAAGCTGAGAAATGCACAAAAATGAGCATTTTATTTATTATAAATGCACTATATCAACATAGCGGATGGATACCTTGTTTGCAGGTTACAGGTTTGAAAAGCTAAGCACTGGGAAACTGAATATATTGAGCATTTCCCAAATCATTTTCCATGAGCTCCATGGCCCTGTCACACGTTGGGAGGTTGTCGTTCATCACTTGAGACCAGTGTACAGCATGATGGATGGCACGCTCTCACAGACACACTGGGGCACTTAATATTTCTGTCCGAGTTTTTTTTGGACAATTCTTGTTGAGATTCATCTGTTCAGAAAAAAAAATTGCAATGTGAATGCCAGCTTTGCATTGCTTTTGAAAAATGCTGCTGTCTTGTCTGGTGAGGGCCTGTTGGTTGTTTGGGGGGGGGGGGGTTTGTTGGAGAAAAAAAAAAAAAGCTGTACCACGGCCTGTTCTCTGTGGTAATCTTTTGAAGAGATCTACAGATGGGTGGGAGGAGAACCTGAATGCAATTTCATGAGGTCTTTGACTTGATCCCAAGAAATCCAATGTACCAGCTCTACACAGCAGCAAGGAATAGAGACAGATGTTGCCCATAGCTGCACGATTTGATGCAATTCTTTGGTGGTCCTTTTCATTAAAAAGGGTGTTTTGATTTTCTTTTCATTAGTATATTTAAAACATTCCACAGAAACAATTACATTCATAGACTAGAGATCAATACAGGGTGATGCTTGTTAATGCAGAAACCTAAAAGTAGACACAGTGGTTCTCAGTGCAATGCACTGATTACAGTACCAGTCATCACACAAGAGGACCGATAGATTCTGTACAGTAATATACAATGAAACACAGATTTGAAAATCCAAAAGGAATTTTGTTAATTTTTCAGACCCTAAATTCTATCTATCACAGCATAAATCAAAGTGAATTTTTAACCTCTGCAACTTGAAAAGCTTTGGCAACTGAAAAGAAGAGTGCCACTGGTTCTGTTCTTTAGCTCATCACATTAGTTTACCCCAGCAGTCTCAGAGGGTCTGCAATGTCTGAATGGGCGAGTGCAATATCACACCAGCATGTGCTTTTATGCTTGTATCGAAAATGTCCTTTTCCAAATTAGACTCAGATAATCTTGTCTTTCAGCAATATATATATGTATTTATATAGATTTTTTTTTACTTTTTATTTTTTTCCCTAAATGTATTCAGTAGATCTGCAGTGTTGTAGAGGTGAAAAATATGTAATCAGGTAAAAAGTATACATTACCAAACGTTCTAGCATTACGAGTGATTCCAGTGCATATGAATGTGCAGTTTACTGGTATTCTTCATGACCTTGAAGAATAACTCAAACCCTATGCATTTAAAAACAAACAAACAATAAATTCCTGTTTTCATTAGTTGACACCTCAATTCGGGCTCATTTTAATAACTCATGCTGTACTGAAGCGCCCTGCGCCCTTCCCAAAGGTGTTGTAATACTCCATCTGAGATAGTTTAGCAATGTCTGATGTGTTGTTGTTGTTTGCCCGGTTTTCTCGCTCGCTGAATTCGAAGCTCTCCTCCTCATAGTCCTCTTGGCTTTCGGTGTCTTGGGGGGGTTCTGAAAGAGGAAACAAAAACACAAATATGATCCCACTCCGTCCTCAATGACACACACAAACAGAGTTCCTTCTGAAGACACTTGGCCTCACTGAGGGCAACCAGTAGATTGCCCCTCCTCCTATGTATCAGTCTCTGCTGATAGAAACAGGCATGTCTAATCCAGGCACTTCTATATTTACAAAACACACAGGGAGGGAGTGACAGAGAAACATCAAAACACTTGGCCACAAGATTACAGTACATGCTGAGTCAAAGTGCATTATGGGCAGACTGAGTGACAATAATTTGACATGAAGCCCACTGAGCAGTCCGAATGGGAATTCTGTTTCAAAGCAGGGAGGAACAATGAACAGCAACTGATGGAGCAACTCACCTTGTCCATCTATTGAGGTGTCCATGATGCCGTGTTTGACCTTCATGTGTCGGCTGAGGTTGCCCTTCAGATTGAACTTGCTGGTGCAGTAAGGGCACTTGAAGGGCTTGCTCCCAGCATGGAGATGCATGTGGCCAAGGAGGTTGTACATTCTGTTGAATGACTTTCCACACACCTGAGAGACAGCAGTATAAGTATCAGTACCCCTCCCTGCTCCGCCACAATGAGACCCAGTTTGACTTGAAGCAGTCCGCCGGCTTCACTCACTTTGCATTTGAAAGGTTTGACAGGCAGATGGACAATCATGTGTGTTTTCAGGGTCTGCTTCTGGACAAACGTCTTGAAGCAGACGTGGCATTGGAACGGCCTCACGCTGGCATGGATCAGCATGTGTCTCTTCAGGTTGGCGGAAAGGGTGAACTCTCTGGCACAGACGTCACACTTGAATTCCTTCATACCCTGGGTCAACAAAAACATGTTTAGGTCTAATTAATTTGGATAAACATGGTTTATAGGAAAATAAGTTAGAAATCATGTGAAAGAAACACACAACCTGCATATTTAGTCTTTGTTTCGAGCATTTGCAATCTAGGTTTTGATCCAATTCATGCAGACCGCATTAGCCCCCCCAAGTGTTGAAAGACAGAGTGGAAAAAGTCTTGAAGAAAGAATCAGCTTTGTTTCTTTATTGATTTTTTTTTTTAATATGTATATAATGAAATAAAATGTTTTCCCTAAAGAATAAACCAGACTATGCAGAGTAAGAGGAAAGACCGGGATCATTCATAAGACAAAGAGAAGTGGCTCTGCAAACGTCACAAAACACAAAACACATGCAAGAAGGGGGGCTGAGCCACACAAAAAAGTCAAGTCCTTTGATGGCTATGTTTACAAAGCAACTGGTTTTGAAAAAAAAAAAAAAAAAAAGACTGATGTAGTCTGCCCATTTTTTCCTATGAGGATTCATGCAGAGGACTGAGTGAAAGAAGCCTAAGAATCCCTTCCCTCTTTTCCTAAATTCCTTATGAGCTTAGATCTTGATTTTTCTATTTGAAATTGAGGTTACGTAATTTTGTATGGCTGTTTGAGGCCTGCACACTTTTGCATTGGCTTTGATCATATAAACTGCTAGACAAAGGCACATCACTGTGGTTGAGTACCTGAACCAGAGGGGTTCAAAGGGCGTGCGCTGCCAGTACCTTGTGAGTGAGAGCATGTTGTCGGAGGTGGTGGATCTGGACAAACTCCATGCCACACTCGGGGCAAACGTAGGGCCGTACATTCTGGTGCTTCATCAAGTGGTTCTGGAGCTGGCTGCGGTAAGCGAAGGACTTGTGGCACTCGGTGCACTGGTAGGTGGTCGGGCCTTGATGGCTGGTCAGGTGGCGCTTCATGTGGGCGTAGGTCGGGAACTCCAGACTGCACTGGGTGCAGACGTGGCACTGACCGTTCTCATGCTTGTTCTCGTGGGTCCTCAACTCACTGGGGTAGGCAAAGCCACGGCCACAGAAGCGACAGCTGTAGGGCTTGACGTCTGAATGCTGCAGCATGTGCCTCTTCAGGTGACTGGTCTGCGTGAAGGCCTTCTCACAAACTGTGCACTTGTGCGGTCGGGTTCCCTGGTGGGTGAGCAAGTGCGTCTGGAGGTGGCTTGGCTGCTTGAAGAGTTTCCCACAGTGTAGGCATTCATGGGGCTTTATTCCGTTATGGCCCAGGATATGAGTGACGAGGTTGTATTTGGATGTGTACGACTTTTCACACATGCGGCACTTCCATCGTTTTAGACCCTCTCCCACATCTACGCAGTAAGACTCGTCAATCTGTACATTGATGTCCAACCTGTCAATCTGCATTCGCCTGGCAAGGCCCTCCGGGTCTGACCACAGCATGGCCTGGCCATTGTCCTCGTACTCCCCTGGCAGAGGTATGTCAGCGGACTCATAGGCCACCTCATTTGACTCGTAATAGCGGTTCTCCAGAGGACTGCCACTGTCTCCACTGGTCTTGAGGTTTAGTGCCTCTTCCTCTTCTTCCTCCGCCACCACCAGCTCCTCTTCCTTCCTCTCTCTGTCTCTACCAGTATTTTCTTCATGTTCCTGTTCTGGTTGTGTGTCTGTCTGTGGTCGGGCTGTATCTCTCGCACATGAGGCACAGTTTCCGCAGGCTTGCTCCTCTTTCAGAGACTCTTGCTGTGTGACTGGATCCTCTGACTTGGCAGGGCTATGCCTGCTGTTCACGTGAATGCAGGAAGGAGGGGTATCAGTGTCAAGTCTTTCACCTTTAACCTGAGCCTGCGGACTCGGTGCTTTGTGTGGATGACCCTCTAGTTCTCCATCATTCCTGGACCTTTTGGTCCTCCCGCGGGGTCCAGGCCGTCTTCTTTCACTGCAGTGGGGCTGGGCTTCTTGCTCCCCTGCAGGCTCAGCTAGGTAGTCTCCGTTGGCCCCTATCAATTGGTCAGCGTACTCATACTCCATTGCTTCAGGTGGAGGAGGAGGGCACTCTCTGTGCTCCCCAGTGTAAAAACCATTGGGTGCAATGGTGGCCCCAAAGATTTCATTCTGAGAGATCAGGCCAAGAACAGCTGCCTGAGCCAGAGATAGCACCACCACAGGCTCCGTCTGCGTGCCCACATCCACTTGGCCCTCAGTCATCTTTGGGTAGGTTCGTACCAAGCGGCTACTCTCCTCCTCCTGAAAGAAGACATACAGCATAAGTCAGGGGGAAAAAAACTGTAAGCAATAGTATATCTGGGTATCGTTTTTCTTTTCTTCCGTTGTTACAAAATCTGCCTTTTACAATGTTTCCCCATTTCCCTATTGTAGCCACACGATATTGGTAACACTTCTATTAATACAAACAAAAGGCTTTTCTGTGGCTGTAATATTGAAATGATGATGTTATTTAGTTCTGAAGATTACTCAGTGTCCCAGACTGACACTGGAAACTATACAATCTTTTTTCCCGAGACTCAAGGAGAGTATTAAGAACATGTTTTTCTCTATGAAAGCCGCATTCGGACTACGCCTATTTCTTTGCTCTGGATCCACAGAACATTAGATTTAGAAGATAAGGCAGATCTGTGTTAGCACCCCACTTCCTTCCTTGACAGGCTTTAGAATAATAAAGAACACAACAAGGGATGCAGGTCCAGCCAGGAAGTTGACTTCCGTGGACTGTCCTCAGCACTTCCTGTGGGGTCCTGGGGCAGCCTGGCTGACCATAGTCAGCTCATCATTGGAGCTATCTGCCCCATTCATGAGGCGCAAAGTTTATCAGCTTTACACTCAGAGACTCTCGCCTTAGCTGACTTCGTAATGCCTACCACACTGGGCTTCCTTAACAAGATGTTATTTGCCGGCAGCCACTCTCATATCCATAACAGACATTCGATTGAGCGTCGAGCCCATTCTGTATTCCAGCCCGATGCATAAGACTTGCTAGTATAATTGTGTGGTTCGGAAGTGATCCAGACCCACATGCACATGTTTACCCTGCCGCTAGTAAAAGCAGAGCAGTTAAACTATGAGGAAAAAATAGTCGCATAGACAAACTGGCAGTAGTAAACGAGATGCATGTATTGCTTGCACTGGTTTCAGGTGAATGTCACTGGTAGGGAAATATATAGAGAGCAGCTCTCACTCCTGTTTTCTTGTCAGACTGTATACTAGTCTTCACTCTGCCATATAAGCAAGAGTCCCATCCTTTCGTGGCAGAATATAAACGAGTGAAGAAAAGAGTGGAAAACGGAAGGACGAGATAGTGATATTGCAGGAATAAAGGTGTGTGTATCTGTGTGTGTGTGTGTGTGTGTGTGTGTGTGTGTGTGTGTGTGTGTGTGTGTGTGTGTGTGTGTGTGTGTGTGTGTGTGTGTGCGCGTTGGGAGAGGGGAGTAGACCTGGATGCCCTGATAACCACGTCATTTATAATTACTGCTTTTAAAGTAGTCAGACAGAGACAGACTGTGTGTTTGTGAGAAAGAAAAGGAAAGAGACTGGGTGTGTATTTGCAAGCACGCGTGTGTGTGTGTGTGTTAGAGAGAGAAAAGAGAGGGAGGGAGGTATGGAGGGAAGGAGAAAGAGCTGTGGGCGGGGGAGGAGTGGAGGGAGGGAGACAGAGAGAGAAATGAGATGGAGGGGCTGAAAGATAAAGAAAGAGGGGAGGAGAGGAAGGGGAGGGGAGGGAAGGGGAACGAGAGATTGAGTGAGCATGTGAGAGGAGGGAAGAGAGAAAGGAAAAGGAGTGGGAGGGGGTGTGTGGGGAGGGGGGCCGGAGAGAGACAGAAAGACAGAGTGAGTGAGAGAGAGAAAGAGGTGAAGGAGGGAGGAAGGGAGGGAAGGAGGGGGAGCTGGAGAGACAAGAAAAAAGCCCAGCAAAATGAAAGGCTGACAAAATGAAAGAGAAAAAGACAAATGACAAGGAGACAGAGAAGGTAGGTTAGTAATTGCAAGAGTCCGTACTTTCACATTTAAAGTTGCAACTGAAAGACACATAAGGACAAACAATTAGAGCAGTGGCAGCAGAGGACGTGTGGCTGAGACAGAAACACAACTCTTATCTTTTTTAAAAGATGTTCCCACTGCGGTACTCACATGAATGTGAAAAGTAATCAGGCTTCCAATAACACTCACACACAGGCAGGAGTGTAAATACCTTACCAACTAACTGCAAAACAAGTGAGCCCCCCCCCCCCCCCCACACACACACACACACACACCTCCTACCCTCACCCTTAATGGCAACACATCTTTCTGCATATTTAGATTTCAAACTCACCACATTGTTCCTGGAGTGATGTTTGAGGTGTTTGAGGGATCTCATCCTTCAGGAGAAATGAGTGGAGTAAAAAAATCCACCTCCTATTTATATCTGTGGGAGAGTGGGGCGGTCCCACGGCTCATCCTCCTCCTACTGTTGCTGTTATCAGAACTGACTGTGCCTGCCCCCCCCCCCCCGACCACCACCACCACCACCACCAGCCCCCCACCTCACGCACACACACACACACACACACACACACACACACACACACACACACACACACACGTACACACAGCATCACCCCATTTCTTTCTCTTCCTCCCACCCTCTTCTTCCCATCTCACTTCTCTCTCGCTCCTCTTTTCTCTTACAAACACACGCACACACACATCTTATCTCCCTTTCTCACTACATACAATTTAGCATGACCCTTCAACACACATTTCTCTTTAAAGCACACAGAAACACAAGCTCTATCTTTTCTTGATCACACTTTATATTTTGCATTTCCCTTTTTTTTGTGAGCGAGTGCTCAAAGCACAAACAATTATAAAATCAAGTCAGTAGTTCCTCTTTGTGCAGATATATATGAATACACTCATACACACATAAACATGCTTATATATGTATGTAAGCAGCCACACGCACAGGCACGTACACACTTTCACAACACGCGCAAACACTCAGAGAGACTATGGGTGGAGGTGCGTCTGTCAGTAGCAAAACAGTCAGACAGATAATGTCTGAGAAATGCTAAAATTTTAACTTTCCAGAGACTGTAGTTTGCTGCCATTATTTCTAGATTCAAACTAATTAACTATTGAGACAGCCTGAAGTATACTGTCTGAGAAATTCAGAAGAAAAAAAATTGAGTGACAAAAGAAAAGAGAAGGAGAAAGAAAGGAGAGAAAAGCAGTTAGGAGGGAGGGAGGGAGACAGACGTGGGGGAGAAAGAATAAGGAAGAAAGAAGCAGAGGGAGGGGGAGTGAAGCTGAGTGGAGGAAGAGGAGGAGGGGTGGTGTGGTGGTGGTGGTGTGGGGGGAGAGAGAGACAGAAAGAAAAAGGGAGAGAGGAAAGAGAGCAGGGGTGGGGGAGGGAAGAAGAGAATGCAGCAAAAAGGAGGAAGAAGGGAAAGGAGAGACGGGAAGGGAGGAGGAGGGGGGGGGGTTGAGGCATAAGAAAGGATGTGGCAAAAGAAAGAGAAAGAAAGAATAAAAGAAAAAAGAAAGGGGGGGTGGTGGTGGATGGGGGGTGGTTGGGGATGGGAAGAGAGATAGAGGGAGGGTTGAAAGAAAATGCACTGAAAGAGAAGAGTGGATGGGGGGTGTTGGGGGGGGGCAGGAGGAACGAAGGAGAGAGAAAAAGAGAGAAGAAAAAAGGGGGGATGGTGGAGTGTGAAAATAAAAAAGAAGAGTCCATCAGCAAGAGAAAAGAGAAGGGGGGGGGGGGGGGGGGTTGCAGAATGAAGAGGGGGGGCAGGGGGGCGAGAGCAAAGGGAATGGAGAGAGGAAAGGAGATAGAGAGACTGAGAGAGTGAGGAAAAGGAAAAACAGCAAGGGAAGACATTAACTATTGAACTTCCAGATTTCTTTCAGGCTGTGTTGAGAAACAGTGCGGCAGAGTACCTGCGGGCTAAGTACAGGTTGTCTTCTTAAGTAGTCAGCACTGAAGATGATCCTGATAATTAGACAGGTATTCTATTATACCACAGCCCACCTTACCTTTTAACTAGTAAACACCGGGGGGGGGGAGAAAAAAAAAAAGTGTGTTTTAAACATATATCCATAGGTGCAGGCGAGCGTGACAAACACTGTGAGGACACATGCCAATTGTGACTGTGAGGCTGAGGACTGTGCATAAACATTTCCTACTAAATAACAGGAAAGGGCAAACCTTGAAAACCTTGATCAATCATCAGCGGCTGGGAGTGCTGCGAGAATGAGAAAGATAGAGAGAAAGGGGAGCGGAGGGGGGAGGAGGGAGAGATAGGGAATGAGAGTGAGCGCGAGGGAGGGGGGAGAAAGAGAAAGAGATTGAGTGAGGGTGTGAGTGAGGGGGAGAGATAGCAGGAAGTCGAGGGAGAGAATGGGAGAGAAAATAGAAGGAGAGCAAGGGAAGAAACAAAGAGATAAGAGGCTGAAAGACAAAGAAACCACATGGAAGAAACAACAAGGGACACGTACATAAAACAACACAGAACTAGCCTATGGGGAAAATGAAAAGGACACAGACAACAAAAGTTTGGGGAAGAAATACACTGGCTCCTTTCCAGGCCCGAATCTTCACAACAGCAAAACCTGCTTGCTTGTCCATTTACTTTGGGTACATTTGTGTGTCTTGGGCTACGGAAAACTAACAGTGGAGAGAGCTGCGATGGATAATAAGCATAAAATTTCATTCAGTTGTTAGATTTCTACAGGTTCCTATGTACATACGAGACAGTGAGTGTTGGGGAAGTAAGCCATTGCCCTGCTCTCAAGTGTACTAACCCTCAACAGGGATTTCAAATGTGTGTTTGTGCGTGGCTGCGTGTGCACATTTGTCTGATGTCTGAGATCAGGGACACAAGAACACACACGCGCACACACATACGCACACACACGCACCACTGACACCAACAAGCTTTCGGTTCCCCACGGCCATGAAACAACACACTTCTGACACGAGTGTCCATATGACTTATGCTTTATTTTTTCTTTTCTTTTATTTTTCTTTTTTCTTTCTTTCTTTTTTTTTTTTTTTTACGAGCAGCTACTTGTCCATTTCCAAACCCCAACCTTGTTTTGCGTTGTTTATCTACAGGAGAACAACCATGCAGTACAGTGTCACATCCTCTCCATGATATAGGTCAAAGTTAGAACTTCTTTTTTTCATCAAGAGGAAGAGAGCAAGTCAAAAAGAATAAGGGAAGGAGAAGGAGAGAGAGAAAGGAGGGGGGTATTTTCACATATTTACCCCTGAGAAAACCTAGCTGAATCATAAAACTGCAAAGGAGTCGTTGATGACAATTCTCTGTTTTTTTTTGTTCTCTCTTTTTTACTTTTCCTGTGGTTAAAAAGTGTGAGTGCACATTCTGACAATTGCAAATAACAATATAGTGGAGAAAGTGCATCAGCTGTAGGTTAGTCTCCTATATATACACCCCACTCCTCTTGCTGCATGTTAGCGAGCTCACATTGTCAGTGTTGTTTCTTCATCCAGCCCAGTGACAGGCTGCATACAGCCCGAATTTGCTCTGGCTGTGTGTGAGATGCAGTGCTGGGTGATGGCTATAATTCAACATCCTTTCACTGTCAAGCAAGCGGGAAGCTGTGTATGTTTCTGTGCAGGGTTGTTATAGCTATAGTGTTCAGGTGAGGATTTCTTATAATCAGGAGGAGAAGGTGAGAAGAGAGGAATCAGTTTGCTCTGTGTTTTGAACTTTGAGTTATTGGACTGATGTCCGTGTTTCAGTCGGTCGTTCCTCTCAGACCTGTGTCTGAGGAATCAAGCCCACACACCTTCTGTTATTTTTTGCTGGATCAGACTCACCTCTGCATGACATGCTGATATAATAGTAAGTCTCAAGCATGATTAGCTGCTGTAATTAAGCTTTCACAAAAAACAAATGAAACAAACAAACAAAAAAAAAAAACAAAAAAACTGCTGATTTTTTTTTTCATAAGCACAGAACAGACAATCTCACCCAGCGTGAATCTAAGCAATGCAGATGGAATATAGCAAAAGTGTATAAAAGCAGCCACACCCTTGTTGCACGCCTCCAGCTTCTTCCATTAAGGTCAGTAAGAACAGACTGGACACACAGACAGAGAACACAAACTGAGAAAAAAAAACAAAAAAACAAAGCTACAGTCTTGATCAGTATTGCCTCACTCGCTGCTGCTGCTGCAAAGGAGAGCAACTTTAAATGTGAAGCACACATGATTAGACGAGGTAGACTATAGGTGAATCACTGTCAACTTCAAGCAAATGAACAAACTAGAGTCTGCAGCATTTCTGCATTTGTGATTCAATATTGATGTTATGCATGTTTGCTTGCTTTCCCCTTTTTTGTATTTTAAATTTTAAACAAATGAAGTCTTAAATTCCCTAAACAAATCGTTCTTACAGAAACCTCAAGGCAGGATGCAGAGATGGCCAGAGGAAAAAAACCCTGAAATAAAAGATTACTCTTCCCATTTTGTAGTAAGGGTACTAAATGGAAAGACAGAATATTAGCAATGAAGTATCTCTGCTTGGAGACAACATTGGAGAAAGGAGTGTGGGGAGAGCTTGAAAAAAAAAGAAGACTGAATATAAAGGAGAAAAGACAGAGTTGAGGGAGGAGAGGAGAAGAGCATTCAGCAAGGAGGATATAAAAGGAACAGAGAGGGGGGCGAGGGAGTGAGACAGAGAGCTATGGAAGGAAAGAGAAAGAGAAGGGAGAGAGAGAGCGAGGAAAAGAGGGGGGCATGGGAGAGCAAGAGAGAGAGATCAAGAGAAAGAGAGAGGAGGGAGGAGGGAGGGGGAGCAAGTGAGAGAAACAGAGACAGAGGACGAAAGAGAAAGACAGAGAGGAGAGAAAAACAGAGAGGGGGAAGGGAGAAAGAGGGATAGCCACAAGAGACTCAAAAACCACAGAATAAAAACCCTCTGTCTGTCTGTAACTCTATATAGATATACAAATATGAATCCTAATATATGGGCACATTACATTTATTCAGCGGGAAAGGATAGTCAACAGTGCAGAATTCAACATGCACCTCAAGTTCATTCAATAAGTCAGCAAACACAATGTAGGACCATGGAGAACTCATATCTTCTTATCAGGAATGCAGTTTTTCATTGCAGTAAGGTGGGAGAGGAATTTTACCAAGGTACTTTATCCTATTTTAGTCGCTCTGAAGTCTCTTCCTGCCATGTGATTCATGGAAAAGTATGCTTATAAAATACACTGTGCCATACTCTCGCCATATCCTCCCTGTGAGTGCTGAATGCAGATGTACATTCAGGGAAACACGCGATTTTGACAATCTTGTGAGTGTCCTACATAGGGAAATGGCCCCAGATCTACTCAAGGTGAGGCCCACAATGAACCACAGAAGCCTATTAACACTAGAGGTCTCTGGAGTGCCTTTATATGCTGGTTAGAGGCGACCACATTCAAACTGGCTGGAGGAGATAGTAGGGACACAGCCACTGTCCCTCTATGGCCGTCACTCCTTTGTATTATTCCTCCACCTCCCGGTAACAAATTTCAGTCGGAATTACTTTTCTTTCGTCCAAGTTTCATTCTTTTAAATCAAACCCTTTGTCTATCTCTTCTTTTGTACCTTCCTCCTGTTTCCATGGTTACCTCTCTCTCTGCTCTGTACACTATCTATCTCTTCCTCCGTTTCCCTCTCTGTCTCTCTCACTCTGTTCTTATCTTTCTCATTTTGCTTTCATCTCTGCCTCCCTTCCTCCTGCTTTATCCCACACCCTCCTCACTCCGGCTTTTATCTCTCTTCACTTTCATCTGTCTTTCACCTTTCTCTCCCCTTCAAGCCTGCCATTCCATCATGCTGGTTTTTGGTTCTTACTTATAGAGAGAAAGTTTTATCGGTTTCCCTGTCAATTCTGCATTTTTAATCATTTCCAATTCATCCAAACCGCTTTCAATGCCATCGAGTCATGCATTAAATTGTCTTGGGCAGAATGTGTGTGTGTGTGTGTGTCTGTGACTGTGAGACAGAAACCATAGGTGCGGGAGGCTGTAGTCTTTTACCATAATAAAGGAAGAGGAATGATTTCTGTCATGATATCTGGAGATTAGCTGGCTGTTGTGGTTTTTTCTTTCAGGAGTACAGCATTGGATTTTTTTTTGCCCCTCTCACATGTTATTTTGCAATTTCTATATCAACAGCTAGTGTAGATCAACAAATTTACAAACTGGCACCTTTTGCTTTTGTTATTTTTAATTTAGAAGTGGACTGCACACACTGATTCAGTCCCACGGAGGCAGAAGCCGTTGAGCAGGTAGTGCTCCTCGACAGGGGGCTGCCTCCTCTAAGGTAGCCTGTCATTTCTCTGCAGTGATGAAGATGTTCTTGTGAAGCACAAATGCCTCCCTCTATGCATCTCAGTTGGGAGATAATCGTATTCACACTCAGCTGTGGTTGGTTTTATGCACCACCACATCATGTGTCACCATGTGATACTGCACACTGAACTGACATCACTTAACCACAAACAGACATGGACAGCCGGGCTCCTCACAAAACATCCCAGTGATATTTAAGAGGACAATTGTCGCTATAGGACATATGTATGTCTGTCGGCCAATTCACTGTAGGGTCGTCATCCGGTGGTATACACACGGTGGGGTGGGGTGGGGGGAGCATGTCTTCAAGTCACTGACAAACTCATTCCAAGAGACACTGCATGTGGTGTGGGAGGAAGTTTTGTTCTGCAGCTTTGACTGAAACTAACCTCCCTCCCCTCTCCCTCGCCTTCCCCTTCCCCTTAAAGTACCACAACTATTCAGAAAAGAGAATAAAGAAAACCTGAATAGAGGAAGAGGAAAAAAAATGGGGTCCCTAGGCGAGAAAGAAAAGAAAAACAATGAAAGAAAACAGAATGAAAAGCAGCCAAAGAAAAAAGGAAAGCGAGAAAGAAGGACAGAGAGGGAGGTGAGACCGAAAAAGATACAGAGCAAAAGGAGCATAAAGCAAGGAGAGAAAAGCATAGCCAAAAAAAAAGAGAGAGAGCGAGAGAGAGAGAAAAAGACTGAAAGCTCTGAAAGACAGAAACCTTTCAGTGGAAATAAATTCTAAGTAGAAAATGAAGCAGCAATATATTGGAAAGGAAAGGGTTTATTTGGGATGGGCCAAAATGCTTTCAAAAGCTGATCATTGCAAATATGCAAATAGATAATGCTATTTAAATTAGCATTTACTGCATGCCTTGTTTTCAATCATAATAAAAGACCACAATGAGCAGACATAAATACATACCCAAATTCTTTGATTATTGATGTAGATTATTTCAACCAGGGAATCGAAAAGATTCCCTGGTTAGTTGTACATCGACTAGATCATTTCACCTCCCTGCATTTTACTTAATATTACATCGTCAGCCGGTCTGCCAAGACACTGTCATTATTATCATTATTAATTTTGGGTGTAGTCCTACTCTCGCCAGAAATAAAGGATAAAAAAAAAACAAACAAACAAAAAAAAACGAACAAACAAAAATAAAGTCTGTTGGCCACTCTGCTGTTTAGATACCAGAGTGCACAAGCTGTATATTGTAATATTGTAACCCAATATTATTGGATTGTTGACACTGTTTTACAATATCAATGATCACAATGTTGACGGCTGGAGCTCAGCAGTTAAAAATATAATATCTTGTTTGTTAGTTCATGGAGAAAAAGTGGAAAAAAATCAGATTGCAGTTTTTAGAGGCCCCAACATGAGTCCAGATGATTAAATAGTCTGGCATTTAAGAATAAGTGCAGTGCCTATACTGTGAAATTTCCTGTTTTCCAAGAAATACCAGAACAGCAAAAGAAAGATCATTTCTCTCATAGTTGATACAAAATATGCATGTTATTTCATTCACAAGAGGTTTCCTGGAAATAATCGTATTATTAAGTGATCAGATGGTGCACATGAAGTTTTTCTGAATGCTAAGCTAAGACAACCTTGAGATTTTTACTCAGAAGATAGAAGATGAGCATCACATTAGAAATGGTAAAATGACCACAAAGGAAAACATTATTCATCATAAACAAAGAGCAAATTCATGCTGACTGGGGTTTAAATGAATCACCTGCAAGTGAAGGATCAACTGAACTCAATGAAGAGCACCAACTCAAAGCTTTTCCCAGAATTAGTATCAAACTAAGAAGGTCTCTCCAGGAAACGTTTGAGAAGTTATTAGGGATTAGTGGATACATGTAAAATAATTCATTTACCTTCATTCTTTCATGGCAAGGCGAGTGGGCTATTTCTGAAACATTCAGCCCATGGAGAAAAAGATGATGCTTATAGTGTGTTTTTGAGATATTTTTCTGCATCTCAGTAATTGCCTCTTTGACTTTTATTTATCTGATAGGCTTTGAGGTAGTAACAGGGCTTAGTTTTCAGCTTGTGTGGACTGCAGGAGGTTAACTTTGTCCACTGACACCAGCGATGTTCAAGAATCTGATACTAGGTATCTGCAACACAATCTCTAATTTAAAACACTGACCTTCCAGTTGTCTTCACAAAGAATCATGTGGCAAATAATAATTGTGTTGGCCAACAGGAAAAATCATGTAATGAGGGGCTGGTATAAGGCACATTGTAATCCAACATTACACAAACGTGTGGACATTTAGAACAAAAAGAAGCTGGTCAAACAGTAGTCACTGATCTTACAGGCACATTTGACTAATTTAATTGACTAGGTGAGGTAATAGTTTTATGAAGGTTTTAACATCGTTCACCGAAGGCTGATGTTGTTTTTTTTTTTTTTATTGCATTTGTGTACTTACAGTGTTCTTTAAAACGCAAATACAAATTCACTGTAAAAAAATATTCATTCATCTTGAAGAAACTGGTGAATGTAAATGCGTGGAAGGTCGATGTACCTTTTCATGTTCTTCCATAACCTGGTTGTCTGATCTCGGCAATCATGTCGCCACCTTAGCCTCCCAGAAACATTTCATTTTGAGCTCCACCTGCTGATGTACATCATCTGCTTAAAGTTGCCTGCTACATTAGATATGCCTTTTAATTCACTGTCCTTAGCTGTTCACTCTAATCATACATTTATATTGCAACTATCTGGATACTGGTTATGGCAAAAATTTTCTGAATTCTCCATTTGGTTAAAAATTGTGAAAGTCTTGGCTGCATTTCAAATGCTTCAAATTGGTGTCTTGGCTCAACCTTGTATCTCAGAAATTCCATCTATATAATACAAAGTGAAGTGGCTAAACTGAAAGCTGGAAATAGATTTAAAAAAAAAAAAAGTAAGCCACAGTTTTGCAGAAACAAATTAAACAACACTCAAGAATAAATCTACTTTGGGTATGCAACATGCTGGATAACATTTTTTTTTTTTTTTTACATTGCACAGCAACAAATACTCACAATAAGCCTCCATTTCCTTACACCTCAGGAAATCAGGTGATTAGGTGAAGAGAAAAGACTTGGCCCACTCAACTGTTCCCACTGCAAGTGGACAATGTACTGCAAGACTGCATACTTTCATTGGAAATAAATGTGTTCAGCAGTTTACTGAACATATCGGACGTATTAACTGAAATTGACGACACAACCTCTGTGTGGAAATAGAAAATGTGATGTGGCTGCCATTATGCTTGTCACAAACCATATTTACCTTTGAAATTAGTTATATAACGGAAATTAGTTAGACAGCGCGGTTGGTCTGTTTTATTTCAAAAGATGGCAATGTGGATGACTAGGTTTATTCTACTTACGACACAATAGCGGGCGAGTGAGTGAATACAGTGAATTGAACTAGTGCACTATGTGTTAAAGTCAGCTGGTGTACAAGCCTCAAAGTTGTGCCCATGTATATTTATTATATCAAGAGGTTCAACAGCAAGGCCGCATGGACATGGATTGAATGGGGTCTGTATCTCTGGCGCTATTAAATTCAGCTGATTAATGGGCAGTCACAGAAGTAGCCAACCATTCAACCTACCTCGCCCTCATCCAGCTCGTCATACTGTACTGTCATACTTGCTGTTTGCAACACCTTGCAAATGCAATACATTTCCCTTGGCTAGTGGAATGGAATAAATATTTTTGTGTATGTAAGTTGATTGGCAAAGAAGTAGTGCAGACTGGGTGTTCAAGTAGGGTATTTATGTTTTTGTTTTGTTTTTTTATTTTGTGTGTGGAGGGCAACTGATATCATCTTAAATATGAGTTTGGCAGAAGGTGGAGTCCATGAAGAGAACCTAAAACTCTTCTGCAGACTCACGAAAAACAGATTCCACCAATTTGAGAGGGTAACTGTTCTGGAGTCAGTTACAAGACATATTAAAACGTCTTTTCAGTGAGGTTCTTTTTGCTGATCAAGTATACAATGCTGCCTCGCATAACAAGGTGCCTGAATCCCATGGACACTGGGAAGACCAGTCTCAAAAGGATGCAGGAACCTTTACAATGTGCAACACATTTCAAAAGCTCACTCTTCTATTCATGAAGTGATATGCTTCAAGCCCATTCATCTCATCTTGCAGACTGTTGCCACATTCATTGAGGGGCTAATGACTGTCTTCTTGCAGTGATATGCAAAATAACCCGAAGTCCTGCTGTTTAGTATGACTTTTAATTTATGACAACTGAATATATTCTGAAAGACTTTGAGCTACTTGTCAAGTAACAAACTTTCTTTCGTGTTTAAATGCGCAGGGTTGGCACTGTGGAGTACCCAAGTCAGGAGGTCCTAATATGGTTCCACCAGATACTGAAATCAATTTTAGAGCGTGTGTAAAAATAGAGTAAGACTGAAAGTACTGGTTTTGGTATGGCTCATGTTGGCAATTAAGAATCTCAGGAGAACTCGGAGAACAAGATCAGTTTCACCACAGTGTTTGTACTCCTTGGATTTTCTTGCATGCTGGTATGAAAACAGCTGAACCACATGAAAATATCTTGGCCTATGTGATGCTTTAAACACAATGTTTGTAGGTAATGCTGGCAAGCAAGGCTTCTTCGAAAAACAAACTATATACCTTTTTGATTGTAGCTCTAAAATATGTGTAGTGTGTAGTGTAGTGATATTATATTATGTGTGTACTTGCACCAGATGCGTAGAACGCACAGCAGTATCTCCGAAAGGCCAGTGAACCTGGTGCATGTCGGGCAAAGCTCTAGAGCACCGTGTTTGGAGTTCATTTTTGGAGACTTGCTTCTGGCTTGAAGTTTGCCACTTCCCCAGAAGATGTATAGCCACAAACTGGAAGGTTAGATATGGACTGACAATGACAAGGGGCTGCTTGAGTTTTTTGAAAGCCTTCATGGCCTTAGAAGAGCCCTTCCATGGAGCAGAATGAGAGGCAGGTACGTGTTTCACAGGTTCTTGAGGCCTGGGTGCACCTGAGGCTTTGTTGAATACTTTTACTTATATTCTGGAGGACTTCAGTGATATGAACTCAGAGGAAACTAACAAAAGATCCATCGCAATTTTCATATCATGGATTCACAGTCTTTATTTAACACTGAGCTGCAAAAAGTCTATAAAGGCTTTGGGCTGTACCCCTGCAAAGTTAAAAAGTGCATGGGGGCTTTCTTGCATTTCTGTCCTTTATGGCCACTATCTGTAGATCTGCATTTCTGCAGACTGTGCTTCAAAAAATGACACACACTTTGCAGCACTAGTAAGAAGAAGAAGAAGTAAACGAATAAGCATGAAAGCTTAACCAAAAACCAACACTAACATTTCAAGAAGGCCTGTGAAAGATGTTCAAATCAGCCAAGTGCCTTGGCTGGGTATGAAGTAAATAAAAAGCTGCAAACTCACAATATTGTGAAATATTTTCGTGGTTTTCATGTCAAGGTAATGTGATATGTCACAAAGTGCTGTCTTATTACTATTTATACCATTTCAAGCCTTTGCAGCCCAGCCTTTGGAATCCAATGAAACAATGTACAAAAGGAAGTTTGGGTTTGGCTCAGCGGGGTCTATACTGACTGGAGTTTTTCCTCTTTCCAGAACAGTGAACACATCCCTGAATGGCCCCTAAATGGCAGTATACAGACATTGCTTCAGGCCATCTTATTGCTCTTTAGACAATTCAGCTCAGCTTAAATCCATGAGCTTTGTTGTGTCTGCTGTAGCTCTCACAACTGCAGATGGCAAGACACAATTCCTACGATAGCTCGATGACGAAATAAGTCATTTCTCCCCGTTACTCTCCTTCAGGTACTCGTTGGCGGGTTGAGCGTGTCTACTTTTATGATGAAGCCCAGACTTTACTTTAGCGGGGAGATGAGTTTCTGTTGCTCGAACCTCTTTGAAAAGAAAGAGTAAGGTTAATGATCAAAATCAGCAAGCTCTTGTGAGGAATGGGTAGTACAAGTGCAGCCTGGCCATCTAATTGGTAGCACCTAAAATTATACACAATGTAGCTTGATAGCTGACATTCATGTGAGATTTATTTGGAGTTGTGTGCATATGCATATGTAGGTGTGAACCACCAGTGTCAAACAGACCAGCGCCACCCCTCCCCCAATTTCCTGTTCAAATTCATCCGTTTGCTGTCAGATATATGATAAAAGGAAATTGATTATATGTTGCTGGACCACCAGAAAAGTGTTCAGGGGTTTATAGCATTGATAGGTGGCAATGTTGCCCACAGACAGCAAGCATGGCGGGGGGGGGGATAAAATAAATGCAAATGCTTGAACTGAATGTGGTTTTGGAAGTCACCGGTGGACTGCAGAAAACACTCATTGCACAATACAGAAATGTAACTGATGAGGTACAGGCTTAAGAGGACAGAGAGGAGGATGGGGGATCTTTCGGTATGACAGCACCTTGCTGGCAGAGGATTGAATGCTATTAGAACTGCGGTGAACAGTTCTACCTGTCTGCTCCCCAACTGATCTGTCTGAGTGAATAAAAACACTGACCCTAAGTGCCCACTGTGGTTAAAAAAAACAAAACAAAAAACATACCGCCTAGGTATATATTTTATAACCCATTAAACATGTGATGACCCCCTGAAATTGTTCACTTAGACCAACAGTCTTCCTCAGTACAGGAACTGATTATGTGTGGACCATCATTATACTCTTATTTGCCTTTCATAAAATTTAGCATCACACATCTTTCAGTGAGAATTAGGTGTTGACTCTGGCCCTAAATTACTTTGCATAGTCAAAATCATTATCACATCAGTCAAATTTTAATCACTTGTTTCTGGCACAGAAGATTTATTTTTTTTTTTAATCAAACCTTTTCAGCTCTTAGTTTTTTCTATCTTCATGGGCAAGTTTCATGAACTGCCTCTTATTATGTGCAATGTCAGGATGCAGATCTGCTAACCGTACACTACAGAGTGTCTGATCCGCACAGAGAGCAAACTGAGAGAATATTGTTACCATCTTGTCTCAGAGCTTGCAACAAAGAGCGGGAGTACACACTATGTTTTTCAACTCCATTTACCAAAACCATGATAAGGCATGTGAGTATGAGGAATCAGTGATGTAAAGCGTGTGTGGATGAGTGAAAGGTGTGTGTGTGAATGTAAAGAGGCTCAGCTAAACATCCATGTGATAGGCCGGCTCAGCAGCAGAGCCCCAGGCTTACGCCCCGAGGCCCCGCCCATTCTCAGGTGCAGCTTCCCAAACTGCACTGAAAGAGGAACACCACTGGTGGGAGGGCCGTCACAGTAGGCTGGCGCCCTAAACTGAACTAATCTGGGCTCGTACATTAGCCACATGATTTGATACCGATACATTATAAGCCCACTGACTTCTTTCTCCAAATGCTCCCAAACCCTCCCCCTTATTTCGAAAAGAAAAACTGAACCTTGAGCCCCAAGACAAAACAATCATGAACGCTCGTTAGATTGTCTGAGTGCTGTTTGTGTTAATGCACACATGATTGACTGGCTCTATAGTTGCATAAAGCACTTTATTTATTATGGATGCACAGACAAGCTTTAATTTTAAACTTTGGGACTACCTTGAACATGCAGTCTTATGGAAAATAAAAGAGCCCTGCCGAGATCTTTAACGACTAAAAATGAAATTCTCTGCAAATTTCAATCATTTTCACTCCGCCATTATACTTATTGACCTTAGTTCACAGATTTGACACATTTAATACTATTTTTATGTATACTTGACCGCCCACATTCAAAATATCATAATTAAATACCATGTAGCAGGTTCCTCTGGTATGGTAACAGTCAGACACATTTAGTTTAATTCCCCTAACACATAATTTCCAAAAGAATATAAAGACTAAAAATATATGTTTTGGTAGGTGGAGGCGTCCAATTAAATGTCATTGGATAGTCTATTGAATGTGTATTCAAGTCCACTTTGAAAACGGGTTTTTGATAAATACAGGGTTGGGTTTTGCTTTGAAAATCCTTTTCTCGTTCTTTTATTAAGGGCTTGCTGCTCTGACATCTGCTCCAGATATCAAGATGGATAGCCATGCAACTGTGAATCAAGTTCATGTGTTTTTGCAGGGTTCACAAAGTATTACACTTAAGGTTTTTGGGTTTTTTTCTTCTCCAATCTATTTGGTGGAGCATTCAGCATAGCTTGAACTACATTCATCTCTCATTCATTTCTCACCAGTATGGTAGTCCTGTTTAAGTAAAGGTGATGTGTTTGTTTTTTTGGTGAATTGTATAGTTAATAAATTAATGAAGCCCCATTTGGTAGATTTAGCAGGGATAGCAGGAACTGTGTATTGTGTACTATAGCTCGCATCGGGCACGCTCTCTGTTTGGCCGCTACTCTCTTAGAGAGGTGCCATACTCCTAGGATTCACACAAAAACACAGAATGAAAAAACTTTTCAACTCCTGGTTGAACATGACAGGGCTGCCAACTCTTACCCACTGAGCATGATATATATATATATATAAAAAAAAAATGGCTTAGATCCCCCCACTCTTTCTCTTTGTGTCGTGTTTATGCAGAAAATCACCAAAAAATAGGGAGCGCAGTATTATCTCAAAAACAAAAAATAAAAATAAAAAAAAATATATATGTAATATTAATTAAGAACCTAAATTAAAACACATAGCTTACCTTTGTTGTGATTGAACATTTGTTCTCCTGCTATATGGTGCCGCACGAATATTCAGAACACTTGTTTACTTCGTTGTTTTGACAGCAGTATTATATATTTAATTGGTTATTAAAATCTTTGCATAAAATACATAGTGTTGACTATTTTACATACAAATACAGGTGTACAGCTTTTTTGACTCTGTGACCAAAGCAATAGGATTGAAACAAAGCTGAGCTGTTCAAAGCAAGGCACACTGTGCATTTTTCTCTTCCAGATGGGTCATGTTCATCTTTACAGCCATTTTCATAGTAGGTGTTGTTATTCCCTGTAAAGTAATGATGAAGGGAGGTGGGAGATTAGTTCTTTGAAGGGCTGGAGACATGCTTCCTCCTTAAGATAAAACACAGACTCTAAAATGATTATTTGTTGTATCTGATTCTGTAGTTATATTATGTGTGAAAGAGATTTTAAGAGCTCTGACACATCTATCGAATTTCTATATGATTCGATTTTAGACAGATAAAAGATGCTTATCGTGTATATCTTGAATCCTGGATGTCTTGCCTGTTTTACAAGAGAAGCTTGTTGGAATTCAATACACCTCTCAGCTCATTCTGCTATTTCTAAATTAGTAATTCTGCCTTCACTGATCTTGTACTCAAGATACATTTTAAAACAGACTGAATTTAAGAGTAATAATAAGAAAATCTATCAAGGAACAATCTGTCATTTTGACCGAAAGCATTCTAATATACTAAATAATTATTATCATAAATATGCACTGGCTTGATTTATTTCCTTTATAAGATATATTTTAAACAGATGTGTGTAAATGGTCTTGGTGGCATTGTCACTTCAACTAGGTTTTCAGCAAAAACCTGACTGGAGCTGAGAATTTCAGCCCTGACAGTAAAACTGAATTACAGTAACTGGGATTCTGTTCGTCATCTCAACAAATGAATGTATTTGTATATGACGCATATTTTTGCCTTTTTTGTGTGCCTATTTTATTGGTGGCACCAATAAAAATGTGATTGATTTGTTGCATTGATAAAAATGAGGAAGTAAACATGGTTCCCAGTTATAAAGGCTGTAATGATAGCAGCAGACAGATGCCCTCATGGTGTTGGTGACTATTTTTGCTTTTAAAAACACTCCAGTAGATGGCACTGGCGTTCTGCCTTGTAAAGCTGATTTGGCTCATAGCTTCTCATGGGACCTTGATGATTAGCTTGTGATCATAGACATTAAAAAGCTGTTTGCCCTCTCCTACCCTATGTACCGAAAAGATAACAAACCACAGATAGATAGATTGATCGAATGTACAGAGATAATACAAAAAAGTACATTAAAGCTACACACCGTCAATACTAATACCATAACAAAGTCAGGCGTTATAAATGTTTGTGTCGTCTTCTTCTTTTTCTTCTTTCTTAAAAAAAGAACAAAAAAACAAAAACAAAACTTTACTGTAAACTTTGAAGAAATGTGCCACTTCCAGCAGCCGTATAGTTCTGTGAGCTGCAGACTGAATATGTCTCAGTCGGACAGGTGAGGTGACGATGATCCTGATAATGTTTTTACAGTGAGCGTGAATCTACTGGTCAGGTTTTTCTCACTTTGGTTAAGTTCACACATAAGTTACCTCATATTTGCTTTGTTTCAGTCACGACTGCCAGGCTGATTGGAGGCATGTTTTGCCTAACCTTTGAGATAAGATGCAAAATGTTGGCTATTTTACACTTTTTGATTTGCTTTCTATCTTGTGTACTTTGTTTTGAATCCAGCCCTGTCGTTCTGATATACATTTAAATGTGTAGCTCTCGGTTTAATCATTAGTATTACATTTATTTAGCTACAAATGAGAGCGGACTTACTTCCGTATCGTCGAGCTTGAGTTAAATTGATCAGCTAGTACTTCTGATCTTGCTTTGCTGGTCTTCGGATGCATCACCTCCAACATCCAAGCACAGTATTTATATTTGCAAACATCCTTCTATTTAAAAATGATCAACATCTCGGTCACACAGCTTGAAACAAATCTATACTTTTAGCTGAAAGGGAAATGGTTTCAGTTATACAGTATTACATCTTGCATACAGACCTGCTGACATTTTAAATGCCTCACCTGTAACACACCTCTATTTACCTGCCAATGCAGAGGTCAGTAGGGGGGCATGAAGCACATGCGTACTAAGTCTGTAATATTATCCCCCTCCCCCCCTGTGAGGGCACTATAATAATTCAGCGCAGGGTCAAAAACATTGTCCTAAATCAGCTTCCTGCCAACCCAACAGCAGAGTTCAAGACAGCTACATCTTCAAATGTGTTGTTAGAACAACAGCAAAGGTTTGACAGGTGACACATTACGTTGATTGAAAATCAGAAAAAGTGTGAATACGCTTACGTGATAAAATGTTTCAGGTTTCCAGCTAACAATCACCTGTTTCTATTTAGGAAAGGAATTTTATTTAATATATCCTTTACATTTGTGTGTGTGTGTGAGAGAGAAGTATATGTAGGACAGAAATTTCAGGCTACGAGCCCTCTTTACTTTTGTCTTTACAGGTTCATGAAATGATAGTTGGCATTGCAGACAGTTGGGCTTATAGCTACAAACTAAGGCGTCAGATCTCATATGTAAGTAACTGGAATGGCTTCATGGAGCTTTTAATTACAGCTGCGACTACATGCTAAAACAAAAAACAAAGACAAGTATTCATTAACACTGTGGTCATTTTAACCACTTCATTTTGGATTTCTCTCAACCAGGTCCGAAACCTTTATTACATTTTCAGTGACATGAACCAACGAAAGCAACAACACCATCAACCTGACAAGCAATGTTTGGGACTGTGAGAAACCCGGCGGGTCGTCCTGAGAGGTGTGTTTAGGATACCACTAGAGGGAACCCGATCCATCATCATGTGGCTTAATTCACTGCAGCATAAGAGATGGAATTTTGCAGGGGTTTGCACAATAAAAGCAACTTCTCTACAATAACACAATCCCGTGCAATGATTGTGCAGTTAATATCATTTTTCTAAAGAGTGATTTTTCAGCTTTTGTTTGGAGGACCTCAAATAGACATCAGTTAAAGTAAAAACATAGGACACAGAAACAAACATTTTTTTAGGGTTCCTGAAGTCATAAATAGAGTCACTCATTAGCACCAATAAGCGAACGCACACTAACAATGTTACATTTGAACATGTATCATGTGGTAAACAGTTACAGAGTGAATGACTTTTCCCCCCAATATTTTTCATAGAGATCTCAAAATGCAGTAATGTTTGTGCAGTTGTGATTTACCCATTTGCTGTCTGTTTAATGGCATTACTGCGTTCACCACATAGTGTTTGTCTTATGTAACGTGTGTGGATAAAATCATGGCAAAGAAGAAACTGTGCTTCAGCAATGAATCGGCAAAATCATTTTGCCCAGAAACAAATGTGAAGAATTTCTTCAGATGCAGCAACAAATTCAGAGTCACAGATAACCTCTGCGTGTTTTTCATGATTGATGCTTTTAGGGCGGTTTTAGCATACATGAAATGATGAGATTGACAAAGAACAGATGACACGGGATGGAAGTAGAAAATTCATTGGTCTGGCTGTTCTCAAGATACAGCTCTGCATGACAGTGTAACAATAACCTTGACAGAAAACCGCTGGACACAAGGAAACAGCCAACATTTCGTGCTTGACTGCCTGAAAATATATCATTACAGAGAAGTGAAATATGCTAAACTTAAAGCTACGGAACTGCTTCTGTGGGAAAAATAGGAGAATTTTGTTTACTGTTGCAGGTTTGGACCACAATGCGCTTTTGGGGTTATATTGCTCGCAACAGTCCTGCCTAGGGATTGTGTTGCTCTGCATGCTGTCATGGCCTACAGCACCCAGCTGTACAGGTGCAGACCTGTCGTGGCCATGACTTTGTTGTTGATTTACTCCCTCTGTTCTCAGAACAGTCAGCGCCTTAAAGCCCAATGCAATATTTACGATCACAGTGTCAGGGGCTTTCTTCCAACAACACTCAGGGATGCGAATAGTGAACCCACCTGCAGCAAACAGAAGTTAGGCCGTCACCATGCTAACCATTGAAACTGGGTAATGTTACAAAGTTGATATACAGAGCTGAGACAAGAGGTCGGTATGTTGATAACTGAATCATGGTTTGTCGTTTATTTTTTGTAAGGGAAATGCCCTTGTATGTTTGCTGGTTCCAGCCTCTTAAATGTGAGGTATGCAGGAAAATTTCAATCTAATGGGTTTGGACTATTGATTGGACGGATAAATCAATATAAAATCAATACCTGACTTTTGGGTTTTTCAGTTTAGAATTGGTTTATAACCAAAACTCGTTACTGCTTGTATTGTGTTTTGTTTTTGGAGTATTACAGTTCAAGAACGAAGCGCAAAGGATGGTGATGTGCTACGTTGTCAGCGAATGGCATCAAAGGCCGACACCGAAAGTGAATTGCAATTCATTCTAATGTCATGCACTACCTCTAAAACCAAAGCCTGATGTGTTCATCTGTGATGACCATGCCAACATCCCTCCATTGACACGAAGCCGGGCAGTCATCCCGAATCTGTTTGTGGCCCCTCAAAAATGTATCAATTATTGATACATTTCGGCGCAACACCATGTAACTTTTCAGAGGGAACTGTCACTATTACAGTCCTAAATTCAATAGACCTGAATGCACGTTTAGCTGAGTGCCACATTAGAAAACAAAGCACTGATTGCCGGACTAACATGTCATTTAGTTTTTTCCTTGTAGCATGTTTCAATTTGATTAGTGCACTTACAATACCTCAAAGTAATCACTGCTGACTCAGTTTCTGAGCAGCCCATTGATCTGATTTATTCTTTTGGCATTCATACACGACTTTTAACTCTCTGCTTTTAAACATGAGACTAGGTTTATCGTTTCAGGCTTTGATTTGACCTCTGTGGTGACAAGCCAAGTAATAGACACTGAGCTTTTGTCCCTGCCCTTCTGATTTAATCTAGCACCTGTTTGCTATGCAAAGCCTCAAGAAGGGCTCTTTGATATAGGGGAGCGTGTCTGTGGGTGCACACGTGTGTGACTCTGATGCAAAGTCTGATGCTATCACTTCAATGTACTCACTAATCTGTGCTCCAAGGGTGGCCCTGAGTCTCTCATTTTGTTTCCTAGCATAGTAAAGAGTAGCTCCTATATGAGGATGCTTCTGGATCATACTAGTCTGTTCCAGCTTAGCCTGTTTGTTAGTCAGACCATGACCTGAAAAGAATAAATAATAAATTATAGAGCTACTGAATGCTTGAAATGAAGTGTGAAGACGATGTTTGTTTGTTTTTTTCATCAATGAATAGACCTGATAAACTTGGAAGGGAATAAATATCATGGACTTTTGATGCTTTTTAAAGGCACTTAGGATGACATTTTTAAAAGCCGTTAAAGCTGATTCATTATCTCTTACAGGCTACAACTTAAAATACAGCTGACCAGCTCAGGCGGACAAAGACAATATGAATGTGCCATGGGCCCCAAAACCCAGGAGCCTGCTGGGTTTCTACTAAATCTGCCAGGTAGGTTTTGTTTAAATGAATGATAACACTGTAATCAGTTTTTACAATGCATTCATAGTCTAATTAAACGCCAAGTTTTCTCAGTGGCCTGATTAGACTCCACCGGAAAAATGTGAGAGGACCAAGGCTGTAGTCTCTCCATGCTGGTCTGTGCTCAGCCAGGTGTTGCACCACCTGCTTCCACTACTCGGTACACCACGCTTTTTCATAAAAGGGTTTTTTGCTGTGCTTTCTTAAATGTACTGAATTGTGCTTTGGTATGGCTTTTAAAATCTTTTGCCTTGTTTTGGGCCTCAGTAGTATCTTTTGTCAATGACATGAAAAGGCTGTTAAAACATATGAGAGACACAGATATGAACTTGCTGAGTCTGAGACACTGAAGATGTTTTAATTATCCCAGGTTGCTGTAACTCCTTTTTTTGTACGTTATTAAATAGGGGTATCATGAGCCTTCGGATCCCTGATTAAATTTCATTCATTTCCATTCTCATTTTTTTTTTTTTTTTGTGGGGGGGGGGTGATGTTGTACTATGCTACTTAAGGGGCCTGCACTGAAAGTAAGAAAAAAGGCAGCTCTACGCAGATGACAAATGTACTTGGAATTTTTGACCATAACAGCTATAATGATTAACAAATTAACCTGTGCCACTACGTATTCCCTCTCCCTTTACTTTGGCCAGTTTGACTGTGCCTGAAGTCTGGTCAAACAGAATGTATTTTGTTTGATCTGAATACAGCTCTGTAAGTGGATATATAGTCTTTCCAAAATCCACCACCAGAGGCTAAAGGCAAATATATCCCGCTGACTTGTACTTTGGTAGTACTTTGTACTTTGATTCTGAGTGAAACTTCATCACAATGCCCCTTCAGGCTACTGATAGACAATAGGCCTAGGTGCTGTGTGTGATGTTGTGCTGCGGGCCCAATTCTTGGCTTTGGTGCAGTATTGAGTTACTTTAGAATAAATTAGTTTCAGCTTCAGTCAGGTGTGGAGCCTTAGTGAAATCCCCCCTTTTCTCTCGATAGTCACAGTGCTGGTAGAGCTAACAGTGGTTGTTTGTCATGGTGAAAGAAAAGTTTTTTTATCTTTACCTTGTGAAATATTCATTCAGCCTTTTGGTTTTTTTGCCGTTTTCTCTAAAGGCTCTTAGGTTGGCTTCGCGTACATAGTGCTGAACACTTTTGCCATTTGAGTTTTGCATTTGATGCATTCATAGGATTAAAGATATCATAATGCCACCCCTATTTCTAAACTATTGAGATTGTAGGACAAGATTTATTTGTTTAGTTGACTAAATGTGATGTGCGTCTATTTTCTGTTTGTTTTTAGATTACCCAAGTTGGCAGTTAAAAGTATTTCAGATTCAACATTAAATTAAAATGAAGCCAGGTTGCATGATACCGACTGTGTCATTTTCAGGTTGGCTGCCAGTTGGGATTATAGTCTGCATGGGGATATTTAGCTTCATGTCAGTCTCCTGCGTTGACCAATATAAAAGTGCTTTTTTTATGCCTCCATGGTGGTGACAGCCATGGCTGGAGGGTCATTGTCTCTCTGGATTGTCTGTCTGTCCACTTGACAAGAGTGTGATATGTCGGTAATGCCTTAAGGGTTTTTCTTCCCAATTTGGCACAAAAATGTCCTACTTGAATTCGAGGATAAAGTGATTCGATTTGGTGGTCAAAGTTCAAACGTTGAAGTTGTGGTGACCTCATGAACCTCACACTTTTAGCCTTGATAGTGCAAAATCCCAGACACTCATCATGCGAAATCCTTCAGACTTGGCTCAAATGCCCATTTGGGCATGAATGGTCAAAGATGACCTCACACAATATGTTTTTGGCAAATTTATAATCAAATAATTTAATATGTGACATAATCATGTTCTATAAAAACACATCAGTGCTGTAACTGAGGGAGTGGAGATTGTGATAGTACTTTCTGCAACTTGACCAGTAGCTGGAGGTGATGCTGATTCTCTTCAATAATGCTGGGTATTCTTAGGATGACGTAATTAAGTGATGTGTAATGTCATTTCATAGGCGTCACATCCTCATTTGTATTTGTTAAGCAGTTTGCAATGGCTGACCTTTTGCCGACCTTTTTTTTTTTTTTTTTTTTACTACATGTTTTGGATCAGGATTTGTTAATGCTGTGCTGCAAATGTTGACGTGATAATTCTAAGAGTGTGACGTAAATAAGAATGCCACTTAGATTTTTATCAGACAGTTGTTATTGTTCCGCTCTTTCACATCGGAGCAAATACGTTTAGACATCTGTTCTTTCTTTCTTGGCGAAAAGAGAAGAACCCATATCCAAAGGTGAGTTTGCTTTGTGATTCTCTATTCTTTTCTCGTAAATGCTATAGTGTTGTGATTTTAACCCCTATCAGGTCATGCAGGTGGATCCCTGTGAAGGCTTTGATGTTAAACGCATTAAACACTGTAGACATTAGTCAGCAGCGTGGCAGTCACTTCAGTTTTAGATGACATGACAGAGTAAACTGTAAAATCCACGGACAGGAAAATTTGAGGTGACGGCAAACGAGTGTTCCTTTCACTGATCTGGTATTAGGAATTCTGGATGTTCTGCTCTGCAGTCATTTTTGGGAAACAGTTATAGCCTGACTCAACATGGACATCATTTGGGATTGAACAGCAGATCAGAAACTGTTGTGAATGTTGTGAATTTTTCTTTGCACCTAATTTTCATGACGACTACAATATGTCCGTCCCTCCACTTTTATGTGTTGGCTAAGTGACTGCAGTCTTTGGTCTTTACTTATGCTTAAAATTACCCTAAAAAGTTAAGGTGCTGTTAAATCTTAACCTTTAAGAAAAGAGAAGAGTTCATGGATCTGGGATAGTTGTGAATCCCAGATTGTGTATTCTGGCATTATTGCAGCATGATCACTGGACCCGTAGGACAGAGTGAATCTGTGTTGCCAAAACTATAAAAAGGAGCCCTCTGAAATCATCTCCACAGGCTGCTCCTGACAGTTGTCAGAAATTATCCTTGCAGATTTAGTTCTTGTCAAAATATATCTTTTCAAATAATTCCTCAGAGCAATTTTTGTCAACACCCGAGGTAATGCACACAGGAGGTGTGAACATCATAAGGGCTTTATATGACAGATGGTCAGAAATGAGAGTGACCAGGCTAGATCACAGCATGCACCAGCCCAGGCCTTCCTCTGTCTCTGTGTCAGATACTGTTGCATTCATCGGAGGAGGCATTTTCAAACTCTTTGAAAACAATGTGATACTTCTATTTTAGCCTGAACCTGTTATTTCTTTCTGCTTTGCACGCAAGATCTCCAGCGGGCTTGACAACACTCTTCCACTCTCCGTTGTGGAAGTTTCCTTGTCCTATTTTTCTTCATTTAAACATTTTTGTTCAAACTAAGCAAGCAATTTTAAAATAACATTTCACTGATCAAATGCTTCATCAGTTTATTGATTGGAATTATTATATGGAAGATGAATGGATGAGGAAAATGATCGGTACTTTCCGCCTTTATGTGGTAACAACACAGATTTTTTTTTTTACCGATTATTATTTACATGCTCATTGATTCAATTAGGATTCATTTGGATATTTCAGTAACAATAGCAATTTTGCCTGGATGTGAAAGAGATCTTGACACTTTATTTGACATGACCAACGGTTTTATATATATAAAAAAAAAACAGGGGTAAATGTGTTATCTGCTCTTCTAATCCCAGCGCTCTGGCTCCCGTGTGCACAAACAGATGGGCATGGCTTGTTCTTCTCTGGCCAGCTTTTTTGCTGTCTTCAAAATTGTTAAATCTGAATGTTCTCTGCCATGGTTTTGTCTTCCTGTGGCTGGATTTTATCATACAGATATGGACTTTACAGGCATAAGGCTGAAGGTGGTGTAAAATGTGGCCATCAGTATAATTTCAGTGCTCGAAAAAATGAACACAGCCAACCACTTGGTGATATTTGAAATGAGGTTAAAGCTCCTGACTTGCATTATGTCATTCCACTAAGCTTTGTGAGTGAATTGATGTGGTTTAATGACAAGCTAGCAACTTTTCTCAAGTACCCCACTTTTATGCTGAAATTAGCAGGTATGAATGGGTTTTCTGAATGCAGGTGAACCCCATAATAATAACTTATTGACCTTGTTTCCACTGCCACTCGGGTTTTGCCTGCCTGTTGGGACTGTGGACACACAGTGAGATGTGAGAGGCCTTAATCAGTGATTATGTCTGTTTTAAAACTTCTATCAAGCACCAGCTGACTCTGTTTTCCCAAAGTGCAGCAGAGTCGGCTACAATTTGTGTATTTACAGGAGAAAGTAATTATGGCTGTTGAAGCGTTTTCCGTGCCTTTGGAGCAAATACAGTAATACAGTCTATTTATGTTGAAGCTGTAATATAGATTTTATCATACACGCACACACATATATTTTAAGATACTTACTATTATGGATGTCAGGTTAATATGAAACAAATTACTCCAGATTGTAACCCAGTGCTACACTGTCAGTGCTCATCAGTTTGCTTCCTCATGCTGGTGAGGTTGTTAATGGTAATGCGTCTCTGCGTGGTTGTGCTCGACGCTAATGAGCTTGCTTTTCCCTTCCATAACCTCTCAACCCCGTTCCAGGACTATGAACAAGCCCATTTGTTGTAAATGTTTGTCTTTGACTGAGTGCATCTATTTTTAAAAGCCAATGAGAGGTCAGACTCAAGCCACGCCGTGCTTTTTACAGCTCCAACTTGGCATAAATGAGGAGGAAAAGGTACAGCCCTTTGGTGAATAGGACTGTATGTTAGCCACGGCTGAAGAGACCTGACATTTTTATGTAATCCATGATTCAGGTATGCCTTATTTCTGCAGACTAAGTCGGTCTAATTATGGTTAATTTGCTGTCTGAACTGGTAATCAAAGCTCCTTGACTGTCTCTGTAGGCTTACGTGTACGTAGTGCTGGTTGTCATTGCAGTGTTGCTGCCCTTGGCAAGTTTTGCAATGTTAAGGTGGTAGATATTCTCAAAGCCAGACTTCAGAGATCATGTTGATGTTGTATCCATAAGGCACGCAGTGGAGGCCAGCTCCTCGGTGTCTTCTGTGGCGATGCTATACAAGAACAAGCACAATACACTATTTATTACTTTAGTAAAGCTTACTGACTTTCTTTACTGACGCCCCCCTGAGCTGAATACTGCTTTGAAACAGCACATCAGATTTCCCTTCAACAATCCTTATGCTCCTCTTTTCCAGGAAACAATCCTGGAATCCCATTTCCATGGCAGTTGTTATCCATGAATACAAATTGATCGTGGAGATGGGTATAACCAAGACTGGCTACCTCGTTGATACTTTTGATTCTCGTACATTGTTTATATGGTGCACATGCTGTTTTGCTCATTCTATGACATGTGCTCAGAAATCTCCGCCCTCTGCTGCAGAGCCACCACAAAATATACTAACTAATAAAATATCCTGCAGTCACTTGCATGATGCATTTTCAATTGGAACGGTAGGATCACAGGCGTTGGAGCACCGGGTCTGTTTTGTTTCCGCCTTAGCTTTGAAGCTGGGAACACGGTTAGTATGCTGTTGTTGCTCGTAAAGTAAAACTAGACTTTCGTGGCCAATGTGGTGGTCATTTGAAAAGGGTGGTGACAGCCGACAGGTGGTTTGATTTGTCTGCCACAGACTGACCTGTGTCTTCGAAGCCTCTGAAGTTGTTCTCTTCACTGAGGCTGTGGAAACACTAAAATAATTCTGAGGTGACCTGGGGAATTGTCGACGATGACAGCCCCATAACTGCGGGGCAGGCATTCAAAACTGTGACACAGAGATGAATAACTGTTAAGAATGAAAATACTGCATAGTATTTTGGTTTGTGACCTTTGGGTTCATCCATTTGACTGCTCCCAGATGGGACATACATACCCTCACCAACTGATGTAAATTTAGTCCTTCAAGACTTTGTGCATCTCTTACTGTGTGTTTGATTGTGTTATTTGCCCCTTTCTGTATCACTTTACCCCTTCTAAGTGAATCACAGAATTGATTAGTATATTACTCTCCCTTCCTTTAATCTGGAGGTCTTGGCTACTGCACGTATAGGGGGATTTAAGATGCTGTCCATGGTGTTTCCTGGGAATGTGAGCAGTTGTCACATATCTTTGCCTCCTTTGAGAGATTGCCACGTGCAGGCAGACATCCTCTGATCTGGTCTTTTTCTGGGCTGAGCTAAGTTTAGTGGCCTGCAGAGAGGAGTGACCTGAGAGGATTTGTGGGTGAGTCCCAGTAATAGAGGCCTCAACGGCTGGTGTATCGGCTGTGGCCTGCGCGCTCCAGCCAGTGTATTATTAGGCCTGGCATGAGACTTAAGTTTGCATACACTGCATAATTCAACATAGTGTCTGGTTGAAGCACAACTGAGTGCTACTGTTGGTGTATATTATCACACCAAAAAGTAAAGTCAAAAAAGTCTAAATAATCACATTGTGTTGGAAAGTAAGTAGTAATCTTTAAATTCCAGAGATTTTTCTTGGTATTTTTGCTTTTTCTCTCTTCCCAATGCAAAACCAATTTTTATAGTCAACAGGCAGACTGCAGATTTGGTTTTGTTTTGTCTTTTTTAAGTAAACTGACAAAGATAACGTGCCATTGCAAAGCCGTACTGCGATTACTTTTTTCAGCTTTTATTTATTGCCATATTATTTCAGTTGTTCTCTGTTGTGCTCATTACCCTGCCACATTTTTCCTATTTGCTGAAAGAGCTTTCACTTTAAACTACTTAAATTCCACCAAATGTGACTAAAGTATGTACTTGTGCCCGCACCAGTGTTGCCAGCATGCATCACGTCCTAAATATTTCATGTTATGACGCAGGATGGGCTGATGACGAATCCACTCTAAAGCTTTTTGGAGCTCTCTGTACAGTCCAACATCTCTCTGCTGCTTATTATGTTATTTTAACACTCAAACACAGCCTGTGTTTGAGTGTTTGCCTCAAATCATGTAAAATATATCACTGGGGCCTCATATTTGCAGATAGACGTTAAACCTTATGCCCATTTCCATTTGCTATACGACCATTACTCCATTTATTTGACTATTTAACTGTTGAGGGAATACAATGTACAGTTTGATTTTAAAATTACATACAGAGTAGAGGTATATGATGAATATTCCTTAATCAGATGCATACATTTACACAATCCCAAACCTCTACTCTACTTAAAATGCAAACCACATGAACCTGTGCATTAGATGAGTTGCTAAAGCACTCACTGGTGTAGTCAATCATATGGAACCAAATTCAATAACCGTGACAGGTTTAATTATGTCCTCAGTTGATCAGTGAACTGCCTGAATGTTGCACCAGAAAGTGTCAATCACTATATCAGAGTACTGTCTGCAGATATTTGCACTGAAAGCCAGGTTTTGAGTTTTAATTAACTGAGCAGCTCATTCTTTCCTATCATAATCGACATATGTTATGATAAGTTCACTGGAACTGCTCAGATCCACAGTAAATTAATGGGAGTCATGTGCCCCCTGTGATCCTCAACTTCAAACTGAGGCGGCTGATTTGCGTTTTTCTTTTTTTTTTATTGGATTCCGACCCTGTCATTAGAAGAGCGGCAGACTGGCACTTTGCAGAAAATAAACAGACCAGCAATGTGCTTACAGATCACTGCGCTCCTGACATACCTGCTTTTTAAGTAGAACCCTTAAATTACCATTGCTCCTATGTTTCACCTGAGCCAGAGACAGAAAAACAGAATAATTTGTACTTTGTGAAGGCGGTACCACTGAGAACTGGGGGCAGACATCTTCAGTTGGACTGTCATATAATTTGGGATTTCCCTGCGACTGGCTCCCAGTTTGTACAAAATATTTTAATGTGAGTGGCCCATTTTGAACCCAGTTATATACCCTGTTCACCAAATTCCATTTGAATGTGGATATTCCAAATATTTCGTTTCATTATTAAGACAGATGAACCTGCTGGAGTTCATTTTTATGCCTCTGTGCTGGAACAGACGTCAAACATTTGCTTGGACTAAAAGATGAACTGATTAGATTTTGGTGGTCAGAGGTTAAAGTTCAAGGTCACTGTGACCCCATGCTCTTATGAATTGAATATATCACGAATGCCCAGAGGGAGCTTCATGAAATTTGACACAAATATTCACTTGGATTTGAGGAAGACCCACTTACAATTTGACGGTCAAAGGTCAAAGTCAGCGTGACCTCACAAAATATGGTTTCGCCATTCCAAACACATTCATATGCTAATAATGAAAGAGAAGTCTATTTGAAAAAGAAAAAAAAAAGATATAGTCTTTCAGATCCCAATGGTCAAAGGTCAGTTTCATTGCGACACTACAATTTCCTGTAGAAAGAACTCTGGTCATTATTATTATGCTGTAACACAGAAAGGCATATAAAGTCATTCCAGATACCTTTTTGCTTTTCCTGACACACTGAACAAGAAAGCATGAAGACAGAAATAAAATAACTGCAAGCTAATTTCAAATCTGAATTGAATGTCAGCTCAGCGGTGAGATAGAAGCTATTCGAAAAATCTTTTTGGGGTTGAGAGTTGTACGGATCAAATTTTGAATTGGCCGGTTTTTCTGTACATTTTGTATACTGCAGTTTCCATTTCTATAGATTATTTCCATTTATTTATAAAGCTTACAGTCTTACAAATCAGTAGAAGAACAGGATGGTACATGCAATAAATGCTATATGTATAATTTTCAAAATTTTCTGTGTAGTGTGTGTGTACTGTGTGTGGAGCTTACACTGCACTCAGTTGATGAAAAAATTATTTCATATTTCCATATTTGTATGAAATCCCCATCCTTTGTTATCTGTTTGATGTGGCCTGCTAAGGGCCTCTGAGCTTTCTTTAGATCAGTGTAACAATGCACATTGTAATATGCCCCCTTTGTCAACTTAGTGTGGTGACAAGAGGAGTGTTTCTTGGGGGGACGAGAGTGGGAGAGGGTTGAACATAATCGCTTTGTTGCCGCGGTAACATGGAACATGATCCTGCAGTGAGAGTCTGTGAACAAGGTGACGGGTTCAGGAGCGCCGTAACACAAGAGCCCCAAGCTGTTACCTGTAGCCTGTTGGATCAGCAGCAAGGGGGGCAGCTGAACAGTGTCACAGCTATGTTCAGTTGCATTCATCCATGTTTACGTGGAAATTAGAAAATGATAGGACTTAATTTTTTTATTTTTTCTTCTAAAGCACACTCTAACCTTCTTAAATAAAAGTGCTGTATAAATATAAGTATAAGTATAGATATATAACTTTACTGCCATTACAATAAAACCAAAGAAGCCTGAGGTGATGACCCATAGAGTCTCATTCCTTCTCTTACCTCTTTCAACTGCATTATGTTCGGCAGAAAAAGTGTACCACATCATGGAATGAGGTGGCTTGGACAAGGAGAGCAAAGTACCGATGTTTCCTGTTTACAGTTAGCCTTGCTTATATACCTGATCAAAGGCCAAGCGTTGGCATGATGGGACTGGAAGTGTCTGGTCTGTACTGGTGCTGTATCCGAGCAGCTGTACCAGAGCCCCTCACCCTGGGCAAGTGCCAAAGGAGGGGCTCTGTTATCTCTCAGCTGTAAGCACTTTATTCTGGGGATTAAGATCACTATTCCAAGACATAGTAATAAGATGCAACTGCTGCGCTTCATCTTTTACTGACGGCAGCATCTGCTCTGACTTTCCTACGATACGGAAGTCGAGGTCTAAAAATAAAGTTCATCCTAAAAAACTTGCAAGGCAGTTGCGTGATAGTTGTAAGATGGAACATTGTGAGAAGTGATAAGAAATACAAGCGAGTTTCCATAAGTGTATTTAAGCAGAGGGGCCACAGGAGTAACACTTTTTCAAAACAAATGTTTAAGCTAGCTGCTGATGGACTATATGTTTGACATACAGTAGGTCCTGTGTTTAAGTTCAGCAGTGAGTGAAATCACCTGTTAGGACACTTGACATTTATCACCAGTGCTTTGCAGCACAATCCATTACCCTGATTTGTCAGTCTGTGAATTGCATTTGGACTTTTACCATTTATGGCAATGTTTTTCCTTGTATAGTAATATGTAGGTGAGGTTAGACATTGTCAGACTTCTTGATCCTGTGCTGCATGTTTTGGTTGCAAGGGGGGGGGGGGCAGCCAATCACCTTTGACCTCCTTCATTTCAGAAATAGTCCCTTGGGATCGAGGTAGAGGGGGAGGGGACTGAAGATGCTGCTTAAGTGTACTCAATAAACACCATTTATCTGTTGGCCACATCTTCTCGCATGTGTGAAACTTCCATAATTCACTGACACTTAGCCCTTTTAGGGATGTTCTCACAAACTGGATTACGAGAATAGATTACATGTGGCTTTTCAGAGCATATACAAACATGTTAATGTTTGTATATATCTCATGATTTTGTGATTTTAGTTTTTTCTTCATACTGTTAAAAATAGCGCAGTTCCAAACTCAGTAGCACGAATGACAGTAACAATGTTTGACAAATATTCATGTATCGCTTGCCTTTTTATTTTTATCCAAGATTTATTACTGCACGACACAAATTTTATGTCTGACTCTTAAATCACTTTTGCAATTTTTGTAGGAAACCACAGATTTGTTTTTTTTTTTTGTTTGTTTTTTTTGCCAGGGGTTTGTGTGGTGGCACGTCAGTCACTCACATATCTCAATACTGTTGTTGTCTCTTTTGCCCTTTTTGCAAAGATCTGCTTGAATCAATTTGCAGCTGTGAAACAGAACAGCTCGTGGGGGAAGAGGCTTTTCACTGGAGGAGTAGAATGAGCTTCTGTGTGCCGCAGCAATAATATTTCAAGGCTGTTGTCCCCTGTGGTCATTAAGGGGTTCGGCCATTTTGTGCTAGCGAAGGTCAAGTCCATCTGGAGTGCTGTTTACATTCTGGGGAACCCTCGTCCACCGAATAGTGTCAGACATTCACGCTGGACATCACACGGTCCAGTCTGCATTCCAGCCAACCTACAAGACTTGGCATGTGAAGAATGTTTTATGTTCCATTTTAAAATGAGAGGGACAGACAAAAGAGCAGTTGGGTTGATTTTGCATTGTTGCACTTATTATGGTCTTCTGTGTGGTCATACAGAGTGTCTTTATTTTCTCCTTGTGTAACTGAGATGATGTTGTTACTGTACTGTATGCACACATAATGCATACATTGTATGTATTATGGAAAGTTCACATCTCTAAGTTGTAATGAAGGATCTCCAAACTTGTCAGACTGTGACAAAATGAACTAGAACTTGTTACTTTATTTAGACCTGACTATTTTTGAGTTTTTGACAATGTTGATACACATTGCATGATGTCACTCACAACAACTTTTTCCCTCCAGTGGAGGCCGTGATGGAGCACAGATGGCGTCTGTTAGTTGTCCGTGGACTTTTTCCTGTGCTAGTTTTTAGCCTTTATCACATTTTTCTTTATCTGTCCTTTAACTACCGGTCTCTGTGTTGTGTCATTTCTGCCAAACCAGACGAGCGCTGTCGTCATCGCTGCAGTGCACTGACTGCCAAAAAACATGCTGTGACAACTGTCCATAAAACTCACGCAAACCCCCGAGTGAGTTTACTTACCTTACAATGCACGCCAGTGTTAGATGAACAATTTTGAATACGCTGTTTTAACTAGCTAACTGCTGTCAAAGCCTAAGGCCTCAGTTGGCAAATGAGCTGCCAAGTTTGGTCTGGAGTCTGGACTGGATGGTCACCAGAGCCTCATCTGGCTTCACTTTAAGTTCTCTATGGGTTGAAATGCAGTGTAGCAGCTTTGGATTTGTCAGTGATCTCTTCTTCAGACTGTCTTTGTTGTCGAAAACTACACACCATCAGAGCTCCACTGCAAATTATTTAGTGTTTAGAGTTGTAAAAGCTGAGAAGAGACACTACAATGTCTATTGAAACTCCTTTATGAGAATGGCTTGATTGTTTAAAGCGCGATCAAGGAGCATATACCATGTCTCCTCTTCATGTGACTTTCTTTGTCGTAGCTAACCTTCAAATTGTACCTCAGGTTAATTTTTGCACAAAGCTTTAGTGCACGTGAATTTGATTTGCTTCATTATTTGCGCTGCTATTTGCTTGAACACATGCCTGTTTTGCTACAAACAACAGATTTAGTGTTTGAAACCCAGTGTTGGTGCAAACCATTTGCTGAATAGTCTTTCCAAATTGTTTGGGCTACGACCGTCACATTGCAGTCTGTGTACACAACACATGACATTCTGTTTGGTTTATTGACTACAGCACCTCCGAGTCCGTTAAACATCGCTGACGGCATTATTATCAGCAGAAGTGACAATAATTACAAGTAGGGTCACAGTGATTACAAGTAAGTTCTGATTCAAACCATCCATCGATAACAACAGTACTTATTTTAGTGTGGCCGCTTGGATGGTCTGTCTTTCTTATGGTTGTTACTCAGTGCACAACTGGTTTTATTAGTAGTTGCTCTGCAAACAGCTACCCACAGGGAGTAATGGGAAGCTCAGATTGAAACAATAAATGCACATAACATGAATACGCAAAGTGAAGTCAAAACAATAGGCTGGTGTGTTTTTAATTACAGCACACACGGAGAACTGATCAACAGAAGGTGGATTGGGAAAAAAAAATTGTGACAGTCACAGTCATTATTTAAAAGCACAAGTGTATTCAAACACTCTTTGTCATCAGACTGATGGTTGCACAAAACAGGCGATTTGAGAAATGTCTATGATATTTTAATGACCGATAAATTAATCAGATAAGAGTGCAAAAAAATGCAGAGCATAATGTAATGAAAACAATTGTAAGTTGTCAGTGTTACTTAAAAAAACAGGTTATTATCATTATTTTTTTTTTTTTTAAAGACTACTGTCGACATGCTACATATATTCCTCTAATCAACATGAGATCTTTGCACTCTGTACACAACTGGCTGTTATTCGCTGCTGTTTGACTGAATGTGTTTTGCTCAGCCTAATTCAATAATGTGCTTCCATTTGACAGCATGTACCTACTTGTGGGTGTGTGATAGTATTCATTAGGAAGGTTTGAGATCATGTTGTCCTGACTGACCATTGTTGTCAGCAGTGGTGGTCTGTGGTTTGCCAGCATGAATCAGTGGTCATCGGCTGACCACCAGCAAAAAAAAAAAGAACATTTAAATTTGTTGCATCATGGACCATTTTTACTTAAAGCATCTGCATATTCAGACAGCAGTGTATGACAAATGTGTTGTGACAGCCAAGTTTAAATATAATCACCCGTGAGCAGATGCTTAGTCCTGACAATTGTACCTATTCACTCACAACTGCTGCAAGGAATCTCAGATGACCTTTTTCTGAGGTTGAATATCAGCATGCTTTGTGAACGCTGGTAAGCAAGCACTGGTCACGCAATCAAATCACTCCACAGAATAGACATTGCACTAGACACACACACACACACACACAGTCTTTGCCCCAGAGGGATAAGCCACATCATTGTGTACATCATCCAGTGCTGCACAATAAAATACACTTGATCTAATTATTTCATAGGTCTGGCTCAAACCACTGAGGGCATTTTACAATTACCTGATCATAAATATTAAATTTGGACTTGTGCATGCACTGAAAGAACAAGACAGAGAGCGTGCCGCTAGAAGGAGCACCTCCCTTCCTCCATCCGCTCCTCTCCCACCCTTCCACAGAAGCAGCCTATGATGTAATGTTCCTGCTGCTGGTAGAGCAACCCCCTCTCCTGCCTTTTTTTTATATATATATTTTTCCCCTCCCCTTCTGACTTGCTGCTGCTGCTGCTCTAGCTGGTGGTGATAGTGGTGGTGGTTGTGTGCGTGCGGTGCCGGTTCAGCTGCATCCCTGGGCATCTCTCGGGATCCATGCAGAGCTTCTTTTCCTCTGTCACCAGTCGACGGAGAGCCACTCCTACTCAGCACCGCAAGACCTTGTCCTCTGCTGATAAAAGGTAATTGTTCTGGCTCATGACAAAACAAAAAAATAAAATTATTTGTATAAAGAGAAGAAGAAAAAGGGGAGAGTAGAGAAGCATGAGAGAGAGAGAGAGAGTGAAACGGGGAGTGATAGACAGAAAGCTGACTGAGTGTCCAGTTTACTGCTGAGTAAATTGCTCTGGTTGTTGAAAGCTTCTTGTCACCACGGCGCTGGATTCCATGGCAATTGCTCGCTCAGTGTGTGTGCATGTACTGTAGTATTGTGTTGGTTTCCATGGCAAAGATGAGATGGATCCCTGTGCTGGCTCAGGTGTAATTCAGCATTTGCTGCAGAAAGGGAGCTACAATTACGCATGAAGTGATTTCTCATCTTCTGCACATATTTTCATTCTATTTATTTATTTAACATTTTTGGTGAAGGTTTACTTTTTATTTTTTTCTTGTGCACTTATCAGGTTTTTCAGGAGATCATGGCTCTACTGTACTTTTTGATTCCTGTAAAAAAAAATATGAATCACATTGATAATTACTTCTTCTACTTCCATAGAACATATGTCTCACTTTGATTTGTCTGCAGTACAAAAACTGGGCGTGTACAATGAAAGTCATGTAGCTGAGATGAATGATGCGGAGGCTGCTATCTGCATGCAGATTTTTTACTGCTTCAGAATTTAACAGTGATTTACGGTGTGTTACGTAGACGCTGAGCCAAACATTTTTCTTTTTTCATCACCGCCTTTTCACGGGATGTGTAGTTCCAGCACAGGATCACAGTGGATTGGCACAGTAGGTGATTTTTTTCAGGAGTTGCTTAACCTTAACTATGCAATGCTAAGTTAATATTTTATACCTTGTCTGCCCCACATGTTGATGACCTTATAACTAATTCAACCTCAGGATTTTCTCTGTGCTTGAGTCATCATTCAAAGCACTCCCTTTATTCTTATGCTATCATTCATCTCATCAGGTCGTTTCCTTTTGCACTCACTTCAGCTTGATGAACTAACGCATCTCCAAATCACAGTCTCATTAGCTATTTGAGATCAGGAGCGACTCTGGAAAAAGGTGCCTGCTTGGATAAAGTAGCAAGAAACCCTCTCATACTTATTATTTTCCAAAAACGAAGGGGTAATTTTTACAGGAAGGGGAATCTGTCTTTCAGATCTGTCGTAAACTGCGTATTGTCCTCGGGGCCATGATTCTTCATTTGCTGAATAATGGGGTGTCGAGCCACAGTGAAGATGTAAATAGGGGACAGGGGAAATTGAAAGCAGTCTACTCCTTTTGGTATTTTCACCTTTGTTGGTGTCTCTTGAAAGAAAGGTCAACATCACCAAGAGCTATACTTTCAGTTTTTTAGTTAAATTTAAATGTGGGACTTAAGAATAATTCACACTTATTTTAAGGCTTTTTGTCTGTATAAACATAATGGGAATATAAAATGGTAAATCTGCTCTTTGACCAGTTTAGACCATTTTAGAGGTAATTTATTCTCTCAAATTCTCATAAATAAGAACATCAAACCGGAGTTGTTTTTTTTTTAGTTGAACATTTTCATTGATTTTCATAAATTATTAGGTTATGCAAGAGTTGACTCTTTCGTGTTGTCTTAAAAAAATATGTATTAATCTGAGAAATTGACTGAATTGAAGCTGATAACTGTGCTCTTTTCTTATTTTATGCAAATATGACATTTTGGAGCCATGTAGTTTTCAAATGACCATGAAAACAGACTAAATAAATAGATTAAGCTTGGAGAATTCATGCTTTTTGGGAGGAGCACTTTATAGTTCAAGACGGATAATAATTACACAGCCGTCGTGCTTATTGATTTTCAACTTTGCCTATGTTGACTTCATGTAACAGAGATATTATATGGAAATCTATCACAGTATAAACAGTACAGTTAAATCCCTTATTGGCTGACAAATTTCTATAGACTGACATATATGAGGTTTTATTGTCTCACCCTTGACTTTATATCATGAGTTCTTGGAATCATATAGACTATTTTTGACCAGAGAATCAAAATTCCTGGCCATGAGGAGGGCAAATTGCTTGATGCCCCCTATGCTGAATGGAGCAGGACATGGTTTTTCCTGTATGTGGCTTAGAGGTGTGTACTGTATGTGAGGGGGCGGGGTCTCGGGTTAGAAATGACGGAAAAACTGAGTTGCTGCAATGAACACAGAGGGCCACCTGAGGAGCATCCGAGCTGTTCCTCTTGCTCTGTCTGTTGAATTTCGAGCAGGCTTTACTTGCTTTTGTGTTGCACCATTGGCTCTGGTTTGACACACTGTTAATTCAGTAAATAGTTTAGCAGTCAAAACTATAAACCGCAAAACATATTTATTTTAATTAAAGATATATATACATATAAAAAAAAAAACAATTGCAGGGAAAGCTATCTTGTAAAAATGTGAGCAACTGCAATTTCCCAGTCTGGGATAAATAAAGTATCTATCTATCTATCTATCTATCTAACCACAAGACAGCATGATGTGAAAGTCATGTGAACAGTCGAGAGATTTAGTGGACATGTGACAAGTATTGCTGAGAACACCAGTGGTGGTTTCTGAGGAGTGACTAATAGATAGGATGGTGACATAGAGAAAATGAGCATGTTTGCAACAGCCTAATGAAAGGACCAGCAGTGAGTCACTTAGATGGCTGAAAAGCTCTCACACACACCCCAGGGACTGTTCACTGGCATCACCTCCCTGCCAGAGGGCACTCATCCCACAAACCCTCTCTGCTGGAGAGCTACAGCGTCAGAGGTGTTGGAGTAATGCCTTTGGTTGTCATGCGAAGCCATCGCAGAACAACTTTTTTTTTTAATTATTATTATTATAATTTGTTTTATTTATTTTTTTTGCCAAACAGACAAACCACAGCATGAAAAGACTCAACACCCCTCAGAAAGCAGATCATCTGAGAAGAGCATGATTGATCATATGCTAGTTTTGTTACACACCGTCCTACGTGCTGAACCAGTTACCACTCAATGCCTGAATGAGTCACTCGGTTGTGGGTCACACTGCAATCTCAGCTGCTGTTTTTTCCGGGAAGCTCCTTCACCTTTTTTCCAAAAAGGAAAGATGAGAATTGTTTCACATTGAGATTAAGATGAGGTGTTTGTTCAAAGAATAATAAGACAAATTGTGATTTTACAAATATTTAAGGTGGAGCTTTAAATAATATCTCAATTATTTCCTTCTCTACTTTATTTTTTATTATGTTTATGAAAATGTCTGAAAAAATGTCTTAGGCTGAAGGTGATCCAATCCAATGGCTGGTTTGAATGTCCATCTCTCCAATACCTAAGATAACTCAGGTTATCATCCTTTGAGCCACACTAAAGCAACAAATACTCACATTCAAGAAGCCGGAATGAAAAAATGTTTGGAATATGTACTTGAAAGTTCTCTAAAGTGATAAATTCATCATAAAAAAATATTTTTTTTCTATAAATAATCACAAAGTTTTAGTTCTACTAAAAAATGATGATGGTCAGCAGTGTGGGTAGTCAAGTGGTTAGTGTGCATGTAATTGTAGTGTTCAGGGTTTGAATCTGAACAAGGTCATTCCCCACTCGCTCCCCCAGTTTCCTGTTGGCCTCCCTGCCAATTACTGTCTGGAATAAAGTCATAAAAAGCCCCAAAAATACATTCTTAAAAATTATGATGGTTAAGGACATCCAAAGTGTAAGATAGGTAAATATCGGACAAGTTATATTTTCTATATAGATTTTTATGGTCTCATCGGATCGATTACGACCAACTTTCTGGTCTGACCTCACAAAAATTGCAGATCCAAATGTTTCCAAAGATACTAACTATGCTGATGAAATAAGAATTGAAAATTTTCATTTGATAGTAGATTGTGACTGTTGCGTTTGAATCCAGAAAAGATGGTGTGTGTGGTCCAGTGTGTGTGTAAAAATCTTAATGTTATCAAAAGATAAAAAAGTGGCACTTGACTAGACTTTAAGTGTTCCCCTCAGTGTAAACATCATATAGATGTCATGAATAGTTGGAAGAAGCTGACACTGTCAGTGTGGAATACTGACAAAAAGCTTCTTGGCAGTCAAAAAGCTGCACCCTACTTCCATCCAATATGCAAATAATGACACTTAAGCATCAGGTTTTAACAGCGACCCGGTTTACGTTTAGACTGAGGCTGAGAAATCAGGCCAAAGGGCAAATATAAGTGGTGGACAAAGGGAGGCTGAAATTATAAGTTATGACTCTGGTTGCTGTTTTGCATTAGAGCTCTTTTAGTAGATGTAGTGGGATTTTTGTTTTGACCTCACTGAACAGATGCTTGAAATACGTGCAGACCGTGACCCCACTGTGCACTCTGAAACAGCATCTAAGATGCACAGCAATGTTTTTGCTAAAGGGTGAAACACTTTTCACTCCTCGATCAATCAATTCAGGACAGGAAAGGATTTAGAGGTGTTGATCTTTCCTCTTAGAGAAAAAGTAAAAAGGTTTTTGCTCTTCCAGGGGGAAGCACTTTACTCTCACAACACCATATGTCACCTGACCTCAGCATGGAACATGTTATCTTCAATTGTGCATAAGATTTTCTGTAACTGATGATCCATGCTGCTAAGATAAAGTTACACAATGAAAAGGAAGTGAGCAAAGTTGATCTTCATCTTGTCATATCTTCCCAGCGAGGGATCATAAAATTACAATGTTTCAACACATTGGTTGACTGTTGTGTTAACACATGCCAGCAGTAAAGTCATGATTCATCTCCATGAGAAAGACAAACAGTGTAACACCTGAAAGTAGAAGCTGAGCGTTAGGTCCCAGGGTTGATCAGCTGTCTTCAGTGCCTCTGTCAGCCTCTATGCCTTATAAGTAGCCTAATGCTGTTATCTGCCCTGTTTCTATTAAGCTAATATGAGAAACACGAGGGCTTAACGCTGTGCTGTAATTTCTGGATTGTTGCTCATTTGTAAAGACTTATCTTACAGCACTTCTGCCTGCTTTGCGTGAAACATGCTGCAAAGAAAAGAAAGATCAAACTCACACTTTCATGTGGCCCCCATGAATCACCAAAGCTCACAGTGCTGCACTTTTGTAACCATGCTATCATGGACTCTAAACATTCAAAGCAATGCAAAAACAGCACTTCTCATAAATTGTTTCTGATGAAATCCCTCCCTACATATTCATGGATAACTCTCACCTGTAGGTTTCAGATGACATCTTTCCCTTTCATAAAGTTTTCATTTTCAAACAAACAAACAAACAAACAAACAAAAAGAAACAAAAAACAACCCATCATTATTTCTTATTTAACCATTAATAACTGTAACGACGTATATATGAGTGTTGCAGTTGTAACTGGTGGGCTGTGCTTTGTGTAGTAGTCATGGACTCGTGGAGAGGGTAGACAATGAAAAGAGACATTTTGAGAACAGCAGCATTATCAGGGTCACAAGTACAGAAGAAGGCCAGTCTTCTGCTGGTTGACTGGTCGGAGCCACAAGTTTAGATGCTTGCCAGCGGTATCCTTTATGCCCACGGATTGTTTACAAAAGGTCGTCTGCATAGCAGTAGTCTGGAGGGGGGGGGGTTGGTTGACCTAGGCTGCAAATAAGACATCCAGTGAGCATCTAGGCTGTGGCTGAAGAACGTCTCAGGTGACATTCAGATCCTAACGCCTCAAACCTGGCAACGCGTCTCCCTCCTTAGCAGTTGCTTATGGTGTATAATTAGCATATGCTATTTTAGAAACAGGCCTCCCCTTCTCAACACATCCACTATGTCACACTTTTCTCTATTAATCCTGGAAATATTTTTGGAGAAGCATGTGAAGCTATTTGGTAACACTTCTTCACAAGCAAGCGTTTTTAAATAATTTGCTGTTTGCTCGTTAACATATTGTCAAAAACCCTAACCTTAACACTTTCCTATACAGTTGCTTCTTTTCCTGTTCCTTTTTAATTATAATGATTATTTGAGTAAAGGCTAACTGCTCTAAATGTGCAGAGCAGTACGAGGTCACAGGAAGTGAGTGTTCCCTTTACAATTCATGAAGCAGCCCCTTTTGAGACGTCCCTGCATTCACCTCTGCTGTATTTTCGGTGGCATGGCCTGAAAACTTCTGTCCTTGCAAGTGTTGTTTCTACTGTTTCTCCAGATTTCAGACACACACACACATCCTTGTTGATTTAGAACAGATAGATTAGGTTGGTCTTCCGGTAGCTTGAAGTTACTGCTAATTGCAATCATTAAAGACAGAGTTTGTCTTTATATGGGTGCAAGCAGCTGGCTGACAGGCTAACATCTGCAGTCCATAACAAGGGAACCAACTCCCAGGAGAGCTAAAAAAAAAAAAAAAAAAAAGCTCTCAGGCTACATTCAGAGCAATTAGGCCTCCATCTCATTTAATGGCAGCTCACATAAATTCAGCCACATCATGCCGCACCACATAAATGTTTTCCTTGCGTAACTTTAGTATAATGATTCGGAATGAGGTGGCACTCAGTCCTCAAAAGTGCCCAGTCAACAGTCTTATGACCAGAAATTCCAGAAAATCACAGGGCACATTGGATTACGAGTTGAAGCTAATTAGTTTCGGGGAAACAAGACCTGCTCTTCTCCTATAAAACTGTAAAACACTCCGTTAGCAATCCACAATATGCAAAAAGAAATAAACAATACTGGTATTTTAACATTTACATGAGCGGTGCTGGTGAAAAATGAGTAAAGTTCATGGTGTCGAAATGAACCCCGCTTCCACTCCCTTCCACTCCCTCGTCTCTCCCTTTCCACCCTCTCTCTCCCTCTCTGACAGTGTGTGAAGGGAGGAGCTCCAGTGTGTGGAGTAGCCAGAGGCAGGCTGTGGGACGACACTGTGTCAGATAGAGGGAGCGTTAGGACCTGTGGACTTGGAGCTGTCAGCTATTTGTGCGTTAAACTCTGTTGTTCGTATGGATTTTCTTCTGACACTTCCTGGAGGAGTTATCAGTCTGTCTGTGTCACCTCAAGGAAACCTTTTTTAGAACCAAAGGACGTTTCTGTGTCACAGCAGAGCGGAACAGAGCGCAAGTACTGCTCCTGCAGAGATTATATCCTTGTGTTCATTAACTGTGTGGTGCTTCATGAATCATTGATGTGAGTACGCTGCAGTTCTGGTTACCTATTGAAATGATACCAGGATAACCTGTCATTTTCTACTTAGAGAAGTACAAACGTTTGATGAATGAGCCTGTGTTGAGGTTGTTGTTAGTTTCTCTATTTTAAAGGGAAAAGTGGGTGTGAGCTGACACGAAACAGCCCTCCTTCCTCCCAGTAGGTCTTTATCGCAAGGTGATAGCTTGGCAAGGGGGTCATTAAAGATCCAGTCTGAGTGCAAGCACATGTTTGTGTGTGTGTGCGTGTTCGTCTTGAGTTTGTCTTTGTGGGTCATTGCGCATGTGTAGGAGTTACCCTTGCATTATGAGATGGTGGACTCATTTCTGTGGAAACACAGTTATTTACCTGGGTGTGTTTGTATTCTAAGGTTCGCTGGCTTGTACGTGAAAAAAAAAAAAAAAAAAACGGTTGATGACTCTTCCTGCTGAAAAACAACTCATCAGCAGGGAGCCTGTGACTGGAAGTGGGGCCTCTTTTCCACTGATAGGAGTTAGGGCAGATAGGGCAGACAGTGCACACACATCCTCACACGGTCTGCAAACTTTGTGTGAACTCAGAGGAGTTTGGAAAAAGCTGACAAGCAAGAACCCACATATAAGCATCTACACAAAGTCTTAATTGTATCAGTTTGCTTGGCTGTGACAGTTGAGATCCAGCCAGGTCAAATAGTTGAGGTATTTTTGTGTTATGACACAGGTTAGGGGTTGATGTGATTGCTGGCTGCAACACAGAAGCATCAGGTGCTATTGTGTGAAACTCTGATCTCTCACCCACATGCTGCTGGCAGCACAATGAAAACTAATGCCAAATGGCCAGATGTGGGTGGTGGTTAATAAAAGGAACCAGAAATGGAAATGATTCTTGAAAGTCAAAGTGGAGTTCCACCTAGATTTTTATTTAATCTTCATCTTCACTTTTGAATGCGAAGCAGGAAGTAAAAGCTGTATTATTTACATTTTTTAATAATTAAATATCGTTTCTGACGTTTTTTAATACGTGAAAAAAACCCTTGAATTGAATCTAGTCCTGCTCTTTAATGAAAAAACTACAAATGAATACTAAAATATTGCTAATTTCAAATGATTTATCTCTTTATGTCTTTCTCTTCCGGTGAAGTTCATTCTCAAAGTGTGCAGAAGAGGTTTTCAAGTTTGCGCTCTACAGCTGCGGAAATTATCACAACTGGCCTTCAGATTAGTTGTGACCTAACAAACTAATGCTTATCTGTACACAACTTGAACTCAGATTTAATGTAAGCAAATAAAACTTTGTCTCTTCAGCTGATTAATATGAAAACAGCCTCTCAGTGTGAAACTCTATGAATAATACAATTATGCACAGTGAAGGTCAAGCAAGTAAAGTATCGATAAGCAAAACAAATTTTGGAGCACAGGGGGACTCCAACTCTCTTGTGTCCTCTCGGCTTCTCAAGAGAAATAGCAATGTTACTGCCATCTTCTATGGTCTCAGGACAGCTTGATTTCCCTCTCAAAAGCCAGTCCATCTGAGTCTGTCCAGTGTGTACCAACAAGGCAGCTGGGCACGAGAGATAACCCTCCCAAACCCGAATGGTCAACAAACACCCAGCAGTACTGGCATAAATGGGCGCTTTCATGAATTTTTGAGACTGGTTGCTTATTCCACAAGAAGGTGGAATATAATCAGCTGTGCTATCTCATTTGTGACAGAGAGTTTTTGTTGTGTATGGAGATTTATCCGTCTGCCGTAGGAGAAGAGACTGTCTGTACTGACCTTGGTCTGTTGTTTTCTTTTGGTTTGATCCACAAAGAAAACAGCTGGCAGTAGCATTCTGGATACCAACAGCCTTGACAATGAACTGACTGTATGATGCTGTCAGAAGGGCCTTGTTGGTATAGCTCGGTGCCTGTTATATCAATACCTCGAATGCAGACCTCTAAACCAAATATATATATTTTAGAACATTGCGATGGTTTCTTGCAGTGAAAGCCTGAATATGACTGTTGCCGTCTGACTTGCACGCTGTGTGTTCCCATGCAGCTTGAACATGTATTTGATGCAGGGCTGTTCTACATTAAGTCTGTTGAAAGGAACATAATCTAAAGGATAAAATTATGCCTCTGTGTCGTGCAGCTCAAAGCAGAGTGCAACCTGTTGCGCATTAGTAAATCTGTTCAGAGGAGTGAAGACAAAGAAGAAATAAATAACACTGTTTTATCACAGCTTCATCTCCAATGCTGCCCCCATATGCACATGTTTCCATTTTGTCAGCATATCCCAAGGGCATTTTCTCAGCATCGGGCTACTCTGACGCGTCTCCTTCTGTTTATGTAGTTGGGTTGGCTGTGTCGCTGTCATCGTGTGTTTGAGGGAGAGAGATTTTCCCTTTAGATTTTCTCCTAATGCGCTGTTTTCCCCTCACCATGGTTTGGTTTCACAAATTTCACAAAATTCACACCAAGATTCAGCTGCATGCACTTACAAGCCGAAACGCACGGCTCTGAATTAGATCACAGTTTGGACTGTGTGGTTGTTTCTTTTTCGTGAAATTCCGAGTTTGTTTTTAAGCCTCCCTTCCTCATACCATAATATTCATTCAGTTTTCAAACTTATGTTTACAGTAGCACAAAATAGACGTTTGGATGAAACAGCTATTGTCACTTTGAATTTGAGGATCTGTCCTGAGTTACACTGGAAATAGTGTTTATGTTTCTTTGACCAAATATTATCACCACTAAGTTTTGTCTCGGGGCTTTCAAGCATAAAACATTATCTTCATCAGAACATGAAGTTTGCCAAGATGTCCTGGAATCCCAGATAATTTTTCCTTTTCAAATAACTTTCAGTAACTTTCAGTTTTGTTTTGTTTTTGTTTTCTTACCTTGAAAGCTAAGATTCAGTGATCATTTGGAAAAAGTAGTTGACCACAAAGTCCATTTAGTTATTTAATCACATTGCATTATCCTCAGGTCAGATGATGTGATCTTACTCATTTCAGGAAACCTGCTTGTGCTGCATAAATGTGTGAGAAAAGGCTTAATAGCAGAGGAACAGGAGGGGTGAGGTCTGCAGTGGTCAGCCACTTGTAACCTAAAGGTTAAACACTGGCCTTCAGGGAGTCCTGTTACTGTGTACTCACTGATGGGAACTCTGCAAACATGCATTCTGAGAGCACAGCGGGATCCTCTGTTTATTCCCACTCCAGCACCGTGCCACGATGTGGGAAATGACTGTGAACGTGGAACATGGCCAGATCCCTGTATTTGCTGTTGTATCTTAGAGGTCCACACAGCTGCTTTTTAACCCGTATGAAGCATGTATCAACAACAAACGTCACGAGTGTATGAAGGGCCTTGCCTTGTTCTACCAGGGCATTATTTTAACTCGACACAAATCTGTGAAAATGCTTTGCAAGGCCACGTGGATTATGTTTACACATATGCCAGTGCTTCTTATGTGCTGGTGTGAGAATCGTCTTGTGTGCTTTTCTGGGTGTGTTTCCACCTCCCTTCACCATACACCTGTTTCTCTTGCATGTTACGTGTTCAATAATACATTTCTATTTTGATCCTCAAATACATCTAAGATAACATCTGAGCTGAGAGAAGTCTTTAAGGTTGTACGTCTACAAATCACACATCAGGTTTTTGTTAGCGGTCAGATGCTTTTGTGCTCCTGACGTGAGTATGAGAGTTGGCCAGATTAATGGGATCACACTTCAATCAAACCTTGTTTAGCTGTCTGTTCGTCCCCCCTCGCTGTGATTTGATATCTCAGAGTGTTCTAGGTTGTGCCCTTTACTTTGGTAATGGTGCTGTTGACCCCTTCAGACATTCCTGCTGTAACTTGCAAGCCTCTAATTACTTCACTGTAAACAAGCTGTACCTTCTTTTGATATTAATACTCATTGCTGGTTATTACTAAGAGGTAGCGTGCAGTATGATATTTCTGCTTGCGGTTGGCTCAGCTGATTTATTTATGATACACATCAGTGGTCCAAATCTTTTCAGTCTTCCGACTGGTTATTCTTCTCTAACTTTGAATGACAGCGGTGTTTTTCAGTCACTCATCCTCTTTGAAAGTTATGAATGGGAAATTTGCAAAGGGTGACAGGGAGGGGAATCGGTGCTGTGTTTCGTCATTTCATGCTCTGCTAAAAACCATAAACACTGCAATGGGGGGTGGGGGTGGGGGTGGGGCTGGAGGTGAGCTACAACCCTGACTTAACTGGTCTGGAAGTATGTAATGCAGCCTGCTGTGTTTTCTGCTTCGTGTGTGATGGAGTCCAGTGCTGGAATGTGATGCACTTGGCTTTGGGGCACAGGGGTCAGTGTTGGAAACTCCCTCTGCCCTACGTCTTTCTGATGTTGGGGGGGGGCTCTGTCCAGATATTTTTGGACGCAGCCCACTCTCTCACTCAAACTACTTTCTGAAATCAAAAATCTGATAGGTAAACCTACTTCAAACTGCAATTGGCCGGTTGAGCTGAATTAAGAAAGTAAGCAAGATTTTGTAGCATGCTTATTTGCAATGACAACAATAACTGAACCAAACTAAAAGCTAAATCCATATTTGATTATTTCTCCCTGGCTTTTCTTGATATCCACACAGCTGTTTACATTCCTTTCGATGTGTGCAAACATCATGGATATGTGTACAGTAGTGGCAAAATGATACTGTTTTCTTTTTAAAATGCTGTACAGACAGATGCCTTTTTTGACATTGTAACATAATCTGTTTCCCTCAGTGTGTTATGCCTCTAGTCCAAGAGATGGAAATAGAGATAGAGGGTTAAATGGAACAGAGACCACAGGACATCAGCAGACTAAAAGCTTCCTGTGGCAGAACAGAGTGTAAGCCAGACCTGGCAGACAGGCTGGCAGGGCAGATGTTTTCGGTGAGAGGCACAGTAGATAGCACCATCTGAATAATTCATCAGATTGGATTGAAGATGTGATATATAAAGACACTGCACATAAGCCATCTTATGGCCTTTTTCAGCGCTTTTTGTCCAGCGTGAGGGACTGCAGGGCTCAGATCCCCTGCATTCCTGCTTTCTCTCTGGCAGTTATCCACCGGAGTCTGGGCAGTGGAGGAGACAGTTATAGATGTGCTGGCTCTGGGTCCAGCAAGGCCTTCAGACATCTGGAGGGGATGAAGCTGTTCAGCATGCAGGTGCAGTTTAAGCTCACAGGAACTCACACGGTTGATGTATTTTTCTCCCCCGATATGACCATTTATTTATTTATTTATTTATTTTTATTATTTTTTTTAGCCATGGTCAGTGCTTTTTACTCGGGTGACAATCAGTAAATGTCTCCCGGTAATACAAATGCATGCTATCTTGTCCACTTCGAGAAGGATCTGTGCTGTGTCTCACATAGTGGGAAGATTCTCAGCCTTTCCAGTCAGGGTTATCCAAGAAGGGCTGAAGCCAGAGTAACTGTGCTTAATTGTTTTTTGTGTTTAATCAGCCTTTGGCCAGCCAAGAGGCTATTTCAGAATAACTTTGGAAATACCCAGAAGTTTTCCTTTCCAGTAAAACTCCAGATTTCTTCCACATTTCTTGCCAAGACACTACACTTTTCTGACTAATTTCTGAATAAATACTACGAAAGCTTACTTTGTTAAACGCAGCGTATTTATATTTTTTGCCAATGAAGAGAAATATATTCTGCTCTGGATTCCTGCAGGTGAGGTTGTCTGCTTTCCCTTGCGTTGAGTCTGTAATAGGGGCAAAACAGAAACCCTGTTTATTCTGTTCCTGCTCATGGATCAAATCATTGACCTTAGAACTTATAGTTTATAAATAATGCGATGAATCACTTAGTAACGTCACAGCACACAGGAAGCAGAGCAGCCTCTTGTACTTCTCAAGCAGAGAAGATGATTGGTAACATAAAAATTTTGTGTTTTGTTTAACCACTTAATCTTATTTTAACTGGATGTTACAGACCATAAATTGGACATTATCTTGTTTACAAGAAAATATGTCTCATGTTTTTGATAACAGGCTTTTTCTTTTTTTCTTTTTTTTTCATTTGGTTGTTTTTTTATCTTTGCCAGCAACTAGATGATTAAGTCAAAGAGTTGACTTCTCATTGTCTGTAGTATTTCATAATGAATTAATCACATCATTGTCTGGGTGGTTGCAACATCGCTGACCAGCCCTCATGACTGTTCTGTCTTGGGAAGAAAGAGTTGTGAAGATGTCTCAGGACATGATATCTTTGGGAAGAGGCTCACCTTTCTAGTAACAGCTCATTTCACCTCCATCTCTCCATGACATCAGCTCCCTCCTACACGCATCCAGCTGTGGGGCCGTGGTGCTGTATGAACGTGTCAGGACTTTCATCTTAGACGTGCTCCAGTATGCGTTTGTACCACAAACAAAGAGGCGCATGAAATTTAAGGGTCCCATCTGAGTTAAAAAGGCCACTCTCTTTTAACTCGCTGATGGGAACAATTTGGCTTGAAATGTGATTTAGGCTTGCTAAATTGTTGTTCTTTGTTATTATTAACTTTTTTTTTTTTTTTAGAATAGACTCATTTATGCCATTTGCACTGTGATTAACAAATCACGTGATATAATATGTCTGCCTGTATACCTGTAGCCAAGAACACTGAACTCTGTCATCTGATAGGTTGCTAATCCCCTTATTATGCTTGTCTGACTAAATAAAGCAGTCACTTAGCCATTAAATCATCTACTCCTGGGTTCAGCGTGGGCCCCATAATTTCGCTGTGTGTTCGGCTGGTTACAGTGAGACTGAAAGGGGAAAGGGGCTTGGGGAAAATGTGAGGCATAAACATTAAATTAGAGCTAAACAGAGCAGCACTAGCTGGAAAAAATCGCCTTTGAGTGACTGCATTAGCATGGTCTGCAGGGCGATACTCTTGAGTGACAAGAGCTCATCTCCTCCATACAGCTGACCAAACCGGTTGCCCTCATAGGTCAAATCTGGTCGTCTAGGATGTTTAATGTCAATGATTGGAATTTACCCCAAATATCATGGTGCTAAAGGATTCACAAGATGGCTTGCATGGCTGGGATACCAAGGCCTAAGCGATTCTTGAGGACTTGGAACGAGGAATGTGAAGCCTATTATTGATCTTTACTAAGTGAGGTCACGGCAAGTGGGGGGCAGCTGCTCTGCTCTCAGACCCCACATAAAGAGGACAGCCTTCCCCCTCAAAGATATTTTAATGCGTTCAATCCGCTAAATAAAGAGGTCAAATAGGGAGGATTTCACTTGACTGGTGCGTGATATCAAAGCTGTGGCCAGAGATGAAAAGTAGATACACCTATGCAACCACACACGTAACAAAACGAATGTCGGGAACATCTTTGTTGCCTCAGGACCAATTGTTTACTGTTTGTATCTCTTGAATTTGAGGGTATCAGACAGCTGATCTTTGCATTCTTAAGTCTCCAAATTCCTTCAAAGCATTCACATACCAACTGCATCCATCCAAAGATCTTAGATCCTGCCGAATTCGTGAAAGGTGACTCCTCCACAGTCAACAGCATTGCAGATTTGATGACTTGAATTAAAGTTTTCTGTAATCATCAAACTGATAATTTGTTCATAATTACGAATAAAACATGTGCTAAAAATTTCACTCTGCTCCCTTTAGTATGCATTCCTCAACCTAGAACATCATAAATAAAGGGTCACTTAGCACACAGCTGGATTAGCCTTTAACCAGATCTCACAGGGGTTATTTCAAATTGGCTGGTGAGTGAACATGAACCTGATTACACCACCTCAGATGAATGCAGGACTCCCTGGGCTCTCATTGAACTTTAAGATTAAACAACATGACCGCTGCTCTGGTAATGTCAATTTATGTCCTTAATTATCTGCTGAAATCGCAATTTATAGCTTTGTGTTTCATTTGCACACTTGACACTTTGTTGAATTATCCATTCACAAGGTCTGAGTGGTTTCAAGAGTGAGTAAAATACATCATCAACATCTTGTTAACCATAGTTCTTCCCATGGTAGGATCCCTTTAACTCAAGGAATTTTAACTGTTGTTTTCCTGAGGTTTAGTGACACTATCCAAGATTCCTAACTGCAGAAACTATGCTCTTTTTAAACAATTATTGAATGGAAATTTGTTGCGTTAGTTGAAAATTAGTTTGACTGAAAATAAGACTTTGTCAAGTTCCTAGTGAAGAAGGTACGAAGCTCGCTCTCTGTATAGAAAGCAATAAATTTTATGAGCCTGACCGTGAGAAACGTAGAACATCTTGGGGGTTATGACGTTTCGGTGACTCAGAAACTCTAAAGATGTCTTGAAGGTGGATTTGGGGTATTCGTCGTTATGACCATGTGGAGAAGTGGACCTTCTGAGCCTTTTATCGGACTCACACAGTGATGGATGTGTTCGATTCTTTGCCCAATGACCTACAACCTCGGCTTCTGCCTAAGCCTCTAAGCTACTGGAATGCGTGCAGCTTCGTGCTGCAGACATCAAGAGAGAACTGCTACGCCGCTTTGTTCGCGGCCTTTCATGGATGACACACCAGCCTAATCAATTTCAAGGAGGATAAATATTTCAGTGCACTGTTGGCGATTCAATGGTCCACAAATTTTACAGGTGCAGCAAATATTAATGCAGCACGTTTTCTTGCGTTCAGTCAAATTGCCCACAAGATCTAGTTTTAGTCAGAATACTCCATTAGGCTGTTGGAGCTCTGCAACCTTGTCTCAAAGATTCTTTCAGCAAAGTCTAGTTCAGTGTAGTTGTTGTTATCATTAAGTTTTGTTGTTGTTGTTGTTGTATTTATTCAAATGTAAAATTCTGGCAAAATCTTAGCTGGTGTTTATGCAATGATTAATTTCAGTTTTGCACCTTCAGTGATTGTTCTTTTAAGCAAATTCAATTATGCTTAAATGATTCTAGTGTTTAATATTTACCTTTCAACTTTCATATTTGCATTTAAACAGCAATCTCGGTGTGCTATCGGTTTATCATAGACTTATCTGTTTTAACAAATTAAGCTTCTGAAGGTAAACAAGGACAGGCTAGATAGAGGAACTGAAATCAATGCGGTGTTATCAGCCCTTGCCCTATCAGGGTCAATATATCACTCCTGTAAGTGCAGACAGTAATATATGGCAAACAAGTGTAGACATCATCTAGAATGGGAGTGAGTGTTTCAACAGGCCTGACCTACTTACTGCAGCCAGAGCTGAAACTGCTCCTTACCTGTGTCTGGCAGACGCCATCTCCCCTCATAAAAACACAGGCCTCGATATGTAAAACAGTGCAGCAGACAATATTATACTGTATATTTTTATTCTTCTCATAAACCCGTCCTTGACAAATTTTCTGCTTATGCTGGGGTGTGCTGCATATGGTCAGACTTTCTTTGGCTGGACTTGACTGTTACACAAGCTATTATCAAGTGACGACTGTATGTGACACCAAAGTTTCCACTGATGGCACATACTGTCTTAAAACCACAAAGGATCAGTGCACTGGGATTATACCCACTTAAATTGAGGAGCAGTACTGAGTCAGGTCAGGCCATATGTGAGTGCTGGTTACCAGAGTTTGCAGAGGTTTCAGTCACTTGATAACTTAGTATCAACCCAACTTTACAAAAGGAGTGAACTGACCATCCACTCTTAAAGCAGTAGCGCCACGTGTGGAGCAGGAACGAGAAGGAAAGACATTTCCAGATTGTCATATTATTGTGAGGCTTCATATGTGCAGCTCATCACTCCCCATGGTGGATGTAATATTAGTTTTCCGTACGAGACGCTGACACTGGAAAACCCACAAAAATGTCACCCTCATTTTGCGTCTGGATTATCGTGACAGCAGCAGAGTGGTGGCTGATTTGAACTTTCCAGCAGCAGTGAGGTGATGAGACTGTGGCTTAATGCGGATCAATTTAAAGGTGAGATTCAGATACACATGATGCCGACTATTTTTGCGCGTACTTGGAAGGGGATGAGAAAAATAAATACATATGCTAATGCCCAAACTGTGTTTCTGCAAGAAGAAGGTGGAACCACAAACCCAGAACTTAAGCTTAGTTATCAGTGAAATATTGTTTGTAAATAGAAAACCAAAAGGAGATTCGAGCACTAGCATTTCCAACAAAGGGCTTGTGTTCAAAATTTAATAAGCAATGTTTATCCTAGTATAAATATTTATTATAGTTGAAACAACAGCATAAACAATTGTGGTGTAAACAGCAGCAGTGTCCTCTTTTATCAGGACGCCCAGTACTGTGCAGCTGAAAAAAAAAAACAAAAAAAACAAACCCAAAACAAAGTCTTTCCTGAGGCGTCGATGCAGTTTGGGTTCGTCAGCATCAAAATCATTTCAACTTCTGTCCACTGAATTTGTAAAATATCTGGACAGTTTATTGTGCTAAGAGAAACCAGGTGAATAGACTGAGCGTTTAGAAAGCCCAAGAAGACATGGAGATAAAGAAGAGGAGCCACGTCATCGAGGGCTTTCTAGTGTTTGCAATGACTAATTTCGTGTAAAAATCGGTGGCTAATATGATGTCTGAGTGGTGCAGCCAATTATACAACTCAGTACTCTCAAAGATGTAGGCGTTTCCTTCCTCGGCAGAGGGTGTGTGACAGCACTAGAAAAAGAAATAGGCCATGTCTGCAAGATCAACAGGGCAGGCTCCTTCTGAAAAGTGGATCAGCTTCCAGTGGATTGGTGAAAACCGAAGAGACCGTAGGGGTAAAATACACACTTCTACCAACTTTTGCACAATCCTTCAGTATTTAGCAAGTCTGAGGGTTGCAACACATGAATAGTTTTAATCCAGGTTTATGCCTTCTCTGATGTGTTGTGACAGGGAGATTTGGTGCCGGGAAATAAAGGGCATTGTGCCAAAAGAGGCAATGACTCTCCAGAAAAAAAAAAAGTGAAAATCTCACTGAAACCAGTATTTGCCTGGTGAGATTAGTTACTCCCAGATGATCTCCATCTGCATTAGTATTAATGTATAGATTAGAGTTTGATGGGGAGACCAGCAGTGGAATGAATGGAAAATGTCTCCTTGCCCTTTCATTTGCTTGACGTCTTTTCTTTTCCACCTTCAGTATAATAATGCAGCTCTGTCTGTCGCAGCCCCTGCTGCTCTTCTTTCACCCACTTCAGTCCTGATATCGATAGCAGGCCCGGTGACAGACCTAACCCTGCTACTTTACATTTCATCAGCAAGCTGCTTCTGCTGGCTCCACATCTGTTATGGAAATTTGCACAGAGGGGAAATAGAATGAAATGGAATATCATTCTGAATATTTTCACTTTTGAGACAGGGTTGATTTAGGCTCCTGTAGAGGCTTCAAAGACAGAGGTGATGAAATATACTCATCCACTTTCACTGCGATATATTACCATAATCTATCAATACAATTTTTAATGCAAGTTCCAAATTTGGGGTTTTTTAGGAAGTGATAAAATTCAGCACCTCTGACCGTGTCACAAACCCTCAGAGGAGAAGCAAGCTTGATGAATTTAACTCCCCTGAACCTTCGGTTCAAAATGTCGCCTATCTCTGTTCAATAGTTTAATAATATTTTAATTAGGTAATTTGGAATAGCATATGGTCCTAATTACTGCTGTATAGTTCATTCAGGATGAATGAGCCATTAATTACTCTTAGCTAGGTCTGGGGATTGGACTAAAACTGGGTCGGCTAAGAACAGGAGAGTGTTTCTTCAGACTCCACAGTCGCCTAATCAGAACTCAGGCTTCCGAATTTTCATTCACCGGGGAACAGGACTGGGTGCACCAGCTATCAAGAAACTCATTCCCAAGTTTGTGCATGAAGCCCTTTGAAAGTTAACTACTAGCCTCTTTCAAACATATGTTTTACTGAAGGAAGGCGCGTCATTACAGCATGCGACACATTTATTTTATTTCAATATGCAGACATGGAAGAATCTGCATTTCAAAGTTAGTGGCCGTGCTTGTCTTGTGTGGGTATTGTTGTGATCGAAGGCATGCTCTTTTTGTGAAATGGAGCAAAGTTTTTTCTCTTTTCTCTTTAACAGGAACCAATTATTTACACAGTGTAATAGAACCAGTGGGAGACTACTTTGTCTTGAAAGTCCTTATGTGAGCGCAAGAGCGAGAGCGTGACATGTGAGCTTTGGGATGGAAGTATTGTCATGTCTTGCTCATAGATAGGTATTTTTATATCTGGATGAATAGTTAAACTAAAATAAACTAAAAGTAGGCAGCAGGACGGGTGCAGAACTGTGTCAAGACCGCACACCCACACTGCTCGGACTGTGAATCAGCCCCACTCTATCCACATGTGCACGTGGGCTCCTCCAATAAAGCCTCTCCTGACAGATAATATCCTCCACATCTGAGAGCCCTACCGGGGCGTGGAGGTGCTGAAGGGGCAGGAGGGGAAGTGCTGCCACAGGTTGAAGGCCACCTCTGGAAGCACGAGACCTGGGTTTTCCTGAGCTTGGCATATGTGGCCAACGTGTATTTGTGTGTGTGTGTGTGTGTGTCCAGGTGGCTGTGTAAGATGACAGCCATGCCAAGAGGTCGTATTTATCATTCAACACTTTTCCAGTCAACAGGCTGTGTGTGGAACGTGAGGAGCCTTGACCCTCTCCTACTCTACTCATATGGCAAATGCTAATAGCGGTGCCACCTGTTTCAGCAGAATGCACATTGCTGCTATTTATAATACTCACTGAGTCTTATAAGTAGTGCTGTCATTGGTCATTCAGTGATATATAGTGATAGTTTTAGCTGAGTTACAGGAAGTGACTGCTCAAGAGTTCTGGGAAGATTCCTGTTTGTATGAATATAAAAACCTGTATCCTATCTTCTTTTTGGACATCCTCTTCTGTGAAGCATATTGATGGGCGATGTCAAAAGGAAAAGCCTGGAATTTTTCATGAGAACATTTTACATGGCAAATCCCAGTTTGTGTTTCATTTTGAAAATACTGCATATAGCCTCAGTTTCCCTTTGACAGGAGTTTCATTCCTCAATGCAACCATGTTAGTGACGCAACTCTTGTCTTTTGGAGGATTTACTCCATTCCCAGCACAGCCTCTTACTGCTTCATTTAATGGTCACTTCCCCTCCTTGTAAATATTTCCACTGCTTCGACTATAAAAACAATTGTGATGGGGTTCAGATAGTCAGAACTCTTATTTTGGCTTTGCACTTGAGATGGACAGAACATTGCGGGGACAGGTTGTACCAGCCTTTCCAAATCCCAGCTTTGCCTCCCTTCTTATTTTCTTAAAGTCTCTCTTAACTCTTACTGTCCAAATGTTGTGTTATGGCTGTGAGGAATCTGCCCAGCGCAATGCTTCTTAGGCCCCGCGCAGGCAGCTCTCATCCTCTGATTGGTATCGGTTCGTGGAGATGGACATAACCTGATAAAAAGCAGATGTTGCTCAAGAGGCCCACCTCTGTACGCTTTTTAAAACGCACAAAGATGTTTCTTTGCTTTTCAGATGACAATGCTTGACAATGTTTATTCTACCATAAAGAATCTGGCAAACATTTAAGGTAGCAAAGAGCAGTGGTAGTTAAGGAAATTAACCATGTGTATATGGTTAGTTGTAAACAGCACCACATTAAGTCAGTCATTTTATCAATGAAACTGTATATTATGTTCAAACTGGTGCATTATTCATTATAAATGATTAACGTAAAAAAAAAAATAAATAAATCATTGCATGTAGTAAATACAATCACTAATCTTATACCTAACTGTATCCTCCCACTAATAAAACAGAGCATATGCCTTTGATTGGAGCCTGTTTTATCATCTGTGCTCTTGTCTTATACAATAATAGCAATAATTATGTCGAACCGATTAGGCTCATGCTTTGCTGGAGGGCCTATAGAAATTAAGGGTAGAGAGTGAAGAGGAGCTCATAGACAGAGATGTGAGAGCATCATCCACAGGCAGAGCACACTATCACGTCTGTGTGGGGAGTGAAAGGGATGATTCAGTTTATGCATCATGCAGGAGAGAGCAGTGAAGTTCTGAGTTGCATATAGATTTCTGTGCTTTCAGAGGCGCCCTTGTTCTCTCAGTCATGCTGAGTCGAGCTCTCTTCTACATTCCTCAGTCAGATTCAGCTTGATGCATGCGGGACTTTTTTTTCCGACACACACACATGAGCTGAATTGATGTTAGTGCCACTGCTTGGTGGTCAAGTGTCGTCTCTGAATTGTTCCGCACAATGACACTAATGATGCTTATGGCCACCTTCATTGTCCAAGTTACAGCCTACTGATATCACGTAGGCGGCTGGGGGGTGGCATTGTCCAAAAGACTGGAGTTTCCAAAGCAAAAGCCTTCCATAGCCTCATTTGTTTTTGTCATTATGATCATTAAAAGTCACGATGCCTCTGCTGTAGGCCAAAGCGCCACAGCATCCAAACCCTCTTGATGATTTCGATTTTTTTACCTTTCTGATTGACATTATTTTTCAGATTTAAAAGACTTTTTTTTTAAATACCCTGTTTCACATTCAGAAGCAGGAGTTTATTTTTTCTTTGCCTCAGTCACGGTATCATACACTAAACTGACAAAGTTTGTCTGCGTGTATTTTTATTTTATTATTTTCCAAAATCAAGTTATATGTGTGTCTCTATAGAAATAGCCCTTTTGTGTCTTGCTCTCTGGCCTTTATCGTTGCCTCCTGCTCCTCGAAATGTCATCTTCCCAGCTCAGATTTGGAGATGTCTGTGTTTGCAGCAAACGTCAGACTGCTTATTGACTAAGAGTCAGGAGCCCCTTGATAGAAACCAGGAATAGCTTCACTCTCCACCTTTAGCTATTGATTGCTATACCTCACATGAAATTGAGCCTCCTGTCGGCTGCATTTAATGAGGAGCTCCCCTTTGGCAACAGTAGGGTTTGCAGTTGGAACTGGGATGTCTGTATTGAGTTTCCCCTCATGTCTCACTGAGTTCAGTTAACCAGCTCTGAATCGGCTTATAACTCCATTAAAGGTATGATATTTGTCTTGTGGCTTTGCTCTGATATCTTCCTCAGGATTGTTGCGTAAACTGTGGAGAAGCAGGTTAGCCTGTGTCAAATGGTAAAAATGGCAAAAAGTTAAACCCTGGCGATGTGTATTGAGCTGATGAGAGCTGAACAGCAGGCAAAATCACTTATGTCAATTTTCTTTGGTTTTAGATGCTTTTATCTCCATGAATTCCTCACTGTGAGCGAGCAGGACTAAAACCCTCTGTAACCTGAGCGGATCAAAACATTTCCACTGTCGTTCATTCTAATGTATACACACCATTTCTCACCACTCAGTAATAAAACAAAAGTTCACCGAGGTAACCTGTGACCAGAAACTCCTGTGATTCCTGTAATATGAGCTATTATTTGGGCGTCACACCTCGTCATTGCCTTTAAGCTTCAACAAACACATCCAAGACATTTCTGCTTTCTCTTCTCTTCCAAGCAATGCAGGATAGAGCAGGCACGTGCAATTCAGAAACGGAGATTATGGTTTTTGGAGTGCAGGGTTGTTTTTCAGTGGCTGGCATTATCAAATTAACCTGACATGAGCACTGTTCACAGACTCAATGATGTAGTATTCTGTTTACGATCCCCTCAGTAGCATCATTTTCTCTCTCAGCAGAAACTGAAAGCAAAACCATACAACCTCAGATCTGGAGTGTATAGTGAAAATGTTTGCTTTAATCCCACAGCGTCTTAATTCATTTGGCTGAGTGTTTTCTCTTTCATCCTTACAGGTCCGAGCTCTGACATTGCGGCGTTGTGCACGGATGGAGGTTGATCGGTGGAGGCTCGCTGTCTTAATCTGAGCTCACAGGTCATCGTTTCCAACCAGCCTCATCATCTACAGCCCAAAAGGAGTGCCCTGACTTCAGAGCAGTGTAAAGACCCTATTTTCAAGGATCCAAGGGCTGCCGTGAAAGAGAGAGAGAGAGAGAGAGAGTGAGAAAATAAACACCGGTTAAAAAAAGAAGCTCTTCATGAAGTCCCCAAAACCCTGAAAGGCAAATACTGCAAGTTGGCTGGCGGTACTGAGGAGGCATGTGGACAAAGAGTATGGCTTGGCTCTGTCTCCAAACCTACACTGTCCTGCTTGTTGGATGTTTTCATACAGCCATCACAGAAGATGACGTTACCCCGCGCCTCACCTTCTCCTACAGTAAGTTCTATCAACTTATTTGCTGTCGTGACTTTGCAGTAACTTCATTGCAGTGCACGGCTGTGCAATTCACTTTTCAGTAATGCAAATCCATTGGAAAAAAAAAAAAAAATTTAAATAAGTAAATAAACTACATTGCGTATATGTCCAGGGGAGGAGTGTAAGAGCTTAAAGGATTTAGATGCTGGGAATGCTGTTTGTTTTTACCACAATGATTTAAAATCCAACTTAATCTTTTGCGAATGACAGCTTGATCACCGTGTCCCTGTTGAGTTACCTACAGTACAGGTCAGACATCATGACAAAATGATCAGCCTTATTGTGATGCAACATACTGAAGAGAGTCTGAAATTGTTTCCCATAAGAGTTACTGCTATTATGTGAAATAAAACAACATAATATAATCAATGTATTTTTTTGTTTATGTTCGTGCAGAATATCATACAATCCTGCCATCTTAGAAAAACAACAGACACGGTCAAGCAGCATGCTCTGTTCATACGGCTGTATGATTTTATCACCAATTACTCCAATGGTGTAATTACATCATTACTTGAGATGGCATGTTGGTTTTAAACATTTATAGTGTTTTAATGTGTCCTTATGGAAACTTACCTGAAGGAAGAATTGTGAAATCAACTACAGCCTTTCGTGACGGGACAGCAGTTAATGAGTAATATCAGAGGAGATTGTATTGATAGATGACGCTTTATAATCTCACATAAACATGGATAAAATTTCCTTTGACAGGATGATTATAAGCAGGACAGACGTCTTGCCTGTTTGGGCTTGTCCCCTCTCTATACCAACAGGTAATATCTCTCACCTGCCAGCTTCAACAAAGCACAGAATCAGCCCTGCTGGAGCATTTCACAACAACACACATAATCAATCTCTCACTGAAAAGGACGCTTCGCACTTCGGTCTTTGTTGATGGAAAGATTTGCTTTTAGGACATGCAGCCAATGTTAAGTACCATAAAACATATTAAAGCTCCATATCAAAGGCCTGCTGTATATGCTTTGCATTCAGCATTGCTTGGTTATCGTTTCTATCTCTTTTAGTGGTTTTATCCAGAGCTCACCAGACCTAGCCTCAGTCATCTTGCTTGTTTTGTATTAGCATTTTTGTTGCTATAACTTTAGCCATGCTGATTATCTGACCTTCCCATGAGGGGTAACATAGTTTTAATGACATAAGTAGTTATGATCCCCCATAAAAATGAACAAGGGCTGATTTTATCAGGTGGTTCTGACCTGTCATTTATATGACTAAGGGCTCATAAAGATTTAAACTTTACTAACTGGCTCAATAGTCAGACAGGGGAAATCTAAAAGGACTGAAGATGATGCCGTTTGACAGACCAGTTGTGACACAGAGAAAAAAATCCAAGCTTCAACCAGCTGATGAAGGTTACCAAGGCCTAGTGATAGAGGTTGGCTTGCTGTGGCAACGTCAGTTCTGCTGCACTGACATTTCCAAGCCTTTTGCAGAAGATCTTGCTCACATTGTGTTTGCAGCATTAAAGCAGAATACAGGGCTGCCCCATCTAGATGCCAGATATCTTAACGGTTTGCATGCTGTAACCTCGTTGGTGTTGGTGGGCCAGACTCCGGTCTGGCTGCTTCTCATTTGGTTAAGTTCTTGCAGACCAACCTCCCCTCCTCTTCTCTCTTGCCTTCTCTGTGTTCCCTGGTCCCCGCCTCTGCCTTAATGAAGAGGGTAATCTGCCATGAATAATGAGTAGGGATTTGTATGTGTTATGGTGTGAACACTTGTCTGATTCTCATTATGTGCCTATCAGGATGGATCATGAGTTCAGGGAGTATGTTCTGCATCTGCTTTTCTCTCAGCTTTTGTTCCAGGCTTTAACGCAGACCATGCTGAACGGCTTAGCGTGTTGGAACACTATTTAAAGGCACACCTATAAGCCACTTACGTTGGCTGTATTTGCTCATTGATGCGTTCAGCCCCCTGTTAGACATCATGCATTTGGACATTTGTGCTTTAATTCTTCTTTTGGGGCCATGCCCACAGCCACAGTGACAGAAAAGCTTTTTTAATTATTTAAAAGCTGTCAGGTCTCAACCATCTGAGGCAGCTTTCCCTCAAGTAATTCAAAATGACAGTTGTGTCAAGTGAGATAACAGCTTCTCAATATGGTGCCACATAGCTGAACATCAGTTTCAGTACGAATGCTTAAACATGTTCCCTTATAATGACCGTTAGACTTATGTAGATGCGTCAGAGTTCACCGCTATGATAAGTTAAAAAGGAAACAAAATTATTCAATTTAATGTGTAATTTACATAATTAAAATCAGGTGTGTTACTTTGGAAAAAGCACTTAACCAATAAGTAAAAAGTATTCAATTATTTTGTAAAACAGGAAAACTTGAAACTGTTCATTGCTGTGATGCTGTATGTCACAGCTGTGTTATGGTTTCACTTCAAACAAGCTTTTTACTAAAATGCTAATCAAGTTAATGAACTCATTACTTTAATTGTATGTACATTATAGGTTACAAAAATGCTACAAAATGAAAAAGAACAGTAGATGACATTGTGCTGTTTGATAGATTTTACCACTGTCAGGTATGTTTGTTTGTTTTTGTTTTTGTTTTTTTCATTTCATTTTAAAGATACAGCAGTGACTCCAATATGTCGATTCTATGAGCCTGTAATGTGCACTGAATGATGCGCATGGCCGAGTTAGTTACAGTGATGTTTTTAATCCATCATGAAAAAGCAAATCATTGATCCTGTTAATGCTGATGTTTAAGACACCCTCTCCCTTCCGCCCGCCGGAGAGCTGGACATACATCAAACGCAGCAGACCCTGCGAAAATTCCCTTAATGCTTCACTTGTTCATTTTCAAGATGCTGCGAGGGCACAGTGACCGTGTCGCTGGCCCTGCTGTAAATGCACAGCACAGCTCCTGGCTGATATGAGGCGTACAATTAGAAACATGCCATGACCCCGTGTATGGCCTCTTTGTTCTCCATACTTACGCCCTGTTCACGCTGGATATAGGGGTCGTGGTGAGTTCCTGATGAAACAGCAGCTGGTTTACATTATAGCTGCTAATCAGAGGTCAGCTTTTCTTGCGCTCTCAACAGCAGATTGGCCGATCACCGTTTTTCATTGGAAAGGGACGTTTTAAAGTTGGGATATAGTCTCTTTTACAATCTACACGTTTAATAGATATAGAGAAAAGTATTTAAATGTTAACGGATTAGTTTCTATCCCCAGTAAAAGGCCCCATGAAAGCCTGTAAGTGCCCATTCCCGCTGTGTGATACTCATCTCTGCACTTTATAATGAATCTCCCAGTGAATTGACCCTCTTGGTCTGTTGTCTTGATGCTTCGGTCTCATCCTTCAGCTTCCTCAGGTCTACTCTCCCACACCATCACTCATTAGCAGCAGCTCTTAATAGCTAGTTTAAAGTTACTGGGGGTGATTCAGTTAGAGCTCCAGTATGGCCTGTTTTTTTTTTTTGTTTGTTTGTTTTTTTTTTTTTCCTGGAAGTCACCAGACAATTTGACAGTAGCGGTAGTTCTGACACTGGACCAGAGGGCCTCCTGTTGGCACTACATCTTCCTGTCACAGTGGGCATTGCTTTACACTCAAGAGGCTTTTAACCACTTGTTAAATCAATTTGATTTACAAGGGTTCATCTGTGCTATCCTGAGCAAAGTCCTTTATCCTGTATGGTTGGCAGATGAAGCCAAAAATTGTACCTGCCGTTAATTTGCTTGGCGAGAGCGGGCACTTCCTAATTACTACATAAGTATAATTTCTGGTTTCTTTATTTGAGCAGCAGAATTTAACAGCCAAGGTGGCCAAGTTGTTCTGACGATCCTCACTGTCTTTAACAAAAGAGATAAACTACATTACAGTTTTCCACCTTGAAATGAGGACTCTGATTTACTTGTCATGCTCTGGGGTTTCCCACTGACCCCGTCTGTCTAAAAGATGGTGTGGATTCTTTCCTGGAGGAGTAATGGTGGAGTCGAATCCACCTACCTGTAAGTCAAATAGTCTCTGCCTTACCTTCACTTGACTTGCAAAGGGGAAGAATTTATGCATAGTACATTGCATGTGAGATTTTTTTTTTTTTTATTCATCCTTCTCTGGTATAGCCTCTGTTAAAGTGCTGACTCAGCCAAGATGATGGCATTTAAACTGTGCTATCGGCTGATTGGTCAGACACTCCTGTTCTGTTGCATCCTCATCTTTGTATGAAATCTTATGAACAAAAACACAATTTTTAAATAACCATGACTGAATATCATTCACAGTAACTGGTAGCATTTCTGTTATTGTGTTTATTGTTCATTCAAAAGGTTACTCAAGTTTCTCTTTGATTTCTTTTCTCGATAACAATTTTGTACAGCCAATATAAAAGAATCCTTTTATAAAGAGCATTATAATTGTTTGTCAAGAAACACTTTAATCATGAAACAATTATCTCCTAATTCTCTGTTATTTCAAGGAAAAATATTTAACAGATTCAGATCGAGTTGCGAGGAGTTTGTAGCACAGTTCACTGTTCATTTGCCATTTGCACGATGTATTTGTCTGTATGTGTTGTGTCTTCTTGTATAGTTAAGTTCATGGCAGTAAATTGACAAGATCAGGTGCTTTAAATTAGATATGTAATCGTCTGATCTCCTGAACATACAGCTGTAGGAACTGATAGAGTCAGCCCTTCATAAGGGAGGGCACTGATTCAATCAGCTTGTTACCATTGTCCCCCCCCCCCCCCCCCCCCCCCAAAAAAAAAAAAGGCACCATCGGACAAATTACTGTACACTTTCCTTATTACTCCAGGGAATGTTCCACACTTTTAATTATCTGGCTAACTTTTTTTTGGATGCAGACCCATCAGGAAATCAGCGGCAAAAATGTAGAAGGGTTCCTTTAAGCCCAACATAATTAATTTCCGCTCTAAATAGATTACTAAGCCAGTTGAGGCGAAAATTTCAGTCCACTTAGCAGTGCCATTTGCACAAATTACTTTTAATTACATAATAATGGCAATGATCACATACGGCTTAAAGCAATCAGAGGTTGAACCACTCAGTGTGCTGTTCGGGCACTTATATGAGGGGGTTGCCTGTCTGATTGACCTGTGACCAGCATCTCCATCATCAGGGACCATTATGATTTCCTTTCCATTATCATTTCAAAATGTATGTATATTTAAAATGTGTTCCAAGACACATACATTGAAAAGTATGGAAAAATTGGAAAAACCATCCATTCAATGCAGTGAGCCACTGCAGAGTGTCTCCACTTTACATCCACAAAGGATCTTTGTCGTACCTCTTCACTGGTGTCATGTTGGCCATTTGACGCTGACACTGTGGCTGCTCTTCCCCACTTCATTGCTCCATCTTAGCTGTCCTGTCTGTTTCCTCTTCCTCCTGTGCACCACAACATTACTGGGCATTGCATCGTCATGGAATGGCCCCTCAGGATTCAACCACAAAAACCTGAACAACAATAGAGGAGAGTCTCTATAGTTGACACAAAGGGGGGAGTAAGACAAGTTCAAGTCGAATACACTCATTAACCTGTAATTTTGTTTTGGTTGTAACAGTCTGCACACACTCATTGACCCCCAGAAGTTATTTTCTTCTGGTTTTGTGGTCTCAGGATTCTGTAAGTGATTATAACTGCTCAGCCTTCAAAGGGGGAAATGCCTGGCTCTTTATTTTGGCTAAAATTGTCGACTGTCAGTTCAAAATAAACAGTGAAGTTCAAAAGCTCATGCATACCAAATGTTTGTATGATATGACACTGATTACAGTCAGTTTCAACATTGTTCTCTGTTTAAAAGCTAAATACTTTTCATTAATGATTTCATTGAGTATTTCGTTCAAGTATACCATTTAGCAATTATCTAAGCCTCAGAGAAATACAGACTTGTAAACCAATAGGTCTAAACTGACAGATGATGAATGGTTTGCTTAAATTATGAATGGAAAGCTTTGTATGGTTTCAAACCCTCCCGGATCTCTTCAATGATACTCAATTAAGGGCCCTATTGTTTTTCTTCGTCGGCTGTGGTCGCTAAGTATGACAGTGGTGATCTGACTCCAGGGAACACTTATGCAGATATCCTCCCTTACAGCGTTTGTTTTGGTTTGGGCTTTTTCTTTTGTCTTTGTCTTCTCACTGTAAGAAACAATTACATTCACCCAAGGACAGAGAACCAGCAAAGAGCAGCCCTCCGTTTATCCCGTAATGACAGTGAAAAGGTGAGAATTGGCCCCAGTGGATCTGTGTACAGTATGCAGAGCGGAGCCCCTTGTGTTTTAACGGACAGCTTTTACTGCAATATGGCTCTCTGTTGCCGTGGCGATGGTCTGCTATTAACCTGTTATTTTCCCAAGGGAGAGGAAGTCGCTCAACCTCCTGTAACTACCCACTGAAGGGAGGTTATATAAGGTCACATGTACTAGAGGGTGCATATCCAAAACGTGCTCATTATCAGTAGAGCATAATGGAACCTTATTTTATTTAGACGGGATTAGTTTTATGCACGGAAGTGTAATAATTGTAACTATTGCCACAAACAACTGGGGGTTTAATCCAGTGCGATCTACCATTCCTGTGAACCACAGCCGTCAAAAAAGTTAAAATAAGCAAATGACGTCATAAAGTCAACAGACAATAGTAAAGATCAACTGAATTAATATTACAGTGCATTACGTTTTTAAGATGTATGAGCATATTATTTGTCAGTGGAAGGATACAGAATTATGCTTGGTCAGAAACCAGAAAAGAAATAATAAATCAAAATCAAAACAAAATATGCTAGATGAATATACCACAGGACAAAAAATGACTGAGGGAATATACACAGCAAGGTGAAATCCAGATAGCTTTACAAAATGTTCTGAGGTTTGGATATAAAAATGTGTATAAATGTTATTTTTGGTCAGTTGGAAGATTGTAAGTGTCTGTGACTTAAATATTTTTGTTTTCTTTTGCTTTTCACCCCATATAACATTTTTTCGGGACATTTGGTGGTTGCAGCAACCTTTGGTAACTATTTATACACTATTAAGTGATCTGAATACTGCTGTTTTCTCTAAATGTGATATTTGTGGTTATACTTTACGTCCCTTTCAAGTCTATGTGAAAATGATCACAGTTCAAATTAGGGTTAGGGTTTCAAAATATTGATGAAATAGATTAGCCAAATCAATTTCAGATATTGAGAAAGTAGGTGATGATGTTTTTGTATCAAGAAGAGGGTCCTAAAAAAATAAAACGAATGAAATGTATGAGCGAAAGATCATGTCGACCCCGTGCCCACCACAATAAGTTTCATAAAGTCATTAGCGGAGAAATTTAACGCATCATTGAGAAAAATAACTGAATGCTCAATCAAATAAATTAAATTCTTTGGTCTGTTATTTTTTTTCTGTCCTTCATCACATTATGGAACAAAGGTCATGTCTGAGAAGTTCAGTCACTTCGGGTTTCTTTCAGCTCTCTGCTTCTGTTTATACTGGCATGCAATTAAGGCAAGTCATTCAACCTGCGCCGGCAGCGAATATCTCCAGGCTGCTGCAATCTGAGATACACTCCGGCCTTCAAAACAGTGATTAGGAGAGCTGATGATTTAACCCTTGGCATCAGTCACAACGTGTTAATGTGGCTACAACAAAGCCAGCTGTGAGGAACTTTCTATTTCTCATCACCTTGTCTGTCTCTCTGATGAAGAGCTTGCACACGCACAGACATAATGAAACATAGACACGTAGATTTTTTTTTTCTTCATATTTTTATCGGTGTATCGAGGCCACAACAATTACAACTGTCTATTACAAACTGAAGACACAAAGTTTCATCAGCATTAAAGCATAACATCTTTTGGAACGGTATAATCGTCTTTGCTGTAGTTATAGGAATGAGGAACTTGATGAGGCTTGACAGGAGCTGCATCATGCTTGTGTCTAGTTCCACCATCTCCTGTATAGCTGTATATCAAATGTTCCGGCAGGACACAGTTAATTTGCATATTCAGGTGCCTTAATGCATTTTCTGCTGTCAGCATCGTGTAACAGTTTTCAATACACTGAATATCCTACCTGTGCACGTTGAATGCAGGAATGAAATCTTTTTGCCTTGACTGTCTGCATCTGTTCTTCCCAGATGCAAAGGAGAGGACAACCAGGAGCTTCTCAGCTGGCGGAGTCTTAAACTACACTTCTGTCCTCCTCAGCAAAGAAGACAACATGTTGTACGTTGGTGCTCGAGAGAGTCTCTTTGCGCTCAACCTCTCTGACATCAGCGCGGCAAAGCTACAAAGAAATGTAAGAGGTAGACTGTGCAGGCGTCTGTAAACTGCGCTAACATATATATAGCGCAGTGTATTAATATAAATGCTGTTGCAATAGGTTCAATGTGATTACAGTTAAAAATATATGATCCCAGAAGTGCAATGTGATTAAACCAGACCTACAGTATGTGTTTGACACTCTATCTCTCCTGCAGCTCACATGGAAAACTCCAGAGAGGAAGAGAGACGAGTGCAGTTTCAAAGGCAAAGACCTGCAGGTCAGTGAACTGCTGGTATAAAATCTCAAGTAGCCGAACTCAGATGGCTCACACATTATTTATGACTGCAGGTTTGCTATGTTGGTCAAGATGACCATTGTTACATGGCACTTTGGAAACAAACCCAGAACTGGGGAACATTTCCTGTCAAGTTATAACTTTCCATTCCAAAACAATGGATTTTTCCCTTCATTTGAAACAAACTTTTCCTCTGTTACTCTCTGTCTCTGTTTGTCTGCCTGCTCAACTACCACTTTTATCTGTACACACACAGTCCCAGTACCTTGTGAATTTATTGTTACAATTCGTTCCGAGGGATCAGATTAACAGACAGAAATCAGCGTGTGTTTTGAATACTGAAAGTGATCTGAAAGCTATTGCATGAAAAAATGACATGAAATCTGGAAATTAGATCTCAAACAATGCAATTTGCAGTGCAAGCACACAGTTTGACAATATGTAAACTACTTGAATTGACTGTGGTGAAGTCTGCAGAACATTTTTTGTTATTACCTAATAAGCTTCTGTAAACCAGGAATATGACTTCTCTAACACTCTTTTGGGAAAAGCTGTGTTGTTGTGTGAATAGATAAGATCAGAAAGACTACCTTTATGAATAGGGCCAAACCAAGTACTGAACATACTTGAGTAACTGGAAAGAGACACAAGTGGATAAATACATGTTTACCTTTTACATGAATTTCGCTTTGTGTATTCCTCATACAGACTGACTGCTTCAACTACATCAAGATTTTACTGCGTATGAACGACACCCATCTGTATGTTTGTGGGACGTACGCCTTCAGCCCCATCTGTGCTTACATAGTAAGTGTATACACGAGACAGTCACGTCTCTATTCCACTGACCTGCTGCATCGAGCCGAAAACGTTATATGTGATGCTTATTTATTGGATTCTAGGAGAAGACTATCTAATGCATCTGCTTCCCTGCATCGGTTTACTCGGCAGTCTGAATGAGCTCCTGCCTAGCTAGATACAATATACATGCATTATTATATTATGTCCTGTGCCAAAGGGGAAAAGGATCAAAATATTTAATGCTTCTAATCAGATTATATCAAGATCGATCCAGTTGTATCCAAAGCCTTTTCCAACAAATCATACCAAACATACGGGGATGGCCTGTGTTTCAACTTAAACCAAAGACTGACTGACTTCTTCTTTTAAGGAGGGACTGATGAACGCTGGAGTATACAGCACTGCTTATCAACCAATGTGTTATTTCAACAGAATGCTTCAGACTTCTCCTTTGTGAAGAGTGATACTGGGGAGATAGTTACAGAAGATGGACGAAGCCGTTGTCCGTTCAATCCCGAGTACAAGTCCACCGCCATCATGGCCGGTAGGTCTGAGTAAGACTGTCAGTAGATCCAGGCTGTGTTTAGATGCTTGTACTTATTGAAGCCACTAGGGGAATGAGTAAAGTCACTAGATAAACCTGGCTGATATCAAGACAAAATTGGACGCAACCTCTGGATTTCATTACTGTGTATGACGCAGAAGCCCATTCCCTTGTGGTAAACACTGTGATTATACTGGTCTTCTTCACTGCGTTGCAGATGGAGAGCTGTACTCTGGTACCGTCAGTAATTTCCAAGGAAATGAACCCATCATTTACAAAAGTCTCAGCCAAGGAACTGCTCTAAAAACAGAAAACTCCCTCAACTGGCTCCAAGGTATCGTGCTGAAGCTTTTCATTATATCTTCTCATATTAAAAATTCCATACGTCCGAATATCACGTCCGAGATAAATATCATTCTCGGATTCCTATCTGAAATAATACTGTGAGAAGTCACATGAGAAGTGTTTACGTGCAGTCTCGTCCCTATTAAAATGGAATTTTCCATTCAGGGTGTCAGAGGGAATAGGGATGCCTATCCTTGTATGGCAGGATTGCATATAGGTTGACAGCATTGTTCATGTTGGTTTTCTTTCAGATCCCGCCTTTGTTGGCTCTGCCTATATACAGGAGAGCCTTCCCAAAGGCAACCTAGTGGGCGATGACGATAAGATTTATTTCTTCTTCAGTGAAGCAGGAAAGGAGTTTGATTTCTTTGACAACACCATTGTGTCACGGATTGCTCGGGTGTGCAAGGTGAGTGACACTTGAAAGTAGATGGTCCATCTGAAGGGGTCTCCTTACCTGTGAGCTCTGCCTTCTAAAACCACCTTCACATCACTGCAGGAATCTATCAGATAAGAAGTGGGGTGGGGGGGTGCTATTTGTGTGTTTGTGCATTTCATTTGTGTTTGTGTTCAGTACAGTGCTCCTATACAACCAGGCCTCTGAAAGCTTCTTACAGCGTAAATACAACCTATGACGCTTACAGTCCTTCTGGGCAGTGGCACAGGATCTCTTGTTCGAGAAAAACATTCCTCGTGCACGTTTCCCGACGTTTGGCTCTTTTTCTCCAGATCCTCTTCTCCCACTATTCTTACCGTATTTCGCCAGATATTAGTGCTCCAATAACAATCAGTTGCCAACTCCAAATTGTTTAGGAATGATGCAGAACAAGGATCCATGCACTGAAACAGATTATCACCTGCTGAAATACTTGCGACCATTCGCACTAAAGTACAGACCTCGCAAGGTATTTATTATTCTTCTCTGCTCTGTAAACATTACGAACAGCTAAACCGGGTTTGTCTGATCAGACCGCCGGTTGTCTCTTTGCAAACAATTGTGTTTATTCTGAAGAGAATGAAAACATATCAGACGGCAGTTGGACGCCCACCTAAGTTAAAGCTGGTATTTGCGGACAGAAAAGACCTTTTTCATATTTCTTGTCATGTCAGAAGATTTGCTTTTTTTTTTCTTACTCATTATGGCTGAGCACCAGCACAGAGAAGAGCTATCTTTCTTATTTTCAATGTGTGTCCTGATAGTTTTCTGCTGTCATATAAGGCAATACATGGCCATCAGATTTGATATTTTCTTTCTTTTCATGCAGTCATCAACTCGGCATTACCAAAGCTTCAATTTAAAAAATAATACGTGTTAATAGTTAGCTAAATATTTTGACACATGTGGCATGTTGTTGAGGAGTCATCTCATATTGTTCAAATATGTGCTCAGGGCAAGCATCCTGCTGCAGATGACCCACAGGGCCATGAGCAATAATGTGCCAGTGTTTTTGGAAGTTGGCTTCCGAAACTAAAGTAAAACAGATATTATTTAAAAAATGTCAAATACATATTATGAACAAGCTTTAGAAGAGCTAAATTCTTAGAGGAATACTTTCATTAAGTAAGTAGCAATTCCTGTTCAAATAAATTAACGGTCCCACTCCTGTCTCTCCTCATCCCCTGTTTGACTGCAGTCCTGCTCTTTGTTTATTCAGGTGCTTACTACACAGGTTTCACTTCATTGACTCCAACTATGGAATGATAAACAATGTTTTTCTCTCCGAACAAACAAAACAAAGCAAAGCATGTTCTCATTTGCAGGATTGTTCTGTTTCCCAGAAAGAAACCATTACTACCCGGCGTGTTCATAGGATTTTGAACAGCCTTTTGAACAATGGGTGCTTTTTACAAGAGATTAATGAATGGGATGCATTTGCTTCAATTATTCAGAAGTCAGTTTAAGCACAGAGTGGCATTAAATTCTAAAACTAGGTTCAGTAAGGAGGAGCAGAGGATATACCGCATGATGCTCATTATCTGCCTGGGTTACTACTATAAGTAATTGCATCTGAAGTTCCGTACTGGTCATGTGCCATTTCCCCTCCCATCTTCTCCTGCCATTTCCTCTGATTAATGTAATACTGAAGTGGACTCAACTGAACCTTCACGTTCAAGGCTTTCATGTAGTTTAGATCATTTAGTATTTCTCTTTGGTCTTCTGCTCATTTCCTCCGACAGCCAACTTTTATGTGGTTAGAGCTGTCCTTTTGAAAAAAATGGGAATAATTGATACCATGAACTGAATGTAAACACGCTCAGAGTGGTTGGTACATCATCTTTAAATATCAGGTCTCTTCCCAAAAAGAAAATAAGCTCTTTGGTGTGGTTGGTATTGGTAAAACATTTAGTCACCTTTAATTGCCCAAAGTTTTCCGTTAATTGTGCATTACATCCTATAAATGTCCTTCCTTCAACGATTTAAAGATGGAGGTTCTCTCAAAATTCATCTGCGTGCCAAGGAACTCCTGCGCCACTCACTTTGAAGGCTCATGCCAAAGGCCCTGAACAGCAGTCGTGTCAGTGAAGGGGGATTGTCTGGGGGCAATGTGTCTTCTTCTTTTTCATTTAAGAAGCTTTTGTCCTCCTCAAAGCCCTGAGTGTTCACTATTATTATTATTATTATTTAAGCCAGCTGTATATTGCTTTCGTGACCTAGAAATAATCTACCTCAGGGTATATCTGTGTTGAGGCAACAACTGATTTTGCTCAGCGTGGTTCTTCCATTAGAGGTTAATGTTTTTTAATTACATCAAATCAAACCGCTTCACCCTTGGGCTCAATTCTTTGTTGTTTTTACAGAGAAAAAGTTGCAGGTAAATGAAAAAAACATAATTATTCCCCTAATATATATATATATATATAGTATGTCATATCAGCTCATCAGTCACAACCTCAAATTTGACTGTATATATATATATATATATATATATATATATTAGGGGAATAATGTATCAATAATAATATATATATGGTGTACATTTCACAGCTTTTATGAGATCACACTTGTGAATGATATTGCTTCTCAGAGGCGTCAACAGTCACCTCTACAGATTTACGTTTTTAAATTCTTTCTGCCTGCATTGTGTGTGTTGCAGGGTGACATGGGAGGAGAGAGAGTTCTGCAAAAGAAATGGACGTCTTTCCTGAAAGCTCAGCTCTTGTGCTCTTTGCCTGATGATGGGTTCCCCTTTAACATAATCCAAGACATGTTTGTGCTGACACCCAGCCCCGAGGATTGGAAGCACACTCTGTTTTATGGAGTCTTCACATCTCAATGGTGAGGACGATATTTCACTGTATCTGTTGCCAAAATAAACAATGTCGTACCTTAACATATTTTGTGCAGATACACATGTTGTGATAAAACTGCTGTGTTCAATCCAGGCAGGCTCATAGCTGTCCTTAAGGACATCAAAGTAGCTCAGTCGATTTGTTGGAATATTTGTATAAAAAATGAAAGCTGAATTTACAACATACTTTTTTTTTTTTTACATGTTTCAAGGTTGATTCTGATATTCTTGGTTAAATATCTTCAAAATTCACAGTTTAAGTTTTGAAGGCTTTTGAAGATAGTTGGTGGCCCGTTAATTCTTTGGCAGAATTTGGACATCTGTTTTAACTGGGGCTATGTATGAAAATATCAGCCTCAAATAAAAGAGGCCAGTCCTTTGTCCCTTGTCCTCTAAATATGGAGCTGGTTTGCTTCTATAAAGAAACAGACAGCTTTCTTCAAGATTATACTTCTGAAACTAAACATGTTGAGATGCCTGTCTGTCTTTTAAGGTACAAAGGTGCTTCAAGAAGCTCTGCAGTGTGTTCCTTCACCATGGACCAAGTGGAAAAAGCGTTCAGTGGGCGATACAGAGAGGTCAACAGAGAGACCCAACAGTGGTACACATACAACCATCCTGTCCCAGAACCTCGACCTGGTGCCGTGAGTACCTGTCTGCTGCCCTCTGCTGGGGAACTTACAAACGCATACATGTCAACACAAAAGCAGTATGTCATATCAGCTCATCAGTCACAACCTCAAATTTGACTGCTGATCAAGGCTGCCCTGCTCGCTTCCAATCTGATTCTTATCAAACTACTATTGCTTTCATTCCTGACCAATTTATCACGATGGAATCGTAGAAAAATTTAAAAATAAAAATATAAAAATTTAGCTGCAGTTCATGCCAAAAATGAAGGGGACTATGTGTTTTTGTGTTGCCTCCACAGTGTATCACAAATGCTGCCAGAAAGCAGGGAATCTCCTCCTCCCTGCACATGCCAGACAAGGTTCTGAATTTTGTGAAAGACCATTTTCTAATGGATAGCGTGATCCGCAGCCAGCCTCTCCTCTTGAAACGCAACGTTCGCTACAGCCAAATTGCTGTCCATAGAGTCCTGGCAGCACAAAAGGCCTATAATGTGCTCTTCATTGGCACAGGTAAAGGTCTCCACACCCACATTCACTGTCACACAAAAACACTCTCAGCTGGTATCAGCTTGCATTCCACCAAAACATTCACAAAGATTTAGTCTAATTACAAGTCATGTTGTCTCTCTTTTATAGATGATGGAAGACTTCATAAAGCCATTAATGTAAAAAACAAGATGCACATCATTGAGGAGCTAGTGCTCTTCCGTGACTCCCAACCAGTGCAGCACATTGAGCTGGATACTGAAAAGGTACGGTGAGGCACTGAGAGAGGAAACAAGCCTGGTTTGTTTTACAGAGTTTTCCCACGATGTGAACTAATAAGAGGCTCCGTAAATGCATTTATGGGCAGTTTAGAGATGCCATGAGGCACAAAGTCACAGCCCAAAGCAGACCTCATGTTCACCAAGCTAATTACATGCAACTTTCTCTCAGGGTATCAGTGAACAGTTGGGGTTTTAACAGTTGCAATTTTGACACTTCCTGAGTCCTGGCATGTCTTTGCATAGATTTGTACTTCAGGGCAAAAACGGTAGTTTAAAAAAAAAAAAAAAAAAAAAGCCAAGTGTAAAATATTTAGTTCATGGTCAGACAAGGAAGATGCTGGATGAAAATAGTAACCCACTAACTGTATTTGGGGCACTTCCTTTCTTTCCCCTGCTTTGTCATCGCTCCTCCACAGGGTCAGCTTTATATTTCCTCATTCTCTGAACTGGTGGAGGTCCCAGTTGCTAACTGCACTAATTATCAGAGCTGCGGGGAGTGCATCCTCTCCAGGGATCCTTACTGTGCCTGGAATGGACGGCACTGTGTGGATGTCAGACAAGCTTCAACAAGAAAGTATATATCATTCTGTCATCTACAAACGTTTTCTGCAGTGAATGCTTAGAGAAAAAATTTTAATGGTGGTGGCTATAAGACAGTAAGGGACTACGTTTGCCTGCACTTTTTAAGTAAATGTATTTGTTTCAGAACATGGCAGCAGGATATAGATGAGGCAGACACATCAGCTATTTGCAACAAGACTGTGCCAAGCCCACGGCTTCCTAAACCTCCACCTACACGTAAGTGAACTCCTCTTCTCTTATCAGTCAAAGACTTAGAGAGCAGCATTTTGCGCTGGCTTTTTCATTTTCTCTGTTTTAAATTGAGGTTTATATACACATCTCTAAACTGTGTCATAAAATTATTATTATTCTAATAACTTTAGCAGCAGATAAATCAGTGCAGATTATTTCATGTAGAATTTGACTACATTGGTCTCTCTTCTTTATCTTACCACAGGAATGTCTTCATGCCAGGTGATCATTATCCCAGCCAACACCTTCAAAGTATTGCCTTGCAAGCTGCGGTCTAATCTGGCCGAAAGGAGATGGGAGTTCAGTGAGAGTGCAGGTCACTTCCATTACCCCAGCCCGGAGGGGGGGCTGGTAGTGGTAGCTCAAGCTGACAGGCAGGAAACCTATGAGTGCTGGTCAGTGGAGGAAGGCTTCCGGCAGTTGCTGGCAAACTACTGTGTGAGGGGCGAAGCCAAGCAGGAGAGCACCACCCTAACAGGCCATTCACGTGCACCACAGATTCCCCAGGAAGAGTTCATCATCCTGCCAGGGAAGGCCCGCTCACCACAGATCAACACTAAGACCTACTGGAATGAGCTGATTGTGGTCTGCTCCCTCCTGGTGTTTTCCCTGGTGGTCTTCTCTCTGTTTGTGGTGTACAGGAATCGTGATCACATGAAGTCTATGCTGAAGGAGGGGGAGTGCCCCAACATGCAGCAGAAAAAGTCCAGAATAGTGGTGAAACCAGCTGAGAACTTGCCACTCAACGGCAACACAGTCACAGCATCAGTGTCAGATCACAAGGGCTACCAGACCCTTAACGACAACTACATCTGCAGCACTCCACCGCATGAGTGCTCGTCGCCTGACAACAGCAAGAGCTTTTCAGAATCAGAGAAGAAGCCTCTGAACTTAAGAGAGAGCCACGTAGAGATTTCACCCACATGCCCACGGCCAAGAGTCAGACTGGGCTCTGAGATAAAAGACTCCATAGTCTGAGGCTGGCTTCATATTACGTGGAGTGATTTATTTTAAACTGACAGGAAAGAGTGCACTTGCTGCGAAAGACAAAACCCTGTGAGAGGGAAAACTGAGGAACATTGGACTCTTCATGGAGAGACATTTCATTACACAGATTTTTGCACTTTGTCTTTTTTTTTTTTTTTGGGGATGGGGGGGGGGGGGGGGGGGGGGGATGAAGGGGGGTTGCTCCTGTGGCTGACAAACATTTCTTTTAATCCCACAACAGTTTTTTATTCCCTCAACAGTCACACATCCCTCTCTCTATTCAAGTGTATTCAAAAGCACGCTGATGAAGTTCCAGTTTGCCTTCAGACTTTTAATGCTTTCACACCTGGCTCACAGGAATGTAACAAACGTAGAGGTGGTGTTGCAACCATGATTCAGCTCCTGAATTTTATAGTATTGCAGCTCAGTCCGGCCACATAATTCACAGGGGATGCTTTGAAATGCAGAGTGATATTCAGCTATGTTCCCATTAACAGATGACAATGTTTGGGGGTTTATTTTCATTCTCTCTTCTGGTAATAGCCTACCCTTCAATGAGGTTATGCACTATGTTCTGTACTGTAGCGAGGTCAACACTCACACCAGAAAATACAGCAACAAGTCAGTGGCAGGCAAGAGAGATAATAAAAGATGCCCTGTCATACTTTCTTTTAGATAGCCTGTGTGTATTCTGGCAAGCATATTCATTGTTTGGGCTGAAATATACATAGCAACAGAGAAGGACTTCAGAGAAGCGCCTGTTGAAGCAGTAAAAAGGTTGATCAAAAAGAATTATTAGTTAACTGAAAGAGGACACAAACAAGGAATTGCCTACATGGAAATGTTGCAAAACCCTCACCACCTCAATCTTCACACACCAAAAAAAAGATTATAAGGTCATAAATGACTTAAATGTTGCTTTTTAGTATTGATGTTAGTGGATAGAAATATTCCTCTGTGGAAGCCTGACTTTCAACAGGGTTTTCTTTCACCAAATGTGATAAAGGGAAAAACTCATTCCAGGTATTATCATGCTGTTCTTCGTGAGATAGGCCGTCTATGCAAAGCAAATAATGTGAAGTGGGGTAAACACCAAGATAACCTCACCTTGAGACTGAGTAAGCACAAAGGTGTTGGCACTGTTAATGACTTTAGGATCAGTGGCACTGCAAACACACCCCAATATGCACCCCCCCCCCCCCACCTCCCCCCACACACACACACAGACTCACTCTCACTACACTAAGTATGCAAGAGATCTTAGCCATTTTGATGTACTTGTCCGTGTAAGGTAATGAAACTCTGAAAGACTGGCACAGGAAAAACAAATGATTAGAGACACTATGAAAATGTAAATCTTTGGCTGTTAATTCATCTCAATGTGATATAAATATATATCCAAAATTATTCTTTTACTACAAGGAGACATCTAGTCATTTTAGTCATTCATTGATGTTTTAAATATCTATCACTACTTTCAAAGGGAAACTATAATAAATATTTAAAAATAGTACGCCTATTAATAAAGCAAGTTAAATAACACATCTGTATAACCTCAATTTTGATATATATATTAATTGCAGAGTGCCAATGAATGGAAGAAAAGGCTGTCTGCTTGCTTAAATGGTTTTAACGGCAACCATAAAAGCAATAACTTTCATTTTCATCTAATAATAAACCATAACCATTATTACTTTCATAATCTATCTCCATATTCACAGATAAATAATTATAAACCATTTTATCCACCAAATTAATGATTCAGATGCTTAAAGTAACTTGAAAGCATTTTTCATCTAACTTGAGTTTGACTCGAGAATTGTAATGAGGCCAGCAAAATAAAAAGTTCACTAACATGCAGGAAGGCATGTTGCTCGACCCAGAATGCATTGGATTTGCACATGTTGTTGAAAAGCCTTAGTACAATGCAGGTTTGATGAGAAATCTGCCTTGGGGAAAATGGATAATGCCTTCTGATACAATAATCAAGAGATGTGCCTGTTGGGATAATGATCTAACCAGGTAGTAGTGCTGTAGAGTCAAATGCTACACTGTAGGTGTGACAGGACTGGCCATTGCTCAGATACAGGAGTGAATACATGTAATTTAATATTGTCAATGTTGTACAGTATGTTCTCATGAGGTGTTTGTTATATTTTTTATTTTTTGTTATGGTGGCTTCAACCACAGTCAGGGACGAAATTTTATTCTTAAATTGTAGCACATAAATAACCACTGGCTGAATTTGAAATAATAAATTATAGATAAATATTAGTATTATGTTACATTTCATGTAAATGGCAAACACAGCAAATACCGGTCATCTCTAAACATCATGCAATATGAAAGATTCATGCTTTGACTGTTAATGAAAACATAAACGAAAGGCAGCTTTTAGTGAAGTTGCTGTCATAACAACAATATTAAATTTGCTAAATGCTGAAAAAATATAAAATGATTTAGTAAAATATGTGCAGGTACTGAAAATGCTTTTTTGAAACCAAGCCTAAAAATGCCATAGTGAAAGTATCGTCTGCTTTCTCTAAATAAACCACTATAGTCAGGCCTTCTGTTTGTGACAGTACAAGTTGCTCTGACTCTTGTCAACATGTATTGTAAAAAATTATAAGTAAAACAAAGTTTCTATGTAAAACTGTTTTGTAAATTCAGCTGCCAATGTAAAAATGTTAATTGTAATTTTTTTTGTACATCACTACTGTTTTTGTTTGTTTTGTTTTTTTGTTTCTTTGTTTTTTTTGTACTGTATATAAAAAGCACTTTATTTTAATTTTTCAAATAAAGATCAAATGAATACTTTTTTTTTTTTTGAATGGCTGGTGATTTTGTGAACTAAAACATTCTCCTCAGCATCCTGCAGAGTAAGTTTGTGCTTATTTATTTGGATGAGTGTTGGCCACAGTTTTTTTTTTTTTTTATACGATCATAATTACATATCTCAGTATTTAGTTTCAATCTCTAAGGGTGGACCGAGCAACACGACACAAACTGCAAACCCTGGAGAACAAAGGGGAGTGTCAGATAAACTCACATGAGTTCCACACCTGAAAGGCAAACACAGGTGAGCACTTATCTGAAGTTTCTATTGTGTGACAGCGCCATGGCACGTATGGATGACATCTACCGACGAATGAGGCAAAGTAAATAAACCCACTTTGGTCGGTGCAGTATCGGATGGACTCACCGGGTTAATGGATGTGGAGGGCGCCCTCCTACACGGAGATCTGGGCCAATGAGCAGCTCCTGAGATCTTAATTGAGACTTTTACTTTGGTGGATCGGGCTACAGAAGCCAGAAATCAGGAGAGGCGGCGTCAAATTTTAACCTCGCGTTTTATGAGCCATTTTTTATTAAAAACCCAAACAAAATCATGGACCGACCCAGTCTCCGAAGACTGTTTTCCGCCTGCGATGTGGACAAATCCGGGCAGATCGAGTACGAGGACTTCACGGTTGTTTGCCGGGAGCTGAACGTCCCGGACGCCGAGATCAAAACTCTGTTCGACAAGTTCGACGCGGATCGGGACGGATACATCGACTACAGAGAGTTTTCGTCCAGGTTTCATGAAGTTTCGGAGACTCTGGACTTGGCGTCCTTCGGCGCCGGGTCGCCCCAAAACCAGGACTGTTCGAGGGAAGAGTTCTTGGGGAGGATGGACGCCGAGTGTCTGCTGTCCCAGAGGTAAACCCACCTGGAGGGCTGCTCCGGGTGCTCCAGGACTCGGCTAGCTAAACAGCTAGCCGTCCGGTAAAGCGTAGCTAACGGAGCTCCACTCGGTGGCTTCTTTAGCTGCTGTGTTATTTATTTTTATTTTATTATTTAACTTATTTTCAAGCTCTCGGACAAACCTGATGGCTCACACTGAAAACGAGAATCAAATCTCAGTCTTACAAGTTTGAGCCCCGCCGCACTGCATTCAGTTATTTTGTTTTAATGACGTGGGTTTGGCACTATCGAAAATAGATTAAAAAAATAATAATAAGTCAAACACTTGACTTAGACGCCGTCTTACTGGCCTTTGTCGCAGGTTTTAGTCGCATCCCACCGCTCCTCAGCAGGTGGATTTAATTACAGTCGCTCCGTTGTCGTGTAATCAACAGGTGGTCTCCATGACAACCGAGCGCGAAGATGGCCGTGGGGTGCAGGCGAAAGCTCCGGAAAAGGCTTTTTAAGTGTCAGCATTTTGGTCTGTTTTTGTTTTCGGTCCACAACACAACACACGCAGTGTTACTTTGTATACGTTAACATGAAGGCTTACTTTGTGTTACTACAGAATATTTCCGTGAGCTGGCTTTTATCTCTTACATCAGTGAGAAAGCAGCACTGACATTCCTGTTTCCTGTCTTCTTCCTGCAGTCTGAGGGAGCAGGTGGCTGATCTGTACCAGACCATTTCTTCCTCTGCAAACGTCACTCTGCTGCAGCAGTATGAGGAGATCATCCGCTCTCTTCTCAGACAAAGCCTGGACACCAAACTGGAGTGTGAACAGCTCGAGACCAGCTTGAAGCGGTAAGAATGAGTCACATTTAAGCGCATCTCAACCGTGGGACAGAAAAGAGGAAGTGGTTGTTAAATGGGGGAGCAGTAAATAAACACAAAGTAACATCACATGGATGTCAATGACGACTGACACTTTGTATGCAGGTGACTCCGATCGCATTTTAAAAACCATCAACCAACCATGAATGTACTCACTGACGTTACAGAGCTGTGGTGACATGCTGCCCTCTTGTGATATGAAACACATGGGAAGATAATAAATTGGAGAAAATTTTGTAATCTCATTTTAGTTGACCTGATTTCACCCTTTTGTATCTCTGGTTTCGTCTTCACCAACGAGAAAAAGTGGTCCTAGCTGTCTGGAAAAAAAAAAAAGTTTTACTTACGTGCTCAGTGTAAAAGTATATTCACATTTCATTGTTTCAGTTTTTAATTTTGTAAAGGCAATATTTTGAAGACGATCATAAAGTTAGTCTAATGATGTTAACAGTAGACAAAAGATAATGTCAATTTTAAGCATTTTCACAGTAATTGCTGATATTCACAATAGTACACAGCAGGGACAAGAAATTGCTTTGAGAAAGCATTCCGTTCATTTAAACCTTAAAAGTAACCTTTCCCTTGACACCTTAAATTAACTATTGAAATAGAGGCCTACAAATGGGAACGGAGTGTGTGTAACTCATTTTTGTTTCGGTGTATAATCGCTCTGCTTCAGTAGCTGCACAGCATGTGAAAGGGGACATTCCTTACTCAAGGAAGTAGGAAGACTTAAATGTGCTGCCCTGCCTGTTCTATTTATCCTTTTTACGAGCTAGATTTTTTTCACCTTTTTTGTTGTAATTATCAGAATTAAAAGAAAAAACAGAGTTTGAAAGCTTAACTTGCAAATAAACCAAAAAAAAAACTTTTAAAACTATTAAAAAATAAAATAAATTCAGTGTGTGAGAAAGTTTAGTGTGTCTGGAATCTGCTTCGAAGTCTGTCCCTCCCTTGACTCTGGCTGGTCTGAGCTGTCTGACAAGAGTAGAGCAGTCACAACTTCAGCACGTTTAGAGTCAAATCAGTCAGGTACAACTGACATACGGATAGTAGGTGAACTGATTTGTATTTTTATATCTGCTATTTTAATCTCTAGGACTGCTGTTGTAGAATCTGCCTACATAAACACGAATGTACATTTCTGTTCAAACAGAGCTGAGGAGATGAGCAACAGTCAGCTGGCAGAACTGGACGACGATATACAACAACAACTTGCCAGAACAGAGGCGAGGGTGAGAGATGAGGTGAGTGAGATACCTGCAGAATTTATTGTGGACCATTATTTCTGTGATTCATTTGAATGCTTGTAAAAAAGTCCATGTTTTAGGTATAAACTAGATGAATTGGCTGTTAGAGCAGCATTTAATCAATAAAGAGTGCACAGAGAAATTGACTAAAAGAAAAAGAAAAAATATTTTGTAGCTTTTCTACACAATTCTTGTTGGTTCTAGTGAGCTACCTGCATTCTTTTGGTACAGCAAACAGCAGTTGATTAAATCTCTCCCTACAAAGAGCCTCTGTAAAGTCAGATGAAAGCTGCTCTTCAAGGCCTGAGCCGGCCCCTTTACTGCTTTGGTTTCATGTTTGCAGGAGTGTAAGAGAATGGAAGGAATTATGGCTTCCATGCAAAGGAAGCATGCGAATGAGGTTGGAGACCTGCATGCGACTGTGGACAGACTGTTAAAGGTAAGTTTCAGCACAGAAATGTTTATTTACTTTGTAGGGTCATAGTAAATGGATTGTGTGAAGATGGCTTAATAGTTTCATGTATCATTAAAGAGACAGAAAAAAGTCCACTGTACCTGAAAGACAACGCAAAACCCCTGTATGTGCGGCCATGTGGTAATTTTTTTGGGAAACCTTGGCAGTGGAACTGTCATCTAATTTTCTTTTAGGTCGCTCATCAAGAGTACCTTTTTTTAAGACATTAAAACTGAGTATGTTGAATCCACACATAGTGTTATCTGCAATGTGTCAAGATCCAGCAGGGAATGAAGTACATTTCAGATGTGTCTCCAGTGACCCCTCTTGGCCAGATTTTGCTTCTGCACTTGCAGTAAGCAGGACAGAAAAAAACAAAAAAAGGCTAGGGTAGGGTAAAATATAGGGAATAATATTTACACCTCTCCTGTGCCTCTCCTATATTCCCTGTAATATTGGGAATATAGAGAATAAAAGTGTATAAAAAAGAAAAATCTAACAAAGAAAACAGATGTCACAGTGTGGGGGGGGCAAGAGAAAGATGAGCCAAGACATATTTTTCAGGGGCTTGTTGTGCTTTATGTGTACCACTGTATAGTGTTATCAGAGAAAAAGTGTATTCATAGAATGACAAATGCATAGATATAAGGGCAGATCATTCTACCTCTGAATCCAGCCTGAGTGGTCAAGTCTCTGCGCTAAAATACATGCAGGGTAGTCTGATCATAAATGTACAGCTCTACCAGCTCTACTATAACTACAGGAGTTGCTCTCTGGAGTTTTGCAGTGCAGTCAGAAATTTGGTGCAGATGAATTTAAATGAGGATCAGGGAAAGAGTTTGCTTGTGGTCAAAAATGTCTTTTACCTTGTTAGTTTTTAGACACTTTCAGCCCCTACATTACCATGCCATGCACTATTTCCTCTTGTGCTTGCTTTTTTGTCAGAAAGCACCTGAGTATATTTTAAAATCTTTCATTTTTTATGGTGTGTGAGTGTGAGTGATTTCTTGGGGTACACACTATCAAGTGATAACAACACTGCAACAAGCCAAAATTTTATATACACAGGATTTAGCTATGTGTTGCGTCTAAAGTGGCTGTCAAGACTACAACTGTTATTGGTCTTCATTACCAGACACTTGTTTGTTGTTGCTGTTGGGTTTGTTTTTTTTTTCACAACTTTCAGTGAATGTGACAGCTGCTGGCAGTAAAGACCAAGATCAAGCAGGCAAAAGAGAAGTTCAATCATCTTCGATCATCTTTTTTTAGTAATGTGTTCTTTTTCTCAGTTTCAGTTTTATTTCAGTTGCAAAAATCATTGCATGACCATAGTTTTAAAATTAAAAAGGACCGAAGTACCCCAGTGTCACTCTATATCACATAGTAAACATGCAGTAGCTAAAAAACATGAACTGAATACATAAACAGTCAGGTGGTATCAACAGGTAACTCTTATTCAAACAGAATGTTTTTGGTGTATGCTGTGTTTTAAGAGTTTTACAAAGGCAACTGGACAAATTTTATTTTTAAAGTGTTTTATTTAAATAATTATTTTGATAGCTAGTTAAGAAAAAAAGACTATCAGCTAATATATTGTGGTAAAATTGTTATAAGCAATCTTATCACGCATGTGGACACGAAATGACCGGTTTTAGTTGAAGTTGTTTTGTTTTGGGGTTTTTTGCCAAAAGCTATTAACTGCATGTGATAAAATTCTGCCACTGATGCATCATCAACATCATGAAGAACTAACAGTATACTTGTGTGAATTACTCATCTGTAGAGCCAAGAAGACTCTGAATTAAACCATTCAAGGGAGGAAGTAATCAGACTGAACAAACAACTCAGCAATCTCTCGCAAGTAAGTCATGTTGGAAGAGATTGGATTATATGAATAAATCACACATGTGCTGTAACCACACACTGCCTTAAATCTCCACAGGAAAACGAGCATCTACGCGCCTCTCTTTTGCAAGCCCAGACAAAGATCGCCATCCTGCACTCAGAGCTGGACAAACTGAAGAACATGTATGCAGACCAGAAAGCTCAACATCAAAGGTGACACCCTGTGCTAACATTACAATCAACTCAAATATGAATTACATAAAAAATGACCCAGCATCAAATACAATATGTGTGTATGTTTTTACAGAGAAACAGAAGAGCTGAAGATGATGGTTATGGAATATCAGTCATACTCCAGTCAGATTCAGATCCTACAGTAAGTCTGTCCTCAGTAGATACAGCTGCCCAGTTTGGATATTTAGGAAGTAGTTAAAGTAGTTAAGAGTTAGATTAAATGGTGGGCACACCAGTCCCTCACTTGCCAATACAGCTTGTCTTATACACATCTATTGTGTGTTAGTAAATGTCATTGTGTTGTTTTTCCTTGAACACATCATTAGGGAAACAAATAAAAAGCTGTACGACAGCAACGATGGGCTTCGCTCTGCATTGGCGAATGAAGGGCTTGCAGCTAAAAGAAGGGTGAGTCTCTTTTTGTTGATGACATATTTCCTCATACCCACTGGCTCTACATTACATACAAGCTGCCAATTTCGTTAGTTCGAGTGTAAAAGTTTCCTCCCTGACATGCCTTCCTGGTTACCTGCTCAACAGTTGTCTCCTCAAAATGAAATCCCTGCTCGAAAGATGAAACCCCTCCGACAGAGCACATTTAACCACAGCAGGTATATAAACATTTTTAAGCATACTTTGTTGAATCTGTGAATTGATCTCGGTTAATGAAGCTGTCACAGCTAAAGCCTCTGTGGCTGTTGGTGCTTTGGTGCAGCTCAGAGTACTCTCATGTGGCGACTTGGGCTGATAAATACCTGGACAGTGGAGTCTCACTGCCGATGGACACAGCTGAGGGCTCAGGCAGTGATTACGATAGTGATGACAGCAGAGGCTCAGTGGAAACGGTGCACCACAGTTACTCCTGCATCCCCTCTGATGTTGAGGTCAGAACACACATTAAGCACATATAATGTAATATACACAATAAATAATCAATATGCTGCTGAGCTGTCAGGACTTAAAATCAGTGTTTTGCTCGTCAGATATCAGAGGTAAAATCAGAGGCTGCAGCATCAGTGGCTCCCAGCAGATCTAGCTCCTTCACATCATCCATAAGAAGACGTTTGTCTGCATTTTCTACAATGGTAAAATGATGCATGACATCCCCCCAGTATTTGTTTTCATCATTTGTACACTACAAGTCAAAAGGTTTAGAATTTTTCACATTTTCATGAAATTTCAATACTGCAACTGCTGTTCGTAGCATTAAATAGTAGAGTGGTGAATTGCAAATTGCACATATTAATTAAAAAAAATGTAAGTCACCAAAAACTGAAAAAAATCACATCGATTGGGAAGAAGAGTAAAAATTTTTATTGCACAGATTTTCTGGAGTAATGGGTTCCCTGTAGACTGTCACGTGTTATTCATTTACACAGCCATTAGAAACCAACATAGAAGAAAGGGAAGAACCAGCGCAGATGTACCGTCTGGTTTTAGCTGGAGATGCTGGAGCAGGAAAATCCAGCTTCATGCTGAGACTGACTCTTAACGAATTCAGAGGAGACATTCAGACAACACTGGGTGGGTGCCATTGCAAATATGTCACATTTAATGAAGGCCTTGATGCAGTCTTGATTTCAGACTTGAAAATCTGCTTTTCAATTCTCAGGAGTTGATTTTCAAATGAAGAAAATGTTAGTGGATGGAGAAAGGACGAGCCTGCAGATATGGGACACAGCTGGGCAGGAGAGGTAGTGCACTGACTCAGTGTTTCTTCAGGAAGTAGTGCTGGAAATCATGACGTCAATTAAAATGGGTCAAGACTAAAAATATTTTCCTTGTATGTCAGGTTCCGCAGTATTGCTAGATCTTATTTCCGCAAAGCTCACGGCGTCCTGCTGCTCTATGATGTTACTTCAGAGAGCAGCTTTCTCAACATCAGAGCATGGGTGGATCAGATTCAGGTAGCTGGAGTTGCTGAGTGACATGAAGAAGATGAATGTGAATGACCTCACCAAAACACAAGGCTGTGTTTCACAACATGGTGTGTTTATACAGGATTCAACAGATGAGAAAATCCCCATATGTGTTATTGGAAACAAGGTGGACCTCCGAGAACAGCTCGCGGAGGGAAGCTGTGTGAGCAGTTTGCATGGAGAGAAGTTGGCCAAGGTGTGTAACTTTTCGTTGTACCTAATAGGAACGGTGTTTATACAGGCGCCTGGCCTCCCTGGTGTCTAAGTAAGCTGACTCCACTCAGGTTTGTCGATGCTTTGCTCATAGGCATACGGTGCCTTGTTCTGCGAAACAAGTGCCAAAGAAGGAACCAACGTTGTTGAGGCAGTGCTTCATCTAGCGAGGTAGGAGGCCAGAGAGTGACAGAGCTAGTTTCAAGTGTTTTTCCTCCACAAACCTTGGCAACACTGTTTTTCCATTTTCCACAGAGAAGTGAAGAAAAATGTCAAACTGAGGCGCCAGTCAGATTCTCAGGTCAGACTGAGTCCAACCAACCCCAAGAAGACTCTTAACAGCTGCTGCAGACTGTAGATACGGTGGAAGGAGCAGGGAAGGACAACTCTTTTTATTTTGTGATGAGCAGACAAATTTTCTTAGATGTTTTAACTTTTAAATTTAAAGTCTGAAATATATTTTTCTATAATAAATATATTGTAAGTGGTCATTCTCAAATCAAAATGAAGGATCTGTCTTACTGAAAAAAAGTGCATGTACAAATGAACATAATGTGTTCATGCTCGCATTTTTTTATTTTTTTTTTTTAGTAAGGAACACTTGCCTCGACCCCGAGGTAAATATTTTTGTTTGTATGTCCAAACGATTTGAAAATGTTGAAATTTATACACTTTTTCCTTTCAGATCAAGTGACAGATGTAATTGTTTCATTAAACAAATCAAAGCAACACGACTTGATAACATTTTTGAAACATTTTTATTTTAAGTGTCGATGTAAGATAGAGATATATATATATATATATTACAGTGCAGTTTGAACACATTTACTTTTTGAAGCAAAATTTTACAGATTTGTTGTTGAAAATCTTACGTATTTACAAAAATTACTCTTTGTGGTTTGATTTCAGATTTTACAAAAGTGCCAGAGATCTTTTTTTTTGTTATTATTATTATTATTATTATTAGAATATCTGTTCCAAGATCTATACTTTATGACAAAAAGAAATGCAATCCTGTTTCCGAAGCAAACATAACAGGAACGATGACTTTAAGCAACTGTTGAATCAATCAGCAAAAATCTCTGATGCTGGACTATTCTCATTTTATTAACATCGCACATTTTCAGTCATAACAATTTTCTAACTGGTGGAACTCGCATAAACACCATTTTAGGCTGTTGAGCTGCTGTGTTGCATAACTCACAGCATATTCACTGGAGACCAAACTTCATCCCTTCAGATGGTGGTGATGTGCAAATTGCAACCAGCCCAGCAAAAGACTTCATTGTCTTGCAGTCAGAATCACCGATGTCACTAAGCTTCCCAAAGCCACCACCAGAGCTCCGAGTATAAACTTCCAGGAAATTCCCTAAAACCCCACACCAAAGATACACGTCACAGTGAAAATCCAGACTGTTTTTTTATGAGCGGGACAGTACTGGTGATATTCCTCATTTCACTTACGGATGGTTTCTTCTTCGGTGGAATGAGAAAAGGTGCAATATCTTCTCCAAGCACCTCTGCTGGTTTGGCTTTCCATTGCTGGGCGTCTTTGCCTCCTGATTGCCTTTTGACGAGTTTGGACAGCTCGACGTGGATTGCCTACAGAAAAGGGAAAAGAAAAATATCTTTGTAAGGAAACATTTTTCTCCAGCTTGAACAGTGACAAGCGGAGTATATTACAGCATGTTCAACAGGTAAAAATGCAATACCTAAACTTCCCAGTAGATGAGAGTAGAGGTCTAAAATGTAAGGCCTTAGAAAATCTGATGAAGGCCGAGAAGAAGCCAAAGAATGATGATGTTCATTTTTGATTTCCTACAAAAGATTTATCTTCCATTCCAAGGACTTTTTATAATACTTCCTTAAAATCATTAGATTCTCGTGAAAAGCAATCAGCAGCTATTAACTGCATTGTGCTGCATTTTTCTTTTGTGAACATCGACAGACTGCTGTACAATAACTTTCTCACAGAGCAGCTAAATTGGGCTTCTGCAAAGAATTTTATTCAGCACTGAGACAAGGGTGTAATTACCAAAGCAGCAGATATTTTAGTTTTGTCTGGACGGGACCAGTCATATGTTATGGCAGCGTGCCCTATAGGTCAGGTTATTGTCATTCTGACAGCAGGGTGTGTAGGGAGCAGCTGGTAGAAATCGATTTTTATTCAAATCCAGCATGAAGAACTTCAGAAACTGTGAATTCAAATAACCATTTTTCGTTGCGAACAAGTGTTCTGATCATTTAGCCTGATTACACAGTATGTAAAGTCTATACTTTGGCTGGCTAAGTCTAAGGCTGTCTTCATTCTACTATTTTTACAGTCACAATATTCAGCTCATGCATGTGTTATTTTTACCAGGTTTGCTTCGCAACTCTAAGCAGTGTGGTCACATCTGTAGACTGCCAGATGTGCAGTTTGCGAGATCCTCAGTGGAGGATTTGGCAGATTAGACAAACCAAAAAAAAACAAGACAGAACAAGCCCTCAGAAGTACACAAAGCAGTTCGCCAGGATCTGTTTTCTCCGGGCTAAATTGTGAACACTTTCTCTGTAAATTTGAACCTTTCACACTGGAATGCAAGACAGGTTTTCATTCAGGGTGACGAGGTGGTGACCAAAGTTTCCAACACCAGCAATTGTAATTTATCAGGGTGTGGATGGTTATGCGCCTGTTGAGGCGGAACTCAAACTGAAGCTAAATGTTGAAATCTGATCAGGGATGAGTCCGATTCTGCATCAGGCACACAGTGTTAACCAAATAAGTGCATAAATTGGTGCTTCTACAAACAATTGGTCCAGAATTTGGTAAATGCTGTTGGGTGGACTGGCATGAAATTTTGTGCAGACATTCGTGGTCCTCAGAGAATGAAGCCTGCTGACTTTTCTGGTTTCAGGTTTTAAGTGAAATGTCTCAACAACTATCAAATGTCATCATAAATCATCATGAAATTTGAAATAATCGTGGTATGATATATAGTTAGCGTACGATCTATTCCATATATATACCATAAATGTTTTCTTAGTAAAATTCTACATATTGCTTTTAAACCTTGTATCGCTAACAAATTTAATCAGCCATTACTTTATTTGTATTGATGGACAAATTCAGAGGCTCTAGTAATGAAATCGGCCTAATTTTAGTTTGACCTTTCCTTTGTGTATATGAGGGATGGATGGGATTCACAGGCTGATGTGGAAGAGAAATGGTCATCTCACCTTGGTGGCTGGCTCCTGTTTCAAGGCCTTTTTTAGCACGTCCATCGCCTCTTTGTATTCACCTTTGTCCGAGAGGAGCTGAAAGAGATTAGAAACCCTTCACTGTGAGCACTGTTGGTGGACCCATAAATCAAAACAGGCAGAAAACAGACAACAATAATGTAGCTACTATTTTTTTTTTTTTTTTTTATATAATCTCATATTAAACAAATTCTGATTCCTTCCAGGAACTCACCCTGCAGTTATCAGTTATGAGATGATAAAGAACAAATGAGATGCTCCATGTTGTCTCTAGGTAATTAGACCACAGGATGGGCTCTCACCTTTCCCGTTCTGTAAAGGGCCTTAACGTTGTTGGGCTCGAGGGCCAGAACGCCGCGGCTGGTGTCCAGTGCCTCGTCATACTGCTCCAGTTTCAGATGAGTGGCGGACAGATTGTTCAAACACTTCACCCTGTAGTCCTGCACCTCTTCCTCCTCTGCCACCAACGCACCACCACTGTTACCACCTATACAGAGGCAGAGACGCACAGACTGCAGATATTTCAACACAAAGGTCTATCTATCTTTAAATAAAATAGTTTTCAGGCTTTTGAGGATAAATTCCATCTGGCTTCCTTGTTAGACTCGGTCTTGTGTTTTTATATTTAGCGGAGGATTGTATATCTGTCCCTGCTGTATCAACCGAATGGTTTCATCATCAGATCCATACATGTTGATTTTAAGACTGTGTTGGTCCAGGTAAGGAGCTCTTTTATCCTTGGCCCTGAGCATTATGGGTAGTAAATACCAGAAGTTCAAAGACATCTGAATGGGTGCATGTCTTATTTTTACCAGACCTCTCTGATTTATGGTTGAGTTCCAAAAGCTAATACTGCTCAGGATATTGACCCAAGTTAAACTCTTTAAAATTTTGTTGAGCGATTTTTATATATTTGTATTTTATATATATATTTCTTTAAACAAAAAGTTGTCAAATCGGGTTCTTGGCCACCTAATTTCATTCGAGGTCTCCTACATCTCCCCACCCACTGTCCTTTTAGCTGTGACTTTGGTCTCCTACAGTTTCCAGGGGACAAAACAGGCTCCACTGTGACCACCAGCTGTTCACTAACATGTCTGACTGTCATTTGGCGCTGGCAGGTTGTGTACAGTAACTTTATCACAACTCATGACCAGTCTGACACTCCTGTAAAAGACTGGAAGGCCTTGACTTTATTCGGCCAAGTGCCTTGAGATAGTGTAAGTTGTGATTTTGAGCATTGTTGCTGCAGCTGGAAATGATGAACCAAACCAACCGCTGAACCAAACACATGACTTGGCTTTTTTTTTTTTTTCTTTTTTTTTTTTATATTTATTGGTGCAGCTTTGAGTTCCAGATTTACAGATCTCTTACTGATTCCATCGCCTTGACAAAGCCAGTGAGCAGAAGCTGTGTTGATTGATTCATTGACTGATTGATATTTCTTTCTTTTTTCTTTCTCCCTTTCTTTTCCCTTTTCAATTTTATTCATTAACTTCCATTAAAGTTGAAATTCAGTTGCATGTTATTCCTATTTTAATGATTTCAGTAATTTATAATCCCCTCATGGCATGAATTGTATTTGTAAATTAAATCTGATAGGTCCAAAATGACTTAAAAGGAGTTCATAAGCTGATGTCTCTCTTTCCTAATTATTCAAATTTTTTTTCCCCGGTCGTCTCCTCATCCACTAATTACTCGATCGCGATGCTCTGATAAACTCCTCTCTTCAGTCCAACATCATTGATAGATTTTGAAACAGTTCATGATTTTCTCTCCACGGACTTGTTCAGTTACATTTTCCTCTTGGGCCCACCCTGCCTCGTCAATGATTAAAGTGATTAAGAAGGTGGAAATTATATGAAATTTCATTAGCTTTGATTATGCAAAAGAATAAAGCAAAAAACATTTATCGTGGCCCTCGGCTGTAATGGATGTTGCTCTGCATCATGATGGTGTGATTAGTGTGACGGCAGACTGGAGGGGTGCACTGAGCTGTGAGGTCATTTTGGGCTGTGACTGGTGCGAAAATGTGTCTGCGTGCCCACACTTTGGTCTGTGCTGTACTTCCATTTGCTCCTTTTCCTGGGAAGAGAATGCTCATATCAACTAGTATGACACATTTCCAGTAGAGCAGTAGAGTAGACCACGGGAATATTTTCTATGAAAAAAATTCAGGTTTGCATACTGGGTTACCTTGGCTGCGTGTTGTTAGAACATCCAGAGCCATACAATAGGCTTTGGCCGCCATGCTGTACTCTTCTCTCTGAAAATGAAAGTTTCCTCGCTCTCGTTTCTGGTTGCCGATGCGGATGCGGTCTGCAATGGGCAGAGTTAATGGGTCTGGTTTCTCTCTAATGTCCAGCAGCTGGAGCTGGTAGAGTAAAGGAGCCCAGGCTGGAATATCAGGCCCTCTGCAAATACAGAAACACAAAAACAGGCAGACATAATCAATATCATTATGGGGCAAGCAGTAAAAGAGCCTATGAGCACTTTATCTAAAAGTCACTCCAGATGTCCCCCAAAGAACACGCTGATCTTTTAAAGGCTGTTTAAATCAATCAGGAAATCAATCTGTTTTCAAGTGATCAGTGTCAGCTTCAAGAAGAGCAGAAACAAGCAAGTCAATATCCTGCACATGAACCCAAAGCTCTTCCATGTTATTTGACAGTTGTGTTCAAAATACAGTGCTGTCGCTGGTACACTGGATTTATAAGAAAAATAAAATAGTTTAATGTCCAAAATCAAGTAATCACATTTTGATTTTCCTCCCCATGAGCACTGGTGGTTTTGTGGGACACCAGAAGGACTTTACAGTGTGATAAGCAAAACTTACCATTAGTTTCACCATTTGTTATGATAAAATAAAATCAAATAATTGACTCTCATGACAAATCAAACGTTTTATGTTTGTGCCTTTTTCTCCATGGTTGCCCATTGAGAGTAAACGCAACAGAGATAATGAGTGCTGCTGTCGGATCTTGGATTCACTTTAGACAACAAACTTTGCTTTGATCAACTCAACAATATGATCTGTTGCTGCCAAAAAACATTGTTAGACACAGAGTCAAACTATTGCTCATCCTCATGCGGCACATTTTTTGATGTATATATATTTTATTTGTATTCATGTTGTTAATTTATTTATATAAATATATATATAAATGAATGTTTTCAAGACAACTTCCATGACTAACAGAAACATTTTATCCTAGAGCACCGATGAACACTTGAGGTTTTGTGTTTTGTGTGACCCTGCCACGGGTATTTTGTCCCAGGTTCGTGTCAAATGCAAACACATTGCTCAGGAAAACAGCATTTGGAATATAAATGTAAAAAACTGTGATATCACACAATGCGGTTAAAATTGACTCATTATTGAACAATATATCTTTTTTTATGAGCTGTGACAGCTGCTCTCAGCATAGATTAAATTTCACTGCATCCAGCAGCTCGTATACCTTGAAAGCAACATGTTTAAAGATGTCTGAGTGACTCAGGCTCATTTAAGCAGACAAGAATTTGAGACGGGTATGAGAGTGGTATGAGCCGGGGAACCGTTGGTGGCTTATCTTACTCAAGAGTCACTCAGAAGGAAAGTTAATTTGGTTTTCAATCATGTGGATCTTGACCACATAGCACACAATGGTCTGTTATCAGTTACTCTGTGGAGGCCGAGGTGTGTGAGAGTGAATGAAAGTAGGACATGTTTATTTCTGCAAAAGTTAATTGTGACATAGATTCTAACAAAAATGACTGAAAAAAAAAAAAAAAAAACACATTAAAAACACACTATGTTAAATGCTCTAATATACATATACTGTAATACTAGTTGTGTACTATAACAACATTTTAATGAGCCACCAAATGAAAATTATTCTTCATCTTTTTGAAAGATCCTGACAGTTTCATAAAGGTCTGGAAATTAGTCAGTTAAATATAGTTTCTCCACAGTCCTCACCCACTGATTGTTGGCTGCAAAGTGATCGTTCTGGGAGTAGTCTCAGGTTATGTATTATTCAAACTTCCGTCAGTGACAGAATATATGTCTGTCAAACAGATTTAGTTGTATCCCAGCCACTGCGAGGCTGTGTCAGTAGGTGGGATCAAATTACCCTTTCACCTCTCTTCTCTAGAGACCTCGTCCACTGTCACAGGAGTGTGAAACCAGCAGCTGGGCCGATTCCTCAGAAACCTGAGCCGGATCCCTGAGCTACGAACTGGAAGAAGCAGTGTTCAGAGATGTTATCGCTGCAGGATGTGAATGAGTAGATGCGTGCCCTTAAGAAGTCAGTCTGAACTTTTCCAACAGCAGCATTTACTCCTCTTGGCCTGTTTTTGCATAAATGCAGCATGTTTATGAGAATCAGAGACTTGTCAGCAAAGCTTTGTAAGAGATGAAAACAGTTTATTCATTTATGAACACCACACACCACATGGCGTGAGCAAAGCTAACTTCAGGCTCTCAAAGAGGCTCTCATTTGACCATCAGAGTGGCGCTTTGCTTCTTGTTAATTCCAGGCATTTTACTACTGAGCAAGCATGTGACACCATGTCCAAAGGATTCATTCACAGTTCGCACAGCGAGTGAACTAACTGTAACGTGAGTTCTTGTTCTCACTCTCTTTCCTCTGGTCTAATCTCAAAATATCACACAATATACCGAAGACTGGAAATTACGCAATGGTGTGCAGTGAGTAACAATGATGCACACAGTGTCCTGCATACGGTGTCCTACTAGTGTCTGGTTCAAGATTAATGGACTTCTGTGACTTCAGCTCTGAAGGCACTGCTAAAAGATCAAATAAAAGTACACAAATCTGCACAAACTGTTCTTTTGGAAATGTTTTTACTAAACCAGATTCAGCACAGACACAGCAGCATAAGAAATGTGGGTTATTTGCACTGTAAGCAGCACTGCCTTGATATTATTGTTTGTTGTGTCACTGTGTATTGTTAGTGTTAGTGTCCCAAATACTGATACCTGCCGTGACTGCAGACTCAACTTAAGTAAAAGCCGCAACACAACAGTGTAGAAATACAATTTTAATGGATAGAGCTGAAGCTAATTTCAAAATATGCTTCAATATTTCTGGGTCATTTAAACTATAGTTGCAACAAACAAATAGCAAATGCCATGCTGTGTGCTACTCCAAGTGAACTTGGACTACATCCCGACTACATGTCTGAGCGTTACCTATTGTGAACACTCCGAATTCTTCCATCATCTGTATTTACGTGGTCAATGTGTGTATGTATTTTCATCTCATGAAAGATCCCACTGCATAGTTTCCGACACTAGAAGACAAAATAAAAACTCATTCTTTACAGCACTATATTCCCTACTTGAATGTTGTGGAAAATTCTGGAATAAGTCTAAAAGAGATGTAGACAGATTTAACTACCAAACAAAAAGTGATAATTTTTTACATCTATAGGTTAGACTGATGAGTTACGATAACAGATACTCTCAAATAAAGTAGTTAAGCCTCTGAAATGTTGCTCTCATACACACATGCACGGATTGACTACTCGCTATCTGACAAACGGAGGTCTTTCACATACAGAGCTCAACAGGTGACATTTGAAATTTGATGTCATTTCAAACTCAGCGGCTAATGCATTTAGCAAAAAATGAAAATGTGTACGACGTCTAAAACACAGAGAAATGCTGGGAGGGGGTGAGATTGAGTGGCCGTTATTGGCACCCTAAGAAACAAAATCGGCGTGACTGGCAAGGTGCCGACTGTAATCTGAGAACACAGCGTGCTGACAGATCTATAAGGTTTACTGTGTCATGTGGGTCACTGGTGATTAGCAGGGCACCAGCGTGCTGCTGCACTGCACTCAGCCAATGAGCCCCCAGGGTCTTATTAGTGCAAACAGGAAGTAGGGACTGGTCAGCGGGATGAGATCCCTTAAAGATCCAAGTGAAACCTAAACCTGCAACTTTAGCCCAGGGCTTCCCTGCCTGCTGCCTCCAGCCTCTCTTTGCTGCTCTACAGAAGAAAATGGGGGATTTCGCTTTTGCTACGGTAATAAACACATTCATCTTAAAATCTTGAATGGTATGAAATAAGTTCAGTGAGTTCCTCAATAGCTTGTATCTTGTGTCTTAATTTGTTTTTGTAACACTTCACCTTTTACTTGCATTGTACAACATAAATGTGAAGCGCATTACTTTGCTTCTCATCCATTTTCCTGTGTTTTACACACATTATCCCAGGAATTGCTCACCAGGGCCTGAACGCTGCCTGGCTGTCTGATTGAGACGCGCACGGTGCTGCTCTACTAACACGATGCATGCGCTGCCTGTAAACACGGTGTCACAGGTTTGACGTGTTTTCCTCCGTGAACTTGAAAGTATACAGTCAACAGCTCTGCAGCACCTTGAGCATGCTTTCTGCTGTAGTAAGGTGATGGATATTAGTGAGGTGAAGCTGGCGGTGATGACAGCAGCTCTCTGACAAATAACTAGAAAGATGCCATAGATGTTTCTGCTGACTGCACCCCGAGGTGTGAAAGATGTGACGTTAATGTTGGCTCTTTATGAACGTTAACTAAATGCTAACATTTAGAAATTGTCCATGTTTGAATTTGGTCTGTTAGGATGGTAACATTTGCTAGTTAGTGCTGAATATTCACAAAGTACAGCAGAGGATGATGGGACTGGTATTATTTATAGGTATTATGAGGTTATATATTAAATATAATGTGAAGCTTCAGCAATGCAACATCAAACCAACTCAAATGCCTGTTTGTTCCAATACGCTTTCATTAACAAACTACTCCGATAACGTATAAAGTCATTAGTAGGTTCTGCTTTATCTTCTTTACATCATTCTTTTCTTTCTGCTTTTTTTTTTTTTTTTGCAGTTTTTTCTTTTTTTTTTTGCAGTTTTTTTTTTTTTTTTATACTGTCTGTCTGTGCAAATCCATCAATTTTCCTGCTTGGTGGGTTCAATAATGGGCTATCTTAATCTTAAGAGCTGCAGAAAAGAAACCCTTCATAAAAAATGTGAGAGGCAGAAGATTGAACCTGAAAATGCCAACCAGGACCTGAACCAAAGTGGTGAACAGACCGACCACGTCACAACACAGACAGATAAACTGCAGAGAAGGACACTGTGGTAATTGTAATACACATTCAGATTCAGTTCTACTTCGGTGTTAGGCTGAGTCTTTCTCGAGGTTTAGTTGAAAAACACTTTAATTTTCACTTCGTGTCAAACCAGAAAAAATTACACTGCTGGTTGTCACCTGACCCTGACCAGAGTAAAGGTCAGTGAGAAGACACAGAGAGAGGTTGTTTGGGCTGCAGCAGCAGGAATTAGCCTGAGGAGAGTTGAGGGTCAAAGATAGAAGACATTTGCTGAGGCTACAGCTCTGACAGGAGTGAGAGACAGAGACAGGTCCAGGTGCCACGCTGGACTCAAGGCCGTCAAACTTTCATGTTTGTGCTTGCTTCCATAAGAACTAGCGTATTGGGGGGAAAAAAAGAATCAGTACAATTATACGATGTATGAATTGTCAGAGTGCAAACATTTTGTTTGCTCAGCTATCCTGCTCTTCTCTTTGGATCTCTTTATTTAAAGGTGATAATTTATTCATTTTGTCTTTCATTCATTCATTTACTTATACTTTGCTCTAATAAACTGTAATGGCATTTCATTTCACTTCATTGTTCAGTCTGACATGTTCGGTAATGTTCATGCTCCTAAATTTAAGTTGTCAAAGCAGCACAGAGCAGCCAGCGGCTGACTAATGGGCGAAGTTTGACATTTTGAGAAAAACACTTCTTGCTGAACATTTGGTCGATTGATACCACTCCCCTGACAAAACACGATATACGACGCCACAAGTTGGCTTAGCTTGGTACAAAGATGGGAAATGGGAGGAAACCACTGGTCAGCTAAACACTGTCTGAATAAAAAAAAATCTCCCGGTGAACTATCGCTGTAGTTCAGTCACTCATTCGATTTTTTTCTTTTGTAGAATTTGCATAAAAAAAATCCCTGTGAAGTTAATCAGGATTGACATCTGTATGAAACTTCTCCACTAACTCTCAACAAAAGAGATTTTCAAAAACTTTCCGATAACAGCTGTCGCGCCTTCAAGTCATCTTACCACTGCCTGTATATATGAGTCCATATTTTCCTTGTACTTCAGTATTTCTGTGTCAATTTTCTCAGGCTATAGAAGGCAATGTCACTCCTTTGGTAAATATGTTTCCCGCCATCAGACAAATTTGGCTGAAATGTAACACGAGACATGATTTTTTTTTAATTAACATATTAAAAGGTTTGACCTACAACAACATCTCATCGGCCCGTCGTTTTATTGTGTGACGTTTGCGTGACATGGCTGTGTGACTCTGACAGAGAGAGAGAGGAATGTTTCCTCTCCTTTCTGTTCCTATGCATGTTGTGATAAGGAGAATGAGCTTTTCTCTCTTGTGTCATGGAGAGTTGTGCATTCATTATATGCTTCCTCATTAAGGTGTATGATAGTGCCGCTGACTCATCCTGTTATCTGTCATGCAGACCTCACACTGCTCTGAATGAAAGGAAAAACTCCCTCAGAGGGAAAACAGTGGTCACTTTGACGTCATGTGCTCCATACTAAATGATCGAAAGGCCACCAATGTACCTCACACCGATTTCTATGGTAACCAGTCCAGACAGTACACCAATACACCCCAATAAATATGATGTGGAGCTTGCATGATAATACAAAATCCGGGAGGATTTACGAGGTTGTTTATTTTTTACAATGGTGAAAACAGATGAACTGCCACCGTCGTTCAGGGTTGTGTCTGTTTTGACTCTTGGATGGACACACGGCACCAATACAGCCATGCAAAGGAGCTTAGCTTTAATCCCGGCACTGGTGAGACGTCACAGCTGTTTTTCCTCGCCTGCTGCCATGCTAGTTAATTTGCTGCAAAACAGCCTCCTATTACAGCTGGAAAGCCAGAAACTAACAGTGCCTTAATAGTGCCAGAAGCCTTTCAGTTGCTTCCTCAACATGCGCTCTCCTCTCCTATTTGATTTTATTTCATCCCGTAGCGACCAGCCAATCAACGTGCAGTCGAAGCCGCTGTCGATATCCTGGCTGTTGAGCTTCTCAAAAGTCTCCATATAATCTAGTGCAGATTTCCTTATCCTGTTAAAATGAACCCAGTCTCAGCCTCAGGCTACCTGCTGGGTAGCCCGTACCACACACATGCTGGCACCAGCCACTTTATAAGAACTGCTGCTCTTGCAGTGGACACAGCTGTTTCTCCAAACAGTCATCTGAGCTCAATGAGGTCTTTATGTACAGATAATACTACGCATATAATATGCACAAATTGCACATTCCCTTTTCGCTCCCTGCATAGCATTGTTTATATCCCAAATGTCAATACTTCTGGCTACTTTGGTATGTTGTTTATACATTACTGTACAGTCTAGATTTTTTAAATTCATTTTGTACTCTTTTTAAGTATTTTTCTCTGCCCTTGTATATTCTCCACCTTATTTTCCTGGGCTCTATGTAACACTGTAGAGGACAAAAGAGCAAATGGAATTTCGATTCCTCTGTGTATCTTGTATGTACAGAAGAACTCACATGTCATAATAACGAACATAATAAAGAACTTGTATGTACAGAAGAAGTTGACCTTGACTAAAGAGTAGCTTTTAAAGAGCACGGATGTGCAGTTGCCTGGTCATTTCAGAGCAACTCGTGAGGATCATTCAGTTACTCAGCTTTATTAAACCAGCTCTAAACACACAGTACTTACAGTAGTTATCTGCAGTAGAAAGACTGAGTGCCAGCACCACATTTGAGGGCCTTTCAAACAGAACAAATAGACTTTGTAGACATTTTAGCATTTTAGCATTAGATTAGCATGAAAACGTCAACAGGACTGTTTAATAGGCCATCCCTGTTTTTGTGCGATTATGTCTCTGATAAATAAATTCAAAGATCTGCTTATCAAAACATTGATCCATACAACAGTGCTACTGCTGGTTAAATCCCATCCAATTTGTGTTTCAGCTCAGATGGCCTCACTGTTGTTACTGTATGTCCTCATCAAAAACACAGGAAACAAACAGTGTTTAAATACAGAAGTGTGCTTGACTGTATTTTTTTTTTTTTTTTTTTGTTTAAGAAGAGCATACTATACAAACACTTTGGGGACCTTTGCTGTGCTGCCAGACTGGTCCCACTCAAATTAATGAAGTTTTTTTTTTCTTTCACTCTAAATGAAGGCTCGAAAAGTTGAAAAGTTTCTGCGTCTAAAATTCCCCCAGATTTTAGCTCAGGTTTGGTCTCAAAAACTACCTATGTCTCCAGACTAGTATATAAGAGACATTTCATCAACAACTCTTAAATGTCTTTGACAATTTGCAGTCTTTACTTGGATGGTTTGCAGAAAGGGCTTAATGAAAACGATGAACGTCAACCCCACGATCCACCTGTAAATTATGAGCCTAAACAATGAGCTAAAGAGAGTTCCTCGTTGTTTCTTAAGATTTCAGTACAAAAAAAATTACCCTCCTGCCAATTGATGGAGCTTGAATAAACAAATCCTAACACAACACTGCACACAGCCAACAATAAATACCAAAATAAAATCAAATAAATAAAATCCTATCAGCTTCACTTCTCATCTGAGTGAGTGAGGGAACGAGAGAAGTTCAAAGTCTTTAAACAAAATAACACCTTTACTTTGACTCACAGGTAAGCAGACATGTTTTAGTTTCTAGCTTATGCAACAATCTGAAATCTCTTACAGGTTTAAGGTCTGATGTGTGGCAGCATCCGCATGAATAATTTCTCACAAAGAAAGTTCAAAGGTTTTGGTCTGTGTTAGGGTGGATGAGAGAACAATCTGTCTTACACAGAAATATATCACCAGGGATCATTATCTAGTACATCAACCTCACAGTTATCTGCAGACAGCATCTTATCCCAGGACCTAGCCTAAATTTATAATCAATCAATATGAGCAAACAGACGCCACTGAGGCGTGCATGCTGCGGTCAAGACAAGAAGCAATTCCTCATGCAACCCCAGGGTGCGAGGTTTAGTTTCAGTGGATTTCCAGAGTGGTAAATGTGAAGCAGAAGTTAACTGCAATGACAGCTCAACTCTTTTTTTACACAGTCATTATGTCTACTGATTATATAAACCAAATCTCTGCCAGTTTTGGATTTCACCTCTGAACTTCAAAGCTTTCTTTTTACAGCTTTTTACAACAAATTTTGAGTTAGGAGCCAAAAATCCAGCTCTTTGAAAGATGGAAGTCCTCCTCTTCTATTACTATTATATTTCGCATAAATGCCTGCCTACTTCAGTGGACACACAAATCCCTGAATATTGAATACTGAATAAAGAGTGTATTTGACTTCCTGTTTAGAGGAACAATCCAGGGATTTATTCTCTACAGTACCTAAGAGTGTTAGTCAGAAAATATGGGTAGCAAAATTGCTGCTCTACATGGTTGCTGTTTGTCTCTCGCTGTGGTTAAGACATTAACGCTGGTGAGCTACTGAGAGATACTGATCTGGAATTAATTTGCTTTCGAAGTCCAACCTGTCACACATGCATGTGGCAGAACCAGATCATTTCCACAAGGACAACGTCACAATTTCAGGAATATAACTTTGCTGAAAAAGCATTTAAATAAAAGGTAATTTGGTTTTCTGTCTCTTTAAGGTTTCTTTCTCTCTTTCCTGGTTTTAATGGTTACGAACTTGTTCTGCCTCTGTATTTTAACTGCTGCATTTGTGGAAATAATTATGAATCCTCAAGAACAACTAACTAAATAAATAAATAAACTAAGAAAGAGCTATTTGGTCAATGTTAAGATAAGAAACATGATTGGGTATATACATTACGCATCCTGTGGTGCACCATTAGTGTAGAGAGTGAGTCTGTGTGTGTGTGTGTGTGTGTGTGTGCGCGCACGCGTGCATGTATACCAAAAACATTATTATCATTCACTGTCACCCTCTTGCCACATAGCTGTCCAGGAGACGTATGACTGCCTCAGCGAGTGTGAGTCTGTAACCTAACCAAATAAAGATCAGGCTTCCTTTCAGCAGCAGCAGCCAGCTCTGCCTCTCTGAGCTGCCTGTGAATCAATAGCAGCTCACTGAACTCCTGACTTATTAGTCAGGTTGTCACAGAGGAGCAGCTGCCTGAGCAAAGCAAATGTAGCAGAGCTATTAGCGCTATCTTTTAGTTTGTTTCTAAGATCTGGAGCATCAATCATGAGTCAAACAGATACATTTTTTAAGAGGGGGGCCTTGACTTTACTTGACCAAATCCGGGGCCATTGGCATAGGTCATAGTGAGTTTGGAGAGAAAACACAGAGAGCCTATTTACAATAAAATTTAATCTATCATTGCTCACGTTGGCAAGCTGATTTGTGTGTGTGTGTTTTAATACATGAGGTGTTTTGTATGTGGCCATCTGCAGCAACAATACAAATCCTTGCCACAGTCCAACTAATCCCATCAGTGCTATCAAACATCTGAGCTCTACTTTGTTAATCCCTAAATCCTAAACATGGCACATCTGATTTTGATTTCGTAGTGGGGATGTCAGTGGGAGTCTGCAGCCAGTCATTACATCTGAGAAGGATATTTTGAAAGTCTCTGGGTGTGTGTGCACACACAGCGTGTGTCTGTGATAGACTGCTGATGACGGCGTACTGACGTCTCAGAGGGGTGAGTCACCCTCCACGTCCTCAGTGACGGTACAATTCAACCCCCCACAAGCCCCCCTCCCATAAAAGACACACACAAACACACACACACGCACACACATAAACAGATGCATAAAAAGACACCAGTGCCACTCGTCACTCGGCTTCACGTCTCCTTCCTCTGGGCTCCTTTCACCTCACATCCACTCATTGCCTCAGCATGACACAGCTCGACAGACTCACAAGCATCAAGTCAATGTGCGTGCAAGATACGTGTAGTGTCTTAGCCTGTCGATACAAACCTGCAACACACCGTATGTGTGTGCACTGTGTGTCAGTGTGGGGGAGTCACAGACTGGCATCCCACTGGCCAATATGCCTCCATGCTACTGAGGTTACAAATGAGTAAAATTTATTAAGTGGCCTTACAAGTTGCCTGGCAACTCTCTCACCAATCAGTGCATCTGAGGTTCCAACCTGGGAAAGTTGTACTCCTTGTAGTTTAAGATGTGTGAAATTATAAAAAAAAAAAAAAAAAAAAAAAAAAGTTCCCTCTCTCAGCCACAAATGAAGAGTGGGGCTGATCCTGGGTGTTAAACATACCAGATAAAGTGCCTGTGTGTGTTTGAGCAGTTGTAAAAGTGAATGAAAATCAGCTATGAATACAAAGCGATGGGGACATAATCCAGGTAAGGAGAGGCCAACGTACGCTCAAAACAAACTTCTGATTGCAACATAAACAATCACATTTGAAGGCGAGGTGAATATTACTGTGGGCTGCTGCAGGGCGATAGGTAGTGTAATAAATTATTAAATTGTGATAATGACAGCAACGAGTTTTATCTTTCATTTGCTGCATTGACTGCACATATGAAAACTGACTGAACTAGTTGTATGAAATATAAAATGTCTGGCCAAACCCTGCCTGACGTTGGCATGACTGTTAAATTGCCGGTGTCTGAAAGTTGTGAAATCTGTGAATGGAAGCTTTGTGGACTCCAGATGCTGTGTGACTGTCTGACAAACAGCCTGCTTGAGGTCACAATGTTATAAATGATCAAATTGTTGGTTTGCAGAGCTGAAATAGTTTAATTTAAAATGGCATGATTTCAAGTCAGACACAACACAAAGTGCATTTGCTGTAAACAGGAGCACATTTGGTTACATTTGTACCAGCTCTGTGTAACCAGCTCTTCTTTGTCACGGCCCTCTATTCTCTCTCTCTCTCTCTCCCTGACTGTGTGTTTTGCACAGCAGGTGTGGGTGATTTAAAAAGGATAGTTGGCATAGGTAGGAAAGGTGCCAGTGGTTGAAATAATCTAAGTACCATTTCACGTGTGTTTCTGCCTCTCGCACGCCTCACTCTGTAAAACAGACTCTGTAGCAACATTGTGGTTATACAACACAGCGCAGCTAGCAGCTCAGAGGACAAGAGATAATACCAACGAGGCATGACAGGGCTCCAGTGCAGGTAGCATGTTTTTACACCAGCATAGGAGGGTAACATGTCAGAAGCTCCACCTGTATGGAACCTGAAAGATAAGCGATGTATTTCGAAATTCAATTTGTTTACAGTTTTGAAAACTTTTGACAGGTTTGATAAATGGCGCTTGATAAATATAGAACAAAAATGAGCTGGAAAAAATTCATGATGTAAAGCCATGATTTCCGCAGTGGGTGTGCCAAGTGGTGGGCACAAGACAAGGGGTGTTTATTATACATTTAATAAGATTGAAAAATTTAATTACATAAGAAACATATTGCTAAATGTTGCTAAATGCTAAATATTCTGAAAGCCCATCAGCTGTAAAACATGGGGGAAATATACCTGTTAGAGCTGAAGGTAAAACTTGCTGCCGTGGTTTCTTATTGTTCTTTTTAGGTTTTGTTGCCATGTCAGTCACACTGGATATAGGAAATGGTTTGCATTGTGTCGAACAATATCCTGTTTGCTCTTGTCTGCTGTGCTCAGTAATTGTGTGGTAAGAGCTCTTATGTGAACGTTTTGTACATTGAGGATATTGTGGGTTTTAATTGTTTTACACACTCAAATTGTCCCTTGTGTGACGACCTATTGTACCACCTCTGGTTGACATCACCAACAGCGAGGACAGCAGGAAAGACGCCTGCGGTGTTGGTATTGCACAAGGAAAAAAAAGACTGACAAAGCTCTGACCACTGTGGAATTGATATAAGGCAAAGCCAACTTTACTCCACCAAATATTATCTGCAGTGCAAATACACTATTTAGCTAAAATTCAGTAAAAGCTAATTTCAGTTGGGGGAGCTTTACTGTCCCACTAAAAAGCCCACACTCAAGAAAAACAGAAGTAGATATAAGCCAGGGCAGTGCTATATTACAACCAAAGCTGTGTTGATGAGAGAGATAAGCCAGCTTGCAGAAGGGGGAAAAAGGTAAACATCAAAGGAGATTAGATGAGGGACATGCACAGTTCAGAAACTGGTTTGAGAGGTAAAATACTGCTGCGATGTCGAAGCAACCCAACATCTAGTAAAACTACAACTAGTCTGAACTGTTTAATATGTTTACTATATATCTTTCTTTTGTAGCTAAATTATGAATATAATGTAAAGGTGGCTGTGGCAAACATAAGAGTGAATGCTGCTCTTTAACTAACAGATCTTATCTGGAGCGTGCCCCAGCTGTACGCACGGCCTGATCTGCTCGCGCAGCGCCAAGTCTGGGTGTGGCTTCTCGTCAGCCTGCTGTATCTGTGCTTGGAAAGAGACTCACAGGGACCAAACGCTACAGTCAAACTTGTTTTGGTCACGTGACGACACGGCCAAGACTTCAATTGTTTCAATAAGCCTTCCTTTTAATCACAAACAGTAAAAGAAGGGACTGTGACATTAATACTAGCGTTGTTATTACTGGATTAATTTTGCACTGAGAAGAAAGTGATTTTGGAGAAGAATAGCTCAGATTCATTGTTGTGTTTTTCCACAGAGGAATGTCTGAAAGGTCACATTATTCATTTGAACCAGGTGGCCCAAAGGAGTGATTCACACTACCTTCAGCACAGAGAGAAACTCCACCTCAAAGTTTTTCTGACTGGACAACATGCGTACGACTCTGGAGACTCGTACGTGAGGGAGGAGGGCTGGTGTGAATAAATGTGACAAACACCAGCAAGACTCTGTGGTGAGTGAGTCATTCTACCTGTCTACTTACAAGTGCCTGATGCAATGAAAAGCAAAATCGCCAGTTCTTGGCTTTGTCATGCTACATTGTGTGATAAGAGGAGAGACTGGCTTGCGAGAGGAAGAAACGCACAAACTGTTGTGCGATATGCCATATATTTTGTTTTATGTTACACCAGACGTGTTTCTTTCTGTTGTCGCTGTAAGGAAGAGGACAGAGACCAAATAAATCACTGACATTTATTATATCTGTCAGCAGTGGATACTCCTGCATAAATCCTCAGTCATCATCACACTTGACTGTATTGCGTGTGGGCTTGACACCTTCTCATGTTTCCACTTTTCTCTGGGAAGCTCAGCCTATGTTCCTCTCAGCTCCGAGAAATGTCACTGTTGCCTTTTTCAGCTGCGTTCCCCGCTGGATATGGGTGTGCCTCAGAGGCTACAACGGAAAAGCTTCTGCACTCGCCAACTTCTTTCAAAATGTCAACAAAGATTCCCCTTGAACGCATTCCCAAGATGTTGTTTCGCATGTTATCTGTAAGTGCAGACTAAATATTTGATTTCATTTAGCAAACATGATGCCTGCTCTCTAGCGACAATCCCATGTTTTATTTAACAAGAAGATTCAATAGAAGCTGTATGTTGTGCGGGTTAAAACTATTACCTGCTCAATAAACCCTGACCTAATGACGATCCAGTGTGGATGAAAACACTGCCTGATGTAATGGCTTTCAAAAAAACTGAAGTCAGTATGGATTTGTGGAAGCAGCCGTGTTTAGGGATGTCAGTATGGTGGTTAGTCAGTTGATACCAATCAGTCAAAATTTTGATTCTTAGACATTTTAGCTCATTATCACCTAAAAATCCAGCCGCTTCGGTTTTAGAAATTTAACGCTAATGCCGGAAAACCAGAGAGGTTGTGTCTTTATTTAGCCCTTTTTAGCACTGGCGTGCTAAAAAGGGCTAAAATCTGTCCCAGAAAAAGTCTGTAATATTGTATTTTATCAGTATCTTCAAACATCCATACATTATATCACAAAGCCAAGAAAGCATCTACGCCTACACATACATAAGCCACTTTACATTTGCACTGTGGCAGACTGACAGCAAGGAAAAGCCATAAGAGGACATGAAACTGCACAGCTGATGAATATGACGCAATAACTATTAATCATCACAGTAAATGCTACTGTACTTCCCAAGAGCCGAAGCGTCACTCAGCACGCTCCATCCTGCCACTCTAAAGCCAGATCAGCGTGTCAGATTTCATCAAAGCTCCCTCAGGGTCAAAGAGAGAGAAATCCTAATTCTCCTCTTGGAGCAGGACTTGTTTGTTTTTCACCCCTCTGAAACTGACAGCGATAGTCATCTGGTGTGTCGCCACAGTGTTTCCTCTATTCCATTAAGGGTTATTTGTTTAGTATGTGATTATGTGTGCTGTGCTTCACAGTCACTGCTAGTGATTTATAATCAATGTTCATCTGCAGAGGATACTCCCTTATTGTTCTCTGGATATGCTGCCACTAAAGTAAGTTTCTCATAATACAAGCTCAGTGCTCAAAAAGACATGAGTTTCTTTTATCCAGGCTAATAGTAAAATACTAGGTTTTATTATCTAGATGTCTTCAATCTTCAGATGATGCAGGCTCATTTCACCACATTTACAAAATGTAAGCTTGCATCGGGGGGGATCATTTCTTATTTTGTTCATTTTGATGCAGTTCCCAAATTAAAACCACAAACCATACTGTGAGCATATTTTTGGTAGACAACTAAATTCAGATGTTAAATCATGATTTTTCACATTTACATGACATTATTGACTGGTGTTTTCTTATACAATTATTGCAGAATACTGGTATTTCAACACCGTTAAGATATTTTAGAAAGTGATTGTGCAAACCTGATCTTTGCTTTCTTGGACCTGATGCTTGTTTATTATCAAGTCCTTGTTGTTCATTTTACTGAAAATGTCTGCTGTTTGTGCTTTTCAAATAGTCCGAGGCCATTTTACAACCTACATTGTCTCTTTAGATTATTTTTGTGTACATTCCTTGTTGTACAAAGTTTTGTGAACTTCAATATTATGGCACATTGATGCAACATTTGAATGATTAACTCCCTGACATTGTCCATGTGGACTTGGATTAAACAATTAATTTGAGTATGACATGTCCCAGGGGTCTAATTTGGTCTACTTGTGGCACTGAGGAAGCTCTCAGTTGTGCAAAGAATAAATGTTCTGTCTTCCAAGTTACCTCACCATTTCACACTGGGGACTTTTTTTTTTTTTATGTGTTGTACGGCACCTCATTCATAGAAATACATGTATAGGCGGTATATAATGGCAGCACTGCAGGCTACTGTGGTCTTTCATTTTGTTTGTAATTATAGTTTTATTTAGGTATAAATAAAGTAGGTGCCAGTGGCATTTAATGTTGACTCTGGAGCTGGGCAGTGCCGATGAGGCTGACTCCCTCTGGCCCCCGGAGGGTTGAGTGTTAGAGCTGCGCCTGTCCAGAGATCAACTGATGTTAGCTTCCACTTTTCCATGATAATGACCCGCTGACTGAGGGGATGCAGCGCACGTCCCTGACAAAGCAGTAAGTCTCAGCGGAGGATAGTCCTGACGCATGCTGCTGCTCCTTGACGAGACGAGTGCATTGCGTAACGTCTTTGTCTCCAAAGCGCAGGGCTTTTCTGTCTCACAGGAAAAATGTCACTGTTTCTTCCACTTAATTCAGTCCCAGCCATCCTGTCGGTTGTAATCAATCGGGTAAATACTTCCACTGCTTTCGTTATCATCATCACATCAATATCGGTGGTGCAGCCAGCCCATCACTCACACACCCAGTTACTGTACAGACCACATCACTGTGCTGTGCTGAATCCGCGCCTGACTGGCTTTACCTTCCGTTCTGGTAAATAACCGTGAAGCACTCTTAGCAACACTGTTTGCAACAGGCGACTGACAGAGCTAAATCAATGCATCTGCCAGAAAAGAGAGAGGCTAATTAGATTCTCCCTCATTGTGTGTCTGTCATTTTACAGCACAGACATGCTGAGCCTGTCAAATCCGGTCTGAAACATAATGTCTGTCCCTTCTTGTGATTACTGTTCCTGTGAGCTTGTATGCTCAAATATTTCCTTTATTTGAGGCCTCCTGCTACAGACCTTAACAGACATGTTCAGCAGATGTGTTTATCCAGACCAACAAGCCATTAATATTAATGAAGCTGTCAGAGTTCAGTGTCGATATAAAAACAGGAGGACACTCTGCGATATACAGTACATCTCGCCCATCAGTGTGATGAGAAAATTCATACTACTGATGTTTGTCTGCTTGCTGCTGGTCTATTTTTACCACTTATCTTAGTTTAGCAAAAGACTGGAAACATCTCAAATTTAGAGGGACCTTGCGTGTTATTTATGTCAGTAATTTCCTGAAGTATCTGCTTATCATGTCAAGAGCCTCCAAAAAAAGCCCAGCACACAAGACATCATATAAAAAAAAAAAAAAAGAATATTTCACTGCTTTGACATGTTGAATGAGCGAGTTATAGATAAACTTCTAGGTGAATGTGTCGCTTGACAGAGCCCCGCTGGCTTTTTCAGTCTTTAAGGTAATCTAATTTGGCTTTAATCTCCTGAGATCCTGCATCCTCATAGGAGGACATTGTATTTTGGATTCTCTTCGCCATCAGTGAGTCTCATTCGTGGACATTGTCTTTGTCATCTTGTGGTTGCCAAAGCACATTACAATGATCAATGTACAATTAAAAAGGCCAACAAGTTCCACCAACAAATAAAAGTTCCAGTCTCTCTCTCTATTTAATCTGGCGTCATATTCAATGTATGTTGTGTTCGACAGATTGTAGTTGACAGAAATTGTTCATAACAACTGCACACACACAACTAGGTGGAAGATTAACTCGGATGAGAGGATTTAAAGGAATCATTTTCCTTGAAATAAAAGAGTATTATTTTGAAACTGTGAGTGGTCCATCACTGGCTGAGCTGTTTGACCAATAGACAGAGCTGCTGCTGGAGTAGCTGTACCTTTCGTAGAGTTCGTAACATGGTTCGGAATTTCTAGGTTTTCGTACCAAATCATGCAAAAAAATCATTAAAATTCATTGACAAATCAGGAGATTCAGTGAGTGAATCAAGTTGACAGAGCTGGCAAAAAGTGCTGATTGTCTACATTTTGCCACGGAAAATTAGACTCCACAGCACACAACCCTAATCAGCTGCATCAAAACAATCATTAACTAACCTCCTATTGCCTCCCCCTGTTTGCTCTGCCTCCTGCTCCAAACACGGCAGAGGGCGAGACTCCAGACAACACTTCAGACTCCTCACTCACACCTTACACAACTCACAGCCCATCATTCGCCAACATAGAGCTCTGTATTAAAATAATGTGCACCGGACACACAGCACACAGATGGGACTGAAACAGTTAAGTACACACTGAAAAAAACAAAACATGCTTTCACAACACAATTTTCACTGCATCTGAACATTATGTTGTCAGCAGTGTTTTGATGCATTACTCTCCTGTACACCTACTCTGTTAATGGATACACTGTGTCCTCCGTGTAGCTGAATGGTCAATTTTGATACAACTGTGCAGCCCGTACACTCAGAAATGCAGGAAAATGCTTTAATTTTGGGTCGGTCAAGCTTTTTATATCAATTGGAGGACTGCCGTCCACTCACAGAGCACAAATGGATCTATAGTGAGTGTCTGGAATTATCTAATAATGTTGAGTTTGTTCTGATGGGTGTGGGCCTAAATAACCACAGGCTTAGAATTACATTAATCGTCACAATTTTGTTGTTGATGAAATAACTTAATATGCCAGTATGTTACGGCCATGCCTAGCGTTTGCTTCAAAATAAGCAACGTACGGAAAAATTTAATTGCACATTTTCGATTAACTCTGGCCTCCATTATTACCTCAAGTGGTGTTTCTCCTAAAATATTTTCAATGTATTTTCATTCAGTTTGATTTCATACAAAATCTCATTAAAACACCGTGGTACATTAATGTCTCTTTCTCATGTGTTCAACTTATCTAAGGTAAACTTTACAACTGTAAACAACAGGTTTTTGTCCACGGCACACTAATCTCTGCTGTGTTTATACTGGCACTTTAGTGGTGTAAAAGTTATAAACCTAAGCCATTGGTGGTAACGTGAGCATTGTCCTCCCATAGGTTGGTGTGTTGCAAACAAACCACTGATAGGCTCCCTTTGAATGGTGTCAGGAGGAAGCCATCTGCTCCTCTTTATGGTTCATTAACCCTGTTACCCCTGGATAACCAGGCTGCCCCCACAGCAACAGGTACGATAGTCCTGCGCTCACTTGCTAAGATTATGCTGAAGATAGAACTGGCCAGGTCTCATTTCTTTTACAACGTGTTCTTGATTCTGAATTTCAGGCAATATTAATTGGCAGTTCTTACCTTCCCAAAAGTCCATAAGCATACTGTGAATCTGCCAGCAGTAATGTGATCTCACCCTTCTGCATGGATATGACACACTCCTCCAGGGCCTACAGGTGTCAAAAACACAATGTGCTATTCAGCAAAGCTAAAGCGTCTGCAATTTCCTCTGTCATTAATGTCACCACGCAAAATGCGCATAAGCACTGTGATTGATTCCTTTGATTTACAACTGTTGAATGGAAGTCCCAAGTCTCAAGCATGTGGCACATGACTCAAATGATGGCAATGTTGGTCTGTTGGTTCTTCACTGTGGTCCAGACTGAACCATTCAACAATTACAAGATGGACCGCCATGACATTTGTTTGAAGATAAAAAAACTTTGGCGAGCCCTTCACTTTTCCACTTAATCCACCATGGATTTAACATTTTTGGTTTTGAGTCAAATATCTCAACACTTGTTTATTTTCATGAAATTTGACACATGGATTCATGTTTCAATGCCTGAGTTTATGAAAAACTGGACATTACTTTTGTCTTAGCTGTATTTTGTCTTTCAGCGGGTAAACGCAGTCTTGTTTACCTATTTTCAGCATCCCTGTTGGCCACTAATGAACCATGAGGTTTACCCTGTTAATGTCACCCAAAGGATTCAAAATTTTCACCTGGGTCACATCTCCTTCTCCAATAACAAAGACCAGCTTGGAGTCTTTCTCCACGACAGTACGGTCCTCCAGAACAGACTGCATCTTCACAGTGACCTCCTGGCCCCAGGTGGGACACGGAGTCTGCAGGGCCACAGAGTCCAGGACCTTCTTCCTCAACAGCCGGTCCTCTGCATGAGAAGGGAAAAGGTCAAGCAGGAAGAAGTAAGGTTAATCTGCTTGTTGGAAAACGTGTCAGGAAAAAGCTATAGACACATCAAGTTTGAGCTCACAATCGTTTGTTTCTGTAAATCAAAATTAAATGTATTTAAATTAAAGATGTCCATGAGTAAATGAAAAGGCCTTGATATGTAAGTCAGTTATGTTCATATTTAGCCAGATTACCTACCACAGCTGAAGCGTGTGTCGTGGATGTGCAGTTGACTGACGTAGCCTCACCTGTGATATCCTGCCAGTCTTCTGCAGTGAACAGTTCCTCAAACGTTGAAGAAGTCCACTCTTCTATAGCATATTCTGGGAAAAGACTCTCTGCTGAACTGTCCCTCTCCACCAAGCCGTCATCTTCCGATGGGTCTTGAAATCGTACCATTTTCCAGCTGTTTGTTTTTTTCAGTTTTCTCTGTTCTTTGCATCCTGCCTGGCCGTCTCCTTTCTCTGGATTTGAAGTGCTTTTGATTTCAGTGCTTTCATTTGCTCCTACGCCGCTTTGTGTTTCAATCTTCTCTTCACTCTCCAACTTCTTGCTTTCCTCTTGTGGCTCATGGGCCAGCTCGGTGTGGGAGAAATGGGGTAATGGAGAAATGGCCTCTTTTACCTCAGGCCCTGTAGGTGCCGCTGCGAGGTCTTTATGTTCTTCATAACATGGCTCTGTCTCCATTTCACCACAAAGTGTGAGGGACATCGTCTGCATTAGTCTCCGAAGGTGATGATCGTCTTTGTCGAGTTAATCTTCCACCTAGTTGTGCGTTTTCAGTTGTTATGAACAATTCCTGTCAACTACAATCTGTCGAAGCAAAAATAAATATCCATGATGTAATACTTATAAAAATCCATGCTTCGTTTCAGTAAATCCTGCTCAGAATGCATCCCTAAATCCTGGCTTCGTCTACGTTTTGGAAAGCTTGGTTCCGCCTGCAGCTACGTAGTTTCTGCACTTTGACCTTCTGCTCCTGCTTGTGTCCGTCTTAGTCTACGCAGTTCAGTGATTTAGATGCAGCAAAAAATGATCAATGTGAAGAAACTGTGCGCAACAACGAAGCACTCTCGGACAGAAGGCTTGTGCAGTGGTAATCTGCAGGATTAGAAGAGAAAAACCTAATCTGCCAGAACGTCTGTAAGCTTCTTAATGACTTCACCGCCGTGCCACATAACGCAGTTTCCATGAATACAATCTACCAGCAAGATCGCAGGAGATACAAAGCTATAACTTAATTTGATCTGAATTAGGGTGGGAGTTTTTTTTATTTTCACTTTCCAAGAGGCGCCACAATACTCCCTAAAGAGTGCAGACTGTGAAACTGACTGCAGATTAGAGATTACAACCTGCTGTGTTCATGGTGCAAGCCCCCCGGATCATTCACATTCAAATATATTCGCAATAGTTGTCAAAAACTGAAATGAATTTAAGATAAAGTGGTGCAAGTGTAAGATTTTCTGGTGACTTGGAGAGTCCAAGGGACAAAAGCTCATATGATTTAAGGTTGAGTCATACATTCAAACCCAGAAAAGAGCATAGAGCTTGTGTGCTAAGCTAAGCTAACCTGCATTCTCTTTGATGACAACGGTTGCAAAACAAGTCAGACTGTACTGAAGTCTATGAAAAACTGCCCCTACTTCTCATTTCACTCATTACCTTCGGAAATGTTTTCCGAATGTGTGAATGGTCTCGCTCTCTTGTTTGCAGCCTTTTTCTTTTTTTTTTTTTATATGATCCCATTTGGAAGAAAATAGACAGTAAAACAGGTTATGCATTGAGGTTTGGCTACCAGGTGACTAACAGGCCACGGAGCACGCAGCTACCTGTCTCAATCACGATAGTACAGCATAAAGAGCAGCTTGGCTCTTTACTGTCCATATTGTAGATACAGCCTGCTTCTTTGACTGTGAAGCTTATGTGGCAACCCACTGTGACGTCGCCTACTGGTTTGTGATCTCGCATTTTGAACCCTTGAGTTTGTAATATGGCATCTTGATTTTGAACCAAAAGAAACTATATTTGGAGAAACTGGAGCTCAGGAAGACTGAGGGTGGATCTGATCTGCTTTGTACTGATTGCCACGCATTTGTGGTGCAGTCAATCACAGAGTAGCCTCGCCCTCATCCATACCCTTTTTTATGGTCTATTTTAAATGGGACAATTTTTTTTTTTTAACGTGTCGTGATGAAAAGGACTTGAAACTACAATCTCAGCGCATAAAATCTTTGTTTTCTGAGGGAATGTCGGACCATTTTCCCATAGACTTCAATACAAATGGGCTTCTTTCAAATGCCGTTCAAATGCTCTGCTTGAATACAATAAGGAAATGTTTTCCCTTCACTTCCACTTCAGTACAATAAATAATTTTTCTTATGCTGCCTAATTTGCACAAGTTCTCTGATTCGAGCCTCTAAAATGAGACGATTTTCTGTATTTATAGCAAACCATGTGCATATATGATTGCATTTTATTTTTCCATTTTACAATTTTGTTTTTTGTTTTTACTTTTCCACTTTGTGATGTATGTTTGACTGAAATTCAGATAGAGAGGAAGATTTATAATAAAAAAAAAATAAGTATTCCACATTCTCCAAATTCACTTTACGTGATTAGTGCTGTGACCTTTCATGCTTTCATGTTTCACCGTTTTTACTGCTGATAAAACTCATGCACTTGAATGCAGAGTGATTGTTTTTATAGCTTTGCGATTTAACTGCAATTTCTACTCTGCACTGCCTAAAATGTCATCTATGCTCCTCTCATGCATGTGTCCGCTGGTGTAATTATACTTCCTCATGTGTGTTCTGTAAAAACAAGGGACATTTACCGAAGACTCATTTGGAGGACCAAACCCTGAGCGAAAATAGATCAGAGGTAAACACAGGCCGGAAACTCCACGGGGAAACAAAACGGCCGACGGTGGTCGGATAGGAAAACAAAAGTACAATAATCTCAGTACTTCGGACTTTAGGTGTGTGTGTGTGTGTGTGTGTGGCTCCGCCCACTAGCTCTCTCCTCCGTGACGTCTCCGGCTGAATGTCACCAATAGTGTTCAGTAGTAGAAATGGCAGCGCTGAGACAGGAGCATCGGTATGGGCTCTCCTGTGGCAAAATCAACAAAAACAACCCCAATCACACTCTCTATCACGTCAAACTCACTGACACCGCCATCCGGACCCTGGAAGCCCACCAGAACCTGAAGGTAAGACCAAAACCACCCACTTCAACTTTGGAGGCTGTGTATGTTTCTTCATCTGTATTTTCTTTTCCTCCTCCTCCCCCCCTCCATATTAATAATAATAAGAAAAAGAATAATCGGCTGCCAGCTCCGGGATCTGTGCGATCACGACCGGAGCAGCTGCCTGTTCCTTCACTGTGGGAGAGAAAAGTTCAATTAGTTGGGTTGAACTTAGTGCGATGACCGAGCAAAGCGTCGGTGGCAGATCGGTGGAGTCTGTGCTGGTTTATTCTGGCTCGGTTACAGTAGAAAGCAGGCTAAGCTTAATTTATGGTGGCCATAACAGGCAATTCACCGGACGAAGGCATTCTTAAAATAAATAACAAAAAAAAAATATATATATCCGTTTTGAGGGGAAAAAAAAAAACGAAACGAAAAGCTCAACCTTTGTTTTTGTTTGTTTTGGTTGTTGTTGTTGTTCTTGTTGTTTGGTTTTTAAATTGTACGTGTCTGCTTGTTTACCCAAAGCAGAATTTCCTGAAAACCCCAAAAGTATTTAAGTTCCCATATGGCAGAGGGTTGTGAATATGCCCAGAGCTTTCAAAGCCTGTTGTTTGCTCAGTCTCTCTGTACATACATTACATCTGAAATTCATTATTTAGATTATTGGTCCACACAGATGATTGTCAGTCATTAAATGTTAAGAAAAAAAAAAGGAGGTGGGGGGGGGGCTGGCTTTTCTGCTGCTTTGCTCTCGGGAATAAATTAATGAACAAGCTATCAACCAAATGATTCAACTCCTCTGAAACTGGAGACTGTTTTATTGCCTTTATGGTCCATTAGATTAGACTGAGATAATTTAGTCTATCCAAATGTCTTTTCCAGAGTAACGCTTGATAAGACAGCTTGTCCTACATCAGTTTTGACTGCACTAGGACGCTCATTTGGTTCAATGATTTTTTATTTTTGTCTCTGAGCCGCCAAAACAAATAGTTGTAGATACAGTATGTGTGTCTGCCACAGTCCTGAGCCATACGAGGTCTGGACCTGGATGTTGAAGTCTCTGGCTCAGCCACATAGTCAGCTCTGGGCTCAATGGCAGGGCTTGGCAAGTTGCTGCTTGGTCCTTGCGTATTATTGTTTTTTGCCCTTTACACGCCTGGAAACCCGCCCAGCTCCGGAGCTCATTGGTCTGTGAGGCAGAGTAAACTCCAGAGCTCACGCAGCCTGACAGCTTCCTCCAGGCAAAGGCAGACAGGCAGGCAAGCAGGCAGGGAGGCAGCAAGAGGTTACTGCAAAAGTTTTCCAAGTCACAGACCACCCCACAAAGTCCTGCTTTAGACTGCTGGGCTCCCTGTGTGCTGCAAACCATTTTGATCCCAGGAGTCTCAACCTGAAAGAGTTTCTGTTGTAAGAAATGCTAAATATTTCTCATGTCTGTGTTGCTGGTGAGAAAAAAAAAAAGAGGGGATTTGTGAATCTATATAAAAGAAGACGTATTTTTAATCTGCAAGCACATGCTGCAACTAGCTCATGTTTATCTAAAATAAATGTTTGGTCTAAAATGTCAAAAATATTCATAGATCTCTTAAAATTCCTATTTTATTTGGGACACTTAAAAAACCCCAGCAAGGGGTTCATATTTGAGGAGTCTGTTGATCAACTAATAGTCTCAGATCTGAAAAATGGCAAAACATAAGAAGAGCTTGAGAAGAAAAGAAAAATGCAACAATTACATATTCCAAAACCAAAGTTGATGCCGCATTTTGTCCAATCCAAAAATTAAAAGATACCACATTTTTTAACATGCCAACAAAAACAACTCTTCACATTTTTATAGACAAGTTTTTCTGGACTAATCCTTCCTCGTGTAGCGACCTTAATGAAACCTTTGTAAACATTAAATACGTTTGTGCACAGTCAGTTTACAAAGCCTTTAAATATGTTTCGAAAGATTCCATTTCATTTACTAGATTTGATAAATCAGATATTACCCACAAACACCTATGAGGTTGGCTGGTTCTAAAAAAAAAAAATCCCTTTAGCTGCTGTTTCCTTTTATTTAGTGATAATTAAGTCAGGAAACTTCTTCAGTCATTCATGAATTAACACTTGGGAGCTTTTCACTCTCTAATAAGCCATCATCTCTGCAGTTATTGACTGTTAATAAATGACTGAAATTATAATGGCCCAGCTGGAGGAAGATAAACACCAACCATTTTACATCTTGGCATCTCCAGACTCGCTATTCGTATTGACAGCCCATTACTCATCTAAAAAGTATGAATAAAAGACTTATTAACAATTATAAAGCTGTTAGTTACAGTCTATAATGCTTCAATCAGGTGCATTATTAAGAATGCCTACAAATGAATCTAAAATGAATCCACTAATTGTTTCAGGAGTAGTCAAGTCTCCGTAATACGAATAATAATTCTCATATTTACAATTCATCCATCTTCCTTCATCCGCTTATCGAAGGTCGGGTCGCGGGGGTAGCAACAATTTGCTGCTTTTTTCTTCACTTATGTTAAACCTTCTGAAAGACAATCAATCCTGCTTCCAACCTTTTAACAGGTTTGATTTAGCCCTAAGGTTGTGCTAATATTTATTATTCCATTCAATATTAAAACCTAACAGATGATGGTGAAAAATCACAACAACACTCCTCAATAGGGAAGACATTCCCCAAGACCATTAATAATAAATTAAGAGCGCTGTCAATCACACGCACAGCTGTACTTCAAAGATCATTCTTTACCTTTTAAACATATATCATGTTGCGTCAGAGGCAGAGACTTTCATTTGATTTCTTTATCAGTAGGGGGAAGAGATCTTAGTGAATTTAAGCCAGATACACTGTGGACTTGGGTTTTTCGAATCATAGCACTGGGGCCTTCTAAAATGTACCTTTTCGAAGAAATATAATTGGTTTCAGAAGGAGCTTTATCTTTCTTCTGGGATGTTTTAGCTTTCATTGAATTGTTTAGAAATCAGCTGAAACACAGCGTTCTCATGAAACTTACTGACATGAGAAAATTATTGTGTAGGCTACAGATCAATCACACATTCCTGCACAGATTAAGGCCAGAAACGCTCAAACCTCAGACCTGATATGATGTGCGAACATAAGCGTAGCTCAGAGCAAAGCCCAATGGGAAATGGTATTAATGGTGTTTTGCCTTTAAATGAGGAAAGTTGACCAAGCTTAGTCTCATCAAACCTGACTGTTACCAGGAGAAAACTGCGAAGCTGAGCTGTAACAATGTCACTATATTTTCACCTGTAACGTGTGATCTGTACATTGGATTAAACATGAACATGATTTCCGATCGGTGACCAGTTTCTTCGTTTTTTCTTTTCTCCTCAGGCATCACTATCAAATCAGCCAGCGATTTGCTTCAAGGGGAGCCAGGGGGTAAGATGTTTTGCATACTCTCCCTGATGCCTCAGAAATGGCATGCTCTAATTAGTACTGATATGCTTCAGAGCGCACTTGTGACAGTTCCTCTGCACATCTTATTTCATCCTAAAGCATCCAATAAGCACTTACATGCATCCACAAGGAGGTCTGCCTTTCCAAATGTTGGGATGATTTCATTGTTGTTCATTCATTTGCTTCTTGAGCACATGAAAATCAGATATAATGTTCTGCATACCAATGGAGAGCATGGTTTGCTGCTAGTTATCCAGAGCCCAAGCCCTGAGGGAAAGATGTCATTAATTTGCTCAGCTATATAGGTTGGACTGACTATTTTATATATATATAAATACATACAAAACACTTGAGAGTGAAGGCTAATATGAAAGTTAATATGGCATTCCTGTGAAGAAGCTGTAAAGAAAGATGCCTGTGTTCAGCATGATTAGCTTGGCCAATATTACACTCTTCCTGGCTGTGTCTGCAAGGCCACTACACATTTACCACACAATCAGCCCTGTCTAAAAGGAGCTGTTCTAATCCCTGCAAGAGCGGATTGCATTGACGAAAATGACCGTACACCAATGCTGTCCATGTGCGCTCACATGGGCCCTGGAAGCCCTGAGATAGGGTACGCTATACCCCCAGGCTGCTAGCCAGGTTACTGGGTCAGCCTCGCAACTGGGGAGGCTTTGTTCGAGGAGGGGGAGGAGGAAGGGGAATGGGCAAACCCCAGGGAGCCCCCATGTCTACATGCCTGTTGTCTCCCTGCAGACATGAAAGATTTGAAATACAGGAATGATGCGGGAGCTGTGGAATTTTAAGCCAAGAAAAAGAGCGAAATATGTTCAAAACACAAATGATCTGTGTAAACATGTCATAAAACATATGTGGGGAAACAGCAGCTTAACCTGCTTAAAGGAGTCTCTCTGTGAAGCAATGTTTAGTGAGTGCAATTTAAGTGTGCTTTAATCACTGAATGGGATTTGGTGATTATATCTTGGCTGGCGCATTGCATATTCAAATTGCTTTGCAGAATTCAAGCATGAGCTCCCTCCCCCTCTGACAATAGTCCCCGAGCTGGACGATTGGGCATTAATGAGGTAGTTGCTACCATTGGTGGTGGGGGAGGCCAGATTAAGCCGTTAGTGGGGGGAGGATGTTGGTGAACATGGCAGTCTGGCATAAAACAGGCTGAGAGGATAACCAGTATCTGTTTCTCCCGGGCGGTGGGTTACAGCATCACAGATGTCGGTATTCCTCTATTTTGTGCTTGAGAGAGGTCATCCCTTCACCAACAGCAGCACAATGCTCAGGAGGTCATATGTAGTGTGTGAGAAAGCTTGTGTCCACTGGCACTTCCCAGCAGTCAAGTCTGAACACAAAAACTACAACTGCTACGTTCACATCTTTAGTTCTAGCTGGCTCATGTCACATTTCCTGCAATGGGGCACTTCGAAGGCCACAAAAACCAAAGGAATTCTTCAAATCACTGTCCTGGCATCTCTCCAGGGCTCGATGGTATCAGAGGCCAGGGCTTCTATCAAGAAATAGCACACAGAGGTTTTCAGCTGCCTTTCCCTCTGACCCGGTGGCATTTAGACCGTCTATTGTAAATTGTCTGCCAGTTTTCAGTGAAAGACACAGATCCCTGTGAAAACAGTCTTCACTCATCTAAACGGGGTGAAGACAGTTTTATAATCGCACGATATTAGACTAAATTCAACTGAATGGGTTTTAATCTAAATCTACCTGCTGCAGCAGTGAAAGATATTTTTTCTTCTTTTTTAAGTAGACATGGTGATGCAACTATAAAGAAGCAGAAGTGGAGAGATTCTGAAGGACTTTGAATTCAACAGAAAGGATTAGGAAATATATTTCAAGTTGGGCTGGGTTCCCATGGTCTGGAATTTCACATCTCAGTGCTTATTTTCCTTTAGGTCTGGAAGCACCGCCTGCTTGTTGGCATGATCTATATCCATTTAGTAAGAAATGAAACCTTGTTAGTTCTTATTTATTGGGTCCATGCTGTAGCACATGTATTGATTAGATAATGTGTTTTATCCACTTAATGAAAACACCCCTGGTTATTTAATACACATAAGTCCATTTGTCACTTGTTCCATTTAGGTCTCTGTGGTTAGGGAACACTGTATTTCATCTCTTGCATTGCAAATTTGTGACATATCACTGAGTGGTCCAGTATACCTTTTGTACCGTTGAATAAACATTTATGGGTGTTATACTGTGATAGTGAGCTTTACTTTACATTTGAAGACCGTATGCTGCACTGTCAGGTGTGACATCGGCTCCTATTGGCCCTCAGTTCATAAATGTTGAATTGCTGTTGCCAAAGTAATTGTTTTTGTTTATGTCCGTGTCTGTTTTTATGTGCACAGCTGTCACATAAAGGCAGTGGTGTCAGGATACAGAAGTGCTCTTGAAGATATGCTCGTGATGACTGTGTGTGAAGGCTGAGCGTCCCCTGAGCTCCCTCCCTCCTGCCTGCCCTCTTGATTATTGTGCCGTTTCACCCTTTGCCTCAGTTGAATCCTTACGAGACGTAGCTGTATCTCGCACACAGCGGCCCTGACCCCCCCCACGCTCCACCCCACCCCCGTCCCCTATGCTTCGCCTGCCTCTCTCACACTGTAAATAAGCCTTTTTTCTTTTTTTCTTTTTTTTTGGCACTGTGTGAGTTGAGTCCATGCACACATTATTTCTTTCCTCTTTTTTCCCCCCCTGGAAGCTAATTAGAATAACAATAACAGGAATGCGGTTTGAGAAATTTCCTCTCCCAGTGGCACGGCAGTGAGAGGGAGAGTTGTCCCACGTGTTTCTGAAAGGGCACACGCCGCCCTATTCATCCAGATGTGTTAAGTGAGGATAAAGTCTATGCTGCTGCTCATCTGAAGCTCACTGTTTATGCAGAAGCACTTGGCCTTAGGATTTTTAGATCGCACAGTGTATTTTAGGAGTAAACCACATGAGATCCTTCTAAAGACATTTCTTTCTGAGCTCCTCTGTCATTATTGTGATCTTTAGCTTCAAACAAGGGATCTGGGAGGAAGCCATAGTGGCTGTGGCAGTGTTTTATAGTTGCTGTAAAAGACCATATATTGATGTGCCAAAGCGGGCAGGTAGTACGAGCAAAGGTGACACTGTACATATATGAAAAAAAGATGAATTTGCTAGGCTTTACAGAACACTGTAAAATGCATACAGAGTAGTTATGGTTTTGTGTTGTTTATTTACATTCCAAACTAATCTGGATTCATTAGGACTAAAGACGTAACTACGACCCTGGGAAACTGGAAGGAAAAACTCCCAACAGCAACAACACAGTCTGCTGTGAAAAGAGACAGAGGGAATGCGCAGGTTTGAAAGTCATACGTCACTAAGCAACACCTTGAACAACGCCATTTAAAGAATCTTAGCATGTAGATAGATGAAAGGCCATAGTTCACACAAAGGCAGTTTTACAATCTTTTTTTTTTTTTTTTTTGCTAATTGCACTCTCAGAAATCCAAAAGATAATTTGGCATTGTAAAGCAGAACAAGTACGACAATAAGGAAATATTTCATGTTGTGTCAACACTGGCCTCTGAGGAGTGTGATCACAAACGTGTTTTCTTCTTGGAAATAAAAATGCAGCACAACAGGATATGAGTAACACAAATATTGCGAGTAAATACAGTCAGTCTCTCTGTATACATTTGTGAAGTGCTTTTAAAGCTTAAATCCAAAAGCTTGAAACCAACACTAGAGAGCTATTGTTTAACCTAAAGACAAAGATTTAACAGGCTAATGTAATCCTTTTTAGTTTGGTGCTGCTGCTGGAAGGCACACACTGGACAAAGTACCTCTTTTCATAGAAATGTTTTGTAAAGTTTTATTTGTTAAATTTCTTCGTGAAAAAGATCAAGCGACAGGAGTGCCTTGTAACATTTTTACATTAAATGTACTCATCATGCCGCAGGTATACAATTTCACAAAACACCAAACCAATGAACTCTGTCCTTTCTCACACCTGTATGTTGAGTGTGTTTGACAGCTCAAGCAGGTTCATTGTGTTGTTTGGCCTACCTCCTCCTCCTGTGATGTTAAACACCACATCTCAGTGCATGTTTTGGATTTTCCGCTCTTTCTCCAAGTTTCCCTGCAAGCTAATCAGGTTTGGACATACTTTCCAACGCACAATCTGTGAATTGTTAAAGGATTACAGACTGCTTGTTTGTGTGGAGAGAAAAGTCCAGTAATGGGAGCAGAGCACAGCACTCCAAGTGGTTTGTGAAGCTGCTCCATTGAAACGGCAAGGAACCAACAAGGCAAACACGTAAATGGTGTCGCTGCATTTGAGGTCTAATAACTGGTGTGTAAAGGGAATTTCCTGACTCCCTATCACCACTTAATGCAAATTAGGCAAGGCTTAATGGGAGGGGGGGGGGGTTTACAAAAAAAAAAAAAAAAAAGTCAAATGGTGCTTTACTGATTTTCCTTTGTGGACATATTTCGAAAAGAGAAAAGAAAGCAAGACAAAACATTACAAACACAATAAAAATGTAGGTCTTTCAGTGCTGCCTCCATCCATCCCCCTGTCTATGAAGAGGAGGGCACCTTCAGTAAAGAGGGGTGGGGGGTGTTGGTAGGAAGAAGCAGAGTGTTTGTTAAAGTTGACAGATTAGCCCCAGCTTCTTGGAAAAAAAGACTGATTCTGCTTGGCATAACAGGCAGTACCTTGGGGGATGCTCGACAGTTGCCCATCCCCATATCCCGTCAGTCCCCACCCCCCTTCCTTTACTTTTCCTGACTCTACCAACCCCCCTCAATGAATAGATCCTCAAGCACAGAAACCAGCACATCCATCCGGGCTCACTGAAAGCATGATTTAAACTGTAAAAGGTGATGTCATGCACTTTGTTTTTTAACAAATGAGTCACAGTGGAACTGTAGATCATACTGCACAAAGCTTCAGGAAAAAATTATGTGACCCCTGCATTTCTCTGACCATTCGTCAACATAATTTTATTTGGTTGATTGCATCTGACACATGGCTGACAGTTGGATGTTTTCGTCCGTCAGGTCATCGCTTCAACCTGTGGAAGACACTGTATGTTGCTGTTTGAGCTCACATAAATTGTGTGAATTAGGAACTAATGCACTTGTTCCAGTTTGGCTCGTACCCCCTCTTCTGCACATTCCTGAAGGAGGACTATTTAGGACCATCCCTCATATGCTGGCTCTACTGGGAGCCACTGCCAACCCCCTCCCCTCCATACACACACACCCAAACCCCCACTCCCTCCCATTACCCCCCAACAACACACAGCCACACGTCCCTGCTGTTCATGAATAATCCAGGCAGGCCGGCAGGCCATTGCACTCAGCTTTGTGGGGGAAGAAGCTAGAACAAAAGGCGGGCAGCTCAGAGAGTAGCTATGGCTGAGTAGGCTCAGATGAGAAGACAATGGTAACTAGTGTCAGTACAGACAGGGGCAGGAGGCAAAGGCTCAGCGTAAATCACATATCCAGGCACCCGCTCCCATCTCAGTGCTGCCATGCCAAATACCAGAGCTGGGAACCTTGCTGTCTCACTCTGCAGAGCAAAGAAAGAAAGACAAAGAGAGAAACTATGGTCTCATCTTTCCCAGCAGATGTTTGGCTTGCTAAATGCACACAGCAGTGGGGAAAAAGTACATCCCTGTAGTGAAGGTATTTTTCCTTCTTCACCAAATGGCAGGGTAAGATCTGTTTAACCTCATCAAAGATGAGCAGCTCAAACATGCGCAGGGAGTTAAGTTTTTTAAGTTTTACAAGGACATTACAGATAACACCTTTTGTCCTTGTGCTCAAATGCTGAACCCCCTGACGAGATTTTCTGTTCCAGTCCAGTTCACACCTTACAACAGCTTGAAAGTATTTGACATCTCCAAACACCCAGAGCCGGGAGTAGCAGATGTGGCTGGGTCAAGGCCAGAGAGGCAGTTATTGTATCAGCCTGTATGCTCTATGGGGGGTTGGTGGGGGGTGAAGGGGGGGGGTTGCACTGACAAGGTGGTAAGGATTGCTGTTATGATGCTATTTGGTTGCTCCATCTGTAACTGCTGTCTAATGGCTTTACTCAAATCATGATAATGAAAGTATTACGGCACACATCTCACTGCTGTGTTGTTACAGAGCTGCTCAATTTCATTAAACTGACACATGTTAATAGTACTCTCTGATAATAATAATACCCCATTAAGCTTTTCCCTGATTAATTACTTATTAGATTATCTGGCACACGCAATAATAATTAGAACACTATTGAATCATGAGCAATTCAATGATTTCTTCTGCTCATTCAGAGCCGGATCATTAACGCAGACTCCATATTATGATCTCCTACTATAGAACTGCCAAATTCAAAGTCCACAAAGGCATGCATTTGTGATAATAGTGATTAAATTTAGTTTAAGAGCTAAGTGATTTTCATTTCTTTATTTTTCCTAAATGTCTAAAAAGAATTTAAGATTTGATTCACGAAATGAAGTTTACTCATCGTGACATTAGTCTGTCTGGTTTTGTGGCAGAACCTGATCACCATCTTTGCATGTGGCACCTAGTCAAATCACTGGTGTGGATGGAAGTACGGTTTAGAGGTGCAATATCTAAATGCTCACAAATGTCATTTAAAAAAACCAAACTGCTGTCAGATTGCATCTAAAAACTCATTTCGCTTGGTGGAGACTGGTGTGACCTGTTGTATGTTATATGTTATTTGCAGACATGACTTATCAGTTCTTGTTTTAGGATTGCTGTAGCCAAATTCTTCTGTTTGGACCTTTTGTGACTCATTTACTGGGGTTAATGTCTTTTTTTCCTTTTTTTTTTTTTCTGGGTTTACTCATTGATGATATTCCATAACATGTTGCAAAGCGTTTGACTGATAAAAGCTTTATTCTAGTGACATAAGGCTTAAACTGACAGGAACTGTGTCACTAAGGACATATTTGACCTCCCTCCCTGCATGTGACCAGGGGAAGCATAAGGCTTCCTTTGCTTGAAAAAGACAAAATGGTAACACACACACACACACATGCACACTCAGCCTCAGGGGATCAGAGAGGCAAAGCTCCATGCAGAGATATATGTGACTCAGCGTCTCTATGTAAATCTACACCTACAACTTGACTGGCAGCAGCTTTGGGATCACAAACCTGTTGGCACAAGTTGTGTCACTGACTGAAGTCGCACAGCTAATTTCATCAAAGTTGGTGGGATGGCAATGAAATAGATCACTTTGTATAAATTAGCTGTGATGAAAAGTGAATTGTAAACTCACGGTAGTTCAGGCTGTGGCAGCGATTTTTTTGTTGCTCCTTCTCGTTGTTGGTATGCCGTGATCGGGTAGTAAAATTGTGTATATTAACGATTCAAAGCTTTTGTCATTGTCACTTGGAGACACAAGAGTACTTTTCTGAGGTAAACAAAAATGTTGCACAAAATAATATGATATAAAGCACATCACAGATTTAAACGTATCCCACAATGTTCAGTGTCAAAAGTCACAAGTCATTGCTTCATTTTTATGGTACACACATGCAATGCTCAACAGCGCGTTGAGGGCTACGTTTGTGATCCTGCAGACTGATAGAGAGGTGCCTCATAGGAGTCAAGAACTGGGAACTAGTGGGTTAAAAGACATATGGTTATGAAGCTTGAGAAGGAAGCTGTGAATAAAACAGGGATGACCTCTGAACAGTCTGACCTGAGTGACATTGATTAGAATCTGAATGTGAAGTGTGCACTGTGCCATGGATGTGTCTGACAGGCAAAAATAATGCACGGCTGGAGGGGGCTCGTACTTCTGCCACTGACTGAAAGACCAGACCTGGTGGCACTATTGCAATGCTAAATGTGTATATGTGTACTCTCAGCTTATTGCATGCTCGCTTTTGTTTAGCAGGGCCCTCTTTTTAAAATGCAGTTCATTTCCATGCCTCTCTCTACATCAATGCCCAGCCTTCTGGTGACTTATAATTTTGGTCAAGTTGGCTACTACTTTACTCTCTGAAAGCATTGGGTCCTGAGGACATGGTTCGCCTGTTGGCCCTGCTCACTTTGATGGTTTTTTATTTTTTATTTATTTATTTTTTTTTTTCTTGATCGTTCCTAATTAGCATAAAATCTAAAGCAGACATAGGGAGGACTCGGCTTCACCACTTCATTTGAACGGTCAGCCATAAATAGGGCAGAATTAATGGTCAGCTGTGTGCCTCAAGTATCCATGGCCTTGTGAGCCTGCTTTGCGTATTGTGCTGACATGGGTGGGCTTGCGCACATGAAGGAAAGCTGCAGGCAGATGGGGGCAGGGTGAATGGCATGCGTTGGGTTTTAGACGAGGGAGAGGGGGGTTGAGGAGAAGAGCTGTTCATTGGTTCAATGTTCAAAAAAAAAAAAAAAAAAAAAAAAGCTTATGGCTTTGCTGCATGACTGGGCATTTGTGACAACTATATTCCTGTCTGCCACATCTGCCAGGGGCACCGCGCTCTCAGCCAGTCAACTCATAATCAATCACTTATAACCGATAACTGAAGAGGCAGCTTCAAGCGCATTTGACCACTGTTTTGTTTTTCTTCAGACCTGCTGTTGAAAAAAGTCTTTATGCTTTGGCCTGAGGTCGTAACAAAACGTCTGCGGAGGAGAGCAGAAAAAGAGATGAAAACTGGGAGCTCTTGTAAATGTTACGTATTTCTCATCAGTAAGCATGTATTCATGCTTTTATAGGATGGTGGATAATCATCAAAGTCCAGCTGAATCTAGGACATGAACAATAAAAGTAAACTGTTAAGACTGAGCCACAGCTGCAGGCAGAGAAAAAGAAGGCTGCTGCTTGAGGACATCTCACCTGTTGGTTAATGACTTTCTATGTTGAACTGTCCTTTTAGTGGAAGCGGGTTTTTGGGTCATTTTATGTAACAAGGTGTCTGACAGAGATTGCTGTTGTTGCTGGGGAGTTGCTAGGACAGCCTGTGACAGGAGAGGTTTTTGCCCAAGTGAAAAAAGTGACCGGTATAATATTTTAATGTTTTCCCTTTCAGGCAGGCTCCTCCCATGACTGGCTACAGGTCATCATCCCTGACCTGGGAGGTCCCATGTGGTCTTTGTGACCGCCCCAACTGGGAAATAATTTAGGTCACATTTATTACATGAAAAACAGTAACCAGCAAGTCAAGATCACTTTCAGTCATGTTGATTTATTTTATCCTGGGTTTTTCCACGTTTAGACTAGATGATATCTACAAGGAATGAAACATACTTATTACATAACACAACCCTCAAATTAGCCATCCTAGCAGATGTACACAACTTTGTAACAACACTGTAAAACTGTTAAAAGTGCAACTACAACATAACAGTTGTAAACACAAGCTGAGAGTTGGCTCTGTTTGTTTTCACTTTTCACTGTGAAGCTCTCCAACTTTAAAACAATGTTTCCTATAATTTCATGCTTTCTTTTTATTTGTCTTGGATAGTACATAAAGATCCCAGCGCCATCTCCAGAATCTCCTGACGGATTCAGAGTATTCTCCTTCTACTTATCCAGTGACAGCAAAGACAAGCCTCAGTCCAGCTTCGACTGCATTCACCAGTATGTCTCAGGGTAAGCAGGACACACAAGCCTTTCCACAGTCGGCCACAAATGGAACTCGTAGTAAATTTGGTCTGACACTGAGACCACATGGCCTTACCAAACAGCGGCCTCCCTCCTCAGTACAACAGCAACAGACAGCAGCACTGCTGGACTATATTCAGACAAGTCTACCATAACAACCAAAGTCTGTAATGCTGTGACTGCCCTCAGAGGTGTGACCGGTAATAATTGAGAACAGAGAGGTACTGTTTTTGGCTACACAGGGTCAAAGGGTTGCATTAGAACTGCTTTCTTTCTAAGAAAGCCTTTACTCTTGCAAAGGGGTAAGGGTTAGCCCTAATCCTGTTGATAAGAAGGAAGGTTCATGAGTGAGGGCAGTAATTTGCATGCAGATATGTCACAGAACCAGTTATGCTTGTGTCAGACAACATGCCAAACACTGAATTACAAAAATAATGCTCGTGTTTTAACAATTGGCCACATAATTGGGCCAAGACAAAAAAAAAAAAGAAAAAAAAAGAAAAGAAAGCTTCAAGTCTTTTCTCTTCTTCTCTCTCTGTCGAGACAGGGAGGGTAGGGATCGCCTGGAGGGCCAGGGCAGCATTCAGGACAAGATCACAGTTTGTGCCACAGATGACTCCTACCAGACAACCAGGGAGCGTATGTCTCAGGTGGAGAAGGACATTTGGAGCCGCTCAGCCATTGAAATCAAGCCTGGGCCAAGTAAGATATTGCCTTATGGCTTTATCTTCTTTTTCTTCTGCTGTATCGTCAAACCTCAGTGTGACAGCATTCAAGAGCGTAGGGAGCAATCACAGATACGGGACAGAATTTTTATGTTCCCATTAAAGCGTCTAACCCTCCGTCTCTCACCATGTCATCCCACTGATAATTGCCATATGGTGTGGAAGTTATCACATAATTGATCAGAGTGCTGCATTGCAATTATTCAGGAGGGACGCCTCTTTTTCTTGTAATTTTTTCCTTTCATTCTGACCAGATTGTTCAGGCACTGTGCCAGCTATCCTGCCAGCACCATTAATGTGATTGCATTTACCAGAAGTGTGTGATAACAAGTCTATCGTGGAAGAAGTTTTACCAAAAATATTATTGCACTGCCTGGAATTGGATTTATTTCCATTTGATAAGTTGTTTCTAAATATGATCTAAGTAAGAGGCCACAATTCAGCTGATGTATCCTGGGTGTTACATGTGGGAACTCATTGAACCTTTCCAGAGCCTTGGTTTTAGAGTCACCGCTGATTAAATTCACCTTGCTGCATCTTTATAAATCATGCATTCATGACGCTCCATGACATTCAGAGGTCCCAGGAGTTTAAATGCTTGTATAGATTATATTTTAAGAATGGAAACATGCTGTGTAGACAAATGTGATGATATAATGTTTAGGGTAATTGCTGTAGAGGCCAGCTGTTGGAACCTGTTTCTAGTCATTACGCACCATGCTTTCCTGCAGAAGGAGTCTCTAAGAGGCCTTTACAAAACTCATTTAACATATCTGGCAGGTGTATGCATCTCATAAAAGTTGGAAAAGACACCAGAGATCCCAGTTTGCAACACAAAGAACTCGATATCTTGTTTATTTGAAAATTTTGAGCTGTCTGGCTGTCCTTACTTTCTCGTAGGCACCAGGGAGTAAAATAAATGGGTTATGGATCACAGACTATGCCCGATGCAATGGAAAGCATACTTTTGTATTGTGGTGCCTGCTACAGACTGGAAAAATATAATTCATAATTTTATGCAGGCAGTGATAATTTGTGCTCACCTGGCATTGCACTTAAACTTGAATTTAATAATTAAGTAATTTCAGAGTTATCAATTTATTCTTGTAATTTAGTGATTATTCCCCTCTGTAATATTGATTCCACAGCTGTACTTAGTTCTTTTTACTGCAATTAGACAAGCGCATTAGTTAGTTATCCGAAGTGGGCTATATACTGTTATCAAGTGATTGCTCTTAAACTTCCCTAAAGCAATTCTAATTTATTATCATCAAAACGACTCTAGTTGCTGCTTGTCTGAAATGTGGTAGTGCAGGTTGCTTCAGCACAGGAAGAATATTTGCCCAAAATCTTCACAACCTGATTCATGGTAGATCTTAAAACAAGCTCTGGCAAGACGGGTGCATTTTACACTGCAGATTCATTTTGACTCTCTGAATGAATACAGAACTTTAGAAACCAAAAATATCTACATTTCTGATGTCCTCGAGTTTGATAAGTCAATGTTCCTCTGCGAAAGTCAGTCAGTCTTCGACCTATAACAACCTCCAAAGGTTTAGCTTATGTAAAGAGATTACAGCCTGCAGATATCTGTAAGTACTGCCTGGCCAGGTGTAACTGAATTAGTGCTGCAACAGGAAGAAGTTGCTTCGGTTTCCACACTCTTCTGTTCACCCAGCAGTAGGCTAAACCCGCTGTCAACCCATTTCACTGTCCACTAGCTACTACCATAGTTACAGTTACTACCATATTGTAGGTATTGACTGTAAACATGTAATCTGTTTTTGTTTTGTTTTTTTCCTTTCTCCCCACATTTGGCTTTTACTGTTGCGCACACTGCTGTTGTGTTTGCATGAAGCCGATTGCATAACATTGGGGAGTAATGAAGATTAAAAAAAAAAAAAAAATCCAAACAAATTAGGTTGTCTCTGGTGCGTAGGTCTGTCTGTCAGAATCAGAATATAATTTGTATAACTGGCCTGAGGACAGGATTAGAAATTATATTTCGGCTGTGCTATTACTGTCAACGTTTCTGAATCCTGTTATCAGATCAGTTATCTCTTCACTCTTGTTTAGTTTTGTGTCGGGAAGCAACTGTCACAGCAGTAAAGAGAGAAAAAAAAAAAAAAAAAAAAACAGAACAGTGTTAGGTCACTGTTGTAATTTTTTGATTAACTGATGAAAGAAACTTTTCCTTAGAAGAGTCATGTAGATACTACCCTGTGTGTCACTTTGTTTTATTCTCAGATAAGTGTGTGAAGGTCCAGAGGAAACAGGGTCTAGTATCAAGCTCAGACAACAAGCACTCCCCCAACAACAAAAGGAGCCTGGTCCCCAGCCCGGTGGCACACCGGCCCCTGAGGGACCGCATCATTCATCTCCTGGCCTTAAAACCCTACAGGAAACCTGAGCTGCTACTGTGGTTGGAGAGGGAGCGGGCCAGTCCAAAGGACAAGACCGACCTGACCTCACTACTGGAGGAGGTGACACATCTGCCATGTTATCAAAAAGCAATAAGATAGGTGCAAGAAGAAAAACAGAAAACCAGAATGTTGATATTGCCACTGATAAATCCATCAACTCGTACCAATACCCTATACCAAAGCAAGGATTCAAAGAACATAAATGCTGCTTTGCTCGTGATACTAGTCAGTAGGTTTATGTTACGAATACTTCCTGTGTTCATAATGTCTGAGTGTCCCACTGCAATGAGCAAATGGAGACTGCTGCTGCTGGTAGCTGTAATTAGGGCTGTGTTTTAATTACCTTTGAAAGAGAAGATTGTGTTTTGGCAGGAGAGGGGTGGGGAGTCTCCAGCTGGGATATGACCACTTTCAGAATATAAAGTAGTTGGTTTAAATAGATTTGCAGCAATAGGAATAAGTTGTTTAAAGGCAGTGTGTAACTATTTACCCTGGAATCAAATTAAACACACTGAGAAAACCGGTCTAGTTTTACTGAATTATAAGGTGGACTTATGGCATTGCACCTTAACAGTTTGGTGTTTGTCTTTATGACTGTTGTTAGCTTATTTTCCTTCTGTACTCTGTCCCTCTGTGTTGATTTGTTAACATTGCAAGCTGTTGGTATTTCAGATTGCTAAACTGAACCCTAAAGACCACAGCTACTCTCTGAACGACGAACTCTACAGACATGTTCAGAGAGACTGGCCTGGATATCTAGAAGAGGAAAAGCAACTCATCCATCGGCTCCTTATCAGGTGAGCTTAGGATTAGCTATAATACTGAAAAAGCTTCTTGTGTTTTGTTCCAGTGAGAGACATGGACATGGTTAATCAGCGTAATGTTCTTTTTTTCCCCAGGAAATACAAATATTTGTTCACTTCCTGTTTGTTAGGAGAGAGCTACTGCCAGCAGTATCTGAGTCTATTTTAGCATAAATAACTAAGTTTGCTCAGTCCAAAAGTAACAAAATCCGGCAAGTAGCTCTTCAAGGAATCAGTAACTTCAGCAACGTCTTGAGGTTTCCATGAGGTTATCAGCAGAAACTGTAAACTGAAGACACAGCCAGCCAAACTGTTTCTCCATGTTTCCAGTCTGTGTCTAACTAAGATAATTACCTGCTGGCAAATATGAATGATAAAGAAATGAGAGTGATGTCCATATTTTCATCAAACTCTTGTAAAGAAAAAAAAGGGGCATATTTCACAAATAGTCAACCTTGTGCTTTCAAGTTAGAATTTTCTGTTTGGGGGGGGGTAAAGCAAAGAAAGACTACGGGATGAATGCATTGTGACAGTGCTGGCGTTAATACGGAAAGGCCACTGAATTAATGTAGACATCCTCTGTGATCAAGCTGAAAGAGGAGCTTCCAAATGACTAGTTCTCTGCACTGATGAATCTCTTAATGGACACATCAAAGCAGAGCAAAATATTTCCTGCACCATGTTGCCAAATGGCATTAGCATGGAGGGTTCAGAGAAGCAAGGCTGAACTCCCATCATAGGTTTTCTCTGCCTGCCAGTAAACATGAGGGCCATGTGCCTCCTAAGTGCTTTGGAAAAGGTGCAGGTCCCATTGACTGGTTGAGCAACCTCTTCTGTTTACCACCCCGACAAAATATAAAAAGCTTGGGACTAGTATTTTAAGCCAAGCATGATAAAACTAAGAAAATCTGTAATTACTGCAAATAAGACATCTTTGCAGTAATATTTATTCATTTATATCAGGCTTTCCTGCTGCTGTCTGTCACTTTCAGTTAATGTTTAAAGGACCCTCGACTCCGCTTACACTGACCAAATGATTGAGAGGGTTACGTGAATCCAATGGGGGAAGTGTCTCTGGTGAGGCGGCTGTTTGAGGAAGGAGCTGTAGGAAACAGATTAACAGAAGAGGGTTTGGTCCTACAGAGGTTAAATCTGCTGCTATTGTTCTATTCACTGGACTGTGTTCGGTCCTTACGGTTGCGTCCTGCAGATTGTATCACCAGAGCCACAAAAGAAAACATACCACAAAACCACAGAACGAAAAGCTGAATAACCGCAAAAAAAGGAGCTTAACTTAAAAGGCCAGCAATTTCGTAATGTTGAAGACCGTCATGACTGCATTTCCTGTGTGGGAAAGCTGCTGTCTGTCTTTTCTCTGGAACCTACACATCATAAACGATGATTGCACATTCACTTGCTCATCAAATCTTCTAAAACAAGCTTTATAACCTTCTAAATGCATCTTCCCGTTTAGCTTTAGAGGCCTTTTGCTTTGCAGCTCATATCAAACTGAAGATATTCTTTCTTCATCTTTCTTCAGGAAACTCCAACCACTCCACAGTAGCCAGTTGAAGAGTCCCCAGTCCAACCAGTCATTCCACAAAACTCCTGGGGACTCTCCTTCACAACTCAGTCCTGCCAAAAATCTTTGTGTGGTAATTATTCACCTTGAATCAATTCTATTTCCTCGTGTTTCTTCTTACAAACCAAAGAATACAATATTTCCTTTTCTTGAATAGGCATTTCCTTTGTCTACTTGTAATGTGCTGCTCATGACTAAATACATTCCTGAAAGGTATAAAAGGAGTATTTTAACAGTTTCCAGGAAGTTACTGGTCCCAGCCAACAAATCATCCGGCAACCAAACTCCAATTAAAATGTCATTTTTTTGTATTTCAGTGTTGTAGTATAAACCACTGAGGTGATACGTGTTAACAGGTGGATTTCATTACCTCGGACAGATCCAGGCTCCGTTTTTATAAGTTATAATATGCTAAGCCAACCAGCTGTTGGTTTAAAGAACAAGTTTGGACGGGAGTCACGTCAGTCTCCTCATCTAATTCTCAGAAAAATAAATAGTTTCCCAAAATGTTACCTTACTGATTTGGGGTAAAAATGTGTATGCGTAAGCTGCAGTCATTTGGGTCAGTCTCATGTGGTTTGCATTCTGCTATTCAAAACACGAGAGCTAATCAATGTGTTCTACTTTTCCCCCCTCCAGAAACGCCCATTGCCCTCTGACCCATCCAGCTGTCAAACGCCCAAAAAACAAAGACTATTGGACCAGTGTTTGCTTCTGCAGTCACCTTCTCATGGGGAGAACAGCACAAATGTGGCGTGTAGCTCCTCTAGTAACAGAAACTCTAGTGTACAGATCAAAATGGAGTTCGACAAACCCAATAATCATCTCCAAGGGAGCCCAAATGGTCTGTACTCGCCGCACAAACTCAGTGGGTCATCTGTTATTCCCAAATTGGAGCGCGCAGAGCCAACGCTTCCTGCTCCCAGCCCCAAACCCCCACACACGCAGACCTCCATTCGCACCGACCAGCAGTTCACTAATGGCCAACATAAAAAAAAGAGGTCCAAAAAGCACAAAGACAAGGAACGAGAGCGCTTTAAACCAGACTGGATTGAGACCAGTCCAGATCTGAAGCAGAGCCAAGAAAATCTCAAAGGTAATACCGGCAATTAAAACTACAACACCCTCCACCCTCTCTCCTTCTTACCCTCTCACCTCCTCTTAGTCTCGTTCTACTTCATGTATCTTATTGTGCTGTCGGATTTTTATTTTTATTTTTTTTTTCAGTGGAAGACTTTGCTGTCCTTAGCAGTAAGGGAAAAAAAACAAAAAAATCTCGAGGTTGAGGTTTGAGCGTGGCTATTTTTATTTGAGAGTGCAGTTAGTGTTGTTAGGACTGTGACATTTCCTCAGCCCTCCAGTCCCAAATCGCAGCTCCAGTCTGTTGATGATTGACTGTGGAACAGCTGGGTGACCTACGGTCGAGCGAGTCAGCAGGCAGCGTTGCCTCCTGCTCTGGTGTGCTGACGTCACTGCTTGCCTTGGATCAGATCTCTTATCGGAGTCAGCGATAAATGAATCCACCAACCTTGATATGATGGGCACATTATCACATTTGCATTGGCTGATTGCTTTAACCTTTTTCTTCTGATGTGTGTGTGTGTGTGTGTGTTTTTCCTATCTACAGACCATGAGAGAGAGAAAACACCTGTCAATCGAACCTCAGCGGAGGAACTGCCGGACTATTTAATGTAAGATTTAATACATGTCATGTCCCTGACTGTGCAAATGTCACATTCCCAGATTCAGAAATGATTTGCGATTAAGGGAGGGAATCCAAATAGTTGTCACAACATTTGTGGCTCCATATACTTTCCTTTAGTTTGTCACCTGTCACTGAGAAGTTCCGGTTTCAGAAAGCAGCTATCTGTTTTAGAGAAAAGGCACCAACTTGTCCCTAAAGGGTTAGTTTCAGCATCAAAACATTCATAAATATAAGGGAAATAAAGCACATGTCGAAATGAGCTGTGGCAAAACATCACTGAGGATGACTTTGAAAACAAATGGTCCTATGTCGTATATTTGTACATCTGGCCAACACATCATACTGTTAAATCAGTGACGTGTCAGACCACTCACTCCACCAATCTGCAGTGCCATCTAATGGAAGGACTGCGCACGCCAACGAGGCTACTTCTGCATTTATATAACGGCCAGTGTTCTCACTTTTCAGAAAATACAGAACCATAACAGCACTGGAGCAGCGTCAGCAGTATAAAGACGACTTCTGTGCCGAGTACGATGAATACAGAGCTCTTCATGACCGGATTGGGGCTATCACTGAGATGTTTGTTCAGTTGGGCTCAAAGATCAATACTCTCTCCCCAGGAACACAAGAGTACAAGGTACTGCATAGACCAGAAACCTTCGGGTCTGTTTATCCAACCAGCACACGGCACTCTAACACCTTTTCTTTTGTAACCTTTACAGCTTATGGAGGATCAAATACTACAAAAGTACCGAAAGTACAAGAAAGTAAGAAGAATTACATTGTGCCTCATTTCATATATCATTTTGGGCCTCGTGCAACAACCGTTCTAATGACAATATTCATTCTTTGGTGGCGCAAATTGAATTTGCCAGTTGTTATGCATTTGATGTTTTCTCTAGTGATCATGCCCGTCAAAATGTCCTTGCTTGAGGCCCATGGTGTTACTGAAATCTAATTGACCCCTGACCCTTTCTTTTCTCCCTCTTTAGAAGTTTCCTGGCTATCGGGAAGAGAAGAAGCGATGCGAGTACCTCCATCAGAAACTGTCACATATCAAAGGCCTGATCACAGATTACGACCGAGCACAGGAAGTCTCCTAGTAACTGGCCTCGACCCTCAGCAGGGTGTTATATGACTGGACCAAAAGTCTCCTAATGGACCCAAAGACTGCCCAGCCGGGTCCTGGAGTCACCAAGACACTTTTCACTTTATTCCTCCTGTTTGAGGAGAGAAAGTTTTTCTGTTCGTTTGTTCCCCAAAACTGGGCTGAGACCACCGACTCGTGATCTGATGGTGCCCTTTACCGCTACGGTTTTCTATCTATTATTATTATTGCTGTAATGGCTGGATTTTGTTCTGCTGTAAAGTGGTCACATGTCACAGGGAAAGCCAAATCCATTTTCCTGAAATGCAAAACAGATGTGATCCTTCCTGCCTAATTGCATTTTTACTCTATCATTTATCTTCAAAAGAGCTAAAAAAAAAATAAAAATAAATAAAGCGCATTGATTTATGAAAAGAATTCAATTGATGGTACAATCAAACTTAGGGGGAAACAAATGCTTCTAAAGTCTTTATATTTAACATACAGAGGAATTCCTTTATTTACTGTTAAATGTCAAATGTGACAAATACAATAACACTAGTGAATTAGACTAAAAATCTTCAGACCGCAGCCAGACCCACACATTTATTTAAGTCGAGTTTCATCTCTTGCAGGCTTGAGCGAATGTATCATCCATGCCATAGCTTGCATTTATGCAGGGACACCAGTGTCTCTGGGCTTCGAGCATAAGGAATTATCTCCCATAGTTTCTGCCAATGTCCTGTCTCATTTGTAAGACATTGAAACGCTACAGTTCCACTGTTCTCAGTGCAATCATGCTGGTTTCAAGATGGTGTCAGTTCTACCTACATGTAGCCTACAGTACCGTGAACTGCCTTTTCACTGTGTAATGAAAAAAACTCTTAACTGTCTTGATTACAAGTTGAACAACAAACAGCACATACAGGAATCATGCTGTATTTATATTGTAAATCAATGACTACAAGTTGCTCTGTGAAACATAACTTTTCACTTAACGTGGAGTTTTAAAAACATACAGGGTATCTAACTTGGTAATCAAACGACTTCACACATTCTGATTTCTGGTGTTGCGTTGCTTATTGTCTTAAAGTTGTTTCATATGGGATTTGGTTGAATAACAATATTTCACATTGGTGAGTGTTACATTTTGATGTTATTCTGCTGAATGTGATAAGAGATGCCTTGAGAAAAAAAGAGAAAAGAAGAAAAAAAAAAAAAATCAGACCCTGATTATTTTTAGAACCACATGTGAACTGTGCGGAGGACAGCACTGTGAATTGGTCTCCAAGTTTAAACCACTTTGGTTCGTTTTTGATTTTTTTTTTTTAATTATTATTTTCAGGTACATTTAAATGAAAAAAGGCAACGTCTAATTTTAGTTCCTCTCCATTAGCTGTGCCCTGATGTAGAGAATAGTAATCACATGTCAGCATTCCCAGGACATTTGTGTCAGTGTAGCTGTACTCACAACTGTTATCTTAATGATGGCTTAAAATGGGAGAATATCGTTAATACTTTATATGCCTTAACATGTATGTCAGACATTTCAAGGATTTTGGTAGCCCTGCTCTGAAATGCTTTGGTCTCTGCACAGTCCAAAGCATTTCTGTAAATGTCTTTTCATTTGAAGAAAAGTTTGGTTACCTGATAGTCGTTCGACAGTTTTCTAATCTGTGTTGGTTTTGTTTTTTGTTTTTTTTCTGTCTTTTTCTCTTTACTTGAGCTTCTTTGTTGTCTAATAATCTGTCCAATAATCATGAACTGTAATGAAATTTGATTCACTGTCTGATCAAGCACCACTATCAAAAGTATGAATAGCTGCAGCAGTGCTTGTGGTGACTTAGCAGTTCCAATACTATCACTTATTTAGCAGCTCTTTCACATTTACTTGTTATTTTATCATTCTGGGATGTTTTAAGGATTTCAGACCAGCAACAGCAACTCTGTCTTGGCACATATGAAAGTTTTCAAGGAAAGAATATTTATTAGCACTGACTATTGGAATAGATGATACTTGTAAGCCCAAACAGTGTTCAGCAGTTGGAATCATGAAATATAAGTCATGCTAAAACGTTCTGATGCCTAAAGCCCGAGCACATCAGCAGAAATGTTCTCAGAAATCTGGTTGTGTGGATATTTTCTCAGGGTCAGATCTCTCACTTGTCTATATTCATATAGTTGAGCTGAGCAAACCTGTTACATTGCTCCACCCGACCAGAGAAAATGTCCGATCGATCAAATTGACAGAAAAATACTGGGTGATTTATTTTGGTACTGAAGCAGGAAATCATTTGAGACATGGGCTTCACAAAAGGTACAACTTTTTTTTTTTTAATCCAAGCAGCACCAGAGAAATGGCTACAAACAATTATCTTGTAACAGTTATCTGGACTAATTCAAATTAGGAGCTTCCCGATTTACCACATAAGTCTTACTGATCAATTTGATATCGAACAAACTGCATTGTGGGTGGCACTGCATGGGCAAAATATCACTCTAATCATAGTGAGGATGAAGATAACCGTACTATTCATTTTAGCATGTTATTGGGAACTAGACCCCTGATGTAAGGGACTCCTCAAGTGCTGTGAACTCCTGAAGGTGCCTTTTCATTTACAAAGCAGAACATCTGCCAGGGACTGTCATTTGTTAACTGGAAAAAACTAAAACAACAACAAACATAAAAAAAAAAAAAAAAAAAAACTTGGGCCAGCAGTATTTACAATTTCATTTTCACAATTTTACCACAGTGCTTTTTTTCATCATGTGTGGTAAAGGTGACATCAAATGCCTTGTAAAATCGGACACAATAATTAATTCGAACATTTTTACAGTCAGTTTAGCATTTTAAAAATGCGTCCAATTGCATCTCATGTTAGCTATTTACAAACAAGTATAAGTGAAGGAATCGCCTGGCCTTTGTTAGAGTGGGTTAGGATTAGGTGCTCAGTTGGTATGTTGGTACTGGAAAACAACGCCTCCATGGAAATGTGAAATGAAACATTTTGTCAGTTATGAATTGCTGTAGTCGGTCCATGTAAGAGAACAAATTTCTTTATTTATTGCTTTGTATGTGTTTGTTCTTTTATGGGATTCTTCTTTTGCAATGTCTTCTCATTATTTTCACGGCAAAACTCTAAGTATGGCAAAAGGGAAATGGAATATATTTTTGCAATTTTTGATGGTCAATGCTTTATCACATCATTCTCTTGAAAAAAAAAAAAAAAAGAAAAAGATTTCTGAAAAAGGTTGTATCATTGTCTCAGTGTAATTGAAAAATAAAGCTCTTTTCAATGGCATGCTGTCATATTTCCCCAAGAGGGCACTGTAACTCTTTGTCTGAACTGAACCTCAACCATTTTTTTTTTTTATTATTCACTTTATTTATTGAGTTACATAATTGCAAATATAAAGTTCTTTTAAAAGCACACCTTTTTCTTTGTTTATTATAAAGTCATGCCGACCTTCAATCAGCATGACAGTGAAAACATTTAGTTGTCTTAACTGGATGAGACTGTTACATGTGATCAAATAGCACATGTAACTGCAGCTTTCACAAGGCAGAGGAAGTCTTTTTTTTTTTTTTTTCCCCCATTTATCGCAAACAAAAAACAACACACATCCATAGACTTTCCAGACGATATATTAAGAATGTAAATTGTAAACACATTTAGGTTACCTATGCAGTTTAAATTAGTGAAACTATCTTCATTTTTGAATTCCAAGTTATTCCAAACAAACAGTGTAATCTATTTACAGCCAAAGTCCAGGCCATGCCTTGAATGGCAGAGTGACAAAATAAAGTTCAGATAATTCCCCTTAAATCTCTCAACTGCTTTAAATCATTTTGGCTGAGAAGCAGCTTGTCTGTCATTTGGATAACAGAATCTTTTAGCAGCATATTTTCACAAAATAGACAGCAGAGAAAGAAAGTAGATTTAAAAAGTAATAACCCAAAAAGTAGATTAAAAAAAGGTTGCATCACTCAGGGTCCCTTACTTTGAAGTACAGTAGTTACAAAATTGCTGAAGTGTTTAGCCTTGGCTCTTAGAAACATAATTATAACAACAACAACAATAATAATAATAATAATAATAATAACGATACTATCTGAACTTGATTTGCTCCTGTTGAAATCTGAATTTAAAACTTGATGCCCTTTATTTTTGCTGGTTTGAATTTTGTGTGTTGTGCATAGTGTGTTGTTTTATCTAGGTGTGTATCAGGTTAACTTCAGTCGACCTTTACAGCTCTACATAAATGATTAAATCCTTTTCAGCACTTACCATAATTAACCTTTTGATCTACAGTTATCAGCGAGGTTTATCTTTCAACACATTATCACGGTTTCATTCTTAACTTGGGCTGTGCGAGGGTTACAATCCCGATCAGAGAGGAAATCAGGCCACAGAATCCCACCACTCCTGCATTTGATGGGTAAATACTCAACCTGTCAAGGGGAATGAAAAGATCACAAATGTTTTTCAGTGTGTCCAAAGCCACAGCCGGGTTTGATTTTAGACTCTCAAACAGCAGAAAGACAAAAGCATCCAGCTGAGGAACGACAGCTTCAGCCACCTCGGGGCTCTCGCTGAGATGTCGATCCATTTTCTGTCTAAAATTCTTATCTTTTGCGCTCTGCCTCATCAGCTGGACGACTACGTAAATGTCTCTGGTTAGATTCATAACTAGCGAAAGAAAGTAGAAACGATAGGCATTTAGACTCCAGCGCTCCTTGTTGATACTTTGACTAAGGCCAACGCTTTTCACCCAGAGTGCATTGTCACAGATAAAGTAGAGGGCACGGTTGACGTTGGCCACAGTAAGGCACAGGGACAGCACCCGGTCAGAGAGTTGCATGGTTCGTTTAGCAGCCTCAATGGAATTTATTGTGTTTCCCAGTCTGAGCACTGACAAAGGAGGAAGAAAAAAAATGTATTAGAGCAGTGATCAATTTAATACGAAATGTCAGGCCAACATTTCACAGGAGCGGCCTGCTACAAAGAGCTGAATGCGGCTAAGTGGCATCTAAAACAAACTACAGCATCTTATTACATGAAATCCTTGTTACTGCAGTTGCACCTATTCTGGCTGAGGCTCTTCCTTACGTATGTGATTGTACAGCACTTTGTTAAACATCCACACCCAATAAACCCTCCTTTGGAAACTCTGGCTTTAATTTGTGAAACCACTTTGTGTCTTTCACCCCCAAGCAGGTTGGACATGCAGGCAGTGGAGTCTTGTAACTGCAGCTCTGAAGCAGAGGAGAGGTAATTAAATGGTCCAGCAACAAAGAAAGGCCTATTCTCTTCAAGCCAGCCCAAACCCCAGAAACAGCTTTACTGCAACAGTTGCCTCACTTACACCTTATCCACGGTGTGAAACTCAGCAGGTCAGCCACTGATAATGTAAAATTCACATAAATTACAAAGTTCACAAAGTTCACAAAGAGCATTTAACCCAGGTTGTAAAGTACACTGATCAATCTTAAGGTTGTTAGTGTTGCAGCAGGTCTGTGTGTCATCACTCACACAGCGTCTGACTCAATTCACAGCTGGGAAAAAGAACCACAGCCAGAAACCCCGCCCCAACTCCACGGCCTGAAGAGACACAGGTGGCCAAAAACCGCCACAATATTTACAATATTTATATTCTCAAAAGTTCCAAATAAATAATAGCGGCCTCAATGACAAATACTGATCTATTGTGCTATTCACACAGAAACTGACACATAATTGTGTCTACTGTTTAGGTTATGAGTGAATAGTGAAACTAGACAAGAACAATCGGAGAAATGTCAAAGTCATATAAGCTTTGCCACACTGTCTTGGTCTAAATGCGGGGGGGGTGAATAATGGGCTCGAAGTCATGCAACAAATCTTGGCTCATGCTCATTTTTTTGACCTACTAGCACAAAAATACAGACCTTTCCTAGGTGTCATTATCAAATATATCAGCACCTTTGGTGATATATTACACATATCTAATGGCCTTCTCTCAACATAAATGACCACAACAACGCGGTGCTATATGCCAACCATAATAACTGATGACTACTCTACTAATGCTATCATTGACATAAAATAGTAGATAAACTCAGTGTTACTTTCATCATGACGAACAAAGAGTGAATCCCCTTGAGGTTTCAGAAGGGGCTTCAAACACTTTACGTCTGGGAAAGTCAAAAGAAGCTGTACAAAAATGTCTTAGCGGTCTTTGATACCAAAACTTAATGCACTGCACTTGAAGAAAACCTTTTAGATTTCAGTTGAATTATTCCCCCATAGATTTTAATCAAGCTAAAATAATTATGCCATTTCTTTGAATAAGAGTATACAAAAATGTAAACATGTCATACAAAACCAAAACATGACTAAAACTAACTCGCATTTTTGCCTAAAGACAAAAAAAAATTATTACCTGTCAAAATTAACACTGGATAAGGTTTATACACTCTACAGTAAAATGTTCAGTAGAAACTGACTCATTTTTGACAATGTCAGAAGGAAACTTTATGGTATTCTTTTTTATTTAATTTTTAGGTTTTTTTTTATTCTATTTTATTATTATTTTTCGAATCAAACACATTTGGTTTCCTTGAAATAAGCTTGAAGGAATGTGGAGGTATTAAAATGACTTTTCTGTGACTCAGCTCCTGGTTGGCCTTAAACAGTGGTCAGTAAAAAGAACATCCTTGTTGATGTTGTGCTTGTAGGGAAACAATGAGACGAGGGCCATCACACAGGTGCTCAGTGTACACTCATATTCGCTTCAGAACAAAGCAGATGAGTTGAGATTACTGAGATAGAGGCGGACCACGTTTCTCATGGGACAAACACTGTACAGCCTATACAGCGGGGACAGTTGGAATAATGAAAAAGGACGTGGTCTTTTTTTCCCATCTATTTCTTGTAGGCAAGTCTCTAAAAGCAGTACAGAGTAAGCAGTGGAAAGTAATCATCTAATTAGTATTAATACTAAGAGATACATTTGAAAGCAGTAGGAAAAACAAAGCTGCAAAGAGGTAAATCTAGCAGTGCAATGATTAGTTGATTTACAATGAACTCCTCAATGCCAAAGCCGATGATCAACTGTTGGATCATTTATTTTGAAAGTAAGTTGGTTGACTCGTTTCAATTGTGAGAACTTGCAGTTTTTTCTCAATTTGAGTCGCACATGTTAGATGGTTAAAATATGACTGTGTGCACACCAGCATTAAGGAGTTACGAAAGAAGCCATCTGATATGAGCTGTAAAAGTTTGATTAGACGAAGCAGCTAAACATTAAAGGAGGCGATTTAAAGAAAGAGCATGTAAAATACAGCAAACTTTCTGTGCTGGTTCCTCGTATTAAAATGTTAAAACGTCTCTTACTGTAGTTGACCCATAGAATAACTTTTGCACGACACTTGAAATAAACCTTAATCATTTTCTCCTTAAATAATGAATGTCCTTAAACTAAACTCCTGGTTTTATTTAGGACCTGATGAAACCAGATGTAACACTCACATTTCCGTCCAGCACTCATGTTGGCCTCCAGACCTTTGAGTTTGGCCACATGGCTCTCTCTGCCGGAGTTCCGCAGCAGATATGAGGACAGGGCGCAGGCATACTGGGCGGCTCTGAAACAGACACGAGTCCGCATTCAACACCGAGCTTTCAGAAGCTGACGTGAGAAAATAAACCGCCCAAGTCTCGGAGGATCTTACCTGAAAATCCGGTCTCTTCCTTGACTTTGACTTGTGAATTGGACTATTGCGTTCATGATGGCAGCAGAAGTACGCGCTGATCTCACCAGCCGGATCTGCCGGATCTGCCGGGTCCTGTGCAGGCTCACCTCAGCGTCAAGTAAGACTGGAGCCGATTATCTGAGTTTTTAAAAACTTCTTCCACTTTAACGCTGATCTGATGTCCGTCTCTGTCGACCGACGAAAGACGCGCAGAATGTTTTAGTTTCACTTCGGAGAGTTTTGTTGACGGACCGACAAGCCGGACGGGTGTTGCGGACGTACCAGCTCCCTGACAGGGGTTACTGTAATAATAATAATAATAATCCGTAATTGTGGCAGACATAAAGTTATTTTACGCATTAAAAAAAAGTTCAAACACAAAGCTTAATCAAGAGGTTTTAAATAAGTTGAGATAGATTTCTGAATATTTTAAGAGCTACAATAAAATAATGACAATCTGCAAGGTAATAAAAAACAATCACATTATACTGTTGCTTTCTGTAGTAGACGTTTTATTTAAATTTTACAGAAGGTTTTGGATTTTCTGTAGAAATTTATTTTGTATTTGCATAAAAGCTGCGTTACAAACGTTTGAACAACAGGGGACGATGTGGCAGCTGTTTTACAATATTATCAATATAAAAAAAACAAAAAACAAAAAACATTTGCTTCTATATAGGCCTAGGTAATTATTCTGTGATTAATGTTTACATCTAAGCAGTGTGGAATAGCAAAAAAAAAAAAAAAAAAAAAAACTAAACATAGATAACCTGGGCAGGATCAGTTAAAAATCATTAAGGTAGTAAGGCAAGGAAGGATATTTAAATGTACATTTTTAAGCACAAATTTGATATATTTTAATTATTTCAGTAAAAGTACTCCTTGAGTTGTATGACCTAAATTAAAGTAAGTCAAATATAGACGGTATTTTTATGCTGCAGCTGGATACTTACGTGTACTGTGAAATATCAAAATGTATGCGTTTCTTGATTTTGTGTGAACTTTGTGTGAATGGTCCCTACTTGGACAAGATTGCACTCGCTGTGTTCCAGTGGCTCAGAGAAATTGGCATTTCAGAAACACAGAAAAACACATGTAGATAGAATATTGACGAATCACTGAATGTCAAATCTATCCCCCACAGCTGGCCTGCCTGCCGTAACTGCTGCATGTGATCTTCATTTTCATTATATTGATGTGAAAGCTGTCATCGTGCTGTTTACTGTAGGAACCATTTTCTTGTTGTAAAATTGTTTCAGTGGTAGTGTTTCCAAATCGGTGGTGCTCTTTGAAGGTGAGGTCCCTCTTTTTGATGCAGAAATCAGCTGTATAATTTTCCATAGGAGCCGTGATAGTGGGTAGAACCAGTGACCTTGAAATAAATTATTGCATGAACCATTTTGATTTTCAAACACAATATATCTTCAAACACAGTCTTAATCTCCACTGAATTAATGCATGACTCAGAGACAAACTTAAGAGGTTGAATGCCAAATGATGATCGTAGGTCACTTCTACATTTAAAGTAACTATGACTGAATTTTAGTGGATGAAATCACTTTACGGTTCTTATTGGAAAACCAGATGTTGAAAGTCAATTTCTAAAAGTAATCAAAAAGGTTTGGAATTAACAACGTGAGTCATGAATCACACTGGGGGAAAAAGAACAAGAAATGAATGTTACTGTATCTTCATAACAAATATGGGAGCATCCCATAAGTGACAGTTCCTCTGTGATGTAATCTTCTTTGTCCTTACACCTAAAGGGAAAAAAAAAAAAATTCAAAGCAGCCATACTTAACTAAAAGGTAATGCAACATTTATGAAGTTTTAAAATCATTCTTGCCACACTAAAAGTAGTTCAAAATTCTAATAACTACTTTTCATTAGACTTTTCACTCTGTAAGTGACGTCCAATAGAGAACATGTTTGTTGAAAGACTTACTGCTGAGAACCCTCTCAAATACATATCGCTGCAGCCCGTCTCCTTCAGCTTACACACAGTACAGATACTTCAGCACTGCAATGAAATATATTGCAGCCTTGTAACTGGCTGCTCATGGTTGAGTTTGAACCAGCATAAAAATCCATCATTTTTCCAAGTAAAACCTTAGACTGCTGATTTAATCCACATGTCTGCATTATTTGGATCAGCTAACCGTTAGCTGTAATATTTACTGGATATCTTTGCACTCTGCAAACCAACCTTCATGGATGCTCAGCCTTATTCTTGTCTGTTGATTTTATAGAATTTGTGCAGTGAAGGAGAAGTAACAGTCTGATTGGGTTTCCTCTGGCAATAGTGATCCCATCCAGGGTTTGAAACATAAAAAACCTTTAATCAGACCCTGTCAATAAAATAGTTCATACCACCATTATGTTTTCATCCATCGCAGGATTTACCTATTGAGTAAATCATTTCCCTATTAAATCTCCCCTTCAGTGCAATTATCACTTGGCTTTAACTGTTGACTATTCCTCTATTTAACTGTTGCACAATGAATACACCCAGTGACCATTCAATTCAATATTTTTCAAAGAGATTATGTTGTTATGTTGTTGTTTTAATATAAAGCTTTCTCAAGGCTGCCCTATGAATGAAAAGCTCAAAGGTCAATTGTTGTCCTGACTGTAATCGGGCAGTCTGATTTTGATCCAATGCATTCAAGTACCAGTTTTTATAAAAAGCCAAAATGGTAACTTATGTGAGCATTATAGAGTTAAAAACTGTTTAATGTTGTTATCTGTAGGACGTAGTTTGTGCTAGATTTATGATATTCGATATAAAAAAAAAAATGTGTTTACTATGGGCAGCACCAGGTGAGAAAAACAATGAGGAGCTTAGTCACTTAATATGCATAGGAGGCAGGGGGGATGATTGCACTGCAATGTTAGCACACAATCACAAATGTAGGTAGGTAGGTAGGTAAATAAATAAATAAATAAATAAATAAATAAAAAAAACAAAGACAGAGAGTGAAAACACCATGAGACATACAAGGCAAGACGTTTAAAAGTAACACAGGAACTGATGATCAGGACTCCAAGCAGAGACATAGACAGATTCTATAAAATGTACAGAATAAAGGCTTTCGTGCCTTATTGGTCCCAATAAGACACAAAAACAATTAAAAAAAAAAAAACGATCCAATGCACCACAACAAAATCACACACAGCTCATGCACACCCAACAACATGCAGACTTAAAGGCCAAAACCATTTCAAAAGTCTCACGAATAGGAGCAAACAGGATAAAGTGAGGGAGGCTGCGAGGTCTAACACCTCCAGCTCCAACCACAACTGAACAAATGAAGAATTGAAATGAGCAGAGCTGCTTTGCATGACGTCCTGCCTGTGCCCTGTGCTGCGTTATTATCTTTCTCCGCTGTGAAAAAATTGTGGTCTGTGCATTTTTGAGGCCGACACGTTTTGTCAGGAGCTTCAGTTGTTTTTGAATGATTCTTCTGGCAACAACTTGAACTGCCGATGATAAGGATGCGTGTCAGTCAAAATTCAGCTCAATACTAGCTTCTCCCACAAAGGCAAAGAGGCATGTTATCATCTGAACATGACCGTGACTTTTTCAAAAGCCTTGCCTGAGCCAACAAACAAATCACAGAAATATTTATATCAGAAAAATATCACACAATAAAACTCCCACAATGCCGCTATTTTCAGATACACAGATTGTGTATTTTTGTTATTACCTCTTTTGGCCCGTCTTTTCTTTTATTATTGTGATTATTTAACATGGAGAGCTTAAAGTCAGTGTGATCATGTGAACGTATTCGTTTCATAAGTCAAAAGGAAAACCAGGAACTGTGAAGCTCTCTAATTTCAGCATTTGCTGTAATAACAGTTGAGGGTTATTTGAAATATAATATACCTATTTGTCTGAAAGCAATTAGGCCTTTAACCTTGATTGGAGCAGGTAAGAATCAGGCTTGATGTTACAATATCGCAATGGCCGGTTGCACAAATGAACTGTATCAGATAATAGTCTGCAGTTTACCTTCCGCCGTCAACGTAAATAAAAGTAAAATTACCGATTCCAGTCTTTGTTGTCTGCGAGATAAAATAGATGTTCTTTCAATTTGTGCTTTCTCCCCAATGATAATTGTGTAAGCAGGATAAATATAAACGACTTATTTGACAGATCAGGACCAATTTTCTAATGAATACAAAAAGCATCTGCTGCCTGCGCATACTGCACAGTTGTTTGTTGCTCTTTTGGCAGCATGGCGTTCCGTCTGTGTCGTTCTTATTTAGTTTTATTTCTATTTTTTTTTTTTTTTTGCTTCCAATGCTGCTAAATGCCTTCTACCTACCTTGTTTGTCTTTGTTTCTCTTACTAAACGTTGACATGAGTCGCAGAGTGATGTGTGTCTGTGAAAAGCGATTTGACATCATAGCTGTAGATTGCTATTGCGCAACACCTGCGGGCCAATCATTTCATCCACTGATCTCAGTTATAAACATCGAGCTTTAAATCTAAGCGGTCCAACCATGTGCCAGCTGACGGCCTTGTCTGTATAGATTGTGGCCCATCAGTCTGTCTCCTGAATGTGGTTCAGTAGAATTTATTGTCAAGTCTCATTCATCATTGCTCCCCAGGGACGCAGCACAGTGGTGGAGTGCGGAGGTCCTGGGTTCGAACCCCAGCCACAAGGCAAACCAATGTTAGGCTCGTGCCGGTCCCAAGCCCAGATAAAACTACAGCCCAATCAATTGTGCGTTATAACAAATTATTATTGGAATATATTATTATTTTCTTTGTCTTGATTCCCCTGAGAGGTCAGACACATATAGATTTTATGCTGTTTTGTAGTTGTAACGCTCATCTTCCACACTACTGTCTGTTCTGCGTTTATCCTTTTAAGGTCACCAGAGGGGGCTGGGGGCAATCTCAGTTGACATTGGGAGAGGGCATTTCCAAATGCACCATAATGAGACAGCAGACTCTGAAAACACTGACAATGTTCAATCTTTAAAAAAATGTCAAAAATCACCTCAGGACAGGGTGGCACAGTCAGTGATTATTGTTCAGTGTTTTGTAATGTTTTTGAAAACAACTTCAACCTTTTTAATGGGATCGATATTGAAAAATGCATCTATTTGTTTTTTTCAGTTTGAGTCCCTTCCAAAAACTATCTTTAATAGATTTTATGATATGAGATGAGCAGCATCCTTTCTTTTTCCTGCATTGTTTTGCCTGACAATGGTAAACTATGAAAAAGTGAGTCTGAAGATTTCTTTGCATCACCTGAAGGTGCGACTATTCTGCTGCTTTGTGTTCTTCTGTGATGTTCTCTTGTTGGAGCCATGGTCTTCTCTGGGTCAATTTGGTTGAATGTTGGTTGCCTTAGAAGTTCCCATAAACTACTATTTAAACTGTAAATGAATGACTAATTATTGAGAAGCCGCCTCATGTTTCCCATTTTGAGCATGCGAATGCTCACTGAACTCACCCTGTCTTGTCTAACGTCTGCATCATATTTAAGGGTGTGATGGCATCGACGCTGCACACGGGACGTATGATTAAAAACCAGATAGCATTTTGTCAGCTGATAATATTTTTAAATACGTGACATAATGAAAATAGCTGGCAGAAATCTATCCAAACTTTCCAACTTCCGCACAGTGTTGTTATAGCGGCTGGTTCTGCTGTGCCACCTACATTTGTTTTGCTGTTTTGCACTGCACATTATCATCAATTCGACTACAACATTCGCTCAATACCCGAGCATGTAACTGTCACTTCTGGAGGAGAGGGAAGAGAAACCTTTTGGCGCTTACCTAGCTCATCCAGACAGCCAGACATTAACCACGATTCAACTTCATCTGTACACATTATGTCGTACAGCGACACCGGTCAAGCTGGAGAGAATTTCTGAAGCGATGTCCCTGTGACAGCCACAATATCTCCTGCTCGGTTTTGGTTCGACAGTCAATCAGCGCTAAGATGTCCTCCAGGTGAATCTGCCAAGATTAAGGACCTTGTCAGTTGCTGCAGCATGATGTTTGTGCTTAAGGTCGACAATGAGTATATCTCTGTGAATATTAACGCATTCATCTGTCATCCACAGGCTCTCAGATTTTACAGGAACAGCAACTGTACCTGTTCACGGCTGAGGAAGAAGGTCTTCCTTTGAATTGTTTTATTTAAATTTAACACGTCTCAACAGCAAGGAGGTCCATAAAACTGGTGCTTTTTATATCCTCATTGTTTGCTAGTAAATAAGGAACATTCAAGTCATAATACAGCCGTTCTGATAGGCTGACGGTGTTGATAGTGTTGTGCTGATGTAATATGAGTGTTTAGGATGGACAAAAGGTTGGCTGAGGGCCAGTAGTGGCAGGAGCAGGCAGGTGAGAGGGCAGGAAATAATTCTGACATATAGAGGCGACTGAGCAGCCGAGAGAGAAAACCACAAACAAGGCAACACAATCTGCTGCTGGTGTATTTAAGTAGGAGCTGATGAGACAAACATTTTCAGAGAAGAGGTTAACAGGTGAACCAAAACAAAAAAAACAAAAAACAACTGAAAAGCCAGCATAAAGGGCAACAATGACAGCTATCTATCTATTGGAAATGTGAAGTAACTACTATGTCACACAGCTCCATGTGGCCCACTAACCACCACCAACTGATGTGTACAGTAAAAACATGAAAGAGCTGTACGTGATTCTGACTCTTAATACACTGTGAACAAGGGCTTTTATTTGATATAATCCTGGCTACCTTATTCTGCATATTTCTCAAGAGTGCTTTTCAGAAAGGTAATTTCAGAGGAAGGTATAACCCTGTAGATACAAGGATTATTAAAAATGCCGAAACAGAGAGAGAGATTGTCCCTGGGTATTTCTGTTCAATGTGCAGATCCTGAGTGTTTAAAGGAATAAAATCTGACGACCATGGCTGCCCTGAGTGCAGCTGGTATTTTGTGCAATGGCCTGATCAAAACTAACCCTGCATGATGAGAATAACAACTAAAATCGATGCGTATTTCACATCTAAGCATCAATTTTCAAATCTAAAGAAGCAGATTACAGTAGTTACTGCTATGGGCACAGAGGCGTCTCCTCTCTCTGTCAGTGACTTTTTCAGATGAGAAGGGGATTTCTTCAGTGTAGGAAATTCTGGACTCTAGCGTCTTCCCACAGCCTAAAGATCTGCACGTTAGGCTAAAAAACCAAAATTTCAGATGGTTTAGCAAAGGCAGAAAGCAGAACGGCTCAGATTATAATGCAGACAGTCAGGGTTTGGTCTGGTTGTATGGTCAGGTCCACACTATTCTACAATATCTTTATTTACAAAGTAGCTGTTTGCTGCTGTATTATTGCTTAAAATTTTCCGAGACACATAAATGTTCAATTCAGTGTCTCTGAGCGATGCCCATCTGTTGTACTAACTGGATTGAAATCATGCCAGTGACGAAAAGAATACAAACCAAAGTAAGAGCAGGAAGGAGTGTCATCATCCTAGGACCAGAAAGATTTCATTGATTCATTTTTGATAAATATATTAATTATTAATATTGACCCTGTTTTATTATCTTTTATTAGATTTTTCTTTTCTTTTTCTTTTTTTGCATCCCACAGTGCAATTGAACTTTTATTCACAATAAACAAACAAATAAGCACATTAAGTTTACATCACACCATTTTGGATAACCAACAGAAACAAGTATCGTGCAAAAATTAGCGAATGAATTCTTACGGATCACTCTTTTTTCCACAGTGGTTACAATAATATATCAAATGAGTAAATAAGTTTAAAACATTGAAAGGTACCAGATTCAAATAAAACTGTTTTCTTATCCATTTCTGAGTCACAGGAAACAAGATGATTCACAACATAATACAACAATAATACGAATATAAAACACTCCCTGTGAGATGCTGGATTATTTCATAGACCATCTTCTGGAGAAAGATTTCTGTCCAACAGAGTGAACACAGAATTTACCTCAAACAAATAATGCCTTCAATAGCACAAAGCAAATGAAGCCAATAACAGATCAATAACGTGCTGCGCAAAAACACTCAGAATAAACACTACACAGCAATGTGTTACGACATTTATTTAAAAGGCCATGATGGTCAATAATGATAGCATAACATTCATTTTAGCAGCAAATGAAAATCAAAGTTTTTCTCACATGGCGCATACACAGCACTGAGTGGCATGTTTCAGTCAAACGTCCGGTCTGTGGTGGGGTCTGGTCTAGTCTCTAGTCTCTGTGGAGTGGTTCCATCTGGTCTGGTCTAGGCTCTGGAGGGTCCACTTTTCTTTGCTTCCCAGTCCATCACTTGTAATCCAGTATCTGTGGAGGGGTCCAGTCTAGTCTCTAGTCTCTGGACTGGTCTGGTCCGGTCTAGGGGGTCTGCTTTTCCTTGCTCGTCACCAATTAACTTAGACATGTTTGGCTGCCCACACTGGGAATCGAACTCGCAACCTTCTTATTGCGGGCAACCACTACGCAAACGTGCTATATATGATAGACATATACTTAATTTATCCAGAGGGAAATTCACTTACATCCATCACTCACACATAAGATATACAGAGACGTGCTGCCTCACCTTTACACTGCAATGTGCTTTACCTCCCAACCTGGGTCCTGGGTCTCTCATTCACTTGTCTCATGGCTGCTGCACAAGCTAAGTGTAGAAATGAGTGATCCGTTCACGACTCATAACTACGGGACTTCGGGTCTTTTGTTCATTATACACATGATTACAGCATGACCAATGCTGTTATTACTGGTGAGGAGAGCTATCTGACGTTAGCACGAAAGTTAACGTTAGCTACGTAGCTATGGGATGGATGTTTGATAGGCGGAGTGCTCTCCTACCAGCAAATGAAATAATCAGTAATTTCAGCTTCAGTAGGCCATGGCCCAAAAGGGTGCTCATTAGTTTAACAAAAGAAAACTTGTGTATTATATGCCAAGTGAAGCAAACCATGTTGCTCTTCAGTGTTTGAAAGCCGTGCTTTTTCAGTCATGACTTCAGTGACCGCTACAGTGCCACATTGGCTCCAATGAACGAAATGAGCAAATGACTTGAAAAAAGATTCATTCATTTTACTGAACAAGATTAAAAGACCTGAGTCAGTAAAAGGATCCAAACTTCCCATCACTAGCGTGTGAGCTGTGTGGCTGTGTCTAGCTCTCAGCTTGTTAATCAGTTCTTTTTTAAGTTACCTTTACCAAGAAAAGGAACTTTGAGGTATACGTGACACATTGCATGCTACTCCAGTAAGCCATGCTGATTTAGGAAAAGGCAGAGAACCTGTGATAAAGATCACTATGCTGCTGTTAAGGAAAAAAGGATGTGCTATAACGAGGCAATCAGAGAAAAAAAAAAAAAAAGGAAATGCACGGCAGTCTCGCAGAGTTTCAGTGTTTCTAAGCACAATAACTGAGCTGGCTGCTATTTTCAGTTAGCTCAACACTGATGGAGAATATTGAATAAAGTTTGTTTTTTGTAGAATTTTATAATTTGCTTTCTGTGATGATTGTCCTTGAGCCACTTTTGGTTCCACTCTCGTCGTTACCCTTTTCATTGTCTATGTTGGAGCCACTTGAGCCCACTTGTGTGTGTGGCGACAGACGAGACATGATAAGAGAAGTCTTATTTTCAAATTCTGTCTGTATGTTTGACTTGCGCCAACATCTCTTAAGACTGTGGTGAAGATGAATGGTGAACAGGCCGTATGTTATTGGGTCTAGACAGGCATTAAAGAGGCCAAAAATAAACAGCATGTGAGTAAGTGAATGGGAAACTGTCTCCTCCATTTTTTCAGGAAATAGCCAATACCACAGGCCTAGCAGGTAGTAAGGTGTCCAGCAGATGATGAATGAGGTCACAATGACAATGCTCATCTTCAAAGTCCGCATCCTAGCTTTGGGAATATTGTTGTGAGAGCGGCGGAGAGGAACATCTCGAGACACCTCTAAAAGAAGGAAAACACCATCTTTGTCACATGCTGTAGGCATACACAGATCCACATATGCCGGAGAAAACATGTTGCTGAATTTGCTGAAAACATAAGTAAACTTACGGTTGTTCCGAGTCATACGGCTGGAAATCTCAACAAAGATTCGTGTGTAACAGCAAATCATGATGACCAAAGGCAGGAGGAAGAGGCACACAAAGGTAAACATGTTGTATAGGGTCTCCTGCCAGTGCTGGACAAAGCTGCCATGGGTGGTGCACTGAGTGAAGTTGTCTGGGACTGTGATGGTCACACTGTGAAATATGAACATCTGTGTGAAAAGACACAAATATCTCTACTTAGAAATACATGTAAGCAGTTAGACTGACAGAATGGGTGTTTCAGGCCATTCATCTTCCAATGTTCTGGCCCATGACCAAATGAATAAGATCTGCCAACATGATGCATGTGCCAATCCCTTAAATGCACCTTAGGGGAGATGAGGAAAACACAGTGAGGCTCTACAGGTGTAAAACTAATTTGCCTGTTGATCCGATGGGACAGTAAATGGAATGTCTGCTCTGTTTCCAAAATGGCAGAAATGTAAAATTAACAATGTTTTGTGTTTATAACCTTTTGACTTAGAGACAGGAACAATACCACAAACGTCACTCAATTGTTTCTTATATTTATTCCTCAAATATTAATATATTTTGGAAAACTGTTCAATAGAAAACTTTTTTTTTTTTGATTGGCTCGCCATAAATGTCCTTTTCTTCATTTAGTTTTAAGTGTATCTGATGTGCTATTGGAATTTCTCCTATACATCTGCAGTGTCTTCATATTTATGAGAACCACATTATCCAAGGACAAAAACTGTAACTGCAGCCTTTCACAGACAAGGGTTGTTATGTTATTTGGAGTAGGTAGAGCTAATGGTGATTGCTGACGCGCACCAGATCTGTTTTCTTTCTGTGATTAATACATTTCCAGCAAAAAAAAAAAAAAAATCAAAATAAAGAATAGTGTTCCAACTGTGGGACTAATAGATGGAGGCAGATTTTCCAATGTGTGCTGGATTATTTGAAATCTTGGCATATTAACAAAGATTGTGTCAGCACACAAACAGCAGTGTGATCCCACTGATAGCATTATACTGGGATTGTGAGAGACTAGCTAGCATTTATGACACAAAGGGATAGTGGGGAACTGTAATTCTCTCAAAGGCCCTTGTTTGTGATGTTTGACAAAGTCTCTGGCGTTCACACATGAAATACTCAAACATCAGATTAGCATAAACAAATGAGAATACAATAAAAAATATAAAATTGTTTTATTCTAAATGCATACGCACATACATATCACTAAAGAGTCCACTTTATGCATTCCTCCAATAGAGAAATTGGCATTCACAACATGTTTGTCTGGTTGTCGTCACTGCAATAAATGTCACTACCAAACTGGCATTCACTCTTCACCCACCACATCTCTGAACTCCAAACATTCCAGGATAATGAAATCTCAACAGTGAAGTGGGGAGAGAATCAGCATTCGTACTTTCTTTCAGTTTTCCGTTGAATGCTACAGGCTGTGATGTCTTGCCTAAATACACAGCTGGAATCATTTCAGCACACTTATTTGCTGTTGCCTAACAGGTAAGACTGTCTTGAGCCATTGCTGGATGCTGGAGGATCTTTTCATTCAAATTGTCAGAAGGAAGAATCAGAGAAAATAGAAAAGGGCTTTGTGGGTTTTTTTTTGTCTTTCATTGTTTAGCTGAAGAATACACCTAACAAGCCCTCCTGTCATACCCTAGAATACAGCCTTGATTTTTTTATTGCAGCTTTGATGACCTCCCATATTAACAATGCAATGCTGAGTGAAGTGCTCCAGCAGGATCTGTATTTCCACATTTTAATATGACTTAATGACTTATAAATGTCAGGGAGACACTGGAGGGCTCGGTATTTTGTCAGTATATTGAAATTCCTCGTCTGTTCTCTGTGTTGTGTGATGAAACTGCAGCCCAAATTTCAGCAGCATTTAGATTGCACTCAGACTGATTGTGGCACAGCATTAAAAAAAAAAAAAAAAAAGCCCACCATGGTGCCAGTGGCTGGTTGTGACAGGTTACCAGTGAGGTGTACTTAGAAAATTATAATAGTACTCAAAGCTTCAAAAAAAATTTCATTTTACCTTCAGGTTGTAGCAAGGTTTTAAAGAACTTAAGACTTAAAAGACTTAAAATAAGAATACTCAAGTCAGCATTGCATTTTCTGTTGTTCCTGTTTTTGAACAGTTTCTCGTTATTTCCTGTTGGTAATGGAAAGCCAATTACTTTCCCATCATATATAATGTAATCATAATGATCCACTGCTTATATAAAAATGCTGACAACAACAGGCTTAATTATTTCCCAACAATGTTATATTTTCCAACAACCACAATCCTTCCCTAAGCCAAGATGCCATCTACGAGGCAGTGTGTGTGCTTTGATGCGGTGCTGTTCTAAACATTACGCAAATAATAAGCTGTAAACAAGGCAGCTTTCCAGCTTTCCAGCTTTCTGATGGTACATGGCAGCCTGTTTTTTAACTAAATTACAGGCACTATTATGGTTGTTGTTTCTGTAACTCATCTAATAAAAGCACTGCATCATATTAAAGTTCAAATCCACTGCAGCAGTATTTCTGAAGCTGACCATGAAATGATGCCCTTTTGTGCACGGCTTTATATTAAGACCAGCGCATATCACATCCCAGATGTGTCAGATGTCTTTGCTTGTTTCAGGTGCAGGCAGTTTTATTCTTCCATCCATCACGCACATTGTTTAATAGCAAATACGTATGGCCCATCTGTGCGTCAGGTGCACAAAACACGCCCATCTGCCTCAGATGCCTGTGTGTGAATGTGTTTCCTATTAATCACTGAATGTTTTCACCACAGTTTCACAATGAACCAATGACCCGTCTAATGTGTCTTCCTTCTTGGCAAAGCTGTGCATAGGACATTGACTTGACCATAGTCTTATCAGTGTATCTATCAAAGGCTCTGTTTTTTTTTTTCTTTTTCTTTTTTTGACTTTTGGTTAACGAGAGTCTTCGGACCCTCTACAGCATTACATTTCTAATCAAAAAAATTATGAGGGGTTTTGCCTGTTAGGTCTTTGCAGGATTGAAAAAGAAACCTTTATAAGACTGCTTGCTCTGACATAACCTTTGCTTTTCACCTCTAAGAAGCAGCGGTTCAATCCCCGCTGTGAGTATCTTCTCACAGCAGGGATTGAACCTGGAAGAACATTATATAAAAAGACACGAGCACTGATTAGAACCAAGCAGCAGGTCACAGCATGAGAATGGAAAACACTGTGGTGTGAATTTTACTTTGGCATTACAGGCCAGCTATAATAAATAAATAATTATTTATAGTTCATAAAGGAGACGTTAAAGAAGAAAGGGTTTCAAATTCACATGAGCTAGAGCAACACGTTGCTGTGAACATTAAGCAGGAATCCTTCAAACATTTATGTCACGTTTTTTCCTGTCACCCCTCCCAGGCCAAGAGATTTATACTCTCAGAAGCTAAATGTAGCCCGTGTCCAACGAAGGTAAAAAAGATAAAAGAGCAATCCAGGCCGTATCACACAGTGTGTAGTTGTAGTGCCGCAAGATCTGTAACATTTCTTATACAGTGGGCATGAAAATAATGAGACTATGCTTGTGGATCAGCCAACAGTGACAGAAATCCCAATTATAGCCTCACTGAGTTACAATAGATGGTTAACTGCTTAGGAAGAAGTTATGTTCAGACTTCCACTTGCCAAAAGATCTTTTGTTTTGTTGATCCACTTTTCTACTCCGGGATTCATTCCAGGGTCCTAATTCCTACAGCTAGTATTTGATTTATTCAAATTTGTAATATGCTGTTACACAGTCAGTGAGCTAAACTTTTTGAGCTTTGGTGTGCTGGAGCAGATTCATTCATAGTTTTATGTACTACGTTTGTGTATCAAAAAAAAGGAAGAAAGAAAAGCTTTTGTTTTTATTTAATGCATTTGTAATTGATTCAGTAAATCCTATCAATGCAACAGGTAAAACGTGTCTCTTTGTCCCTTCACCTCCTGGTGTATTAAAAGTTTTCTCCCTCCCTTCTGTGCAACATTGTTTTCATCTCAGTGTGAGCAGTCCAGACTATGTCCTTGTGCATTTCTCTCCTGTTTCTGAGTTTCTGAGTCTTTTGGCATGTCAGCCCAGAGATCCACATAGCTTGGCTTTTGCTAAAGGACATTGGCCTTTTGTGTGTGTCGAGTCTGCCTGGCGGGTCCCGCGTCTGTGAGCCTGACATAATGTCTTCTACTGTGAGTCTGACTGATCTCACACAGTAACCAAGCTCCAGAAAAGTCCAAAAACCTTCCAAGCTTAAACTCTCACTGCCACTGCCTTCACACCCACAACAAACAACAGCCTGAGGAAAGTAAAAACATGAGCCCTTGTGCTTTCCAATCCTTTTTACATTCACAACCAGATCACAAGGTACCACCTTCAGATAAACATGGGCTGTGCTAATTTATCATTTAAAACATAACCCCAATAGCAAAATCTCCCACCAGTTTTAGAGCAGGCTTTGTAGTGTCAAGTGCTTCAGACTCTGAGGGTGTGAGTGACAGTTTAGGACAGCTCGTCCTGTAAGGAACAGGATTTGCTCTTCCTGTTTGACATCTGGGTACTGTTTTCCATTGTGTTGGATCACTTCTTAGGTGATTTTGTCATGAGGACTTTTGATGATGAAATGACAGCTGGGTCTGCTGCAACCTAACATGAAGATGCTCCCTCGAGACAGCAAGAATAAAAAAAGTATAGCCTATGTGTGAGACAGTGTGATGCAACACACAGACACTGCAATGTTTGTATTGAAAAAATTAACAAATATTAAATGCCTGTGTTGTGTTTTTTACAACATTGTGTCCTCATTTCCATCCTAAACTGGATGCTTCAGGTTCTTGTGCCACACCACTATTCATTATACCATCTTGCAGGTCACAGAGTCTGGGAATCATACAAATCTGTTTTAGAAACCAATTTTCAAGGCTGTATATACTGAATTTAGGACTTTCACAGTCAGAACAGCTGGAATCAACCCAGAAGCACAGAGAAGAAAGAGAAGAGTTTGAAGCCCAGAAGTGGCAGAGCAGAAATATATGTTTCCTCCTACCTGAGGGAGTGACAGGACAAGACTCATCGTCCAAGCCACGGCCAACATGATTTTGCTCTTCCTCTTGGCCTCACTGATGCCCAGGGGGTTAAGGATGGCGGATTGCCGGTCCAGGCTGATGACTACAGTCACAAAAGCACAGGAATACATTGCCACCAGCTTGAGGAACATGAGCAGCCTGCAGGCGATGTCTCCTGCCTGCCACTGCACCGTGATGTTCCATACTGCGTCCACAGGCATCACAATGAAGGTCACCAGCAGGTCTGCCGCCATCAGGTTCATGATGAGGATCCTGACGTGAGACTTGCGCCTGCCCCTGTGGTTGGCAGCCCACAGGACCACCAGGTTACACACAGCAGACACAGCACACAGCGTGAAGGTGATGATGACTCGGACTTTGGCCGCGGTAGAGAATGTGGGCAGCTGGAGTGTATCTCCATCTGCGCTCCTGTTGCACAGTGATGCGGCTCCGCGGCAGCTGCCATTCAGAGCTGGATCCGTTAGCTGGTGGAACATAATCAGCACCTGACTGATCGGAGACAAGCGAGGCAACAATCCTGGAAGTTGTCCCTCTGCTTTTGATCAATGGGTGGATGTATGTTTGGCTGGAACTCAGGAGCAGCTGATGTGGAAGAAAGAAAACAGATAACCTACATCCATACACAAGCAAGAACAGCTGGTACTTATTATTGACCATGGATACACCTTAAAATAGGTTTCCTCAATTTGCAGAAACATGAAAAGTCATCACAGACAAGCCACTCATTCTAATATCGAGCTCAAAGTTATTAAATGAATCATAAGAACAGATTAAAGGATTTAAGAAAACTCTTGACTGAAACAGCACACTGAGGAAACAAGTGGAAGTGATATAATACTAAATTAGTGAGCTAATCTAATTCCAACTCACCCGCTCTGCAGTTACTGTCTCCCCTGGCGCTTTTAATTTGAGTTGAATGATTCCGTGAGAGAAAGAATATATAGGAGTTAAAGATGTTTTCTGATCATATAAAAAAGCTCACCTGTAATTAGGAGCAGCGCTGGCTGAGCTCTAATGGAGATCGGATGTCTGCTGCAGTCACTGCAGCTGTTGCTTCAGTCCGCTTCATCCATTCTTCTCCTCTGACGCACGAAATGACAGCCAGCGGTTATCAGCCGGGTTGGTTGATTCATCCATCTCTGAACCAGGGGGACTGCTGATGTCTGAGTGGTCGCATATCCAAGAAAATCCCCAAGTAGAAGAATACAGGGAACCGCTAAGCTGCTGCAGCTGAAGCACAAATATATATACAATAATAAGATATGAGGGGAGGGAAGGAAAAAAAACAAAAAAAACTTTTCTCTAACAATAAATTTAAATAAGGTTACACATTTGTTATTTTCTTGGAGCAGCCTATAGACAGCAGACACTTATCTTTCTGAATCAGAAAGGGCTTGTGTACTGTATAAAATTATGAGTAAATGAAATGGCTTAAACATTACACAGTTGAAAGCACAAAGTTAACTGTAGGGGAGCTGTGAAGTGACCTCCGTGCTGAGGTTTCCCCGATTTCAAAAAGGAGGTGACTTTACTTTTCTAAGCAAACAGTTGAGTTTAATTATATCAATTCATTCTCTTTTCAGTGTAGAGACTTTCCGGGGGTGTGGGGGGGGGGTTTGTGGCCCCTAGAGCCATCAGAACACTGTAAGGAAGAGTGTCAATGTGAATCATACGGTTTATATTCTGTAAAAACATCAAATTAGTAATGATGGAGAAGGCACCAGAGATCATTTTGTGCTTTTCCATCAAAGAAACTTAATTTTGCACTATTGATTTTAAAGCGGTCATGCTGAAATTAATACCATCAGTAATTGCATTGCCAAGAAATGAATATCATGATATCTTGAGGTCATGAAATGGATCAGTTGGTCATAGAAACAGAGACCAGAGATTAAATATGTTTCACTTCCCCTCCATGTGAATTAAAGCATTATCAGACCTTGCACTTAGTGGAGAATCAGGATATTAAGGGGCTCAAACAAGCAATTAACTCTTGATCTGAAGGATCATATTAGTAACAATACAATACATTGCTAAACCAAAACGAGAGATTCCTTATTTGTCTTTTAATCCCTGGATGTGAGAAAAATTTAAAATCCAAATGCTTTCTAATCTTCATGTAAGAGTTGAGACACTCTTCTGTGACATATAATAGATAGTTAAGTCCTTCATTGTCGAAGTGGGAGGCTTAAGACAAAGGAGAAGACAGAAAAATCTGTAAGATAAATGTGAAAAATTATTACCCATAAATCAATGTTACTCTCTATGAGTTCCATTGATTTACAGACACACGGTTACCTGGCCGTACAATTATTTCTGTCATTGTTCTCAGAACATTATATGTGATATTCAGAGAGTATTTGACAACTCACACCTCCTCCTTGTTGTCTTTAGTAACTGTCTGAACTCAAACATAAGATTAGAATAGACTTGAAATAACACAGAAGTGTTGATGTGCTCAAGCTCTAATTAGATGAAATTACTATGAGCTTTTCCTTCTCTTCTGGTTTTATTTCTCTGCTTACTGTGTCTCTGAACTCACCGACCTCCTAGCCCGTATATCCCAATCAAGTTGCTTGTCCAGTATACAAATGAGGCCTGTTTATATTCAATAAAGCAAAAGAAAATCACACTGTGTTACTGCATGTATCAGTTATGTCTCTTGAAAACACATAGCCAGTCAGGCAGGAAGCAGCAGATCATTCATTTTTATTGATCTCACAGCTACAACAAAATCTAGATCTCTGTGATGGCTATATAACTCATGATTGATGTCAACTCTGATGCAAATAATCACGGTTTGGACCCACACATAATCGATGCTGTCACTTTCTCAGTGGATTTAGGAGAAATTGTAAGAAAATCTCTCAAAACAAATACATCTTAGATAACCTGACACACAGCACCGGGGGGGGGGGCAATTTCATGCCATTTTCTGTTATTTATTTTCAGTGAGTCATTCAATCCTATGGCGACAATATCAGCTCCTTTTCAATACTGTATCTGGTGTTGAGAGTAAACACGCTCATTTATTCAGATAGAAACAATTTTAGTTATGTATTTTTTTTCAGCCAGGCCCTATATGAATTTCAATGAAAAAAAAAAAAAAGTTTCATCAAGTTAATAGCCAGAATTGTGACTGTCTCTGATTAACGTTCGTCTTTGGCATCAGTTGTCAAATGATCCTCTGTCTATTTCAGGTTGTCCACCAGCCCCAATCACCTCGGTATTGCATCAGCTTGCTTGGAACCTTTACACCAAAAACTTACCTGGTACCAGATGTTATTCACAACTGGAGGGGAAAGCCTGACAGGGAAGTATGTGAAGAGGGTTACAAGTGGAGGGGGGCTGGAGCCAATCCCAGTTGGCACTGACAACCCTTGACAAATTGCCAGGCTATTACAGGGTGAACATATAGAGACAAACAACCAATCGTACGTTCATTTATGTCTCAGGCAATAGTAAAAATGTTAAAGTCACCAATTAACCTCAACATACACATTTGTATTTGACTGTAGGAGGAAGCCAGAGAACCAGGAAGGAACCCACACAGGCACAGGAAGAACATGCAAACTCCACACAGAATCAAAGTGACGGAGAACCTTCTTGCTTTGAAGCAGCACCGCAAACCACATTTCCACAGTGCAGCACGGTGGCGTAGTGATTAACGCTGTCACCCCCCAAAAAGAAGGGTGCGGTTTGATTTCTGTGGGGGCACCTGAACATGTCTTAGTTAACTGGTAATTGTAATTGGTAAGAAGTGATGGACTGGGATACAGCAACGAACAGCGACTGCACTAGACCAGACCAGAGACTGGACCCCTGCAGAGAGGAGAGACTAGACTGGAAATGGGACCTCCCCAGAGACCAGACCCCTCCACAGACTAGAGACTAGATCAGAGACAGGAGCCCCAGAGACTAGACTCGACCAGTGGACGGACCCCTCCAGAGACTTGACACCAGACCAGACCAAACTAGTCGAGACGAGAGACTGGACCCCGCCACAGAGACCAGACCTGGTCTTTTTTTTTTTTTCTTTTTTTTTTTTATAATCGTAATAAAATGGAACGTATCTGTCAGAAAAATTCTCTGAGGGGGTCACTAATTATGCACGCCCTACACCATTGAAGCGGTCGTCTGAGTGCTAGTGCCAAGTCAAACGAGAGTCATTCACTGAGCTTAACACAAAGAGGTTGTTTTATTTATGTTTTTTTTTTTTTTTTTTTTTTTTTTACATTGATTTTGGGACATTTTAAATCGATTCTGAATCATAGTACATGAGAATCGCAATTCTTATATGAAGTGATTTTTTGGCACACCCCCAGTTATTAAGATTGAAAATCCTGCTGTGTAAAGCTGTTATGTTCATAAAAAAAAAGTTTTGGAGAAAATTTGATCTTTTTTTGCAATATCCAACATCCATCAATGTGGATTGTAATTATATTTTTTTATTTCTATTCTGTTTCAATAGCACATAATTGTTCGTCAGTCTGCCTTATCTGTTTTCAAGAGCAAAAGAATTTGTTAACCTTACTGTGTTTGATTCTAACATCCTTTCCTTGCCGTGACATTTCCATGTTACCTCATGGGAAAACATGGTGGCTCCCAATTTCCAAAGACATGTAGGAAATGCCAAAAGTGTATTAATACCAAGACTCAGATAAAAACCTCTTTAAATGCTAACATACAACATACATCAAGTGTAACCAGTATTGACATATCCACCCTGGTATATGGGAGCTACTGTGATGACATGGAAACAGTTTTTGCACCACAGGGGACAGGTTTTTATAAAATATATTCATTGGGTGTTACATACAACCAGGCATGACAATCATGAAGCATGATGACTCCCATAAGATGGCCGGCCACACCATTATGGATTCTTCAGAAAAGGTATCAAACACAATGGGCTGAAGGTGACAATTAGCATATGGCAAATGGTAATGCGTTGTATGCATTGGGTTAAAGATGTTATGAATACATACATGCATATGGGGTGAACTGTCACTCCAACATTCAAATTACTAAATGAATCACATCTGAAATTTAAAGTTTAGAAAAAATAAGCATAGGTTTCATAATTTAAGAGCTTAACACGCAGTGTTCTGCTTGGTGCATAGAAACACCACTGATATAAACAGGGACTCTCCAAATCAAAATCCTTGAAAAGGTTTCTCCAATAATAAGAAGCTGGTCAAATCCAAACCATTTTTTGAGACTATTCATTCCCAATAACGAGATCTGTGCGCGTTTTCCCTGGATTATTTTCTATTCCTATAAATTAAAAACAAATTGCTGTACACATTCTGAAGACAGTATATGCAGTGTTGCAAATCACGAGCAATGAAAGAAATCTTACTAACTCTCAGAAATGCACAAAAAGTACGAAAATTGGATAGCACCATTGAGTAGGAGGATTTCCTTTACTTTGAAGACATATCTTTCATTCAACATGCTGGAGAAAATAAAAGAAAACCATCACCTCTGCTGCTTCAATTGTTGGCCACCCAAGTAAACACAAGTGATGATAAACCAGTATTAGAACAAGCTCTCAGGGATTCACTTGGTTGACTCACATGCCCAACAGTACCAACAGTGTGTATGAGCTAGCCATTCATGGAGGCATTAAAATTTGTGAGTGGCTTTGATAATTCTTACTCTTCAGCATAAATGCAAAACACAATTCTGCAATATATAAATTAAAAACACTTCCAGCTCAGTACTTGAACGTCTTGAGGCTGTAGTAATTCATGTGAGGTATATGTTGGGTGAACATCAAAGCACGGCTGTTTTAAGAGCTTTTCTATAGTACACTTAAAGTGTGTCTGAAAGTAAACAGAGCAAGTGCAAGTTTGTTGCCTACGTACATTTTTTTTTTTCTCTCTCTTTTGATCAAACCGCTTAAAAATTACCTTCCTATAAATTTAATGACAACAAAGGAACTGAAATGACGTTACTGTATGTTTCCTTTTAATCCATTTCCTGTTTTGGGGAAAGCATCCTGAAAATCCTGAACAAAATTTTTAATTACTATGAGGTGATGGTGAAATCGTGGTTTGCTGTTCCTAAGTTCATGTATACCAGTTACTAGTCCTTCATTGTAATGCAGAAGCAAGAATTGTGCATGCTGGAGTGGCTTGGTTCACATAGCCTTCACCTCCTTAAAGTGTTTTCCACATTCTTGAAGCAGTGGAAGTGGCCACTAGTGATGGCACTTGGCTTTGAGCTGGCTGTTTGAAGTATGCACATCTTCCCGAAATGAGAGAGCTTGTTTTCAGTCCGTGGAGGATATTATGGCCTACAGATTTATAATGTTTGTTCTCCTGTCTGTTCCTGGAAACCAGTGGTCATGTACTACAGCTATTTTGAACAGAATTACTATTGATTGCTGAAAATAATGGTGCAGATTGTCAGTCATGCATTAAGAAAATATGACAGAGTGAGGGAGGAAAATGTAGTCTTGATTATCATCGCAATTTATGAATGAGTCTAAAAGTTGTTGTAACCCTAACCCTAACCCTGTTTACGCACTTGTAATTAGCTATTTATGTTTTCTTTATAGCAACATAACTCTTACAAGATTAATAGTCCATTTAAGGGTTTTTCTTTTCAGGGTTATACCAAGTTACCTTGCAGCTAAATGATCACAGATCTTTGCCCTGCCAGAAATTCAGTTTTGACCTTATAATGGCGCTACATGAAATCCCCAAAGTCATTTCGATCAAAATTATATGGCAATTCATCCAACAGGTAGATAAAGTATTCGATTCAAAACTACAAATGCTATTCTGATGTTGTCCCCCCCCCCCCAAAAAAAAAAAAAAAAAAAACTCAGGATCTCTGGAGGATGTTCTTTGATGAATCATAGAGAAAGGCAAATTCATCAATACAGTGCCTGTGCATGACGTCACCTCAAATCTGAAGTAGCAACCCCTGGGTATAGTGCTATATACAACAGAAAGCTTACACTCCATATTTAGTCAAGTACCCCAAGTACAGGGACACGAGGCAGAGGGATGTATAACAATGCTATTGGTTCATTAACCATAAAAAAGAACCACAATCATACCCACCCAAGTGCTGAGTCTGGGAACATCCAGCCACTTTTATTCACATTTATTATCCAAGGTCTGCTTTTGTCATCCCTGCCTCCGCTAGTATCAACAGAATCCACAGCTTTATCTGAGGAAGATGCCTGAGTGCCTCAAGGCCTGTAAGGTTTAGTGCAGTACCTGTGGCCTTCAGGCCTTGGTCACACTGAGTTGTTGTGTTATTCATCAGGCTACTCACCCACTTATGTATTAGTTTGTGGATGCCAGTACAGTTTGGCATAATCAGTGTGCCAATATTCTTTACCAACTGTGAGAGAAATGCGCCACACACAGGTTAATATGCTGTACTTCAATATGAGCACAAACTCAGCGGTCATCAACACCTGTCCATATGTGCCATACCAAAAAACAACAGTAAAGTGCTTTCATTGAAACAAATGTGCTATTATTCTTTAAATCTTGACATTGTTCAAACAACAATAAACTATGTATCCAACCCATGTTAAAATGAAACTGTAATTATTGGATTTCTGTATGTTTGTATACAGATGAACAAACAGAAAAACATGCATAGTTCATAGGACAGGATTTTTGGGACACAGCTGCCCTCCTGTGGTTAGTTTTAGAAATAAACACCAACAGCGCAGACACTGGATGTCTCATTTGTATCTCCAGCACATTAAACACACTGTGTGTAGACATTTTATAGTCAAATTTGACAAATGTATGAATATTTTTGTTTCCTTCCTTGGTCAAATGAATGATTGCAGGGCATTGGTCTGGTTCGCCGTGTGCTAGAACTGCACTTAAGAGTTCAACTATAAGACAGTAAAAAGAATATAAAAGCACTAGGGTTTGAGTTATTTTGTGATTCTTTGTATAGTGGGCCTGTTCGCTTTCTCCTCTGTCATGTCATTGTGTGGGCTTCCACCAGGTGGTCTGGTCCCTCTTACAGTATCATCATCACCAAACTTATGTGTCTCAGGTGTTTCTATGAGTCAGCATTTTGATGTTAACGTAACAGCCAATTGTCAGTTTATGGTGTATTCTTGCCTCTGGCACAAGCAAATGAAATGCTATTGATTTCAGATTGTTTGGCAGTCAATAAATCTTTACCAGCCCAAGTTATAACTTGTGTTTCACTCATTGTTTGTGAATACAAATTTATTACGTACCTTGGTAATTGTGTTGGGTGTAGTTTTATATTTTATCGACCCGCCAATGGATGTCCAGCTGTGTGACCCTGCATGTAGCGCTCTGAGATTTTCTTTGGAAATGTAGTGAATAGCATTCTTCACATTCATTGCACATTCCTTGCAACTCCCCTTTTCTCAGCATAATTCTGAGGATGATTAGACAAAGGGGCTATTACACAACATCGGACCCCTACAGTATGTTCAGCCTGGCAGGAGTACTGAGGCATATATGCCTACTGAGGGGGCAGATTATGTACATGCGGTGTGCATGGTAGAGTAAGTACATTGCATATAAATTGAATATTATCTAAAAGATTGGTGTACAAAATACAGTTAAATGAAAACGTGATTTAATTTTCCACAAAAGATTGAACCTGGAGATTTGAATCAAACTAATTAATTTGAGTCTTCACAGAATATCAACATATTGATATGACAAGTAGTGATGAAAATGTATTTAAAAATAAATAATAGGGAATGACTCTTGGTTATCAATCAGAATAATGTCACTACTTAAAAAACATGGAAAACAAACTTTTGGTGCAGGGACTGGTGAAAGTTTCCACATTTCAATGTTCCAACATTTCATTCTTAGTTCTTAGACAGTTGTGAGGCTGTTATAACACAGTTATAACAATCACTTATGCATGATAAGTTATCAAAAACACAGCTAAAACATCCTGATGGAGCAGATGGCTTGAATTTTTCTGTATTAAATTTGATAAATATTTGCTAAGGGTGTGTCATTTTTGTGACATTTTGTGACATTTGTTCGTGTTTAATTGTGTAAATAATTGTTTAAAAGTTATATAGAAATACTAGAGGTCAGGTTTTAAGTGGCCTTCACAGAGTTGTTTTATAAATCATCACACAACTATAAGTGTCATTGTAATGTTATGACCCTGCTAATTAGTTGGCCACCTCCGTTAAAAAAACCCAGTACACAATAAAGTGTGACATCCGTTTTCAGTCGGGGGTGCCAAAAAACCGATTCATATAAGAATCGCAATTCTCATTTACTACGATTCAGAATCAATTTAAAATGTCCCAAAATCAATTTTCAAAAAATAAAACAAATCCACAGGCTGTCTGCCTCCATTTTGTACGCAGGACGTCCTGACGTCAGCACCAAGCCGATTCTGGAACATGTGTGGTAAGCACCAAAACAAGGAGGAAACAATAATAACGGAGGAAAGAGAGATTCAACCGGCCCAGAGTTAACCACTATGCCACCGTGCTGCTCAATTCACCACACACATTTACATCAAGTCACCATTTAACCTAGACATGTTCAGGTGCCCCTACTGGGAATCAAACCACACCCTTCTTCTTGTGGGGCGACATCACTAACCACTACGCCACCGTGCAAAGCAGACTGAAGTAGATCATGAAGAACCTTTGCACACCTATAGATTCAAGCAGAAATCATTATGAATCGAATCGATTTTGAATCAAATTATAGCCCCAAAAATCAGAATTGAATCAAATCGTGATAGTAAAAGATTCCCACCCTTGGTTTTCAGGAAACTAAAAAATATTATCTTTGACTAAAGCATAATAAGAAGTCAATAAAATTCACTTTTGTGTGTTATTCTGTGCAAGGCCACCATTTCCTGTTACTGCCACAGAGGGGCACTCAGTAAACTTCCAATTGCCCATTACAGACTGATGAGTCACTCATCCCCATGCCTGATCTAATTTACCAGCTCACATGTGAAAATATGTTTCATTTCCCCTCCATGTGAACTCCTCATATGAGACAAAACAATTTACCAACTCTGTCACACATTTTATATTAAATTAAAGCATTATCAGCTCTGCCCTTCAGACATGACTACCTTGCACTCAGTGGAGAATCGGGTTATTCAAGGACTCAAACAATTAACTCTTGATCTGAAGGATCATATTAGCAACAACACATTAAGATGCTAAACCAAAAAAAAAAAAAAAAAAAAGCTAAACCAAAACTAATGATTGCTTAGTCTGTCTGTTAATTCCTGGATGTGAGAAACATTAAAAATTGTAATGCTTTCTAATCAACAGCTAAGAGTTGGGAAACTCATTTGGAGCTGTTTATTTACAGTTACATATTTTCCAAATGCCAAATGCATGCAGAGGTGGCATGTAATAGAGAGGTAAGTCGTTTATTGTACCTCAGGCTCCTGAGGTAGCAGTTAGATGAGCCATTAAAGCTTAACTAGAAAATGTACAAGTGCTACTGACCTTTGAACTTTTACTGCTTTCACAGCTGGGGGTTGAATTATAGTTACGGTGTGTACACACCAGGTCCTTATTTTGGAAGCTGTGAAGCTGTAGAGCGCTGCAGGGGGTCCTTCAGTCTTTGCAGGAGAGCCTGGCGAAGGCAAAAGGGCATCAGCACAGGGATAGTTGGCATTTTTGAACCATTAACATATTCTTATAAAAAGCAATGAGGATGTGCAGTCCACACATTCTACACCCCCCTGTCTAAATCCTTATCAGGTTGACAAAGCCTGTAATGCCACAAGGTAAGAGGCCACATGTGAGACTGGCTCATTGTTAAAAAACTCTTTTCTGGGCATTTTCATCCAGCAGCAGTGAATGAGCCACCTCCAGACAGCAGTCCCACAAAGCCAAAACTCAGATCGATTACTCACTAAAAACTACCAAAAGACACAACTAAACTACTTGGTTTTTTTTTTGCCTTTCAGCAGGATTTCTTTATTAAGGTTTTTTTTTGCTAAACTCTAAAAACCACATTTATTGACATTATATTTTATTCTACATGTTTTGGGCATTCCCTTCCAGAGAGACAGACAAGCAGCTACAGTAAGAGAAAGGACAGGTGAGCTTAAGTTGGTTTTGGCTTGTCACAAAAGGTCACAAAATTTCATTTGTTACAAATATTAACTTTGATCTTGTGAATTCAGTTTGTCACTCCGATCTTTAAACCATGTCCTGAAAATCAGGTCCAGCTACAAAAGGACACTACCCCAGCATACCAGAGTGTCAGAAATGCTATGTTAGCTTCTGAGAGTTTGATGTGGTTAAATTGTGTTATTCCAAATAGTGGAAGAACAGACAGACAGCAGATCCCCATTAACTATGAACTGAGAGTGAGCTGATTGAAATTAATTTCAGCCAACCCATCTCTGACTGTGTAGGCCAGAGAGACAGAAAAATGTAATCCAACAAATGAACTGGAGTTTCCTGCTGGAACAGTTCAGGTTTCTTTCCATGCTTTTGGTTATTAAGTAGAACAATTCTACCCTATGTGAAATCACATAGATGCATTTCAGTTTAATTTTAATGATGCAGTCTTATGATGCAGTCTTTTCATACTTTACAGAAGTGTTAATGTGCAAAAGCTTTAATTTGATTAACTTATTGCGAGTTTTCCTTCTCTTGGTTTTATTTCTCTGCTTACTCTGTCTCTGAACTCACTGACCTCCTAGCCTATATATCCCAGCTAAGCTGTTTGCCCAGTAATCAAATGAGGCCTGTTTGTATTTAATAAGGCAAAAGAAAATTACATTGTGTTACTGCATTGATCAGTTATGTCTCTTGAAAATACGAAGCCAGCCAGGCAGGAAGCGGCACTAAGTGAAGGTCTAAAATGTGGCCTGAAGCTATAAGATGTTGATTGATGCATTCGATTGTATTGTTTAGTTGGCCTATTTCTGTCACTGGTTTCCTGCAAAAGAAATCTGGCATAGTATTCAATCTTGTTTCATGTCAAATTTCTCTGAAGTCAAAGTTGGCTGCAATCCTGAAATCTTCTCTTTCTGTTCATATTCCTTGTACAGAAACTCCTAATGAGGATTGACTGAACTGCTCAATTTCATCTAGATGCTGCTTCTATGAAGCCACAGAAATAGAGACAGTCTGATCACCAGTGTGAGCATATGCATCTCCGTAACACATTATCATTTCCCCTTTTGATAACACTGTTTATACTAAACTCAGGGTGCTCCTTATGTTACAACAAATGAAATAACTGAAACGCCATAACTATCTGAAATGACTGCTGGTGACTTTGCTGTTTGATATGGATTTGGTTAAAAGTATTTTCTCAGGAACCTTAAGAGGCAATTGTTTTACTTTTTTAGTTACTGGATTTCCTTTTTTACTCACTTCATTCCTCCACATAGTGAGTTGTGTAACTGAACCAGACACTTCAGACAAGGTCCACTGGTTAAGTTACTGTTTGATTAAATGTGGACAGTCATGGTTATAATGCAGTGAAGAGTTTGATGTGCTGAGGCCATGATCACAGGAGCCAAAATACTGCCAGTTTACAACTCAACCAAAGCCCAGCTATAAACAAACACATCAAGCCAGATTCTTGTGGGGGAAATTTAACATCACTGGTTCAGTGTACTTTTTTTTTTTTTTTTTTTTTTTTAAATGTCGCAGAAACCGCAAGCGCTCAAACATCATCTCACTATCAGTGGTATCCAGACATTTTCAACTCATCAAACCATAAATCTGTTGCTCTACAGGGAACAGATGCGATGTATCAATCACAAAATGTGAAATATCAAAAAACAGATTCCCGCTGTGAAAAACTAGTTTCAGATAAAAATAAAGTGCTACTGACAGAATGAAACTCTGACAAACAAAATCAGCCCAGTGATAATGATGAATTGACAAATTATTTAAAATACATGCTGACCACAGCATTTGTTTTTCTAGTGAATAACTAGAGTCCATGTGCCATGATATGAAACACTTCCCACCTCCAGCAAATTTCAGGAACAAGATGTTAAGTACTGAGGCAGCACGGTGGAATAGCGGTTAGCGTGCAACTAGCACATTGTGAGTTCGGTTCCCAGGCATGGCGCCTTCTGTGAGGAGTTTGCATGTTGTCCCCATGTTTCTGTGGGTTTCCTCCCACCATCCACCATCCAAAGACATGGATGTTTAGGTTATCAGGTGACTCTAAATTGTTCAAATGTCTGAGTGTGAGTGTGAGCGGTTATTCGTATCTGTCTTTCATTGTATGTTGTGATGGACTGGTGACCTGTCCAGGGTGTAGCCTGCCCTCGCTCTATGTGAGCTAGGATTGGCCAAGCACCCCCCTGCAACCCAGAAACGGATAAGTGATAGAAGATGAATAAATGAATGAATGCTGCTGTTTGCCACAGAATATTCTGCAGTAATCCAACCGGGGACGCAAGGAGACAGTAACATTCATGTTGGCTTTGAAAATATGTGACAGACAGGTGAGATCCAAAAGCTGCTTTATGAAAGAAATATAAAAGCCTTGGCTATTGTTCTTAGCTTGTTCAGGTTGCAGTGGCCGACCTGCAGTGTGGTGAGTTAAGTGTCAGCTTGCTGCTGTCTGCTGCTGATCTGATACCATCAGGAGAGTGTGGACCATGGTGTCAATGAAATATTTCTCACCCATTGATAGATTTTTACTTTGAAATATTTCAGTCAATCGGGGGTGTTGAATGTGACACAAGTAAGCTGTACAAGAAAAAGTGGCCCCTGGCTGACTGTGATCTAGATATCTGAAAAATGTGTTGTTAAAACTTTGAAGTGTGAAAGTTTTGAAGACCCACAGCAAACCTCTGACTCCTAAATATTTTTAGTCAAACAAAGATTCAGTTGTAGGATAAATAAGATGATCTATATTTATTCTTGGGCATTACAAGCAACATCAAATATGATGCAAAGGATAAGCAGCATTTCTAAAGAATAATGCACCCAAAATGTCTTATTAAAGTAGGATTCAGGGCCAGCACTTTATATATAAAATGCTTTTACAGGTTTTAAGTTCCTAACAGGCGTCCTCAGACAGCTCTTTACAAACACAAAATGCTTAGATGCATTTCAGTTGTTATAAAACTTCAAGTGGCTATGCTATTTCCCTAATAGCCACAAAAATTGGCATCTTCCTGACACCACAAATACAGAGGTTAAAGGGAGGAAAAGAAGACGGTTTTGCTCATCTTGGGGGTCAACCCAAGTTTACTGGAGCAGGCCAGTGACATATTGGAGGATTTTCTCAGGGCAAATGGTGTCCTGGATGCAGAGTGGAATTTGTCACCTTTCATTCAAAACAAAGATGAGCTTGAAATCTGTGAGAGATTGAAAACGTAGTGACACTGGGAAAGAAGCAGGAGGTTTCTATCAAGTATCCGCATGTTCTACAGCACCAAAATCTGTGTTGGCAATCCCACTCAGTACAAATTGTTTGGTGTTCAGTGGACATATTTTAAACTGCATTTCCATGCTCTTATTTTAATTTATTTAAGAAATATTTGACCCTGATATTAGTAATCAATAGAGCTTGTTAGCAACAAGTTGATTATTTACACATCCAACTAATGTTGTTCCTTCTTTTAGCTCTGTTCTTAGTCTCCTCTGGAAAATCGTTCTCAATCTACTAAATCCTGCACTGTGCCATTATTAAAATTTTTATTACAGCAGCCTTAGGAAATGTCCAACTGCAGTTATAATAACAACTATCATAACATAGAAAATCCTTCTTTGTTCATTACTTTCTCTGTGACTGTGGACTAAATGACAGTTCCTTGTCATTCCTTGTCGTCTCCACATGTATGGAGGCCATGAGCTGATCCTCACTGACAGAAGTCCCATCAGACGAGGGAAGGGACATCTGTGGGTTTTGGAAATAATCACGGTTTATCATATGTGGATATTTAGAGTGACGATGACTGTCATTCGTGTGCAAAGTGTTTTGTTTTTTTGTTTTTTTTTTATGAGTTTTTAACATTTCTTTTAACGCGCACACCGGTCGTAAACGACACCGTGCTGTAGTGGAGTCAAACAGTTGTGTACCTGTAATTGTGGGTTTATCTCTAGACGGCGGTCGTAGTTCAAACCCCCTGGTCGTCCTTTGTTCGCAGAAATATTCCCACACTGCTGATTTCGCCCGGTTTTTGTTTGCTGCGGATGGAGGTCGCTCGCCCCGTCCGCCATTACGCCTGTTAGCAGCGTTAGCTTCTTTAGCAATTTAGCCGGCGCGCGCACGAACTTTAATTTTCTCCCGGTCCCTTAAAGAAATACCCCCCAAAGCAAACAAGACAACTTTTGTTCCGGCTACAGGTTGTTCAAAAAATAGTTTAGCATTGTTTTCTTCCGTTACTTCTCTTTGAAGTTTGGTTTTCATTATCCAACACTCCTCTAACATTCACCCACTGAAGGTGCATTTAATTGTCATTTCAACAATTACAGCAATTACATCCAGTGTTAAAAAGGCTGAATTTCCTTTCAGAGTGCCATCGACAAAAACAGCAAAGATGCAAGCACCTGGGAAAAATAGTGATACAGTTCATAGGAGGTAAATAAATACCCCCCCATGAGAGGAGAATACAAGCTGCACTGGTTAAGGATATACTGATTATTGTACTAGTGATAGTGAATTTTCACAATGTTTTCATTGAGTCCATAAGTCTGATGGCAGTCGTGAGGAAACGGTCTGTGAACCTCACAGCCCTGCATCCCAGACTGCAGCATCTTCTGCCCGATGGAAGGCGCTGGAACAGGCTGTTCGAGGGATGGGAGCAGTCCTCCGATGATGATTCATGCCCGTGACAGACAATGTTGCTGTGCCAAATCCTCAGTAGATAGCAGCGTGATTTAAAACTACTGACCTGACCTACTTACAGACAGTTCACACGCTGGATGCGTTTGTATGTAAATAAATCTTGTGTATGTGGAATTGAAGTTCCCTCCTTTTAAGGGCCTTTTAAGCTCATAACTGTTGGACTGGAAAGGAAATTCAGCCTTGGGCTTCTCTGCTGAGTCTGGCCAAGAAAATGACAAAGACTGTCATTAATTGCACCCAGAGAACTAGTAGAAGCTGTAAAAAACTAAATATAGATGTTTTAATGGGCCTCAGAGGAAATTCTGTAAGGTTGGGTGGGTGGTGTTTTTCTTTTCTTTTTATTTTTTACCAAGATGGGCTCACGTGCTAAAATTCACATGTGCATTCATACACCGCCAGACCAGACACTAAAGCAAAGAGGAGTAACTGAGATCACAACAAACACAGGGTGGGTGTGACGGTTCTGTTCTCAGGACTTCATATCCTAGCTATATCTTTATAGATGAAAATAGTTGTTTGCTGGTTATTTGTTTCAAATGGGTTTGCAGAAATTTTACGCAGACTGCAGATGTTTTGTATAGTCATGCTGGGGGTTTTGTGATAGGATGATATGATCAATATGAGACTGCTTTTCATCCAGATAGTTCGAATCAATAAAGACTATCTATACTCTGCCCTTAAGCCCTGAGTTTTTACTAGATTAAGCCATGCTGATCTGCCTTGACCTTTCATCATCCTTCCTTATGGGTATATGGTATATAGCAATATAGCACATAATTTAATTTCAAAACCAAAACAAAACTAATTAAAATAGTTGTTTTGAGCAGATTTTGTTTTATTTAACTCCTTATAAGATGTAAAACCAAGTTAGGCAAATACATTTCATTACATGTGACATTAATCAAATTTGGGAACATCCATTAATATAGAAAACAGTTTGTTATTTGGCTTTAGTGTTTTATACTTGAATAAATAGAGATATTTCTGTTTTGCTCACAAGTCTTAAATACAGCATTGAGACATTTTTAGTTTTTTTTTTCTTTTTTTCCTCAGCAACACATTGGTTTCACTTGTGGTTTGAAGTGGTCTCTTCAGCAATGACTTCAAATGTAAAGGCACATTCAATTTGTGCATAGGATTTATTACAATCTGTAATATGTAAAACAATTTGAACACATTGCCTTCCCTGTTGCACACAAATATCTGTAAAACAAGGGACTACTTTTTTTATCTTCTATAGCTTGAAGTGAAGTTGAGTGCATAACTTGTGACCAAAAAACATCTGTAACCTCTGCTGCATTGTGAAGTCTCCATGTTTGAGTAAGCTGAATGGCTTGTTCTCTTCTTAAGAATCCTCCATCCCTCTCTTTATCTCTACTCTGTTACCTTTGGCACAGTAACTTCTCACACGCCTGGTAACATTGAACCGGCAAACACTGTAATATCCATCCAGTCGAACACACGCTGTGGATTCACCGAAGACCCCTTCCTCTTCTTTATCCTTGGACTTACTTATAAGGAGTCCGTCCGTCTCCTGGCAAACACTGCCGACATGCTTTTCACTATGCCCTTGAACCCCAGAGGCCTTTTCATGGTCAGCTTGGCATCCTTCATCCTGTCCACCAGCCCGTGAAACACCATGAGCACACTGTGGTAATTCTCGGCCGCGGACACCTCGTAGAAGTGGCAGTCTGTGTTGAGGGCCAACAGTCGGCCCTCCTCGCTCAGCACTGTCCGTCTGTGATGCAGGTCCCTCTTGTTTCCCACAATCACTATGGGTACTTTCGCTGCATTCATGTAGTCTTTTTTCGACCTGATGGTCTGAATGAGCCTGCTGACGCTGTTGAAACTTGCCCTGTCGCAGATGCTGTAGACGAGAACGTACCCATCAGCCCACTGGACCTTTTTCTCAAAGAGTGACGTCTCCATGGACAAATCCTGTGGAATCACACAAGTTTATCTGCAGCAGCAACTCTTGGAGGAAGGTAGCTTGCAATACATTTACAAGCTATTTACCAAAGTGCAAATTCAAGACACATGCTACATCTCAGAGGGAAATATAACTTTTTGCTGATTACAATGTCTATGACATTCTTCCAAATTAGTATATTGTTGGAATCAAACTATCTAAAACTAAAACCAAGGATAGAATCACCTGCTGCAACTTTTAAAATGTCTAACAGTACATTTACTAATTCAGTTCATAAACATAATCTGAAAGCAGGAATTTCTCATCATTTCTGCTTTTCTTTTTCATTTGAACAATTAAGGAGTAGCCTACTTGATATCAATAAAGCACAACACAGCAAACACATCAGAATAAAGCACCATTATTAACACCAGCAGTAATGGTAGTAATGGTCAGTTTATCATTACCTCAGAATAAGGTGAATCCCAGATATTGAGACTTATTTCTCTGCCATTGACCATGAAACTGTGACTATAGATGGATTCTGCAAGAGCAGGTGAAAGAATATAGTTGAGGTGATGAAGTTTGATGAAGTTGACAGTCAAACAGATCGGACACTCACCAATATCTCCATACTCTCCGATGAATCGGCGGGTTAAGAGGCGAACAGTCAGCGCTGAAAAAACACAAATGAGGGTTTAACTCCCACAGACCGGTAATTCTTGGGAAGACGTGTCCTACCTGACTTCCCGACGCTCTCGGTGCCCAGGACAGCGACGTTGGCGTCCATCGCTCAGCTCCATGTGAGGAGGACAGACGGAGCTGCAGAGCTGCTGCTGGTTAATATGGGACCGACAGGTGGGCGGAGTCCACTGATCACACCACAACAACAACCACAACAACAACAACAACAACAGCAACAGTTGGCTCACATATGTCCCTGAGGACATGAACGTGACTGAAATAAATACAAAAAAATAAAAAATAAAAAAAATACAACAACAACAACAACCTGACGGGAGCAACAAGAAGAACTTTATTTTGTTTGTTACATTTAGTTGTATCAAATAATCATCCATTTAAAGAATAACATGAAATTCCTAGTAAATGTTGGGCAGATTTATAAACTAGCCGGTGTGTCTGTCTCCTGGATTAAACAAACTGTTCATTAAATGTGTCAGTCATGTGAGTGTGCTTCCATAACATGTTAGTTCGTTTTGAGAGTGAAAACATTTGCTTATTAGTAATTATATTGGTAATTTCATGCTATATAATATATATTCTCTGTTAATATGACATGGAGTTTAATTTTCAAAAAAGAAATTATAGGATGTAGAAAAAGTTAAAAAGTTTCCAACACTGATGTGATGCAGTCATTTTGTCTCTGTTGAATCAGCGCTCATCTCCCAGTCAGTTAAGTGACATTTACAATTTATCAGATTTACAGACAAATGGAAGTGCCTACTTTGAAGACTCTAAAACATCTTATCTATTCTTTAAGCAGACAGAGAAAAAGAGCTTCAGGGCTTTATAGTTGTTGTTCATGAGTGTAGCCACAAGGTGGAAGTAGATTTCAATAAATGGCTTCCACAACGTGACTATTTTGCCTCCTGGACCCAGAAAAAGGCGGAGAGTCAAATTGGACATTGATTGGTTTAACTGAACCAGACCCTCAGCTAATTGGCTGGTTGTTGACTGTAACACCCACCTCTGTGTGTGTGTGTGTGTGTGTGAGAGAGAGAGATTTATATTTATATTTATCTTATCAAATTGCTCTCTTCTTAGTTAAATGGGATTTCATCCGGTCACATGGTTCCTAATGTGATATGGAAAATACACGCAGCTATAGATCACACATGATCAGGTAGGGTCACATTTGAAGACACAACTGATCTGAAACTTGTTTAATTCCACGTACCTTTGCTCTCATACACATAAAAGTCCAAGGAACAACTCTATCATCTCTGACAGCATTTCCCCTCTCTTATCTTGTGTAAATAAATTATTTTGAGACAGAATGTTCAGAGAAAGATCGGCATTTGAATATTTGGCCTTCCCCATGTGGTGTTTGATGGGCATGACTGATTTTAAATTTTTTTTAATTTTATTTTTGGCATGAATTCTGCTCATAATATTTGAAATCATTGTAAATATTTGAGGTTTTGTTAATGCTTACTGTAGATATGATCATATTCGGTGTTCCATATGTCATTTTTTATAATATTTAGTTTGTAAATTATAAATATCTTTTTTTGTATCATCTCATGTCCTAGTTTACTGATGCATTAAGTGGGATTGCACTTGACATTCATCTGTTATTGAAATAGCAGTTTTCTCGAAATATCTGAGAGGTGTTGTCACATGGTACAGGTTCAATAAAACTATTTACCATATTTATCAAAAATATGCAGTCTATATGTCTGTACACTCATCAGACATCAGACAAAACTCAGAAACCTGTGGAAAATATTCACAGCTGTGAGTGTGAATGTTTGTCAAACAATTTTTTCATGAAGTGAATAAACCAGCCCTTATAGCTGCAATTAGCTGATTTACCTCCAGTGCCTCCAGAATGTTATGGCCTTTGGAAATGTATTCCATCACAGAACACACTTGTCACACAGCGTTCCATGAAGCTGCAAATCCCACGTGTTTCAGCCAGAATTTGTCTGCTGAGCAAATCACAATATTTGATTCTTTAAAGCTCCAAAGTGTTTTTCCTTTGTTGTTATCCTCAGTGGAGATAATTGATGTTAACAGGACTTGTGCAAATGTACTTGAGTGTTGACATTTCATGCTCACGCTTCTGTTACAACAAACTGGACTGTACTAAACCGTCAAACTGACAGCGCTGTGTGACTGCTTTCTCAGCATGTGATATCAAGTGGTGCAGTGAACATCATGCAGAATGAAAAGATGTAAAAGAGGAATTTTAAGGATTTTGTGGATCAAACCATTTTCATCTTTCACGTTCCATAATTCATTTACTGCCTTTCCTAACAGTACTTTGACAATAGAGAAGAGTCGTGTATTACTGAAAGTATTTAGGCCGCTACCAAACATGTTTTTTTTTTATATTGTGAAATATATATAAATATTTCCTTAAGAAATGAAGACCTCAGCAAAATTCAGTACAGTGTTTATAATTCCTCAACAACACCTTTTCATCCAAAGCTGGCTCACAGGGAGCTGCTTCAGCTGTGTGTGCTTATGCAAAGAAATCTTCTTACAGACTTAACTTATACTCACTCTATCTGTGTGATAATTCGACTTCTCCCCATTTCCCCATGCGATAAGGAAGTAAACTGAAAACTATCCTCCTGTTAAAAGACAGCAGCTGGCAGGCCCTACTAATATTAACATTTGAGTCCGGTTCTATTTGAAATGTGCCACTTTAAATCAAGAAGAATAAAATTAAACGTTTTGCTGCAGTAGTATGAGCTACAGCTCCTCTTACATGTGTACACACTGAATTTACATTTATGTTTAGCTTGCATTGAAACTATCGTGCAATGTGAGTTCCTTACATGATAGAGAATATTAAGAAAAGATGCTATATCCACGAATCAAGTGTAGAGAGTTCATTTATGAGATGGGTCATGGTTTTTTTCAGTTGTCTGAGATGATAAGGAATGTAACTGGAGATATGGTCCTCCGCCTACACATCGGGGTTTCCTACCTTTACTGTTTTAATTGCAGCAGATTTATGTTCTCAAAAACAGACCATTTTGCAACTGCTAGATTTGCCCACACAACTTTGTTTATACACATTTGCACACAAATAAATATGTGAGCTCAACTATAGTAACATATTTTTCATATCTTTTGGTCACTTGTGGGTAACAGAACAAGCTGTTAACAAAACGCAGCCATGTTGTCATTTTAAATGGTTGTCAAATGTGTCATAAGTTTCCCGTTCAAACATCCAGCAGAGAGCAACATTAGCATTCATTGAAAGACGTGTTTCTGGCAAGCTGATGAATGGAGGTACATTATGAAATCTGCTCTGATCTACTGAGGGAATGGGCTCTTTAGCTGCAAAGTGATGCACCAGCTGGTCGGCTGGTAGTTTTCCAGCCATAAAAATGAAGTTGAGAGGAACTGTTTGGTGACAATCATCTGGGAAATTGTCACTAAAATTGTCCCTTTTTCATCGATTATGGTCAGTGAATCCACTGATAATGTAACAAGTTTAGAAATACTAGTTTAACTAACTATCATGCTAACATGCTGATATGTGATAGAGCTAGCCTTAACCAGACTTACTGTATTTGGTTCATGTTTTAGCATGTCAGACCCTAATTCATCCTGAGACCAACATGAAAGTCTGCACTGCACATCAATGCAATCCATCCAATCCATGCTGTTTGCAACATTTCACTCAAAACTACAAATGTCCAATTGGCAGCATGGATAACGTTGATTACAGCAGCTATTAACATGTTTCATGTGTAATCTGAACAGACCCATTTAGAATGGGAGTGCCATTTGCCAACATTTTGTAAAACAATGTGATTTAATATCAGAATAGATACAGAGCAGAAAATCTATATTTGGACCTCTGCAGACGAAGACAGATGGAGCGTTTCAGTCGGAAGCAAAAAGATTATATCTTTGGGACTACTGGCATCAGTTATTTGCAGCTGATAAAACTGAAGGCATCCATCATCAGCAGACACTTACACATATGGTGATGTTCTCATTAGACAGCTGTGATACAGGACTGGGAAAGAGGGAAGAGCAGGCCATTATCGTGTCATTTCCCAGACAGGAAGGAAGCTTTCAAACTTGCACCATCGGAATTACAGGATGAGGAAGAATGGCACCTCTTATATGCAGAGAGTGAAATAAGCCCTCCTCTCTCTCTGCCAACAAAACAAAAAAGAGAAAAGAGAGAGGAGTAAATAGGCCTCTCCAAATAAATTCAAGCAAATATGTAAATGGTTCGTAAAAAAAAAACAAAACTGTAATCCTTTACAATGTCAGTTGGAATCTGATTAAAATATAGCAAGTTTATGTTGTTGTCTGTGAAAAGCTTGTTATCTTTAATTTCCCTGCCTCATACAAACACATAATTTAATGGGACATACAGTACAGGCTCTGCTTTTGCGAACATGCTCAATGCTAAAACATTTTTTCCATGCTGCTGTCCCACTGAGAGAGAATTTGTTGAGCAACCATATGTGCACATGTTGCTTTTTAGTGGGTTTACATTTGATTGCCAGAATGGTTGTGTGCTTCCCGGGAAAAGTGCTGCCTGAATATTTCATGGTATAAATATGCTAAGTGGTTTGTAATGGCCCCTGAAGGTTCCTCAGAATTTCACATAATGTCCTCTCCATCATCCCCATGTTTCCTCTCAGTGTGTGCCCCGGGGTAAAAAAGCCACCGAATGTTTCCCTAAACCAGTTTATAAAAAGATAGTTGTAGAAATGACAGCAAAATCTTTAGCAAAACATTAACATCATAATTCAACTTTGCATAAAGGGATAAAGGGTTATCAAGCAATTTAGTTGTTGTTGTTTTTTTTATAAGGCTTTTCATCTTGAAGGAACAAAAAATGCAATTTATATCATTTTAAGCTGTGCTGATCAATATTTTGATATCAACAAAGAACAAATGACTCGGTAATGATAGTTAAGTGATCGCCCTTACTGTGACAGTCTTTCACAAAATTATCATCCAGCTCTGCAGTTCCCTTTAGCTCAGTGTTTACGTTTCTTTCAGATGTCTGTTTTGGTTGGAATGGATCTAATGCTTGCTCTCCTATCAGCCCTGTTTCTAGCAGCATATACTGTAGCCCTTAGAGATAAAAAGGCACTGATTAAAAAAAAAAAAAAAGAAAAAGAAAGGAAAAGGGGTGGCTATGGAGAACCAAAGCTCAGTTAGCACTTTGCAGGTCAACGTAATGGAACACTGACAGTTAATGAGCCGAAGATTCCCCTGAGAGGTCGGGACACCAAAACAGAGCTAATAAAGAAAAAAAAGAAGTGTGAATTCTTTGGGTGGCGAGAAGCACAACTTAAATCTGCTCACTGTTTGCCTTCACAGTGCTCTGAGCTCCTTCAGCCCTACCTTCCTGCTCGGTGCCTCAGGTCAGCCGATCTGCTGCTCCTGGAGGTGCCGAGGTCAAAACGGAAGCTCAGAGGGGATAGAGCTCTCTCTGCTGCGGCTGCTAAATTATGCAACAAGCTACTGTTGCACATTAGACACTGTCCATTTTTAAACTTCGTCTTAAAACCCATTTTTATTCCTTGGCCTTCAACCCCGCATGAGACTCTGCTCTGGTTTTCGTGTTTTATGGTTTGGTTTTATTTACTGTTTCATAGTTTTTTTTAAAAAGTAACACAATTATTTTTAGTGTTCAATCCTGTTTCATTTTATTCATTTTATTGTTTTCTTGTTGTTTTATCTATTTGTGTACAGCGCTTTGTTTCAGCTGAGGTTTCTGCAGTGCTATATGAGTAAAGCTGAACTGAGTGCACCGCTTGGTGAGTAAAGAGATGCAGTTTGATGCTGTAGAAATCTGTCTGTACCTGCTCAGCTGTTGTGCTGTCAGCAATTAAAGGCTTGTTTTATAACTGATGGTTATTCTTTGAGATTGTATGGATACAGTAAACTGAATGAATGCACTTTCATCTGTTCACCATATCATAACCACTTTACATAACTATTATGAAATTCGGCAAAGCTTGTGCAGGAGAGGAAGGGCACAAAGAGGTGAAATACTGCCACCTATGGCCACAGAGCCGGAGAGATGATTTTATGCATTATACCTTTGAAGATAGGAGTAGTTGTTTTTTTTTTGGCAAAGAAATTTCATTCTGGTCTTAAAATATTCAAAATACAACAAATGCGTGCCAATTACACCACCAGTCAAAAGTCTGGACACACCTTCCTATTCATTTGAACGAGAAAGTGTGTCCAAACTGGTAGAGTGTATCATGACAAATTGCCATGTGCCAGTTGTTACTAGAACAAATGGTGCAATAACAAATCAACTATTGAGATGGATCAACGCAGAGTCAAGGAAGATCACTTGGACATAAAAAGTCACATGCGTATCTTGCTGTGCTGAACAAATTTTCCAAGTGAATTATCTCTTCAGTTGCATGAAATCATCTTAACTCTGGACAGCCTCCAGTGACTGAGAGCCTTTTGGATGTGCTGCCTCATTAGTCAGCTTTTCAACGTGAATTATAAACCCACCACATGCCAAACAATGACAATCAAAATGTCAGAGACTAAAATATTTCCTTTGCACAAGAAGCATAGAAATCTGTTGAGTGAAGGAACAAATCCTGTTTAAAGCCATACTGCTAGTATGGCAGTATGGCAGTAGTGCTAGCTTCTGTGTCTGTGTCAGCTGGCAAACCTCATGTGAATAACCCATAATATCCCACACAAAGTTTTTCTTTTACTTCCTTTCAAGTCCAGAACTGCCACGTTTTATTTATCATTGGACGCTAAAGCAAGAAGGCTTAGAGTCGCCATATTATCGGCATGTGGTAATTCACATTTCAAAAAAGGTCACATCACGAAGCGTATACTTCTTGCAAATAAACTTTGTACCCACAGCCATTGGATCTTAAACTGAGAAGTATTCTCTTCACATCTGCCTTACGTGTTTAGTAACATGTCAGTTTCATAAACCCATAGAGAGAGGCATTACGTCACATATTTAGCTTTCACCATGCAGTTGGGGCCAAAAGATATCGTTTAGGGCACAATGTTGGTGTCCTCCCCAATCTCAAGGTTTTAGAAATATAATATTCAATGTATTTCAATGGCTGATTAAAAGACATTTGAGATAGCTATTACCATATACTGATAATATGTTCCTTTCTTCCCAGGTACATCACAAAAGGTGCCTTTAATGCAAGTAGGATTTCACAGTGATGTGAGGAGTTAAAGCAAATGCCACGAAAAAATGAACCATCTGCTAAAAAATTAAAACAAAGAAAAAGGATAAATGCAGAAAAAATGAAAAAGTCCAAAATAAAAGCTAGTGAAAATAAGTTAAGTTAGGGAAAACATCCGTTCGGATAACCGAGTAGCACCAGAGGTGATATTACAAACAATCATGTATTGCAGAAAGCGGCTGATCCGTGGCAGAAATAGCAGCCAAGAAACAACAGTTATTTTGTTTGCCCAAGAGATTACAGCCAAACCTTTAATTTTCTCTCAACAATTTTTAAAGCAAATGTAGGTGCACCTACCAAAATATTTCCTTGTGTTTTGTTTTTATAGGGAAAACAAAGATGGTGTAGTATGTCGTGCTTTTTTACGTGGTGCCTGCAAAGTTTTGTATCAGTTTGGCTATAGAAGGGTATGTCATTCAAATTGCATATACATTAAAAATGAGAAGCAGGAATTCAGGAACAAATGTGAATGCGAACAAGCAATGCCAACGCTTACAGGGAGTGCGTTCATGAAATGCACACATATATTCTGCCTTGGGTGTCTCATCTGTCGCACAATGTAGTAAGAAGGTGATCCTGAGGCACCTGACAGCTGCCTATATGGTTAAATGAGGTTTTCCCACGTAACACAAAGAACACGATTGTTATGATCAGTTGTTCAGATGCGACTGCTCAGCGTCAGCCTCAGGACACTGTATAGGTAAGAAAATATTTGTTGTTTCTTCAGGGTGTTTTTGAGAGACATTTGCATCTTTTGCTAACCAACTATAAAATGAGCCAACAGACATCCAGTACACTCATTCCTGTGATGATGGCATGAAAGCGCCTAGTTTTGTTGTTTATCTCTTTGAAAGTGATTTGGTTATGTTTGCAAACATTGTTTTCACAGACACATGGAAGCTGATGAAAAAAAGTTGTGGCTAGTAGGAGTCTGCCTGAAATGTCCTCCTGATGGCTCCCCCGAGGAGATCTCTTCTGTCTGTCATTCCTCTGCCATTGTTTCCATCCATCCCATCTTGTAACTCAAAACTTTGTATGTGTGTTGGGTTGTTTTTTTTTCCCCATGCTCACCTGTCCAACAGCGCTTCTTTCTCTGCTGGCTCTTTGTCTGGATGCCATCTGACTTGTCTGTCTGGTTTTAGCAGCGCGGTTATTTTACCTTCCTGTGAATGTTGTGTTGCAAACTGTTGGTGTCATTTTCATGAAACCAACTGGATTACTGTGAAAAACACTGCCAAAGAACTGTTGACATGTGTGTTCTTTGGGAAAGCCATAACTCTGCTAGGTGGAGTGACTTTTTTAACGTCACGTGCTTGAGAGGGAATGATGTGAATTTAAACCCGGCGACCGACAGGCTCTTCAGCCTCATGACGAGAGGCTGAATTTAAGAAACTGCACGTGTCCTTCGGCTTCATTTACACCCCGTTATCCAGAGAAAGCTGGAGCAAGTCATTCATGTGTGCCATCTTTGAAACCCTCTCCCCAGCAGTGCAGCGATATTACTCTATTTTAAAAATACATGCTGCCCTCTCTATTGATACCAGTGTAAAAATAGACAGCAGAGCGGCAGCATGAAATGGTTTAAAATGTAGAACAGACAGCAGGATGCTATATTTAGACGAAACACAATCATAAAATGTGCCTCATGACATTCTAGGAACTCTCCACTGAAGCTGCTAATGCCGTTTGACTGTCCTTACACTCATGCAGTTTTTATGTCTTCTGAAGATCTCTGTCGGTCTCTGAGTGGAGGTCCGGGCTAAGGGTGTGACTTCGCTGTTGGCCACTCTGTGTGGCAGAAAGCAAATGGACCAAGTTGCTACGCATTGGTACGCAAATTTCGCTCAGATTGAGCCCGACTCTCTGTTACTCTGAAGTGAAGGAAGACAACTGTGATCTCTTACTGAGAGCAAAAACAGCCAGAGCTGGTTCTCAAGTCTGTGAAGTGGCGCATTATATATCCAGTCACATGTAAACAAACACCTCACACAGCTGGCCCCAAAAAACATGGATTTATTCCAGCAGCTGAAGTGGGATTCTAAAAGTGCTTCTGATTTTTTTTGGCACATTGTAAAATAGAGTAAGGACCAAGTATCTGCTTCCCGTGCACACAACACTATGACACTGCAGGAAACACTAGGGAGGTTTTCCACAAAGTACTTTTGCTTCTGCGAGCTTCTTTGCTAAGTGATGCAACACCTGAAATCCCGGGGCTGAAGAGGGCTGTGCTCTGAGACCAGACAGAGGGAGGAAGCTGACCTTGTCTGAACATGTTGGAGAATTCATGGAGAAATAGTTTCAGCTAGAATACTTGTGTCTTCACATTATATAATGAAAGTACTGAAAGTGATTAATTGTGAAACTGTTGAAAATACCAGAAATATTCAGCTTATGTGGAAAGAGATGACATGAAGAATGGAAAAGATTAAACAAATTTCTTCAAATCTTTGGTGCTTCAAAGGAAAAAAAGCATTTAGGGATAAAACGTAGCTTAAATGAAACTCTGAAAACAGAATGAAAAAGCTACCCCGCTTCTACATGTAAAGTAAAAGAGCAACTCCCCCCCCCAAAAAAAAAAACAACAACTTTAGCACATACTGCTCTGTAAAACATTTTCTTTATCGGGTGGTTTAGAGTAAAGAAAAAAGATATCATGTTAAATTTACTTGTTCAACTTTATAAGTGCTCAAACAGTATTTGTTCTACTCTGTATAGGCTCAGGGCAGTTTTAAGAGGACAATCTCTTTAAACTAGACCAAACTAAGCTTATTTTAATTTAGAAGAAAGAAAATCACAGTTCATGTCCAGTCGATTTACAAAGCACAGATCAAGTCATCTGAAGTCATACTGAAGAGAAAGACTGCATTTAAAAGTAGTAGTGTTTTTCTCCTGTGGTGAGAGAAAGACACAAAGCAGTAGGTTGATGTAGCAGACGCAGGAGCAGCTCTCGCTACAGCCACAGTGTTGTTACTGTAGTTCACACATCTAATTTCCTGTTAAATCTGTTGATAAGTTCACAAGATAAGCAGACCGCTGCCTGTATCCTCCCAGAACTGTTTCCATGGCAACTGTGGGAGCATGAGAGCAGGGCTGAAGATTTTCAGATGGGTGCTGAGATCTAATGACAGATGAGATGATGAGGATTGTGCAAATGGACGCACAACTTGATCAGAGTCTTGAATCAGCACTAAGTCAAATAAAAATGGAGAGCTGGAGATTATTATTATTTTTTTTTTAATCCAATGTGCAGGTCATATTTTTGTGTTGGAGTTTTCAGTTGTATCTAAGAGACAAAAACTAGGCTTGACAGCTGCTGGTAGCACACACACACACACACACACACACACACACAGATTGTCCTGAGTCTTTTACTGCAGGCAAAACTCTGTGTGGGACCAAATATGCAGCGAACCATGTGAAGTCAGATGCAGTGTTGGTTTGCAAAAGCAACGGCTTCTGTCTCTTTCCACGCTAGAAATGTGCAAGAAAACACAGGAACTTACACAGAATAGATTGGAGGAGATTCTAGCCCTTTCTGTACCAGCCTCAATCATGTTGTGCTCTGGATTTAAATATGTGGGGAGATACTGTGGACACATCCGACTCTGAACATGTAAACATACTCAAAACAAAATCAAATGGTGGTATTTCAGTGAGGGATAGAAGGAGGAAGACCTGAGAAAATATTTAATCAGAAATATGATAGGGACATTTTATAATGAATGTGCAGGATATACAATATCAACATATTGGAGGGCAGATGGAAGTTTCACAGTAGTTCTCCATTTTATATTGTATACAAGGATATTTCACTGTTTATTTGATGAAAGGAAATGAGCCTGTAGCCCTATTGTGTTTTTTTTATCAAGAAGCAAATAGAACATTAACAAACAAACTGGTGGTCGAAACAGCCCTCTGTACAGATACTGGTCCTCTCTCTAGTTTGGAAATCATTGAGCACTCTTTAAAGTTTATGGTTTTGTTAATGTAAATAATGTAAATATTGTTTATATAAATGCCTCTCTGTCCAACTTAACACCCCTTGACTCTGTATATGACTGTCATATCAGAAGTAGCATGACCTTCTTTGACTGGATTGCATATTGTTAACTGCGTCATCCCCTCCGCTCTTCAATAAACACAAAGGCAGGTCTCAGGATGTCACTAAATGAGCTGTACCTAATGTTCATCGTCAGCTGGAGAAGGCCTGGGTTCAGTCTCCATACCAACAGAATGAGCTGCAGAAACTTTTCATCACACTCAAGTCTTCTCACTTTTCTTAATGTAAAACTGATCTGTCTCATGTGTCTCTGCTCTTGTACACAAGTGTGTCTCCAGAACACATTCACGCATGTCAATGAATCAATTTAAAAACAAGCACTGATGACATGATAAACATTTCTTGGGTAACTTTTCTTTAGTAAACATTGTGAAATAGTTGCTGTAGACTTGTTTTCATCAAAAATCTAAAGTGAAAGAGTTACTCTGCTGTGTTTGCACTCGCAGCTATTTCTCAGACTTCTCCCAGTGTCTCCCAGCAGACGGGCGGGGCTTCTTTTCCACTGTCCACCCTTTTCCAAATCCTATAAATAGCAGTTGTTTCAGAGGGCAGAACAATAGTCTCTTCCATTCATACATTCTTGGCACCAGTCCGAGCCGTCACCGCCCACTGCCTGTTACTACCTGACTCATTTCCCTGCACATCCACCATAAATAAGCAGTGGTCCTCACAAACTCTACGTATGTGTTTGTGTGTGTGTGAGTGTGGGTGTGCATCTTTCACTATTTTCATTTGAAGTCATACTAATAACAAATCAGTATATCTGTGATAAAACCATGAAAACACAAACTATAAAGATTAGACTTCAAAATATTCCAAACATTGTCGCTATCCAAACATTGTCTGGATAGCGACAACGCAAACACTGTCTTGTCTCTCTTGTTGAAAAGATAGACAGACAGGAAAATTTCACATATTCAGTTGCGTTGGCACCCTCATACAATTTCCAGCTGGACCCAACTTCAAACTGACTAGAGCACTTCAGTTAAAGTTGGACTGTACTTTCAGGGGTCATGACTTGAAATGGTTGAGAACAGAAGGGTTAGAGGTTCATTATTGAGGTTATGCAGTCACTGCTGCTGAATAATAAATCCGCCAGTATAACGAACCTGCACATCAGTGCTGCTCCTGTGCAGGTTGTATGGTTTTTAAAACATAAAGCTTTGTTTGAAACAGTGACACATTCTACTTAATGGTAGACTCAGTTTTCTCGCAACACTGTGCTTTTTCAATATTTGCATTTCTCGGTTTTGTCACATCAAAGCTCAGTGGGATTTTAACACAGTAACACACAGTTTGTTTTATCTGAGCTTCGGACACTAAAACTGTCAGCCTGCCAGTCAACATTTTGCTTTTCTCACCAGGCTGAAGGTAGGAAGTACCATGCAGAAGCGTGTGGGAAGGATTTTTGCGTGGGAGTCTGCTGGTCGAGAGTGAGGCAGCATCTACGAAAAAAAGGTTAATTTATAATCCTGGTAATGACTCAAGAGGATTTTCTTTTTGTGTGTGTGTGGAAAATATAAAATGCTTTATCTCACAAAATATCTTTTTTGTGGGTTGTAAAAGATATCTTGATATGAGAATTTTGTCAGAACATGGTTATATGGATATAATAGATTTACTATTATTGGTTTTATTTACTGCAGTTCAGCGAAGACAATGAAAGATGTATCACGTTCAGGCAGTCATAGCAAAGTTGACATGCTCAGAAGTTCGACTGTTCATTCAGCTTGACTCACATTGGCCTAAAATATCCAATAAAGCAAATAACCCTCATATCATCATATGCTTATAAAACATTTGAATGCCATTCAACCAGTTTCTAAAGCTTGAGTTTCCTGTAAAAAAAAAAAACATATTTCAAACTTCAACATTTACCAGCTCATTTCGTTGACCTTTGCACGCCCTTATACTGCTACTGCTGCAACCGCTGCAGGAACCAAAGACTGTGCAAACAGATCTGCAGAAGACTCTGGCTACCTACCATCATCATCAAATGATGTCACATGCTCACATTACATCATAGTCGCTGCAATACCTCAGGCCAGACATGCTGACAACATGATAATCCAGTAATATATGTTGGAAATGTACTGTGCAAACATTGCAGCTCTTTCCCCAAAGAACTGTTAAACATCCTAGACTGCAGTGACTCATTCATCTGTTAGTCAAGCAGTTGATTCAATCGGAAACTATTTTGATCACTGACAAATGCTTTAAGGACAGTATTTTAATAGTTAGTGATAGGTGAAAAAAAATCAATATCGCCTTCATGCCTGCACAGTTAGAATATAGCCCCAGTTAGTTTCTGGTTGGTTTAGCTGAGCCAATGGCTGGAAACTGTTAACATTATTTGGTCTAAAAAATATATTCAAATCCAACTAACACCGCATCTTAAGCCAAACATGTAGTGAATTATATCTTGTTTGTTTAATCCGCATAAACCTGAAAAACAACAACAACAAAAAGCACTTTCAGGTTTTATTTACTGTCAGGGATGGAGCAGACTATTTCTACTTTCAAACAGCAAGCTGCCATAGACTCCCATGTTAAAATGTCCAACTTTATAGCAGAAATGCCAATGTTTGCAGCAATGTCCAATCGAGAAAAAAACCTTTAAGTGTCTAGCTCATTTCCCATGTACAACACAATGGTGTGGGTTTTCAGTTTCATTTTTTAATAATCTTGTTGTGTGTTAACCTATGTGCAAAATGTCCAGATGCCCACGCTAACGATGCCAAAGTAAGAGAGTCTTTGTTACATTATTTACAACAGCAAGCAAAAGTTATTTGATGGCTCCAATAAAGTAATTTAAACGGCATTGTTTTGTAAATTGAGAAGATAATCAGTGTATTAGATAGAAATCATCTCAAATCGTCAACATAAAAATTTTACCAAACTTTATGCTGCTTTAGAATAAAATTGATCTCATCGTCTTTCTGAAAGTGTTTTTCTCTGAAATTTCCCATTTTTAACTCCGGAATAAGAATAATAAGAATAAACTGTGCTCCCTGCCGCCCTGTCAAAGAAAAAGGAAAAATCTTCAAGAGGAGTCACGGATTTCATTTTATCATCAGATTTTTTTAACCCATTGAATTGTAAAATCGTAAAATAAGAGCCATTTCATTTCCACCAGTGCTTGTCCAATGAAGGTTTGTTGTTGAATGAATGAGTCTATGTACTAAAACTGAAACCAAACAAAATTACCCCCCCCCCCCCCCCCCCTCCTCCAAAAAAAAAACAAAAACAAAAACAAAAAACGCTGCAGACTCAGATTCACAGTTGGTAAAATAGTCCGGATCAGAGGAGCGCTTCAGTGATGTTTAAAATCCCCCTCAGAGCCACTCTGCTCCGGGAGGGCGGAGCGGCAGGGAGCTCAGCCGAGCGCAGCCACTCAGTGTGACAGTCCGGAGGGGCGGCAGGAAGTCCTCGACCAGACCTTCACCTGCAGCTGGGACCCGAAACACTACAGAACAACAGCAACATCAAAACAGTAACAATTAAGGGAAAAAAAAACCCCGGAAGGGAAACATGCGATCTGCTGGAGATCTGCGCTCCTTTGGTTCGCCTGTGCCTTCGCTAACACCTTCGAGGAGTTCACGTGTCAGCCGACTGGGGGACGATGTGTGAGCGCGGACCGGCAGGCTGGAGTCAGTCCGCCAGATGAAACAGGACCCGGTGCTGGATCCGGACTCACGGCGGATGCAGTCCTGAGGAGGGAGAGCAAAACGCTGCCTGCCCGCGGTTACTGTCCTCCAGCACGCCCGTGTGTGTGTGTGTGTGTGTGTGTGTGTGTGTGTGTGTGTGTGTGTGTGTGTGTGTGTGTGTGAGAGAGAGTGAGTGAGAGAGAGAGAGACCACAGTCCGGGACCATGCAGGTGAAGAAGCACCGGGACTCGGACCGGAGCGGAGGGGACATGCTGGAAACTGAGGGCCTCCGCAAGAACTCCTCATGCTTCTCCAATATCAAGATTTTCCTCATTTCGGAATGCGCCCTCATGTTGGCTCAGGGCACCGTCGGAGCATACCTGGTGAGTGCAACACTTTGCCCCCCACCTCAGCCGGGGGGGTGGCCGTGTGTCCGTGAGACCCCCGCTGCTCCGGGTCACACTCACACCGGTCCCGGTCCCGGTTCAGGGTTTCGGGCTCGGAGCTCCTCTGCAGGCTCTGGGCTTTGAACAGTGTCATGGGCTAGAAAGCTGGTTAGCTGGATCTTCTTTGGAGAAGACACCTCTGTTTGTGGGTCAGTGTGTCTCAAACTGAAGACATTCAGTCACTTATGCAGAAACTGAGGGGTGACCTCTTGATCTATGGTTGACACTAATAGCCGTTTAAAAAGGAGGTAATTGGCTGGTTTTTTCCCCAAATGCCTTTCAAGGTCAAGGACACCCCTCTCCATTTCCTCCTGGTATCTTTCCTCTTGTACTGTTGTGATGTTATTAGTTTCAGTTTTACTATGAACCCAACTGGCATCAAAAACTATTCAAACAATGAGTAAGATCTACATGTTTTTTGTATTTGTAACATGCACCTACCAAAAAAAAAAAAAAGTCTCTTTATGATCACGTTGCAAAAAAAATAATCACAACAGTAAAGTGTGAAAGCATGCAGAGGTTCTAATATAGATTTTGTCGGGCAAAGCTCCCTGAAATATTCCTCAAAGTGTCCCAGAGGAGCTGCACAGCCTGAGCCAGCTGCTGTGAACATTTAGTTTTTGACATTGGCAATGTTTATTCTCCAAGAATCACGCCATTTCCTCTGCTTGGTCGCAATTAATAGACTAAACTCTAAATGCCTTAGCCATATTTGGAGTGGAACATCTTATCTTCTCTGTTAGATGACCTGCTGAGCATCAAGCATCCTGCGGCTCGGAGCAGCCGCAGAGCGCAGCAGTGCCTTCGACAGCCAGTCAGGATGGCTTCCTCCTCCGTGCTCTTTATCATAAGTTTCTGTTCAAATGGGCACCTCATTTCTGCTTTTTCCATGGTACACCTGCTCAGACAGTTTGAGCAATAAACCCGGTACTCTAGTTACGCACACACACACACACTTGATTTTTGTTGACACAAGACAGCTCATTTCCATGAAGCTCCATTTACATGGGCTGGACATTGGGCACCTGGTTCAGTGGCAATCTGGTCAACTGGAATCAGTCTGCATGAGCTGCTGTGGCGTCCCTGATTGGATGATTGGCCTTAAGAGCGTTTTCCAGCAGCAAAGGGAGACTAAACTCAACTATCATGGCCCCTTTGCTTTCTCTGAGCTGCTTAGAGAACAAGACACTTAGCAACATGCTTCACGTCCTGATTTTAGTGGCCTGACCTCAACCCGTCAGCCTGCACAGGAAATTCAACAGAAGGATGCGATCAATCGTTATGGTTTTGATCCAGCAATGAGCAGCCTCTTGTGATTCCCACAAAGAATTTGAACATTTGGCATAAATAATTTCATGTAAAGATTCCTGCCAACAGCCAGTGATTATTATGGCTGGAACTAATGATCTGCTCAAGTATTGGTTAATGTGGTCATTGCATTGTCTGCAGGTGCCCGTTTATTTTGGGCAGCATTTTTTTTTTTATTTTTTTTTTTTTCCTGAGAAGTTGGAAATGTACCTAAAGTGACTGGTCACTCAAGCCTGCTGCCTTAAGTGTTGCAGTTAATTTCAGCTGATGTCAAATGCAGGAGTAAATATTATTTACGGAACCTTGGAAAGCTCTGTTTCTGTGATTTGTTTTTTTTTTTTTTTTTCTTTTCCGCTTTTTGCAACACCTCAGAGCCTGTTAGTCCTAGTAACACGCCCTGATAGGAAACCAATCTGACACTGCATGGCCCGAGCTACAAAGAGCAACTAACACCTGAGCCTGAGCTGTTTTCATGTCAGCTGAGCGAACCTTTCAAACTCTTTTTAAGAGGGAGAGGCCTGAACCGTTCCACAGCAACACTATTGTCTTTTAAAACAATGTTTATAAGACATTTCAGGTGAATATTTGACCATGATCTAAAGCATACATCTTCAGGTCGTTTATTATTGGTACCAGGGCTCTTTTCATTGGACAGTACTAAGATAAAAATGAGTAATCGCAAGTGACTTATTTTATCCAAACACTAAGTTGGTGTTAATAGACCAATTAAAATGTGCCACACTGTGTGTTTGGACACATTACCTGGGGGAAAAAAAAAATCTTGATGTTTAAACTTTAGTCACTCTCAACGTCAGATAAATATACATAAAAAAAAAAAAGTAGAAATTATTCTGTGCACCGACAGCTAATGCTATCTGTGTACCTTATTTTAGACATCAAATTTCTCATTTATCTAACATTTCAGTAGGTCACAATTCATAAAGCGGAGTGGAAATGATTCTGATCAGCTAAAGTTTCATATGCATAAGCCTGCAGTGCCTTCATGTATAGAACCGTTTCAGCACTAAACCTTGATTTCCTGACGTGAATGTCAGAACTGAGCAGCTTTTTCTGCTTGCTGATAATAGGCACCCTGTCAGTCGAAGCTGAAAAATGGATGTTGAGGTTCCTTGTGCTCAGACAACACTGGCTCCTCTTTTAGGTGATGGGATGTCACACAGCATGACGAGGGTTTGTTTTGTTGCTATGGAACTGATTTAAACATTTTGTTTTATGGACAAAATGTGGCTGTAACCACTGACCAATCTGTGTTCCACTCGGTTTCCCTGAATAATTTCTTCTGGGCATAATCCTCCTGGAAGGCTGCCATTTTAAGTGGAAGTGCACAAACATGTTGGACCTGGTGATGAGAGCTTAGCTCATCCAGTGTTTCCACTGCAGAAGTCAGCCACACACACACTTGGGATCTGATTAGATAATGCCTTCACTCCCTCTGCTTTACTTCATTGCAGTGTTAGTGTGTAGACCTCGAGGTAGCCTAGAGGATGAGCCAACGTTGCAATCAGACCCCAGCCTGGGTGGAGCCAGCCAGGCATACATGCAGCCCTTCTAGCCCTTCTAATACCTGCTGAAGAGGCAGAAATGTCATGAGTGACTCAGAAGTTTTCCTTTCACTCAACATTGCCAAAGGACAATTGCACAAAGTGCTCCCAACAATCATCTTCCTGATCCTTGATGTGGAGTGAAGGAGGCACTGCACTGCTTCAGAGCAGCTGCAAGAGCGTCGGTCTGCTGCCACTTATGCCTCAGTATCAGAGGGCAACTTTTTTATGTACTCCAGAAACAAAGCAAACAGCCTGTACAATGTTTGTCTTTGCTGGCAATGACATCTACTCATCCTCCTCGACTGTTGTGTATTAAATCTTATCTCAAATGGCACAGGAAACAGATCATAGATTCATAGCAGGCATTTGTGGGGACTGAAGGACACACAGTTTCTCGTCTGGTTCAGGACAATTCAATTTTCCATTCTTTTATCTCCAAAATGTCACTGTCCTGCTAGTCTCTGTCTATGTTAAGGGAAACTGAAAGAGGACTCATTATCAGTGAAGTCAAAAGTGGATGGTCAAAGGTTTTTTGCTGAATGCAAATGGTTAAAGATTGTATTCACATTTAGTAGGCTAAATTAAAGATTCATTTTGATCAGTCACGACAGCATTCAGTCCTAATGAACGTGATGACTGAACATCAAGTCACCTGTTCAAGTCATGTCAACAACCTGTTCTCCAATTCAAATTCATTATCCTTTGATGTGAATTGTTCCAGCGACAAACTGGCAAGTCGAGTCAGGGAAGTCATTCTTTTCAGAGCAGGATGCTTGTGTTGGCAGGATGCTTTTTTTTTCCCCTTTAACTCAAATTGGAGCCAGTGGTGAGATGGAAAGTTTTGATGCCCTTTCAATGACAGTTTGGGGCAAATCTGAAAATAGCTGGTTAACTGTTTAAAAATATGGCACTCTGGTTCATGGAGCACAGAGATGGTTCCCACGCATCACAAGCAAGCAAGCAAACACATCTTTGCTCTGCTATACAACAGACTGATTATGCCTTGCTTACAACCCTACAGTATTTAATCACTGACCTCTGGATCACATCTGACAAACTGTTTTGTGACAGCCATTATTCTTTGTTTGCCTCAGCTGGATGTTACTAGTTGTCTCCGATTCTTTTGTGGATGACAGCCGGTGAAAGAGAGTGATGTTTGTGATGAGCCGTTCTAACTGAAGCCATGGAAGTCCCTGTTGTTGTGCGCGCCTAATCAGAAACGGAGGTTTGCTGGCAAGGCTGTGGTGTGAAACATCTAAACAGCCTCATCCGGGATGTTCCAGCAGAAAGGCACAGTTAAAACCAACGTGACTGACAATTTCACGAGGAGCACATCCAGAAAAATTAAACATAAGCCCCTGTTTACCTGGTAGAAATACCTGATGTGTTATCTGGAGAATAACAGGCCTAGCAGTCATCGCTGCTGTTATTAAGTATTCTTGCTGACGCGATTCTTTTAATTGGATCATAATGTACAAATTAGTTGGGTGGAGCTGACACTCGTCAATAGGCAGCATCAATCACTTTTTAGCAGGGAGGACTTGATGGCTGCTGTTGTTAATACTAGCTTTACTTGAGCTTGCTAAACCTAGCAGGAAGAGGTAAATTATTATCATGCCCAACAATTTTCTGGGAAGAAATGCATTATGGGGTTTGCATGCACAAGTCACCCCCAGCTGCAGACTGGTGGATATGTTCACCTTCTGTTGTGTTCTGTGCGCATTTTTAACAGCTCACATAATGTGAGCTGGAAATGGAGTCGAACTGTAAGAGGATATTGTATGCAAGTGTAATTATGGGGTCAAACTTCTCTTTCAGCCAGAGCCATGAGATATCCACATAATTGGTTTTGTGTTTCGTTATGCATTTTTGCTTTGTTCTGCATCATTATCACAAGGCTGGTTTGAGTCTGTTATGTTTTTGTTTTCAGGTGAGCGTGCTGACCACCCTGGAGCGGCGGTTCAACCTGCAAAGTGCTGATGTTGGAGTGATCGCCAGCAGTTTTGAGATAGGCAACCTGGCATTGATCCTGTTTGTCAGTTACTTTGGGGCCAAAGCACATCGCCCCCGTCTGATTGGCTGTGGGGGCATCGTCATGGCCCTCGGCGCCCTTCTCTCGGCCCTCCCAGAGTTCCTAACAAATCAGTATGAGATTGTGGAAATGTGGCGGACTGACGTGGGTCGGGATGATTGCTCGAACACCAGCAGCAATATCCAAGAGGAAATTTCATGTGCCAACAAGGCCAATACTAGCATGATGTACCTGCTGCTAATTGGAGCCCAAGTCCTGCTGGGTATTGGAGCCACGCCAGTGCAGCCTCTGGGGGTGTCCTACATTGATGATCACGTGAAGAAGAAAGACTCCTCCCTTTATATAGGTGAGCCACTTTCATGATGGAATACAAACAAAATGTTCATAATCCAGATTGCACCAAGTCTGTTGCTTTTAAAAGTGAAATGATAAAATAGATTGGCAAAAGTCACGAAGAGGGAAGGTTTGAGAATCACTGGCTGAATGAGATCACTGTTGAAGAAAAGCAGTGCTGAAGGAAACAGGTGATTATCACACTGGGAAGTAAAAATGTATTTACTTCAACAAATTTATTTCCCAAGGCAGCTGAAACTGGTACAGCAACGGCAGCCATGAATGTGTTTGTTCATCGCCATCAGGTGCCGTGTTTGCTTAGTTTGAGTCAACACAGTTTGTCCATGCACATCTCCCTTTGTTCAAGCACAGGCCTGCACACGCGAGTGCCAGGTGAGCACATCTTAGAGCTTTTTAATCTCCATAACAGAGACGTCTGCTGCGTTCAGTCTTCTTTCAAGCGCAAGACGCTGCTGCTGATGTGGCTCTTTGGGGTTTAAAGGTGCATTCAATATGCTTTCTGTGCAAAATCCTGAATGCTCAATGGTGGTCTAGGGATGTGTGTAATTGCTGTGATATGTACGTATTTCCCTATATTGCTTTATAGACAGTAAGTTTAATACTTTCCTCATCAAGCCACGGAGGATTTTCTCTTCCTTAGCTCTTTACTGCACTATGAAATATATATTATGCACATAAAAAAGTGCTCTGAAAAAGTAACAGATATTAAAGTGAGGGAGAAATATTTCTAACACCATATAGATGAGACAAATTCACAAAAGAGTACAAAAAAATAAAAAAAAATTGAAGGGGGGAAAAAGTGAGACTTAAAGACAGATTGCCAAAAGCCACGCTGAGGGAGAGTTTCAGAATGGCTGTCTGAATGAGATCACTGTCAGCAGTAGTGAAGGAAACTGATGATTATCACAGTGGTTTGTTCTGAAGACCCATCAGACATTAAAGGACCAGTTGGACAGAGTTTTATTACGAGCAGTTGGCTACCCTAGCTTAGCGTAAGTACCGTAAAGATGTGAGGAGAGCTCGGATCATTCTGAAAGTAAAGATCCACCTACTAAAGTTCATCAAGTAATAGATTTTATGTTGCTGTAACTGGCTGCTAACTCCATCTACATGTTGACCAAAGTGGCAGGGAATGGACGTCTTCTCATCCTCCTCTCTTGTCTCTCTTGTCAAGTGAAAGATTGATCATTTTCCCAAACTACTTGAGTTAAATTACAAACAGAAAAAAGTTTTTAAAAGTTAGCATCCCCAGCATTGGTAAACCTCTCCATAATGGCCTGTGAGCCACAGCCACAAATCCATCTATAATAGTATGTTTCTTTGTTTTGACTGTGACCAGCCTTTTAATTTGTAGTCCAGACTGCCACATCAGCCTTTGATGGAGTAGATGAGATCTGTTTGCAGAGTGTGTGTTTTGTGTTATCAGCATGGAGCAGAGACAATGACAGTCTGAATGGAGAATGAGTTCAGGCTGACACACACCCTTTCTAATGCATTCACACATAGCAGCATGTGTGGTTGCTTTTTGTCACCCAAATACAGATGTGATCTGTGAACAATGGCAGCAGTCTGTAGTCTGTAGTCTCAAACCAAAGCTTGTTTTCTGCCACTCATTGTATTTATTTGTCCTGAAAATTAACAGTTCAGGCCAAAAAAAAAAACCCCCCCAAAAAAAAAAAAAACCTCTTGGAGCTTTGTTTGAAACAACACAGAGCATGAAAACGTAGCACAAGTAGCGTTGACATTTTGGCACCAACGTAGTGAATTGCTAGCGGTTTACGGAGGGAAGTGGACTGTGAGTGATTGAAGTTTGGCAGGCGTAGGTGGGAGAGATTTGGCTCTGTCCTCCTCTGATAAGCTGAAAGAAGATTTGTAGGAAAACAAGCGGTGAGCAGCAAGGAACAATGTGGTATTGAGTTGCACTCAGCTGATCGTCCTAATCCTTCTGGTGCAGGCATGTCATGTGCCCCCAGCTGCATGAATGGGCCAGATTGTCTGAAATTCTGAGAGATTTCCTTTCACGTAGTGGCAATGCATTTGGATTATTCGTCAGTGTTCAACAAACTCAGCAGCAGAAAGTTGAACTGTAGAACATTTGTTTATTTACTGAATGTTTTGTCTCCAGCTTCAGTCTTGTTTCCTGTTCAGCTTTGTTAACCCACCTATGAGTCCAATAGTCTTAACGTGCCTACACTACACCACCACCACAATTATAAAACGTTTGAAGGGGATAATTGTTGCAAAACTGTGAATCCATCCATCGTCTATGCCGGATTATTTTGCTTCCGCTGAGACGTTTTAGAAGGAGATTTACAGGCAATTGCTAAAGAAACTGTCAGTAATTAGAAATGAAACCACATTTCAAATCTGAGACAAGAAATGTTCTGTTTACACATCAAATGGCTGCACAGTATTGATGTGCTGCTTCGTGTGTAGACTCCTTCACATTGATCTTTTTCACACACTAATTTTAGCGACTTACTTTAAAACAAGCAACCCACTGTTATTCTTTCATAAGTATTTTTCTGTGTTCTTTTTATCACATGATTTCACCCGAAGGTTAAAAACATAATCATTAACCCTGACCTCTGATGCGTGACACCAAAGTGTAATTGAAGCTGCCTTTTTTTTTTTTTTTTTTTTTTAAACACCCTCCGCTGTAACTGTTCCCCATCGCAGTTGTCAAAGCACATTCTTGCCCAGCAATGTGTTATTGTTAAGATTAGGGCCTGAGCTGTCTGGCCAGGTGAGAAGTGTGTGCCTTTGACTCGGGCAACTCCCTTCCCTGTCAGAAAAATGGTATTGCGAGGAGAGCAGAACCAAGAGGGCTAGAGAGGAGCCATAATTACAGACCAATGCAGGAATGCCAACCAGCCAGCCGTGAGGCAGGTCTGAGTGGGTTGGGACGCACATGCATACCACACAGGCCTGTGAAAAACAACTCCTCCAGAGGCTCCGGCTGCCTGCTCTCACTGTGTATACAGCCGCAGACATGGCTTACTGCTGTTTAAACAACTGTAAAACACACTCGGGCAAGCTCTGCTCTGATACTTGCGAGAGCTCTTTGTCTCTCCCTGGTTAAGATATGTTCACTGTCATTGTTAGGATTTTTTAGGAGTATGTACAGCTGTTCGGTGTTCTTAAAAGGAAGTACTAGAGTTGTCAGGAAAGTGGTTTGAACGATGTCACTACCAACACCGTCAAAAAAACAACTCTAGTATATACACATATATTTAACAACATTGTGTTTTTTAGGGTTTTTCCTCAAGTCTAGACGCTGGCACGTCTCAATCCAAAGGAATCTAATAAGATTGGACAGATTGCGTCAACAGGATCTCCATTCCCACTGCTCTGTGACCTTTCACTATCCACTGCTAATTCTGGCTCTTCCCACAGGACCCCCCGACTGCATAAATATACTGTACAGGATACACAGAGCAGGGTTTAGAGATAATGTCCATAGCACAAACTCCACTCAGCTGCCTCGGCACGTTTCAGAGGCTTTCAGGCAGCCTTGGATTTCCTCATTAAAGAATAATGTATACTATACAGCGCCTCCGTAGCAATACATTTATGGGGGAGTTTAAAAGTATGATATTAATTTATTTATCAATGGCATGCCTTTTTATGCAAAATCCATAGAGAGTCTGGGCATTTGGACGCTGCTTGTTGTGAAATAAGTATAATGAATCAATGATCAGGTTCAAAAGTGCAGTTTGAGAAGATTACATTTTTTACTTTAGGGAGACAGTGTTGGTTCAATCGTTGAAAACCAACGAAATTCAATGATTCCTGAAATCAAATTGGGAAAAACAAAAACATAGCAGAAGCTGCTGCACATACACACGCCTCCAGCTGGTCAGTACGCATGCAGTTTAAATTGACTAACAGGGTGTCAGTCCAATGGTGTGAAAAATATTCACTTAAGTTTTAACAGATTAAGCAGGGATGACTGTAGCCTGACAATGTTGTGAACTCCCCACTCATGTTATAAGCTGTGCATGTGTTAGCCTTAATAAACTAACACCAGGTTCACTCCTGCAGACATCATCATAAGAAAGTTTTTTCTTTTTCCTTTTTCAAATCTGTCAAATTTGTTTATGTTAAACTGCATTTGCATGAAGCTCAAAGGTCAGTGTTGAGTCTCTGACTATCACTACTTGCCAGGCAGCAGGCATTTACACAAAAAAGAGAGCCTCTTCATTTTAAATATATATAACTAATAATATATATCTAACTACGTCTGGTGTTTCTGTGTGCATTTATAATATTTGACTGCTAGAAGGGAGGTCTGATAGTAATTGCAGCTAGACTTAAACAGTCTGAACATGTCTCTGTCTCTCTCTCTCCCTGGGCCAAACTACCAAACTAAGAATGACAGCCAAGCTGAGCCACGGGGAACACAAAGGTCCTTTCTTTTCTTTCCATGATGGCCCCTGACAAGATAACTGCTTCTTCCTTGAAAGTAAATTTCTCAAAAAAAAAAAAAGTTTCATATCTCCATATGCTGGAGATATGAAATTGCCAACAGCTGGCTTGTATTCTATTTTCAGACCTTAGTGCTGTCTTTCAACAAATGTCAATATTTCCGTAATGTTGCTGGTATGTTTTATGTTCATTACAGGTCTGCAGGGATGAATTGGGCTTCGGGTTTGGTAGGAAAACTGAAGGCACAGACAAATGTCTTTGAAGTATCTTCGAGAGACTTGTCAATGTTCCTGCAAAAATGCTCTAACTCCAAGCAGTTGCTGCAGCAGGGCGTTTATATAAGCTACTTAAACTCAGCGCATGTTAATGTCATCTTGACGGATTAGATTCTAAATGGGTTTTTCCATCCCTGCCATAAGCTGCATGCCGACTTTGCCTAGCAACACCAGTTTGTTTTATCTCAAGATGATAAACGGCGTTGAAGCCAGCCGCTGCTCCTCTGCATTGCTGTAATGAACTATGTGGGCTCTTGTCTTTCTGCCATGTGTGTCAGTAGGCTCAACGGCACGCAGCGCTACGAGCTGGGTGACCCAAAGAAGTTGACATTGTGCTGCAGGCCCGGCAGCTGCCCTCAGCGAGGTTACTTTTAGTATTGTCCTAGAAGGAGAGCGGGCAATAAACATGAGATTATGTCATATCCAACCAACCATATACAACATGCCGCTGCTGCCGCAATGCCGATCAGTAATCTTCCCCAAATACTCGGGGTATCGCGTCACATAAAGGAGTTGGGAGGGAGCTGAGGCGACATACTGCCGTGTGGAGAGTGACGATATACTCAGTGTGGTAAATAGGAAGTCGTATTGATTGATTAGTGCTGACCCAAGTTAACATATTACATTTTAACCAAGGCAGTTATTAGATTTCTGAGTCTACCTTCCTTCCTTAAATCTCATAAGGTCTTCTCTCAGCCCTGAGCTGTAATAAGGAAAAACATGCTCAGCATACTTGTCTATTGTTGACACCCTGTAATTTTTTTTTTTTTCTGGAGAGAAGTGAGAGTTTGTTTATGTACATGCCAATCTGATAGGCATGGTGGGTGTGCAAAAAATATCCCAAGGTTAATTAAGCTCAGATGGGTGCGGACATGGCCCAAGGTTGATTTTTATTTTTTATCTTTTTCTTTCTCTCCTAATATTCCCTGATTCCTGGCATGTGTCAGGCTCAGAAGAGCTTGTCATCTGGCTGCTCATCTGAAGTGAATCACCTCCCCCTGTTAATCTGCTGTTTTTGTGGCATAGTATGGCAGCAACCCCATAATTATGTCAGTGCATGTTTTGCTACAGTCTGTCCAGTGTCTGACGGATGTCCGTGTTGTAAGCATCCAAAGGTAAATCCCTCATTTTGTTTTTGTTTGGCAGCACATAAGAACGCAGTATGACGTGTATGAATGGGGTTTTAACTTAATTGTTCTGTGATCAGCACCAGCAATATTTCTCTCATTATGCATCATATTATTCACATGGTTGGTGTGTGAAATTAAATTTGGTAGTCCTGTGTTTAAAAGTAATGACTTAGAATGTAAAAAAAAAAAAAAAAATCTCAAAAACAAGATGTGAAAAAGAAAAGAGGCATGGTTGGAAAACATGAGAAACTGCGGAGATTGAACCTGATTATCAGGATGCTGCTGGTGTCCTGCTCAAGGACACCAGCAGCATCCATGATAGCCATAGGTGTGCATGTGAATGTTTGAATGAGAGACTTAACCAATAAGCCTTTTGGATCAAAGTGAGATATAAATTCATTTTGATTTATTGAATGAGATTTGAAGTAAAATGAATTCAAACAACTTTCTGAGTCAAACACTTGATCTCTTCTCATCTGAGCGCCTTTGGGTGGTTGGATTTATTGTGTATATATTGCTGTTCACTGCAAAGTGGCTGAGACACTGATGAAACATACAACAATTACTAATACAATCAAACTGGCATATTTCCAATAAATGTGGCAAATGCTTGATGTGCAACGGCTAAAGTTATCAGAGTGTAACTGGATGAATTACGGCTGCCTGTTTTCCACAATCTGCGGGCCAACGTAAATCATGCCAGAGACAGACTTTCACTGTGGCCTCAAACTAATAGTCAGACGCCTCTCGTCATCCTCTCAGAGATCTAAGACTCTGTTTCTTGTTGTTTGATGCAATAGGGTTTACAACAAGTCAGTGTTCATTTTTGTAAAACTATCTTATTTAATACAAACTAATTGAAGACCACCCCCTGACCTCTACATCTGGAAATTTCCACAAGGCCAACTTCTCTGTCCTGATGAAGCCTCTGGTGGCCCTCAGCTGGGCCATCGGGGAGCAGAGAAGGTGAGTTTGTAAGTCAGATAATAGGTCACACCGCAGTGTAAAAATGGCCATAGATATCAGATTGGAGGCCCTGGGGTGGCCTCAGCAGATCCTGCAGTGTGGCACGCTGAGGCTCTGACAACTGTCATAAGCATGTTTCTCATTTTCTTTCATCTGTAGCACCGTAGCAGTTGAGGCTCAGCTGAAAAGACGCCCTGTTCAACACCCTGCTGAATCGTCTATCACAGTCCACATACTCGTGTGGCACCTCCCTCTTCCCTCTACTTGAAATCTTGTGGCCTCAGTAAACCTCACCACACAACCATGCTGCCTTCTCAGGCAATCTGGGTCAGGCTCTGTCACTGCTGATTAAAAAGGGGATTTTTTTTTTTTTTTTTTTGGCATCCATTGGGGGAGGAGCATGGGGAGAAGAGGTGGGAGGAGACAGCTCGTACAGTAAACACAGCAGCATCGGCAGGCTGTTGCCAGAGAAACGGTTGGCTTTTGTTTTGTTTTTTTTTGTTTTGTTTTGTTTTTTACTGATGAATTGAGATGCTTCATCCTTCCTCTGCTCATGCTGAGGAGGATGCAGCTGTCACTTTGTGGACTTTACATACATTTAACTATTTCTTTTTCAGAATGAAAACTGAGCTGTCCTGACCTTGGACAAGGACTTTGCCCAGGAAGAACACATTCACACTGTGCACGTGGTTTTACCTCAAATCCCAAGCCTCAGTGATTGAGCGGTGTGCAAGTGGTTGCTCTCTGGGCTCCTAGGATTACCCAGAAGCATGTTCAGCACTTAATCCCCATATCACTGATGGTGGAGGGTGAGGGATAACGGAGCCTAATTAAATGGACTCTGATCAATAGGTGGGCTTTATTTATGATGACTGTTTGATCTGCAAAATTTTATTTATGCAGTGGAAAACAAAAGTGGGTCTGAACTCTAATCCACTATGTTGTGTCCCATTTAATAATATGTAAATTGTTGTTTTACAGTTTGATTTTCAGTGATAGATAAACCTCAAATTGTAAATTAAACTTTTATCTGGGGTGGGATTTTTTTTTACGAACTTTGGAAACATTTTTATCTTGTTTGAGAGTTTAGGCATATCGCTGACATTTATGGGTGTTTACTTCTCATCTAACTTTTTTCCTCTTTAAAACACTTGTGTGGCCTACACTCTTTTCAGTATGCACTGCAATTAGTACTCCATTATAGCCAGGGGCAGACATGGTGTGGTACACTCAGTTGTATATTGTGCCCATGCCTTTCACATGTTTCTGGACAAAGTAGTGAATCAGGTTTCTGGCATCTCTGTCCTGATAATCAGGCCAAGCCACCCACTGAAGAAGCTGTTAACAGCTGCTGTCAAACAGGCCCAAACCTCTCTGAGATCCTCAATAGAGCAGCTGCAGCTCTCCAGTGGAGAGACGTATACGCTCTGGTCCTGTGCCCTCTCTCTTCCATGCCGTCATCCTACCACCCGACGACCTAACAATGGGGGCTGTGTGTAGCGCCGTCCTTGCTCCAAGCAAATATCTGAAGAAGGGTGACAAATAGTTCACTGTATCGAGGCAGAACGACAGGGCTTTGCTGTTACATTAACTCCTGCTTATGGTCTCTCCGTCCCTCTGTCCGTCCATGGGTGTGTCCCAACTTTGCTGACCCGGTGTTAACACAGCTGGCAGTCTGACTGAGTCATCTGAGTCAGTACCCTGTTTGAAAACATGCCTGTTCTGTTAATGGAGTCTCACGGCTCAAAAACACCATCGTTATTGTTGATGATGGCTGCAGCCGAAGTTTGCATCACTGTAATATTTCTTGTTTGACTTTTATATCTGTAGCTGTTGCGCAGCAAAGACCCGGCACCACTGATTCATAGAAATACACAGTTCAGGTGCCCGTTTTCATGTTGCTGACGGTGAATTAATTAGCAGTGTAGATTTAAAGCTACATGACACGAAACAAAAACAAATGAAAAACAACTCCAGCAAGGGCGAGCTAATACTGATGACCATTTAGGTTAATGAGGATTTTTACTGCTTCCTGGAATAGTTGGACGGTGATGACACAAGGTTAATTGGACTCAAAGATTAAGTGAGTGCATGTCAGGTTCAGGATGCCTAATACCACTGACCTGTACGGTAGAAGCAGAACCTGATTGCAGGCCAACTTTTACACACAAGAACGATTGCACTTAATGGGCAGTGAAAAGGCAGATAAACAGAAATAAGATAAACAAAAGAGCAACAAGACTCAACCTCTTCTATCACAGTATCGTCACATATATCATGCTAGTATATCATTTAAGGTTCATAACTCACTGTTAGCATCAATAGCGCCATACTAACTTTCCTGCCGCATCACTTCTTTAAAACTTGAATTTCATCAGTGGTTGCATAATAACTGCAGCATTTCTCTCAATTGAGACAAAACTGTGTGGGCCTTTTTTTTTTTTTTTTTTTTTTTTTTGGCAGTGCATGAGTCATTTGCATGTGAAATCTCTAAGAGACCTGTGAAATCGAGCATAGGCAAAACGTCTAAGCCTTCACGAATGGCATCAAATGGAAAGCTTCCTCCATTCTGGGTGTTCCATGTTTATTTAGTTTATTTACATGAGCTTTCTAATATCCCTCATATCTATTTATTGATTTGATCTTATCTCTGCATTAATAATCAGGATGTAGTTTTTATCTATAAGGGGACACACAGGACATGAGCACACTTATAGTGTTCTTTTTCCAAAGTTTAATACTCTCTTACATAATATAACAGGGTGGGTGTAGATTTTTTTTATTTATTTTTTTTGTGGGGAGGGGGGCAGAAAAGCATTTATTTCCATGGCAGGGCCTCACTGTTTTTAGGAAACCTTTTTCTGTCCCATCCTCCGGCAGTATGTTTTACTAAAGTGATTTTTCTTTCTATTGTCATCCAAGGAGTCATGGGAAGTGACAGCTCAGTTGTCGCAGCCCCTGAATTATAAAACAGGACAGAGATCTGTTGGGTGCAGCAGATCTTCAGTTTTATACCACCGATACGTAACAGTAGGAATTCAATGAAACAATATGAAATACGGACAGTAGGGATTAAACTGTCGATTACTTGCGTCAAAATATTAGTTAATGAAATGTCAAACACGTTTTCACATCACAGTATAATGCTCATTATTAGTAAAGCAGTTCATATGTTATTGACAATGCCGTTTTATCTGATGTCAATCAACCAACTGATTTGAATTAACAAGGTTTACGTGCTAATATGCTACTAGATTTAAGGTGGCTGTGGATTAATCATCATTCTGAAATATGACCAAAAAATTCACATTTTCTTTGTATCTTGTTGAAACAGAAAGACAGGAGGTGGATATGTATGTTTATTTGTTTTTGTTTTTTTTTTTGGGGGGGGGGTTTATGACGGATCAAAATGAAAAGCCATTGCATCAAAACAAAAGCTTTCTGGGACATAATTAAACAATGTATGGAAGGATTGACCAATGGATCTGGATTGGAAATTGAAGAAAATTACTTTATGAGCTTGCCCTTTAGATATATTTCAAATTTAAAAAAAGTGTAATAGGCCTAATGAAATGTAATTTCTACGTCAGCAACATGGCTTAAAATATTAAAATTTGACTTTACTTCAAATTTACACAAGCTGCTAATTACTTTAATATTTATCACCAGAAACAAATTGATGATGCAGGAAACAGGTAGCTGCTGGCAAGTTAAGGGTCCAGCAAAGAAGACAAAATAGCCGCACACAATTGATGTGATTTTAAAAAAAGATTGCCCGTTGATCGCGGCCTTTTAATTGATGGTGATTAACACATTAACGCTGAAAGCCCTAATTTAAACGTGTTTATAGTAAAGACAATTTTCATTTATCTGACATTAGGATGTTAAACAGGGGTGTATTTTGTGGTTGACACAAGACGATGTAGTAACAATAAAAAAACTGCATGTACAATCAGCTCCGTGAACGTCACTTGATTGTGCAGCTACGTTAAATGACGCGCTGTCTGAAGTCTAGACCTGGATCAGGAGTTTGTTCAAACAGACTGCCAATCTGAGGGAGTAAAGCCTTCATCAAGTCCTGACGTTGACCTCCCATTTCTGGCTGCTACCTCTCAGAGGCCCAGACTGAGCCAGAGCTGAGTTTAAGATGACAGGGTGTTGAGGGGAAGAGAGCTGTTGAGAAGGCGGTGTGTCAGCTGGCCGCTGCCTGGACGACGTGCTCCGGTAACCCCATTGCTCATCCTCAGGGTCAAAATGCTAATAGTGTTAAACGTGTCTTTAAGCGGCACTTTTAATGCAGCAACTACACGGCCTCATTGAAACCATTTCAATATTCGTCTGCTCCCCCACAAGTTACAGGTTTACCAGACCCGAAGAAGCTGTTTTAATGTCACGTCACAGCCAGACACATTGTGCTGAAGCGCAATTTCAAGTTCTATACATTTTGACGCAAGCGGAAGTTAAGAAAGGATGATCCTGATGTAATGGCATTCGAATGTGAGTGGAGAGCCCACTTTAAGCTTTGGCTTGTTATTTAGGTCATGGCTGCGTGGAGTCAACAGGGTTACTAAAGGGCACAGCTGCCCAACAAATCAACAAACCATTTTTCCTCTCACTCATCGCTCATTTCTCACCAGCAAGTTGATAAGTTTAGAAAATTTTCACTATTATCTTATCTCATATTTGATAACAAACTGAATATTTAAAGTTTTTAAAACTTCTCTTTTGTACTACAGAAAATGACCCTCCAAAAGCAGTTTTTTCTTGTTTGGCTTTCAGTCCATTAAAAGTTGAGCTGCTCATGGGGGAAGCTTTAGTAAATGCACATTGGTACATTTGTTCAAGACCAGTAAGACTTCTTGTCACTTTCAGTGTGACTGTTTCCTCAAAAGTGATTTTGACGTTGATACTAAAAGCCACCGAGGTGAGCCAATGCTGGCTTCCTGGAGTGAAAGCTCTCGTTTAATACTGTTAGTGCCTCCTTAAGGTTAACTGAAGATTTGGTAGTCGTTAATCTCCTCTGTACTTCATCAAGAAAGACTTCACCTCAGAGACAACTTTTGCACGACTTTTGTTTGTTTGGGCTGATTTTACATAACCACTATCTGCATCAATCGATGGCATTAAGATTGTGGTGACAGCATTTAAATCTTATATAATCACAGTAAAGATCTCTATTCCACATAAATGAGCCATTTTCCTCTTAGCTAGTCGGTTTCAGTGGTGGTTGTTCTCATGACATCATAGAGGTTGACCTAATGTCACAGAGTCACTGAGCAAGAGAGCTCGTAAGAAAAATCAGCTGCACCGTCCATAGATAGAGGAGGAACTGGTGCCTCAGGTTGATATTCTTCAAGAAATGTAACATAAGATTTTTATCAATTGGAGAACAAAGGTGACATCAAAGAAAGTACCAAAAAAAAAAAAAAAAAACACAAGACAACGTCAAACTTTACAAAGTGGGGACAAGCAGATGAAATACCTCCAAAATTCCACTTTCATGTCATGTTTTCTTTTTTCCTGCAATGTACAGTTTGTCCTGTTAAATTGAGCACTGCGATTGTAGTTGATAACATGCTGCAAGCACACCGAGTCTGTCTTTCTTATTAGCGGATTTAACAAGCAGCAATTTGAGAACCAGTGAGATTATGTAATGGCTTACTCGAAATGCTTTTTACTTATGAATGGCGTGCTAATACCCGGTGTGTAAATGCATTTTCTTAATGAAATGCTAATGCCACACTGCAGTAAATTGTGAATCATTGGAAATGGGACAAATGCTGACGTGTGCCTTTTTTAATAGCTTGTATCTAGACACTGTATAGCTGATAATAAGTGGGGTGTATTGACTGGATGCATAATCATCAGATAAATATGGGAAACACAAGATCCGAGTCAAACCATCACACATGCAAAGGATGTTTTTGTAGAGATTAACAACTGACATTTGTTGTATGTCTTGTATATCAGATGGCACTTTGTTGTGGCTACTCCACTGCCTGACTGTTTGTACGGATTTTCACGTGGATTAAAACCAGCCTTTGAGTTTTAAGTCTGGCAGATTTAGCAGTTTTAAAAATTACTACCTGAAGTACACCGAATTCAAATGTATAAAATGAGGATTTATTTCACATTGTGACTTTTGTCACTCTAACAGGAGATCACATAAGCATAAGCTGAGTCATTTAGCCTCCCTAGCACACAGTTCCCTGTTAGGCTTGTCAGGTTTACACCGTTAAGCTTCCTCTGATAATTTTCCGTCATGTCATAAAATCAACCCTGTTTTGCATTCGAAGTGTCTCGTCAAAAGACTGTCTCATCAGGACATTGCTTTTTTTGTTTAATTTTTATTTTCTGTGCATCACTGTGAGAGACCTCCCAGACAGTATGTTAGCGAGGCTAAGTGACAGAGCGTTTAATAGGCAGGTTTGCAAAAACTTTATGAAAATGTTTTGTTCCGTTTGCTTGCTGCACATCTTTTTAGAGTACTGTCCTATTATTTTGGTAACACTGGCATGCAGCAGGCAGGATGTATGCCAGATGTTCTACATTAAGGCAAAAGCTCATTATGGTGCAGTCAACATTGTAAACATCATTTCGGACAAACACTCGTAGTAGGATTTAATCAGTTAAATGCAGCTTCATGAGAAGAGATTTCTTTTTAAGTTTTAGCACTCTGAAACTATAAGAAGAGTGTGTTAAGCACGAAACTTGTGGGTTTCCTGAATCAAAAAAAAAATTGTAACTTGTGGTGGTTGTTGCAAACGGCAGCAGGCAGTTCTGTGCCGTTGAGGAGAGCAGAAAAACCATGTGTCCAGGAAGCAGATGGCTGATTGTTGGGCGTGGTGGCTGACTTTCCTGAGTTAAGGTAAATGATGTGAGTGGACTTCACTGGACACAGAGAAAACAACCTGTTCTCAAGCTGACCCCTCTGGCCTGTTCAAGTGTTTCTTCTGACTGTCCTCCTTTGATTGTTTAAAAAAAAAAAAAAAAAACTACAACGGTCAGCAAAACCTGATTTGAGAAAGAGATTAAGTTCTATCAATTTCATGCCCTTAAAATTAAATAGCTACTTTTAAAACAACCTGGACATTTTGTGCAGTCTCTAAAATGACTGTGATTCACCTCCAACAAAAAGTCAGATTCAGGCCGCAGAGGTGGAAAGTGGCTCTTGGTTTTATCTTCAATAATCATTGAGCTCACTTTCAGTTTCAGTCTGGCCCCACACGAAAGTAGCACAAGCTGTTGTTAGGCCTCCCACTTCAGTGTCGCTCTGCTCTTATTTGGCTCAGAGGATTAGTGAGCCAACTTGAGTAGGATTAATGGAGGAGGAGAAGGAATTCCTTTTGTACAGTGAGAGCAGGAAATGAACTGAGGATGGTGCAGCCATAATGCATCTGACATTTCAAGCTTTTCTGTTTAACCTCACACCGTGCTGGTTTATAATCTTGATCACTTTGGCTTGCATGGTGTAAAGGGACTGAGGGGATTTTAAATGTGAGGTACCCTCAGTAGGCCTCTCACTTGGTTCCCCTGACCCAGAAATTATTATTATTTTTTTGTATGATGAGTACAACTTGGCCTTTTGCTCTGCTCTCTTCTGTTATCACTCTGTGCTCGCAGTGCAGTTACGCTCAACCACCTAACAGATGCAGGTGCTCGGACTTGGACACGTGCTTAGTGTGACACTTTGTCATTTTTTTTCTAAACCACAAAATGCTTCTCAGGATACAAAATCAGCCCACAGTATTGTTTAAGCAGAAGTTGTAGGTATCACTTTATTTGAGAGGTTTCAACTTTCCAAACGTAGCACCTGGGGTTAACGCAAATATTTGCAGGCTAGTCAAAATACTCAAAAAAGAATGAGCCTCATGGACAGTAGCTCTCCCAGTCCTTTCTCTCAGTCTCTAAACAAATTAGTGGGAGACAAAAACACGAGAGTCGAGCTTTGTAATTGAATTACATCTGACATGCTCCCCTGAGAGTATAATTCACAGGATACTAAAAGGCTCAGGCGAACTACAACATGAACAAATTAGTTTGTTTTGTACTTATCTTGTAACAGGACTGCTGGAAGGGAAAAGGGATTTCGAGGCAGTTTGGAAGTGGTGTATTACAAAGATTATGGACCATGGCTCTGGTCCTGTATTGTCCTTCATGGAGATTTAATGTGCTTAACTAAGGTTTTCCTTTTTTTCCTGTTTAATCCTGCCTGCGAAATAACATGAAATATGTTCTGGTACAGGTCACTTAGAAACAACGGTCTCCTTATTTTTGCAAAGGTCTCCAGTCACAGTCAGAGCGGGTTTTAAGAAACAAGATCAGGAGGAAGCGATGACGTGGATGGGAAGGAGGCATTTTTAATAGTGAAGTAACCAAGCCTGTCAATATGTGCCCAGGGGAACTGCTGGTGTGAAGCAGACCGAATCAGCTCAGATTCATGGTCTCATGTCATTTATCTGCTGGTGTACACACAAATCTGTCTGCACATACAGTAGAAGAAGTCTAAAGCATGAAGGAGCTGCATAATAAGACTTGAATTCAATCTCGCTTTTGTTCCAAACATTGACTTGGATCATGATTAATGAAGAAATACTCTCTCTTTGTGGAACTTTTGCGTATTAATTGGTTGTGTTCTTGTTACTGACATCATTGCCTAAGGAGGAGACAACGGCCACAGGTCTATCAGATTCACAATAAATGAAAATGTCTTGCCCCTGTGCGCAGTTCATGCAGAAGGTCAACTCAACCGAAGGCACGCTGTGACTTTTTCCTTCATCATGCAAGCCACGAGTTGGTATTTCCGTCCTTTAATCACAGCAGCGCCAACAGAATTCATATTCGCCAGTATGATTTTTGTTCCAAGTGATTAAATACAGTTATGATGTGACTTTGATTGGTGCCTTTGAGCTAAAATAAGATAACTAGCAAATCTAGAATACTCCCATCCATAGGAAAACATTTTTACCACCAGGGAAATTGCTTTGTTTACCACCAGAACTTCCAGCTGTTCACCCAACTCTGAGTTTTAATGCAAGGTTTGGCTAATAATACCCCCCACCAAGGTAACAGACTCTTCCCTTTAGTCAAATTGGACAATTAAAGACAGAACTTTTGTGTTATTAAGGATTTGGCCTCATAAGATGTAGTTTTATCTTCAGCATATCACATTAGTTAGTAGTTGGAGGGATGGAGGGAAGACGGAGAGGGAAACCAAACTGACGCAATGTTACTTCCCCTATTTTTTTACTACAAGATCCAGTTAATGCTCATGCCAGCTTAATCCCATTCTGAAAGACTCATCGTGCTGTCTGCTTTTCCTCTGCTGGCTCTGAGCTCGGAACAAAAAAGAAGAAAGCTTTAAGAAATATTTTAATTAATCTTCCATGAGGACAATATCAGGAACTTCAAAATTGCACGCTCCTTTTTTCTCACTCACAAGCAGCAGACTGCTAAGGAGGCACGGCCTGCCATAGATTAGTGATCTTTTCCACATGCTGGATTTGTGCTATGGTTCAGTGTTATCATCAAGGGCACAGCATTTCTTAAAGCATCTGGGGATGGGTACAGATCTCATAGGAAACATTTATCCCCTCAGTGGTGGCAGTGGCGTCATCTCCTAGAAGGTGATTTCACTAACTGAGGTTTCCTGTCATGAATACAGTTGTGCTGTTGCTATGAGAAGACAACACTCAGTTTCTAAGGAAACACTCAAAACAGAGTGCATCGGACGTAGTTACAACACCACAGGCAAATTTGCTCATTGATTCAGCCCTCCATCATGAAAGTGCTGTTAAACTGCTCATTTTCGCTGGTGCAGACACTCCCTGATGTGCCACAGCAATGCCTGTTGTGTGTATTTGTGGGTGTGACCACCTCTGTGTGTGTGTGTCTTGGATGTGGTTAAAGCGCTGCCATTTCAGCGCAACTCTTTCAAACTTTTTCATTTTTTATTTGGGTTTTTCGACTGTCAGTGGAGGAAATTATCTTTACCTGTCACTGGCCTTATTTATATCTAAAACCTCAGAGGAAGCCTGTTGTGCTCTGACGCCTCATGGGCTCACATCTGTGTCTCTGTTCATTTCCTCACTGGTCTGGCTGTCAACCACAATGAATTTTCAGTTGTGTCCAAAAAAAAAAACAAAAACATCACATTTTCATGCCACAATGAAAGTCTTTTTTCTTTTGTTCCACTCACACCATTTAAATGAGCCTCTTCATACCATTTTATAGGTAGCTGAGTCTCACCTAATGAATCTGTGAGCCATTTCCTTTATGTGAAGATTAAACTATCGTGTGAATGGGGATGAAATTACGTGAAAGTGTTGACTCCCTTCCTATGTGGGTGGTCAAGGCAGGAAGCAGACCATGCATTTACTTTGCAGAGACGTACAGGGCTTAGGGACAATTTCCACATTTCTTCATTAAGGGGCTTCTCCTGCCGGTGCCAGTAGCACCGATGCAGCGATCAACCTGCAGCCAGTAAAAGGGGATGTTGCTAATGCACAGAAGCAGGAGGAGGAAGCAGAGATTGTATAATTTCATTTCAGGCTAACGGTAATTTGAGGCTTTCGTAGGCATTCATGAGTGGCCAACTTCAGAACGAGATCTGGTTTGTCATTGCCGGCTGACATCCAGTCCAACACTCCACGCTGCAGTCTAATAATAACACAGATCACAGGACATAAACACAAGGAGAAATTTGTCTACTAAACCGAGCTTTGAGTCTTCATTATCTGCCTGCAGTCTGAGTCACAGTGCTAGAGTTTCCCCCCGCTGACAGCACTAATGAGGCTTTTTGGATCAAGCTCCACATTTTTTATCTCCAGCTGCCCACCAGGGCAGATTGGGACAAAACAACTGATTTCTGTTGTCAGGTGTTCTTTACTTTCTCACAGTGTGCGTTAACCAGTGAGGATGAGAAGGCAGAGCCATGTCATCACAGCATGCACACTCACTGTTTGCGCTGTCACAACTGCTGCACTTGCCTTGTGGTTTTAACAGGCAGATTTGATCTCTCATGACAGCCAAAATGTTTCCCTGTTTGCTGTCATCCTTCAGCTTGTATCTTCTGGTAGAGCTACATAAAAGCACGAAAGATGTGCAAGTGGGAAACTTATACTGAATCCCAAATATCATTGTACCTTCCCTGATGTTGATGTGTGTATTAAATTGACTCGTTTTTTAAAGGTTAGCGCAGTTGCCCCACAGCCAGAAGGTCAGAGGTTCAATCCCGGGCCTGGGGCCTTTCTATGTGGAATTTGCATGTTCACCCTGTGCCTGCCCGGGATTCTTCTGGGTACTCTTGTATTCTCCACAGTCTGAAGATATGCACATTCAGGTTAATTGGTGACTCTAAATTGCCCCGTAGGCGTGAGTGTGAGTCTGAATGTGAAACAGCCTTGAGACTGAGTGGCAAACTGTGCAGGGTGACCCCGCCCTCATCCAAAATGTTAGCAAGAAATTGGCCCCAGCAACCCCCACCGACCACGATGGCTAAGCAGTTGAAATGGATGGATGGATGAATGGACCCTTTTTAAATTACATAAAATGTGTCTTGCCAGACCAGTAAAATTTTCTCACTAACAAAGAAAACAGTGAATATATCACAGCGCAAATATGAAGCCAAGAAAATAGCACAAATCAAAAGCAATACGTGTGTAAAAGTTGATTATACTTCAGTCCTTCTGGTAAGGAGACATCTTGTTGTAGGCAGTTTTATGGCACCTTCCTGTGAGAATTAGCTGTAATATTACCCGGTCCTAGTTTGGTTGGTACAACATTCATGGCTGTTCCAATCAATTTATCCAGCTTGTTTTTGTGGCTTTAAATTATCTGAAAGCACAACATAAAAGTTGGTGTTTCTTTTGCCTTTTCTCTGCAGGAATACTATTTTCCACGCTGGTGTTCGGCCCTGCCTGTGGTTTCATCCTTGGCTCCCTCTGCACTAAATTCTACGTGGATGCTATCTTTATTGACACCAGTGAGTTTCAATTTTCTCCAGTACAGTGTGTGTGTGTGTGTGTGTGTGTGTGTGTGTGTGTGTGTGTGTGTGTGTGTGTGTGTATGTATAAGTGCGCTTTATTGACTTCCCCTCTGCCTCTCCACAGGTAAGCTGGGCATCACTCCAGATGACCCGCGGTGGATTGGGGCCTGGTGGGCAGGCTTCCTCCTGTGCGGTGCCTTGCTGTTTTGCTCAGCTCTCTTGATGTTTGGCTTCCCACAGTCTCTGCCGACCAAAGAGAGAGAGGAAGGGGGAGAGAGCGAGCAAGTTATGCTTCCGCCCTCTCCGAATCCAGACAGTGAGACTCCAAAGCCCAGCAATGGGGTTGTGCACAACCACGAGCCTGCCAACAGCCCCACCTGCTGTCAGCAACTCAGGGGTGAGCATGCAACACACAGGACAACATATTATAATCATGAATGTTTTTATAAATTAGATATAGCAAATGACGATAGTAAGAAGCATTCATGATATTTCATGATATTTGGGTGATATGACTTTGTTTTATGTGCAGCAAAGTCACTATTAAGATCAGCTGTCAACTAAATCCAGTGGAGGAGCAAAAAGTACAATATTTCCTTTGGTTATGTGTTGATTTAATATGAAGTCTTTTCAAATGGGAGTAATCAAGAAAAGTACCTCAGAGGTACTTGTCAGTGAAAGTTAACTTTGTTCCACCACAGCTGCTACTAACATGTTTTCCCAGTACAGTAAGCCTCAACACAGTGAAAATGTGCTTGTGCATAAACTGCCTCTTGAACCCAAACTTGTTTCAGTCATTGGAAATAGCTCAGTTAGCAATTCTATTTTATTTATTTCTTTTTTGCACAAATGTGGACAAAGCAGCCCCACATTATTTATTATTTCACTGCCTACCTGATTTGATCACTTGACCAGCATCTTCTCATTCTTACTTATTTTTTCATGTTTAGTGATCCCCAAGGTGACCAAACACCTCCTGTCAAACCCGGTGTTCACCTGCATCATCCTCGCAGCCTGTATGGAAATAGCTGTCGTGGCTGGTTTTGCAGCCTTTTTGGGGAAATACCTCGAGCAGCAGTTCAACCTCACCACCACGTCAGCAAATCAGCTGTTGGGTCTGTATTCAGAGCTCACGCATACCCAGTTATGCAGTGCACTACGTAGTATGGCGGTATAACAAACTGATTTTCTCTTTTCCTTTTTAAGGTATGACAGCTATCCCTTGTGCATGTCTGGGGATCTTCATGGGCGGTTTGCTGGTGAAGAAGCTGAACCTGTCAGCGCTGGGAGCCATCCGCATGGCTATGTTGGTTAACTTGATATCCACTGCCTGCTATGTCTCTTTCCTCTTCCTTGGCTGCGACACAGGTCCCGTCGCTGGAGTGACCGTCACCTATGGCAACGAGTAAGGCAGAGCCTGAATATGCGGCAGACATGATTGTTATTGATTGTGGAAGGCCTCGTGCAGGTTATGGCCGGAGTTTCCCGTTCCATTACCTGTGCACTTATCTGTCAGCGTTGTGGGGGGTCTAGAGCCAACTCCAGCTAACTTTGGGGATGAAGAAGGGGTTTTGTCTTTCTAATCTAAATATTTAAATTTCTCCGCTTTAAAAACAATCCAACAGTCAATTATCGTGACAGAGTAAAAAGTAATGAAACACACGCAGCTTCAGCAGGTGAGTAGCTTCAGTTTGTCATCAAAAACAAGCTCAATTCAGACAAAGATACTTTATTTATAGTGAATAAAGCTGGAGATTATATATAATCTCTATGATATAGTCCTGAAATGTCAGTGTGCTTGAATTCCCTAGCTTGTCACATGAATTCATTGTTAATATCTGTGCCCTTGAACCCACATATCCTTATAAATAAACATGAGCAGTTAGTAACAGCGGTGAAAATCAACACTGCTGCAAAGGTTAGAGGATTTCATGCAAGTAAATATAAATTCATATCACTGCTGGCCATTAGGGCACAGTGTGTTTACTTTTTTTGCAGACCACTCGTGTCATGTCACAGAGTCTATAAAAAGTGGCCTTGTGTTCCTGGCTGCTGCACAGACTGAATATGAATACTGAACATAGCAGACTCACCAGTCTGCTTTAAAAGTTACACAGCAAAATGACACTTGATTGGCTTAGTTAACGTCACAAGCTGCTTTATTTTTACAGCATATATCAAACACAGACAAATAGCCAATTCAAAGAGCTTTACATAAGCAGAAGAAAGAGGAGAACAAAGTAAAAGAGAGAAGTACATGAAATAAAGCAAAATACAGACAAACAATGATTAATAGACCAGGAACACAATGTATGATTAGTATATACACAGTTTGGACACAATTTCCCATTCAAATGAATAAGAAAGTGTGTCCAAACCTTTGACTGGTATGTTTGTGTGTGTGTGTGTGTGTGTGTGTGTGTGTGTGTGTGTGTGTGTGTGTGTGTGTGTGTGTGTGTGTGTGTATATATATGATTTAATAGGTTTTCAGTATTTTGTGCTATGGACACAGTTTGATCTGTACTAAAGATGTAAAAGAAAGTCTGATTCCAGGTAGGTCATCCAGAAATTGAACCTTCAGGCTTTTACTGCTTTCCAGCAGCGGTGCAGTGCAGCTTGTTAAGTGTGCTGCAGCCCCACAGTGTCACTGATTAAGGGCCGAGAGCGTTTCTTCGATTTTGTTTGCGTTTCATGCAGATATAGTTGGTACTCGGGGTGGGGAAGGGATGCTCAGGTTTTTCTGTGTGTCGCTGTGCAGGACGCTGCGGGAGGGTGAGAAACCAGAAGCCCAGTGCATCAGTCACTGCAACTGCTTCACCTCCTCCATCAGCCCCGTGTGTGGCTCCAATCGAGTCACCTATCTGTCCGCCTGCTTCGCCGGCTGCTCCCGCAGAGAAAGTGCTCGGGCCACGTCAAATATCTCTCAGGTTTTTAACCCTCGATTACTTTTTAATCAATGAGAGTGATCTAAAAATGGAACCTCAATGTTTTTAAATGTTAAAAACTGTAAAAAGAGATATGAGTGCTCCCTGTAATTTCCTTTGCAGAATTTGTCGGGATGTTCTTGTATATCTGCTGACAGTGAGTTAGCCACTGCGATTCCAGGGAAATGTCAGATGCCAGGCTGCCAGGAGGCTTTCCTCATCTTCCTGTGTATGATCTGTGTCTGCAGTCTGGTCGGAGCTATGGCCCAGACTCCATCTGTCATCATCCTCATCAGGTATGTGTTTTGGATGGAAATGCGTGAGGGTGCAGTATTTATATAGATTTGATCAGTCCATGAATTCAGTTTGGAAATGAAATTTGATTCTTTCTTCTTCCCTTGTAGGACTGTGAGCCCTGAACTGAAATCGTACGCCCTTGGAGTGTTATTTCTTCTGCTGCGACTCTTAGGTAAGAAATGTTAACAATTCAGATCAGACAACACACTGTTCATTTAAAATAGCCCGGGTATTTTTCAGTAGTTACACTTGCTGCAACTGTGACAAACTCACTGCACCACACTTAGATACTATAGATATCCCCCCCTCCTCCTGGCTTCATTTCCACAAGCTAATTATCACAAACTTTACCTGGAGCCAGGCTTGCCGAAACACCCTGAAACACTAAAGCTAGAAAATGTGAAAAGGTGGGAAGTAGTACGAGAGTCTTTTCAAGATGTGTTCACTAGAGTCTGGAGAGTCTGTCTGGTAAACATTTTTTAAACCTGAAAACTGGTGGCAGAAATTAAATAATCAGAACAAAGAGTAGAAACTGCAAAACATACAGCAAAATGTTATTTCGAATGGAAATGGAAATAGAATGAGTTTGTGGGTTTGCTACTTTACAGGATTCATCCCTCCCCCTCTGATCTTCGGTGCCGGGATTGACTCCACTTGCCTCTTCTGGAGTACAGATTGCGGCAAAAAGGGTGCTTGCCTGCTGTACGACAACACAACTTACAGACATCTGTACGTGAGTCTTGCCATCATCCTGAAGGGCATTGCCTTCCTCCTCTACACCACCACATGGTATTGCTTACGCAGGAACTACAAGAAGTACATCAAAGGTCACGAGGGCCACATGACGCCAACCGAGTTCTACCCCTCTCTCACAGAAGGCCCCAAACTGGTCAACAGGACAAAGTTTATATATAATCTAGATGACCATGAGTTTTGTGAAAATATGGAGTCAGTTTTATAGTTTATAAGACAATGTGGACATTCATATTCTCTCAAAGGAATTTGATGATTTCCTTCTTCTTTTCTTGAAAAGATGAAACAAAATGTTTTTGATAAAGGTGATTTATTTAAAATTCCGTTCAGGTCATAGGAGGGGTCGTGCGCCACTTCGCTTCATGTAAAGCTTTTGAAAGGGTCAGTTTTAGTCTACTTTATCAGCAAGGTGTTGTCCAGTGTTTGCCAGTAAATCCCTGCGTTGACTTGGTGGTAGAAGACCTCTACAGTACTGTCTGGATCAGTCATAGTTATTATTAGTGAGTGGACATGATGATACTACAAATATAGTTGCCATACTCTTTTTTAGGTCTGTCATTATCTCAGTGATCTGTGTGGAAAATGACACTTTCCTTTCACTCAGTGCGCTGTGCTCTGTCTGTCATCATCAAAATTAGTTTTTGATGATGGAAGGAAAAAAAAAAAAAAGAAAAGGTCTGGATGGTTCTTCAAATTCTCATTTAAAAGTTGCCAAGTGTTTACAAACTAATAGTTCATCGCTTAATACGTTTTGTTTTGATGCAGGATGGCTTCTTGCAAAAAGAGAGCAGAAACACTCGGACTGGGTGATTCTAGTGGCCTATTAGATGTTTGATCTGTAAGAAAAACGAGTTTAATAACATTAAAAAGATAGTGTTCTCATGTCATCATGCACTGTTCAGTTTCTTGTTCTCCTGCTGGATCATAGACATTTTATCGTGCTTAGACTAGACTCTGAAGTCTTGTCTCAGAGGCGCAAATGTGCAATTCATATCAGATACGTCCATGATTATTACTAGTCCTGTTTCAGACTGCAGGTTTGTCTTTTCTTTATAGCAGTTTGGTTTATTTCTGTTTGTTTTTTTTTTTTTTTTTACATCTGCAGAGTTTATTCAGCCTAATATGTCTTAATAAGGGATTACTCAATTCAGAATGTTAATATTTTCTTTTGACTTTTGCACTTAGTGAAAGAGCAAAGATGAAAATCAAGAGTAATATTTTTATGTGTTTTGACAGTTAAAAAAGATTAGGAGTAATATATTTATTTTGTTAGGCCCAGAATGTTTTAGTAGAGCGTGTTGAAAGAAAAGTATAAATTACACATAATCTAATTGTCTGATATGTGTGTGTTTGAGGTCACAAAAGATTTGGGACAATTCATAGAAATGAAAGTACAATGTTGCATTTTATGGGGGGGGGAGGTGGGGGACACATATACACAATCTGTGTCTTCAAGCTTGGCCTGGGATAGAAAGCTTTCAGAAATGCAACAGGAGGACGAGGTCAAGGCCAAACAAAGTGAACAACACTGAATTTATTCCTGGACAAGCATTTGAAAAACTCTTTGACGTGACTCTGTGCATACAACCTGCTACTCTACTGATCTCTCTGCAGTTACAGTTTTGACATGGTCCCTTTTCTTACACTTTTTGTATGGCAACATATCATTTATTTTACTCTGGAAATAAATTATTTTTCAGAAAATAAACTGAAATTTCCATGTTTATGCCGTTTCTTTTCTAGTCTTGTCCAATATTTTTTTAGTATGTTTAGTTTTGTGTTCTTCCAATACGCAACTTACACAAAGCAGAACAAAAACACAAACTGCATTAAATATACAATGTAATTTGACATGTAACACAACAGTGTTATTCACTCTTCCATACTCTTTCCATATTGGTCCACACCAAGCTATAATAAGAAGGAAACACAGTTGTGTGTCTGTTACAATGCAACAAAAAACCTAAAAGCTGTGACATGCTGATCTAATTATGACACACATGGCTAATTGTACAAATAGTACATTTTACAATAATAGTCTCTCCTCTCCCATTTCATTTGATGAAATGTTTTTACATCTTTTGTAGCAAATTCAATCTCATGTTATCTGGTGAACATTTAAACATTTTGGAAATGATTGACACCTAAAAGAATAAAAACCAACATAACATTTTATGATGAACAACCGCATGTCCTACAGTTATTATATTAAATAGTCCTCTACCTCGGAAAATCTCATTTTAGCTTTGAGGCACAAGAAAGAGAGAACCTTGACTATTTTAACCAGCAGTCTCTATTCAAGGCCATTCATACATTGTGTTCATTCAGTAAGATATAAGTATTGAACTGAGGAGTTAATGGACCATGTGAGTGTGATGAATTCATATTGATTTGAGTTGATTTGAACAGTAGTTTTAGTGCTTCAGGTTCAGCTTTTATATTTTAAGACATTAGTCCAGACAACCATCAACAGACATCAATAAATATAAAGGAGCTATTAAGAATTTGAGACGCTGATCAATGGGAGGCCAGATTTACCATTTATCATTCACTGAAAACATTCTCAACTAAATCAAGAGGGTAAATACACAACAAATAATGTGTAACAGGGATCCTTTTTTTCAGACAGCTACATAAGGTTTTATTATCGGACTTTAATGTGGAGAACTTTGATCACTCTTTCACATTCACATATAATGTTATTTTCATTCTATTCTCTACCAGTAAAGACTGCAGAAGGTGGGAGGACAAAAAACTGTTAATGGCTACAAAATGAAGTCTACAAAGCAGCCAATACGCACCCAAATACATACACATTTTCATTTTAAAGTGTAACGTACCTGCCTCTGCATGGCAGTGGACAGTAAAAGCTGGGATATCCTGACTTCTGATGAGAAGTATGCGTCAAGCTCAACAATGCTGGATTCCACATTTCCCAGAAGACCACGTACATCTATGCCTGTGTCTTCTGCGAAGGAAGAATTGCTCTCAGGAAGGACAAATCTGAACATGTTTCTTTTAAGTGAAAGTTTAACCATGAGTGATAATTTAAATGTAAACAAACAGCAAAAAATAATCCATGACATTTCTTTGCAGCCAGCAATTACTTTCCTGAAATGTTTCTAAAGGTTACGCTCCAGGCTTCAGCGGAGAAACTGTCACACCTGCACACGACCAATTAATGGCTGACATGAGTGTGCAGCTGCGGCACAGTGTCAAAGGGTAGTTTGTTTGGGTGGTCTATTGCCTGTAGACGTGTTGCTTTTACACTGCACACAATTGCTGTGAGTTTGAAGACTGAGCAGAGAAACTTCTTCAAACCTGAAGTTCAAAACAACTGAACCGAAAGAAAAAAAAAAAAAAAAAGCTGTTTCTTTTTTTGGTAAGAATTCAACAAACATCTCCAGGATGCACTGGGGCGCATCATCAGCATTGTGACCTGGGGTCATAAGGTGTTGCGGGTCTCACAACATACACCCTCACCCAGGCGACCCGGCCAGGCTTCGACACAAAGCCACTTAGTGTCTCGCCGGGTGCCCAATGGCCCTCTTCTTGGCTGCTCGTGTGACGCCCAGCTGATTTAAAGACCTCGCAGAAAGAATGCCCTGCAAATCCTCTGCAGCCGACTTCTATATGGCCTGCACTCCTCCGCTACTTCCTGGTATCTGGTGCGTTTGATCTCGTTGGCTTCCTCGATGCGTTCTTCCCCAGGCAGTGTCAGTTCCAGCATGATCGGGTGTTTTGAAGCCTCTGAAGTGATGATCATGTCTGGACAGAGGGAAGTTATTGCTATGTGCTGTGGGGATATCAGCCCGCAGCTGCCGATCAAAGGCTGTGTGGAGGAGGCCTACCGTCGTTTTTGCCTGAGCCTGGGGTTTCTCTCCAGCATTGATAAAGACGACTGCTTTGTTTGGTGCGTGGTGATGTTTGATAATAAACTCTCAGCAAATGCCTTGAGCACCTGGTCATGTCACCAGCAATAGCGGCCATCTGCCAGAGCCTTTGGGCAGCTGCTGAGGAGATAAGATAAGATAAGATAAGATAAGATAGACTTTATTAATCCCTTGGGAGGTCTCCGTCAGGGAAATTGTTGTTCCAGCAGGTACAGCACCGACAAGAACAGTAAAAGAAAGCACACAGTTTGAAATATATAAACAACAAATGTACAACCATAAATATTCAGTTTTTTTAGTGTCCCATCTTCTCCAATCCCTCTTTCTTCCTGCTACTCCTCCCCCTCCCACCTAGTGCAGAGTTATACAGTTTTATTGCTCGGGGGACAAAGGAGTCTTTGAATCTGTTGGTTCTGCACCTGGGGAGAAGCAGTCTGTCACTCAACAGGCTTTTCTGTGCACTGATGACAGGCTGCAGAGGGTGACTGGCGTTGTCCATAATAGCCAGCAGTTTGTTTCTGGATCTCCTCTCTGCAACTGTCACCAGAGAGTCCAGCTTTGTGCCAACCACAGAGCTAGCTCGCCTGATCAGCTTGTCCAACCTGTTTGAGTGCTTTGTGGATGTACTGCCACCCCAACACACCACAGCATAGAAGAGGGCACTGGCAACCACAGACTGGTAAAACATCTGCAGCAGTTTCCTGCAGATGTTAAAAGATCGCAGTCTCCTCAGGAAGTACAGTCTACACTGGCCCCTCTTGTACAGGTGTTCTGAGTTACATGACCAGTCCAGCTTGTTATCCAGCCAAACCCCAAGGTATTTGTAGTTACCTACAACCTCCACCTCATCACCCCTGACCAGCACTGGACGTGGACACGGTCTGGACTTCCCAAAGTCCATGACTAGCTCTTTAGTCTTTGAGGTGTTGAGGTGCAGGTGGTTCCTTTGGCTCCAGACAACAAAGTCATTCACCAGACTCCTGTACTCTTCTTCTCTATCATCCCTAATACACCCCATGATAACTGTGTCATCTGCAAACTTCTGGATGTGACACAGCTCCGAGCTGTAGCAGAAGTCTGAGGTGTATAGGGTGAAGAGAAGGGGGGCCAGCACTGTCCCCTGCGGTGCTCCTGTACTGCTGACCACAGTGTCAGACGTGGTGTCCGTCAGCCTGACATACTGCGGTCTGTCGGTGAGGTAGTTGGAGAATGTTCTAATGAACCTCTTCCAGAGCAAAGCGGGCAGGAGGGCCTCTCGTTCTTTTCCCAGATGTGGAGGTTCACTGGGCTTTGCAAGGCATCGTAGACTGCCTGCACCAGGAAACGGACGCAAGAGAAATCTGCCTGCATGATGTCGGATCAGGTGATCCTGCGCTGCAGTGTACTCTCCCGTCTGCTCCACGCTCCCTGCTGCCCTGCTAACTCACTCCTCCTCCACCTCTTCCTAGAAAGCGCATACTGTAACATCCACAAAGGCAGCACAAACATGTATTCAGGCAAATTCAAACATCAGCACAACTATTAAATATATTTGCTGTACCAGATTGAACTTCGCATTTCCATGAAATCATATAACTGGTTGGGCTGAAATAAATGACACTATGTAAACAACAAATAATAAATTATAACTTATTTAATCATTTTAACAATTGGATTATGTTGCAGCTGCCAAAACAGCTTCTCGTAAAATCATATTATGATTATTATCTTTTTTTTAGTGTAAAATTAACATGTTTTGAAAATGGAGAACATGAATAGTGTGTTTTTGTGCATGTAATTTTGGTTGTCAGGTGGTTGCAAACTCTAATAATAGCACAATAACATTCAACAAAGCCCCACAAAAAATGCTTGTACTTGACAACAGCTACATTATCAGCACCATCTGCCTCAGCTGACAATACCGAGATACCCAACTTACTGCTGATGCTCGTCACATCAAAGGACAACAAAATACAACGAGTTGAAAGGAAAGTGTCCTTGTTGAAAGTCAAAACCCACACACACACACACACACACACACATACATAAAGCAACCAAGCTAGAAATAGAAGCTGCTGCAGGCAAGTTTTCTATTTTAATCAAGAAGCATCAATTTTCCTTTGGACACCTTCGTAAGAGGAATTGTTACACAACAACTTGAGCAGAAGAAATGAAGCAATAAATCCTCAGTGGAGAACTTGGACTTGTGTCCAAGGACAATCTCCATATGTTTCAGTGAGTAAGGATTAGCTGGATGATGGATGGCAGCCTGATGACGCTTAGACCGGACCGGGAGCAGATTTTTCAACAATAAAAGTCACTAAATGCAAATATGGGACACGCGAAATTTAAGAAAACATACAAACTGTCAAATCACATTCGTGCTGAACATGCAGGTTTAATCACAAATCAGCTTTAGGTGACATCAGAATATTATTACCAGGGCAAATACGATTATGAATATCCTCATTATGTGCACTCTCAAGGTTCAAGCTACACTTTTGTTCGTGTGAGTTAGCCCATTATTTGTGTCTATTAAATACATTTGTGTAGGTAGTGTATGCATAAAATTTAAAACCAGACAGACGCTGCACTCAGAATTGCTCCAACCGATTAGTACTTGACTTGCAATTAGATACCAACTAACCGTGTGTTCTGCACACAGAAAAAACTGCTGTCTGTCTGTTTCAGTCACAGTGACCTAATAGATGGTGAGCAAATGCACAATATACATTATAGTTAGACTAAGACACACTGCAAACTGCAGACTATAAAAACTCGTGTTTTACTTTTCGTTATCTGTGAATTAATTACTCAAACAATAACCGCCAAAATGTGGCTACAATCACATCACATCACAACTGATAATTTCAAGTGTCTCATAAAAAAATGAGATCCTTCCCAGGTTTTATCACTAAGTGGCAGGACAGAATGTCTCAAGAAAGTTTTCTTTTTCTTTTCTTTTAAATATCTTCTGATTATCTTAAGTCTTATTGCATTGGTCTAAATTGGCTTCAGTACAGCACAAACAGAGGTGCTAAAAATCTATTTGTGGTTTTTCTGCAGCCAGATTCACACCATTAATTTCACCAAAAGCATCCCTCACAGTGTAAAATTTGTTACTGTGGCAAGTTAAAGGCGTGATTTAAAAATTCTACCAAAAAAATACAAAAATCTTACATATATGTCACAACTCCAATAAAGCTGGCTGTTTTTATTTATTTATTTTGGCACTATTTGCTAATCTTTGCCTTTTGGGGTGAAATGAACTTTAGGTTGATTAAAGAGGATGGAAGGAAGGTTCAGGTGATGTGAAATCTTCCTCTGCACTGAAACAAAAAGGAACTGAAGCTGTAAAATAAATGAAGTGATTCCACTGCTGGTGGCCAGCCTACATAAAGACCCCCCCCCCCTCTCTGGGGTCACTCGGATCTGACCTCCGTTGCCAGAGCAGATCTCTCCTCTCCGGTTCGGACGCAGATCCGGTCCTGCGCCTTTAAGACTCCGCGCGGCAGGAGCGTTCAAAGTTTGTCTGGGGAGCAGACGGAGGGGGGCGGGGCGGGGCGGGGGGAGCACCGGGGAGACGGCGGCAGCTCCGGCCCGGCAGGGGAGCCAGCACACGGCGATCACCATCCGAGGGAGCCGGTGGTGGCAGCGGGAGAGGGGAGGACCGCGGCAGAACAAACAGAACAGAAAGAGGAGGGGGGGTTGGGGAAAAAGAAAAATTGGATCTGGAAATGGGAAGCAGAGGAAGGCGGCTGTGAGCAGGGAGCCCGGCTGCAGCCTGCCCCCAGCCATGCCGCTCCTCCTCCGCACGCTGCTGTTCGGCTTCCTCTCGCTGCTGGTTCTGGTCCTCATCATTGACGATATTGCAGAAGTGGAGGAGGAAGCTGCGTAAGTAAGCCGCAGTTCGCCCATGCACGATGTGTGACTGCACGTTTGTTTCCTTTTGTTTTTGTTGTTTTCTTTTGTTTTTCCCAAACCCTCAGCAGGTGATTTCCCCCCAGGCTTTCTCCAGAGATGTTTAATAGTGAGGTATGAAGTGAAGGAAAAGGGAATAAATGAGTAAAATACGGGAGGTTTTCTTTTTTTATTTTTTTGAATGAAATGGAAGTTTGGAGTTGTAATGCGGGCCGTGTGTCGCTCGTTTCTTCATTTGTAACACTTGGCTGCAGCAGTGGCAGCTGTTCCGACAGCAGCCTGCCTGCCTGGGTCTCCAAGGATTAGGCTATTTGTCTTGCAGCAGCCTGCATGCGGGGTAGGATACATTTACACTATAAGAGGGTGTGTGTGTGTGTGTGTGTGTGTGTGTGAGAGAGAAAGAAAGAAAGAAAGGCAGACAAGAGGAGATGGAGAGGAGGGGAGAACAGATTGGGAACAAAAGAAGCTTTCCTCCTTTTACTTTTTCATTTTTCAGACTTTGAAATTTTGGGCAGTGCAGCAAAAAAGAAAAATGCCTCACACACGCCCCACACTTTGCATTTCACCTGCAAGAAAATATTTTCTTAGTTTAGCATCAACATACTTGTGTCACATGTGAAACCAAAGCATCCCCCTGCATTCTCTCATTATTGTCATCACCGCTGTAAAGATGCTGTGCTTCCAAATAGGACAAAAAGCCCCCCCCCCCCCCCCCAACTCCACTTCCTTTCTGGGTCCTTTGGATTTTTACGTCCCTTTCAGCAAGAGCATTTTGTTTTGAATGTAATTACCCGGCTGTGGCTCACGTTGTAATGAGGTCATGTGGTTAGCGATGTGCTCGGGGAGAAGAACCAGAACCGATTGCACTTCTGCATAAATACAGCTTAATGTAGGAACATATTTAAAGGCCACCAGCTTGGAGAATGACTGAGAACAGCCCACTTGTCTGTCAGAGCAGACTGAACTCGGGTTCAGTCTCGGCTGCTGCCTACCTGTCACTAATGTTGTCAGATATGGCCAAGGTCAAGATTGCAAAGTAAAAAAAAAAAACCAAACATCTAAATGCATCTACATTATGTTTACTGTAAATGTGGCTCATATTTTCAACACCACTATTGAAAGGTTTCTCACTGGCCTGCAAAGAAAACATACCATCAGTATAATGGGGTTCCATTAAGCCACATTTCTCCTCATTACATCAGGAAATGGGCCCACGGTGCATTGCTCTAAAAATACCTTAATGTGTGTCTTTCACCCTCATTCCACGTTAAAAGAAGGATGAACAGCACACATGCTACATACAGTGGATGCATTACTGTTGACTACAGGGAGATTGTGAAGCATTGGTCCATTATGAAAGAATTCAGGCCACAGAAAATGATTCGTAACTCAATTTTTTCTAGTAACACTGGGCATTCAAAGGAGATGAACTTACAGAAGATTGTGCTTAAACCGCACAGGTCTGAAATCCAATTATCTTCACACACACAGAGTAACTGAGGAGCTAACTGGTCTCTCCTAAAAATGTTCAGTTGGTACTGGTCATTCGATTCCAATGCAGCCTCGATAAGACAGTGAGTCATTCACAGTGAGTATCTCATTACTTTTTACAGAACAAAGGCAGCTGCTATAAATACCGATCAGTGTGGAGGTATCAATGTGATGAGGAGAGCATCTTCCACAAGAACAAAGCTGCACCGAACTGTTCTTTTTTTGATGCTATATTTAAATTAAGATCCCATTATTACCTAATTATTCTAAAGGCCACTTCCAGGAAAGTCATTCTGCTCCATACACTGGTGGAGTAATTAGATACTTTACAGAAACAGAGGCGGTACCACCTTGATTTAAAATTCATTCATACATAAATACAGTGCATCCGGAAAGTCTTCATACCACTTCACTTTTCCCACATTTTGTTATGTTACAGCCTTATTCCAAAATGGATTAAATCCCCCCCCCCCCTCAAAAATTCTACACAAAATACCCCATAATGACAAAGTGAAAAAACTTTTAGAACATGTTACAAATTTATTAAAAATAAGACACTCAAATGCTGCATCTACATAAGTGTATATATATATATATATAAGGAAGTGGTATGAATACTTTCCGGATGCACTGTGTACTTCATTAAAAGCGCTGAAGAATTGCAGGTAAAATGTTTAAAGTTATAAAAGTAGTGAAGATGCAGTTAAGGGCATATGCGGGTGTTTAATATTATTACTGTTGCAGTAAATAACCATAAATCACATTTAACTTGTAGTTGATTGAGGTGGAGATCATTTGCAGTACATTATAGGTGGTATAACTGATCTTTATGTGCAAAATATCATTATACAGTGCAAACTGCTAATTAAACTGAAAAATTTACCACAATAAATACCTTCTAAGCTTTACTGACATGAAAATGGAAGTTGAACATTTCCAAAATTACCGCTCTGCCGAAAATATGACATGACAACCCTTAAAACTTCGGTACAACTGAAAATTCTTTAATCAGGGAAAAACGGGTGGAAATTCACACCAGTAACAAGCCATTTGTCTCTGACTGATGAGAACATGAAAGGTCAGAACTGTGTGCCAATAACTTGACTCTCTTCCCACACTGCAGGAAGACAGCGGCACACGCCGATCCGACCTCTTTGACAAGACTGAGCGTTGATGTAAACCATCATCATACAAGCTACAATAACACCGAAAAGCTCTCATCAAACAGCTGGACCTTCAACAAGACCCTGTCCAACTTCATCAGGCAGGATCATAATTCTCCACAATAATCTTTTCAAAGCTTTTTGATACATGTAGCTGAGTCCTTCGTAACCAATTCATGCTTTCTCTGTTTAAAGGAAAAATATTCTGAGATTCCTTGACCCAGAGAGAGACATCTCGATTCTCAAAGGCACGCTGAAGCCAGGAGATATCATCCACTATGTTTTTGATCGCCACAGCACCACAAACATCTCAGAAAATCTTTACCGTCTTCTGCCAACTGTTTCCCCCATGAAGAACCAACATTACAGGCACTGTGCCATCGTGGGGAACTCTGGGATCCTCCTGAACAGCAGCTGTGGACCTGAGATCGACTCTCACGACTTTGTTATCAGGTAATTCTCTACCCACAGAAACAGCATGAGTGAATTCACGATTGAAAGTGTTCCACACAAAATGAATGATAATAAACACAGATGTTGAATGGATTAGTAAATAGATTTTAGTTGTTGGTTAATCTCACTTTTGCCAAGAGCATAATTCACATCCGAATGACAATAACCTTCACTTGCTCTTAGGTTTGAATTTGCTGCTCACACAATTGGAAATTTTAATAATTGAACTTTAGAAAAAGATGTCAAAGCCTTTAAATGAGTTTAGGTTGGAATTAACCTGCCAAACTGAGAGCAATTAAATGCATGATTATACACGAAATTGACATTGAAAAGCCTTTGTATCCAGTGGCAGCACACCATATTTTTCAGAGAAACGCCACAACTCTCAAGGGTCTTTCTTTCAATTACTTGAGAATTCTGTGAAGCCCTCTGTCAGCTGTGAAGTGTAAATAAAAGAGCCACTGAGTTATTTGTCATTCATACGTATCATTCATTCATTATCAGATGAAATCTGTCCAGGGTTATATTATTATGGAACAAAGAAATGGGGAATAAGTATTCTGCCTGGGATTCAGTGTACACCAAGGAGTAGACAGCCAAAGCAAGTGCTGTATGCTGAGGTGTATACTTTGAGAAACATACTCTCACACTCTGCGCTGTTGTCAAATACATTAAACAGGAAGCTGTCTGTGGCAACACCTTACCGGGCCGATCGATTAGCTGGATTGGCTTCAACATGTCTTAAATAAATTGATTCTGTTGTCTCTGTATCTTGTCCCTTCTAAACGCTGCCATGCTGTCCTGATGAGAGGTCATGATTCCTAGACTGTAGCAGCATGGCAATAATGCTGGTAATGGTCGGCTGAAGACGGATGACAGCGAATGTGGCATTTTAGGAAGCTGAGGAATTTACTCTGGCATTCACATATCGGATGTGGCGATAATGTCTCAGCTAAATATAGTTCTCTGCCCTGTGCTCGGTTTCCTTTCAAAGTGCGTTGACAGCATTTGCAGTGCTAGTTATGCAAAAGGTGATTTTAGCACATGGATAATTGAGTACAGTTTATTATAAATTAAAAAAGGAAATTGCACTAAGTTTGCAATGATGCACCTTCAGTTATGTGAAGCAATCATTTCCTCGTGCAGGTACATTAGCAGCTGTGCTTCACTGACACCTTCCATTCTTCCATTCTTCCAACAGAACTCAATGTCTCTGTCCTGCAGGGGTGGGCCAGTCAGTCCTCAACATATCAATACACTCAATACTAAGTTTCATATTAAGATTCAAAATTGGCATCATCAGAATCGCTGCCAAAAAATTTGATCCATCTTGTATGGATGTGCATGGCGATGGCAATTTAAATATTTACTAGCAGAGACTGTCTAGAGACTGGATTGTTAAATGAAAGTGGTATTAAAAAATCAGAAAGTAGCGTGTTGATGATGGATGAGCGTTTTTCACAGCAAGGGTGAAAATTCAAAAACACTTAACAGAAAGCCCCCCTGGTGTATTTTCCCGCCATGCTTTATAGAACAGAGAGACTCCACCATGAGGATAATTACAAGCTTTGTGTTTCTGGCATTTACATCAAGGCTGAGGTGAACGTCAATAAATTATTTCTGTTCTGCTGAATTTCACTTTTATTTCTGCTCTATTTCACGCCTGACGTTTGTGCAGAACAAATGCTTTAAACTAACCTTGGTGTTGTAACAATGGTTAATAAATCACAAGAAAAACTAGAATAAAAGTGTCCTACTTGGGCGTTTGGCCACAGTGATGTGTTAAAACAGCGTTGCTGCTCGTTGACATGCTGTAGTCAGCTCATTGGTACCACTTAAATGTATTAGTTTGAGTGGGATTGGCATTATTGGTACGGTGAACATTAAAATAGCAGTGAAGATCATTTTTAGCCCCCCCATGTCCCATATGGAAGCGTCTGCATTCCCATTTCTCCACTGTTTTATTCAGGGTAAGTGATTACCCATCGTGTCCCAGTTTTCCAGGGGAAGGAACAGGCCCGACTTGCTGTCTTTGTAGCAAGTCTCTTGAAATTCTTTAGGACGGTTCAGTGCCTGCCATGAGCAAAAATCCATTGAAATCCCATTTCAGATGATGAGCACGCACGGATTTTCATCTTAATTTTTTTAATAAGCCCATTAACAACAGTCCACTGCACAGATATTTCAGCGTGTTCCTCAGTGTTAAAAAGAAAAATGTCAGCTGAAAATATGGGTGCTCGTCCTCAATGAGATGACTTATCTTTTATCAGGCACTGAATGTAAATTGAAAGCGACACTTGTGATGGAACCACAGTAGGAGTGTTAAGTTAATAGTGGACCTGCCTCCTCCAATGAACACACACTTAGTTGGCTTAGCTCTGTGTTGGCTGCTGTCCATGGTCTCACACTTCCTTAAGGAACGACACATCGGTCTGATTTCAGCAATCGGCTGACTTGCTTGTATGCATTTGGTGAAAGAGGTTCAGCTCCACAGAGAGCAGCTGTACCATAAAGTAGGAAATAATGTCACATTTGCTGGAGCTGATACTGAGTGACCTCATGCTTGCTGATCCTCAGGTGTAACCTGGCACCGGTGGAGGATTACTTTCTGGATGTGGGGCAGCGTACCAACTTGGTGACCATGAACCCGTCAGTGGTGCAGCGAGCCTTCATGGACCTGGTCAGCGAAGAGTGGAGGGATCGATTTTTGCGGCGGCTTCAAAGCCTCAGCGGCAGCGTGCTGTGGATCCCGGCCTTCATGGCCAAGGGGGGAGAGGAGCGTGTTGAGTGGGCCCTTCGTCTCATCCTGCTGCACACTGTAGACGTACGCACTGCCTTCCCCTCGCTGCGCCTGCTTCACGCTGTCAGAGGGTAAGATGCTCTGGCTGTCACTGAACTGTGTCCCATAAGAATACCCGTGAGCTGCATAATCAAAGGGCTGCCAAAGTCTAATCTGCAGCTCAGCTGGCTATTTTTAAAAGGAGCATTAAAACTGATCACCAGGGGCGGTCGATGTGAGAAACCTACTCTCGTCTCCTCGCCTGAGTTGTCTGACTAAATCTGTCCCAATTAAGTGTGAAATTGTGTGTTTGATTGTAAAACCAACAAAGTATTTTTAGACAAGGATCAGTTGTAGCTTATATAGGACTACTGCAACAGTTTGAAAAATACACTGATTTCTTACAGAGGATTAGAAGAGAAGATCAATAACACTCATCCATCTTGGATGAGAAGGAAGAGAGCAGGAAAATTGTTGCACCCTGTCCCAAAGTTTAAGATTCTATCTTCTAACACCTCTTGCTTGTTAAATGCACACACAAGGAGAAATTTAACAGGACCAACAGTCTATTCACTTCAGTGTTAAATGTGACAAGGCCACCGTGCAGGCGTGGGTATTCATCATGATCACTCAGAGGAAACTAAGTGCAGCTGATGCTGATTTGGAACAATTAGATTTTTTTTCTGAGCATGAATACATATCAACTACAGCACCAGTTTGAATGCATTTTATGCAGTAGTGTTTAGATATTTCAGTCAAAATCCACTTTCCTTTTAAAATTTAATCTCTAAGGAGCAGCAGGACTAAAAACAATGGTGCTTCCACTGGCAATTACATTTTTGTAAATGAGCTGCTGTAATTTATATATACATTCTTTTTTTTTTTTTAAACGATGCCTTTAATTGAGGCTAATGTCTTCATTGGATGACTTGACCTTGACTTTTCACACTGATGTCGACAATGATTTAAGGTTAACATGAAGGTTGACCTTGAATCATTCTTTCTGAAAACATGTCAGTTTGTTCACTCATTTGTCAGCTCCAAATTCTTATTGAGATTTCTGACAGTCTCCCATTCAAGGGCTCAGGAATGGCACAGATAACAACCAATCCAATTAAAGCTGTGCTATAATGGGACTTATTTAGTGCATACATTTTGTTAATCCTTATTATTTGTGTAGAGTTGGTCAGGGATCTTGAGCACTCCTTTGTGCATATCTGACAAATCCAGTCTCCACTGCCGTCAGGCTTTTATAAAATCCATGTCTATATTTTATTAATTTTTTCTTTGCTGTCTTTGGCTCCCTCTCATCGCAACCAGACTCCGCTGCTGATCTTTCCTGCCTCATTAAAAACCAAACAACCCTCCGCCGGTCAGTGACCAAATTATCCCATTTTATATGCCGGAAATGATACCCTGTACTGCAAAGAGGGAGAACTGGGCCATCAAATTTTTAATTAACAGTTTATGATATCTTGGTTTCAACAAATACTTAGCTTGATTTTCTCTTTTCTTTTCCAAATCGTACCTTTGTCCTCTATACTGCGGCGTGTGATTATATGCCTTCTCTGACCTTGTCTTTTTCTCTCAAAGACTGAACTTTAAATCCCAATCATGCACAGAACAGGTTAAAAGGTCTGCTTATATTCGTTCCAACCAAATGCAACATCGGATCATTTCACTGATAACTAGACCATCTTGTCTGGTAGTTGGGGTGCTGATCTTCTGCTGTGGTCAGCCTGCCCAATGTTTGCCCTTCATGACATATGAACTGCTTTAAATGGTACTATTTCTACACCTAAATACAACCTTTTGCACTAATCACAGAGCACATTAAGAGAGCTAGCGGGGGCAGCAATAGCCTGGAGCCTGGAAAAAATTGGCCAGTGACTGGAAAGGAAAATGACGTTGAGGCGGTGAATGTTTGACCGCGTGTTCCCGAAGGTGCTCCCGAGGGAAGCGTAAGGCATCTACTGTCATAGGAGCTCAAAATTCATCAGAAGTACAAGAGCAATTGTGTTGAGAGCTTCAGTCTGTGCTGTGTAACATATGTGCTCAGCAAACAAAAAAACATCCACCTAAATATGTAGCCCTCCTACATTTTACTTTAAGCTAAAGCGCCATTTCTTCCTTCACTGCAGTTTTCAATATTTCTTTGGTGACTTTGTCTTGAAAGCAGAGAAATATAAATTAAAATCAGCAATAATTAGTTTTTCATTATGGGTGCACTGGTATGAGGGAAGCTGGACTAGATTCAATATTCTGGAGCCAGTATCTTTTAAATTGGATATATGTGAAATACCATTGTTTAAAGGTGTTCAGAACAGAGCTATGAGGAATTAATATTCTATGTTTGAACCTGTGGGTTTAATCGTTAATCCAGCTATAAAAGTCAGAAAAAGCTCACTAGTAATTCCGTGCATTTAAGAAACAGAAGCCAGATATTGTTTGCTAGTTTTCATTAATTGATCTGCTGTTTTCAGCTTAGGACATAGGGCTGCCAGACTAAATGGCTCATTCAAGTTTTTTGCAGTGCAGAGCAAAACAGTTAGAGTAGATCTGCAACAAAGAAACATGCTCTGAATTTTGTCCTGTGACTTTTTAAGAGTTCAGCTCCAGTGTGCTATTTATCTGGCTTCATATCAAAACCCAGAGGGAGAAAGCTCTGACACAGAGAGATAAGTGTCGCTTTCTAACCGAATACTGACTTCAGTGTGCTCCTCTAGAGGCCTTGAACGTATCCTTTCACTTTCTATATTTTTCGATGAGCTAATGAGATGCTCTCCATCCTATTCCACAGATACTGGCTGACCAATAACGTCCATATCAAGCGCCCAACCACTGGCCTCCTCATGTACACAATGGCCACTCGCTTCTGTGAGGAGATCCATCTCTACGGTTTCTGGCCATTCCCGCTTGATCCGCAGGGCAAACCAGTGAAATACCACTACTACGATACTCTGAAATACGAATACACATCCAGCTCGAGTCCTCACACCATGCCTCTGGAGTTCAGGACCCTGACCACACTGCATAGACAGGGAGCGCTGCGGCTCCACACAGGGGCCTGCGATGCTGAGAGGAGACCACAGAGGGAGCTACGGAGCAAATAGCTGGATGGAAGGTTGCCATGGAAACCAGTGTCGTCACTCAGAAGACTTTGTACAGACGGTTTTCTTGCTACTGTACTTTGATGAAACTTGAATTAATTTATTTTCAGCAACTGGTAGGGACTTGTATTCTATTTTCAGCTCTTTTAGCGACTTGTTACACTGGTGGGTTTTACCTTTAAATGAGATTTCCATGGCAGCCTTTAAACAGTGAGACAATTTTTGTCTAGCTCCCTTTTGCTGGTGTAACCAAGCTGTCCTATCCATCTGTTGGCCCCTTTATCTTCTGTAAACAGCCAGCCAAGTTAAAATAAGTTCCTATAATAGCTGCAAGTCATAAATTAAGGATTCTAAACACATTTTGGCTATAAATTTATATTTTCTTTATGATATGATAGGGCTTCATAGATTGCATGTTTTTAATTTCCTCAGAATTGCGACAGCATGAAGAGCTGTTGAATTCAAGGACCCTGTTGGTCAGTGGTTGGGCTACAAGACGGAAGCACTAAATACTGATGGAGAATGATGATCATGGGGGGAAAAAAACAACAGAAAAATGAAATATATTTGTGATATGATAGACCCTTTTGATTAGGCTCTTTTTAAGAAGAGTTGATGTGATATTTGACTTGTAATAGTTAGGAAACATTTTACATGTGTACTTTTGTAGCTTCTTATAGAGTAGCCTACCTTTGAAACAGGTCATTTTTATGCAAAAATTCCACGAAAACTGACGTGATAATGCTTTGGTTGCCTTGTGAGCCAAATAATGAAATGGGAGCGCAGTGAATTGTATTGAACTTCTGAGAGGATAAAGGAGGAGTGCACCGGCTGTGCACATAGGAATGTTTACCCACAGTACTCAGTAATCCCACTTTGTAAACTTTTCTCCAAGAACACCAGCCCTGTTTCTGCACTGGAACTGTTAATAGAGAAGTCAGGCTATAGTTGTACGGTGGTGATATGAGGAGCTTTGGAATTTTTTTTTTTTGTTCTTTAATGAATGTATTGGTGATTCTTACAAATACTGTAAGTAATTATTCCCATAATGTGCTTTACACAAACTCCTAGTTTCCCAAGTCAAAGTGATTTCAGGGCAATGGCACTGAGACGAGGAAGAGCTCGTGTTGTATGCCTTTATTCAGTTAAAATAATGTATGAATTTTTATGTATGTTGTGTTTGGGTTTCGTATTCAAATATAGCTTCATGCAGGTATATGTGGATTTGATGCCAGTATTTGTGCCTATAGAAAAATAAATTCGACCTTTCCGAGATTGGAACATTCACCTGCTTTCAACTTTATCCCAGTGTGTTTGACAGGATGGGAGACATGGAAAAACAAAACGTTGTCTTTAAGAAATAATTAGATAGTGGGGGAAAAACACTAAACAGAATGGGCCAATAAGTAAATTTTTATTACAGGGTGTGCAGACTTTTTAATGTAGTTGTGGTCAGGGAAGAAAGAAGGTTTAATGCTAGTCTGGTCTATATTTTTGTACCTCTGTGCTCCACGCCAGTAGAAGTTCAGCTGTTGTGCTTTTTCTACGAGCTGTCTTCACACTGGATCTTTTCCAAAAGCTTTTGGGCATTTTTCAGCAAGAAAATGTGAATTAACTTAACAAAAATTATCGGGACTATTTGGAACATTCTAAAAGCTCCTCAGTTAAACAAAGTATCCTTTCATGTGCTCCCAGCCACGTGATTTGTCTATGAAAGTGTTGTTTTGCCAGGATGACTTGCATGTTAACCTCATTACATTCAGCAGAGACATGAAAGTGGTTTTAGAGATGTCAGCAGTTTGATGTAATGAAAGGTTTATTTGTGAAAACTCATCTGAAGTTGGCTAAAATAGAAACATTTTGTGACCAATACTTAATCAATGAACCCACAGTCAGGGATCGGCCTCAGTTCAGAAAACTTTGTACTGTTGTGTACGGATAGGTGACAGATTAAAGGGAAAACTGTGTAAATTATTGAAGAGATTTTATACAGAGTATGAGTGGGTCACTGAATAGATTGATCAGAATGATGTGCAGTCACCAGATCTCAACCCACCTGAACGCTGGATGTTGGTTTTATGGTAACCTCTTTGGCAGCAGTTCTCACCACTGTCATGAAAGAAAATGTTTAGGAAGAATTCGTTTCATCTAATCCAATTTCACAGATTTGAAGAATTCATATCAGAAGTCTCTGAAGCTGAAGTGGCCTCAGAGGCTCATGGGTCTAAGACCTCACTAGGATAATTAAAACAGGCTTTTCCTTTAACCTGTCACCATCTACAGTGTCTGCCATGAAACAGTGGGGATTGTGTTGTACAGTTGTTTTGTCTCACTATTTCTGATGTATTCATGTATGTTAACGTTTGTTCAATGTTCGCCATTTGTTAGTAAGCCAACAAATGTTATCTTTTGCATGTCTGGTTTGTTCCAATGACAAACACCAAATGTAGTGTTTAAGATATTCTGAATGTCTCAAGGACACTTAAATTGTGTAGTTTTGACAAAGTGAATGTACTTAACACCAAGGATCAGAAGGGAAAAAAAAAATTACACTTCAGTCTCTTCCTTAAAACGATGTAACACTTCAAATGAAGCAGTTTTATTTCAGTATGTTTCAAAGAAATGGAAACAGTTGTGGGTCTTTGACAGAAACCAAGCAGGAACCTTTTTTCTAATAAACACTTTTAATATTTAAATGTGGGATCAGAGAAATTAGCTGTAGTGTTCAAATAGCTACCACACAAACTTTGATTCATTTTACAACAGGAACTTTGTGTATCAGATGATTCTGTTCTAATAAAAGTCCAGAATTAGCATTTTAATGAGGAGGATTTTTTCCACAATTTCACAAACAACTGAAGATAAAATAAACATGGTTGCAAAGCTGGATAACAGTACATAACAGAAACATATTTAGCAGAGGCACAAAAACAGATGTAAAGTTTCCTGCACAGACAGTGAAAGACTAAAGATAAACATTACTCTGAGGAAGAAACAAAAGGAATACCAAACAGCCTGCTAAGTCTGCACTGAATATAACTTATCAAAAATATGGTTTAAAGTTTGATTCACAAAAGACTTAAAGAATGATTCCAGAAACTTTCACAAACTCATATGCATACCGCTTGTATACTAAACATTACCTATATCCAGTCGTAAAATTCATTGTTCTTAACAAAAGATAAATACAGTGTTCTCTCTCCTGGGAAGAGAGCAAGAGGTTGTATAAGATTGGCTAATGTGATTTCTTTTTTTTTTTTTTTTTTTATTATTACTATTATATAACCAGGGATCATTAGAGAACAGGTGCACCTGCAGTACACGGTGCACGATCAAATTACTGTCTAGTTTCAAACAGAATATCACCCACAACAGCCACACTGAAATTGTCTGCAGAAATCAAATCTAGGTACTCTCTGCATTATTATGTGTTCCCTCTAAATCACATTTAGAGTAGGAAGATTTGTGAACTCCTCTGTTTGTCCTTGGTTTTTCATTTATTTGGAATCTCACTTCTGGTCGATCATTATAGATTTGGCATTTGGGTCAAACATACCAAGTATGAGAAAAATATCCACCACACATGAGTGACTTCATACTTATCAGGAAAAATATTTGAATTATTTCTCAGAATTTGGAAAGCCTCCATTTTAAGCAAACAGCCAGCGTCTGCAAAGCCTATGAAGGTTGCCTTTGCTTACTTTGTTTTAGCTTTTTACACAGTAATGTGATACAGCCAGTCTGTGAACTAAATTCTGTTTTAGCCAGAATTGTCTGGTTCTAAACGTCTATATCTGACACAACATAATGAAAAACGCTGATCTACGGGAAAAAAAAATATCAATCTAAATATTATAGTTGAAGAAATAGGCATCATCTTCACTTTAGTCTGCATGGCACCGGGACAAAAGGTGACAATTTTCAAGCTAAACATTAGTGCGCCACATAAACGCAGCTTCCCTGGTTCGATTCTGGCCAAGGACGTTTGCTGCACGCCATTCCACCCTCTCTCTCCCTGTTTCCTTCAGCCTTTCTGCTAAATACTAACTAAAATAAAAGGCATAAAAATCATCCCATAATATAATAAAGAAACAAACAAAAAAAACCACTACAATTGTCAGTCAGCCAGTAATAAAAATTGTTGACAGAGATTTTAAATAACATTGGCTTGTTCTCTCAAACAAGGAATAAACTTTTTAAACTGGGTTACTTGACGAGATAAGGTGATGTCATATCATTCTGTCTCTATGTAAGACACTGAGTGTACTTTGTGCATGTTAGCTAGTGAACGTACTTCACTGCAGTCTTTAAAACTGCGATTACCAGATAACTTGTTCACATGAAACTGTCACGTGACTGAACACACCTGATTACAACAGATTACAGCATTGACATTCACAGCATATGGATATATTCCATAAATACTTTACAAATATATAGCTTCCTGGTTATATTTGAGCTTCTAATTAAATGTGAAAACGTAAAACTTCAGCCGAAATAGCAGCAAAACAGGAATGTCTCAAAAACAACAGTAAAAAAATATATGCTTACTTCATACATAAAGACAGAAAGCCTTCCACAGTATATATGCACAATAAAGTGGTTAGTAGAGTGACATGTTTGGTATTAAAGTTTTGTTAAAAATAGCAATTACTATGTATATAACTAGATTCTTCATAGTGTGCAAAAATTTTATAACTGAATAAAGTATACTTTGCTCAGTATTTTTTGCATGTTAACATTTTGTGCATCAACTGATGGTGCTCAGAGGCCACCAGGTATTTAAAGATCACATATCAAATCACCATTATTATAAGGGTGGACATTGGCCTCAAAACAGGTCCTCAGTAGCTCAAGTGTGAAAATGGAATGTACATGGTAGGAAGTGTCAGACAAGATAGATAGAAAATAAATCACATTTCTTGGTAATGAATTGTTATAGAACCTGATAGCTGAATGACTTTTGAGGGCACAAGATGAATTATTCTTACTTGTAATGTTGGAAAGAAGTGAGCATTTTATTTCCGCGATGTAATGGAAGCTTCTATAAAGCCTCAAACAGTGACACAGAGTCCTAGAAATGCAGACTGAAGCCATGCACAAGCAGCATGTTAAATCGCTGTTTGGAATCATAGAATAAATCACTTGAGCTGTCCAGGGCAGAATAGGATTTATCAAATATTGATGTCCAAACTGGGATTCACCTGCCAAAAAAAGTAAAAATTCAAAGTTACTCTGCACTGTTCACATAGTGACAAGGAAACATGTTTGAATCCTGTCTGACTTGGAAGTCAAGAATGTCAAGTAAACAGGACGTCATATGCTCCGTTGGGGAAGTGATTGTGTGTTAGAGGACAACTGAAAGAACGGAAGGGTGAAACCTAACGTCAACAATGAATTCTCAACTGAAGCTTTGCTTCTTTGTAAAGTATCTCTTAAGAAAAGCCCCAAGTTTAAATATACATTTAATTTTAATGCAATTATTTCCATTCCCTCAGTCAAGCTTTGTATTGAATTTCAGCAAATCAACTGCTCAAGGAAAATTACATTTGCCTCGACTGTGGCGCCTCCTAACAAAGTTTCTAAGTCGAGACGCCGTTACAAAGTACTTTACATAGGCAAATCAAGTGTAAAATGTTTTATGACTATATCTTCGGATCTTCGGTATCAAATGAGTAAAGCCATTGAAAGAAAGGCAAAACTGTATGAGTAGAGCACTAAATGTATAAACGGTCCAGTTTATTCTCCCAATCTGTGCTGATCTAATTTGCAGGACTGCGTAAAACCCCTGCAAAGAAACAATACTTCTCTAAGGACAAATACAGATGCATTCCTGAAGAAATAAAGAGCTACTGTGCAGTGCACATGACGGAGTAGCTTACAATGATTTAACCGCACAGTGGTCAGACCCCCCACTGTTACAGTTTGTCCACTGACTGTATGGGGAATCCTCTCCCCTTGTTTGGCCAATATGAGCAGAAGAAGAGCAGTAAAAGCAAACTTTTTCTTTGGTCATGTGGAATGAAATGAAAATCTGTTGCAGGGACGCGTTTTGCTTTGGGGACTTAAACAGAACTAACCTGTATTTGACATCAAAGAGCGTTGAGTCATCTTCGTCATCATTCTCCTCATTGAGCGGAGCCATCTCAACCCGCTCCGCAGGCGTCGTTATAATATCATATTTTCGTGTTTTTCTGATTCGTCTCCCAGATCTGCGGGAAGGAAAACAGTGCTAAACATCAGAGGAACACAAGAACTGAAGAGCCATTCATTTAGGCTGACTGAGCCTCCAACTTTAGCTGCAAGCCTAGTTTAGTTTTGCCAGCTGGAGTGGACTTAATTGGATCAATTCATATTAATGCTCAAACTGGCAGGTAGTTCTGACTGACGTTAAAAACCCAATGCTTCCTCAGATTAAACAGAGCCTACGATTGACATGACATAAATCAACATGAGATGTGGTGATTGACTCTTATCAACCAAAGAAAAGCACAGGCTCTGTGGTTTCAGCCTCCTTAGGGTAAATATTTGTTCATTTTCTCAAGTCCTTTGTATGAGACACCTGAGGGCAATACACTGAGCTGTGGGAACTTCCTCATGTGGCTGCTCACGCTTGATGGACTAAATGCTCCCTCATAAGGCACTCAAATAGGTTAGACTGGAGTTCCCTGTATGAACATCATGGACACTATCACAGCCATAAGCTCCCAATCCATTCATTCAGCATGAACAACAGGATCTAAGTGCACCACTGTTTACTACAGGCCTCAGGGACATAAACATCCAGCCTACCTGATCACCTTGATGACCAGGCCTGTGATGAGAGCAGCTGTTAGGACGCAGATGAAGATAACTATGTTTTTCAGAGTGGGAAGGTACGTCATTATGGATGAAATCCGGGACCCCACGGCAGCGTCTGTCACATTCCTGTCCGGTTCATCTTCGCCGATGGCGGATAATGACGATGATGTTGAATTTAACTGCATCGCAGGTGAGGAAATAGTTTGCGGTTCGCCGCCGACCCGCCAAAGAGCGGCGATAATAAAAGTTAAAGCCAGATTGTACCTCATCGTGTTGCTGAAAAAGAAAACAAATGAATGAAAACGTAAAAGCTGGGCGTTCAAGACGTTGCGTCTCCAAACTGGATGAAAGGCGACAGCAGCTGTTACATTACAGACGGCCGGCTTATCAGTGTCACACAATGAAAAAGATGTGGAAGGAAAGCATCCATCCCTCCACCCGACCACGCATTACCTAGAGGCGAACCTGAACGCTGCAACTGGCATTCTCCTAAAAAGCGGGTTTCCTTGAGGTGCGCTGTTGAATTTCCCTCCTGGTTGTGTGAGATGTGGTGCAGAAACGGGGAAACGAGGATTATCCGCCTCAGGAGGAGCTGCTCGTGCTGCCTTCAGGGCAGCCTCGTACTTCCTAACTCCCACACACCCCCTCTGCCTTTAAAAATGGGGAGGATACTGGTAGATTGAACTGAAGGGCAGGTTTGTTTTTTTTTTTTATATAACTTTTTTTGGTGGGGGTGACGTGTGTTTGTAAGAGATAAGGAAAGGTTAAACTTCGCGTAACAGATGCTCAAAAGTACAGAAAAGTGAATGGTAAAAACCATGCGGCCTACAGCAGGCACATACAACTACTGCAAGTGTTCAATGTTTTGTGTAAAGTTATACAGATGTTGCCTTGTGTCGACATGTCTCCTACATTACTAGAAAGGTATGACTTTGGTGTTGTCACCATTAATGCCCCATTTCGAGCTGGCCTTTTATTTTAACAACTTAAATATCAAAGTATCATTATTGGTATCCTCAGACTTTATAGTCCAATCACATTTATGATTGCAGCAAAACATAAAGATCAAACGATGATACACGTGTGTCCATATTCTAGGCTGAAATAATCTGTATCAGAATGACTTTATTAATCCCAATGGAGGAATTTTGTTATAAATAGAGGTGAGTAATGGCAAAGGAATGTAAACTGTAGTCCACATACAAACTTAAACCAAACAGAAGATTTTGCTTTGCCATTACTGCTACTAGGCAGACAGAAGAGTAGGGTGTCACATCTTATCTCTTTTCCATTTTGTTGTATATTTGGGGTCAATTCTTAGTTTACCAATTACGACAGCATATTAAAGGATTAAAGCATTTCTCTGTTCATTCATTGTTTACCAGTGGGCCAGAGCAGACACTATTTTCCAAGTGCAGCAGGCTCCTGGGCCATGTCTACAAATTCCAGAGAAAATCTTGAGCAGAAAAGACAGTGATAAGCAGTCAGTTGATCAGTGAGTGATAATCCTTCAGCAAAGCCATTGGTATAAAGCAAACACAAAACCAATCACTGTCTTTATCTAAACATACAGACAGAAACATTTAGGATTTATCACCATTCATTCCTATTTTACCTACACTTTGGACTACAAACAATCCCCCCCGATGATAAGCAGGGATGGCGATCTTTTTCAAAAGTTCTAACAACTCCAGAGCGATATGACTCATTTATCATTTAGTGCAGTGTGCAAACCCTTTAGGGGCACCCTTTATCTGAAAACAAAGGCAGGAGAAGAACGCCTCTTCATTTTTGTCTGGTTATGATGTCAGATCTCATTTCTGTTCCCTTAAAGGTGCTGACTCTCCACTGTGCCTATGTACTCTAATTGGGAGCCATTTGATTTGATCAAAGCCCACCAGATGGCAGCACGAAATAACCACGAAGCCTGCAGCTTCCTACAGCTAAAAGGTTGAAATGCAGCCCAAGTTGGTTTGAGATGACCTATAAGATCAGTTAGAATCACCCAAATCAAAACTGCAAGTTGGATATTGTTTTCAAGTATTTTTTTTTTTACAATACAGATGAGCTACAAGATGAGGAAAATACTGCACACTAACATGCAATCAAAACCACAGTCTTAGTCCAAAATACCTGTCCAATAACTGAATGTTTATTTTTCCGTGGAAACGTGTTGTTCATTGAGGAAATCTCCACCCTGTGAAGTATGATTCGTTCGCAAGAAAGGAGGACTAAAAGCTTTAGCAGAAAACAGTTGACACAGTCTTAGAGGACGGCCTGACCTTTGCACAGAGAAACAGTTCAGACTGTGAATACCAGACGTTGTGTTATGTTGTTTAACAGAGGGGAGGGATTTTGAAATTTGACAGTCTTATCATGAATCTCCACACTCTGACAATGTGACTCAAAGGTTGTTTGCTGAACAACACAGCGGATCCACAGAGAATAATTTAAATGCTAGGTAGTAAAATAAACATATGAACATATCCTACTGGGTCTTATGCCAACTCTCAAAGGTTATTTCTACCTGAACACCAAGCTTATCTTAAGTTCCTTGCTTGAGAATGCAACCCTGCTGGTTGTTTTTGTGGTGTGGTAGGGCACACCCTTCTGCAACATTTTTTTATCGTATCTTTTTCGGTTTACTTCCTGCTTAGTCAAACAAATGTTTCATGACAAATCCTCACCTCTCCTCAACTCTGCCAGCAGGTTCATACAGCTTTGGAAGTGTGCACATGATAAGTGACATACTATTGCACATATGAAGCCTGTTTAAGTGTAAAAGCTCTTTCCTGGCTACTGACATAAGTCTGTACTGTATAAAATGTGGACTTTTAAGTTACATTACTGGCACATTTGCTTCCAATGACTACAGTTAAGCTTTTAGGAACAATATTATCAAGCACATTAAAATTTGTCTAAACTGTCCAATGTGGGCAGTATTGTGCACATTTTAATTTACTCTTCTTTTTTTTCCTTAATGCACTAACAACAACAAAAAAATTGGTGCTGCTAACAGGGACATTTTCAGCATTGTGTTGTAACACCAGTGACAACTAAAAGTACATAGTACATTTCCAACTGTGTCTTTCAGTGTTGTTGTGTTGCAACATTCAAGTGGATGGTGAACACACAGATGAAAGGAAATAACACAACAAGCATTTTTTGTCATCTTAACAGATCCTGTGGGTAAGCACTTGCTCATTCAACCTCCTATGTTCATTTGACTAGTTATGTCTGGTTTTTTTAATGCACTGGCGGAGCACTCCTGTTGCTAGGCTGGGGATCTTTTTTAAGAAATCTTCCATTGTAGCGAGCATGCGCCGCTGTGTTCAACCCCTCATTGGCCAGCGATGGGGGTGGAGAGCATACCACATTCTCCAGGCTGTCCAACAAAGGCTCCACTGACTGAACAGTCCATTTTTTTGCCAAGTTCAGTTGATGCAATAGACTTCTGATTGTATTTGTTGGCATATATTTATTTCTTTTCCAATAAGATAAATGACAAGAAAGATTAAATGGATGTGGTCATGTTGCCACAGGCAGGGCAGGCAGTTGTAAAGCAACCAACATTGATTTTATTATCTGATCTAAAAACTGATCTTATACCTGAAGCAGCATTTATAACTGGAACAAAGTTAACCATGCCTAAACTCATTTGTGTGTAAGCCACACTGCTAAGATGATATTGATCATTTATTAACAGCTCGACACTTACCCGACCTGCTCAGGTCCCAGTGAAGGAAATGTTTCAGAGAAGATGAGTCTCTTTTGGTTTTTAAACACTTTTCTGAATTTATAGCTGATGCCAACTGTGTTTTCAGCTGAATGGCTGAACAGAGGGAAGGCTGGGAGTTTTTATTAGTGAAAAACAAAATAAAACTTCTTTAAAATGGGATACAAACACTTCATCCTAGCTGCATGTTTAGTTACACAGTAAAATAGCATTATGACGTGTGGGTACGACTCAATCTTTGTAAAATTATACACATGTAACTAAAATCCTTCTTAAAGGTATTTGGTTGGAGGCCACGGGGTGTTGCGTTTGATTTGAACCAGGCTTTGCTAATCTGGATTATAGTAATCCTGTCCAAAACATACAAACCAAAAAAAATCAAGAGATAAATAAAAATCAAAGACTAAAAACATGTGAAGTTGGGCCTGCTTTACGTACCAAACTGTGTTTTTGTGAGTTAAAAGCTGAGTTTCGGCTCTCCTTCGCTGCTAACGCTAGCTAGATGGGGCTGGAGAGGAAGTGGAGCTTACGTTGAGAGGGAAGGGGGCAGAGCCGCCGAGGGATATCAGCTCAGGCAGAGGCGGAGGGACGGACACACACCACAGAGCGGCGAGGCTGTGAGCACGGAGGGCGGAACGATGCGGCCCAAACGCCCGGCGAAAACCACCGAAAATCGGCCCCGAACCGGAGGGGACGGCAGGGGGGGGAAAGACACGGCCCGGAAAAACGGGTAAGAAACTTACCGGGAATCGTGCGATAATAGCAGCGAAATGGGAGCCAGGGCTGTCGGGCAATATGGAGGAGAGAACGACAGTTAGACGCAGCGTTGTAAAAAAAAAAAATGGCCATGGCGGTGTTGTCAGCCAGGAATAAAGAACACGGTCTGCTCGGTGTTTACTGCATTAATTTGTCTTTTAGACGGATAAATGTCCATGTTTGAGAGCTGTGTTTGTACTTGAGTCAGTTCAGATGTGGACAAGCACATTTGTTCTCGACCTGTTCGGAGTTATTTCAACCTACGCATTTAAAATTTGCTTTGTCCTTGAAAGGGCAAATGCCCTTGTCAGAATTTTGCTCGACGAAAACACAACAAATAAGCAAATGTTTCGTTTTTACACGACGTGTCGAGGCTGATTGACGCCAATACAACAAGCTGCTGCATATTTTTTTTGTTTATTTTCAGTATATGCGATTTTGGGGGGGTTTTATCGATTTGCAAATCCCAAAAATATTTAAGAATTGTTAGTTTTTTTGCTTTGTTCAACCACAGAGTGGGCAAATGTAGTTCCTAACACCATTTAAGTACGTGGGAGATGTTTAAAACTTATTATTTTATAAATAGTTAAACCAACCGTGACAAGTTGTAAAAATGATAAAAAATATAATCACTGACGACTACATTTGAATTGTGGACGAATACACTTAAACTATATTTGATATGTTCACCAAATAAAGGTTCTATATATTCTAAAGCTGAGATGTACTTCGAAATACAAAATAGGGTGTTGGCTTTTAACCCTTTCAGGTACTGAATGAAGGGGTAATTTAAATATGTACATTCATTTTGTTTTTCCATATTGCATTACACCTGCAAGCCATGTAAAGAAAGATTTTAATGCTTGAAAGCTTCACAACAAGTAGGAATTTGAGGAAACTTTAAATACTGCTTAAAATTATTTATTTATTTATTTTAAAAAGAATCACCTTAATATCATCGTCTCATGGACATTGCTGTTGGGCTATCCACATTTGAATGCAAATACTATACATACTAATCTATCCATCTATCTATATATATATATATATATATATATATATATATATCTACAATCTATTGCAACAGATATTCGTGTTTTACAGTATATTGTTAAATCTTTAAGGATTAGGACCACCCTACACATAACAAAATGTCCTTTATAAGCTGTTCTCAACCGAGTGTTACTGTTGAATACCACTTTAGTTACATTTTTAGCCACCAAGACATGCACATGAAACATTTTGGTGACTAAATATGCGACCGTTCATTTCTAATTTACTTAATATGTTAATGAGCTCCGAAATATTCTCAAAAAAATATCTAAAATAGAACTTTTACCCAAAAATGTCCTATTCATGTCCAATTGTGCATGCCAACATGTTTTTGTTAATAAAGACAACAGAAATGATCTCAATTATGTTTTATAATTTGCAGGTATCCCCCTTGAGGCTTCACATACTGTCTAAAAAGAAAGGAGATCATCGTACCTGAGCGAAATGGTATGTTTTTAGTAACCAGTCCAGGCTTTGCGTCTTTCTTACTTCTTTGTTAGTACTGCCACATTTGCGTAGCCAGTAGGGTGTGCTGTTGTCACTATTCCTCTCTGAACCTTTACTTTTCTATTTTCAAGGGTTGACGTTAAGTCACCGTGGAATTGTGAATGGAAGAATTCTGGCAATTTGCACTGCAACGGGGATCTGTAAGTATCAATCTGAAGATGGGCTAAATTTTCACAGAACATTCCCTGCATGCTAGCCTCGCGGTGAACATCATTTGACTGTTTTTACTGCCCGCATAAACATAAACAAAGTTATGTGAACTTCACTTCTCTGACAGTGTCATTAGTGGAAGTAATGCTAACTGCAATTTCCTACAGTAGTTTGTTTCCAGTAGTAGCAATGACGATCACATTTGCTAGTTTTTGCCGCCTAGTGTGCAATGACAGTGATGTTCACAATTATCAGATGCATGTACATAACATCAATACCTCTTTGTGTGGTAGTTGTTTTGTCATTAGTTACTTTGAAAAAATATTATATATAATAAATATGCACTTTTAATAAATACTTCCTTAAATGACATATTCAAGTAGTATAATTGTATGTCTTCAATAGTGACTGCTTGTTTTGCAGTATCTTTCATCTATATTCATCCTATACCAGTGTCCATTCAATAAAGTTTTGACATGACTTATAGTCTTAGAGTTAACAAATTTTCAAAATTGAAAGACAGATTCCTTCATATAACCAATTGCTATAAACATCTAATGATTATAAACTAGCATTCCCATTTGCTATAGACACATTTTAAAGTAGCTAACCAACCTGTGAAACATTTGCATTTTTAAGTTCATTACCTTGCAATAGCAGTGTCTTGCGTAACAATACCTATAATTACATTTCATGCAAACGGTCTTATCTGAAACAATGATTTTGTACAATGCAAGTAGGCTACTAAGCAAGAAGGGAATTTAGTGGGTTTGTGATCCCTAAAGACTTGTCAGAACATGTTTTGTCGCTGTTGATGCCTTGCAGCCACTTTTAGAGTTATACTCAAATCAAAAGAGTTCTTCGATGACATGGTGTTATACGCAAAAATCTTGCATTACATTAAGAAAGATTTTTTTTCTCGTGTTTCCATATGACAATAGATCAACCTGCACAAACAAATTTAGAAACATTCAATAATTTCATTCAATGTCAGCAAACTGTACATTTTGTAATGGAAATTGTATCACAACTTATGTGATTATATATTATTAAGTTGCACTATAGAAATATTACTTTTAATGGGGCCAATTTAATGGTAAATGTATTTTACAGGGTAGAATTTTTATCAATATGCATTTGCTATAATGCAAATTTCATATGGGGTGGAGTCTGTCCCTGCTGACTTCAATGTTTATGAACTGCTTTTGATTTGTGACACCAGGAAAAAGGCTTGGGACCCCCAAATCTTTGCCAAATGAAAGCTAACAGTGTTTGCACCTTCTCTTAATCGACAGCAGTGATTTATAAATGGTGTCAAGATTGTTACTCAGTATACTAAATCACCAAAATATGAATTATACAGCCACTCTTGAAGTCATATGAATGTAATTGATCCCAAATGAGGGGAACATTTGCAATATTATAACAATTCCTTGAGAATAGTGAACATTTCTGGGACAATGGCAGTAAACATTAATTATGTACTTGTTGTGATCAATATTAGTGGATAATGCTATTGCCCCCCCCCCCCCCCCCCCCCCACACACACACACACACACACACACACACACACACATATATAAAAAAGGGCAAATTCAAAACCCATGTGTTGGATGAAAACCAGTCCTAAAACATACTGTGAGCCAAAGATGTATCATTGAACATTTTCCATTGTATAGTCTATTCAGATTAAATTCATACAGCAAGTTAGTGTGAACAGCGAAACGTATGCTTACTTTTCTCTTTACGTTCCTTATATGTGGAAAATGTAAATGCAAACAGCGAGAACACTCAGACAGAAAAGGCATAAGCCTGAAAATCTGGCAAAAAGAAAAGAAAAGCCAGGCTGCATAGTTGGGTTGTTATTGTTTGTTCACTTGAGTATCAGAAGTAGACATTGATGCACCATATAGCAAAAGAATGGGTAGCCCTGCACAGAATGACTTGTATTTAACCCACTTGCACATGCATTACTTAAAACTGCGATGTGCCTTGTTGACCCTGCACAACAGGTGTTTCCCTAGATGCTTTTTTCTATCCCGACAAAATAGAGCAGCGTCAGTACGAGAGTCAGGTCAATCCAAAGCCCCTCTAAAGACATAAAGATCAGGTGCTCTTACTGTGGTAATCATGGACATTATTGGTTAACTATCTGATTCCTCTGGTTAAATAGACTTAAATAGTGTTTAGTCTAAAAATATTCAGTGAAAATTGATTTATTAAGGAGTAAAACTTTTTATGTCTGATATCAAAATACTTATATTGAATGTATATATTGAAGGTGTATTATGTTAAGTTAGCTTCACAAATTTGCTGTACAGAATATAAACTAATCAATTATTATGGAATTGGGAAAGGATTGTTTGCGCCAAGAAGTAGTTTCAGTAGCTTCAGTTGTAGTTAACATTTTTAAATCTTAAGACCATAACATTTCAAGTAATTTAATGTTGACTCCACTTACCTGCTTTTTTTTTTTTGTTAATCTGATTCATGTTAATACATATATGTTCCTTATCTCTTCTACAGTGGAGACGTTGACCAGTGTGAAGATTTTCAAATGTGAAGAAAAAGAAGTCAGCTCTGTAAGTTCCTAATGTTTGACTTGTTTATTAATGCTCCTGCTTTCTGGGCTTTTGAGTATAATGAATAGAAAACTTTGTTGCCACGTGTTCTTTGTATCTCACTTTGATTTCTAAAGAGGATGAGGATATCTCCCTCCTATTTGAAGCTGACGTAAATGATAGAGTAAATTGTTTTTCCTGCTGCCAATCACATTAAGTTTTCATGGCTAGCAAAAACCTAGATGCCAACGGGTAAAGGACAGACAAAGGAGAGTTCATTTAACTAACTTTAATGTCGTTGAAAAACTATTTCTATATTACTACTTTCAATATTAAGATTGTTGATTACTATCACTTTTATTATTTTTAGATCATTGTGGCTTTATGTGGATATTGGTTGTATGCCACCTGTTGTTTCCTTATAGAGAAAGCCACACAGTTGTTTCAATATTTGCCATTTTTGCGAAAACATCTGACAGGTTATTGGCCTATATTGAAAACTATATAAAGCATTAGCAATATAATGTCATTGTTATTTTTGAATTACATTTTTGGATGCAAATACATGGCCATTGTTTGAAGGGCTGTTCTATTAGTTAAGGGATGCTATTGTGTTGTCCATCTATGGATCCATCATGTCTTTGCTTTGATGACTCTGGCAATTATGTCAACATTCAGCCATTTATATCATTTTGCATACAGCATTGTTGGCCTACAGGCCAGTGTTTTGTTGTTTTCATCTTAATTTGCTTGTGGTTTGTCTATTTATTTATTTATTTATTTATTTATTTACAGTTTTTGTCTAATTGGGTTTTACTTGTAAACCGTGATATCAATTGGGAAAAATTCCAAATTCACCATACCCTGGTGATCAGCTGATGATTTTTTGGGGGGGGGGATTGTTGGATTATTTGCTCAACTCAAGCTTCATTTTGCCAATTTCTTAAAATTAGCCAAACAATATGTTGATTCGGAGCCACATATTAACTTGATAGGAATGCAATCTCCAGTACATCTTGTTGAGCTTCTCACTGCCATAACTTTATGCTAACCATTTTCAATTGTGAGAGCTTCAGTTAACTGCATATTACGTTCTTGTGTATGTTTTGTGTTGTCGTTTAGTAAGTCAAGGTGTGGCTCTAAGAGAAAATTTTGAACAAGTGATAAAATGAGGCTGGATTGTAAAAAGCCCCTCCCGCCCCCCAAATTCACTTCCTTTATTATACATTATGTCAATACAATGACTTTGATTAAGCATTTGGAAGAATGGCAACTGCTATTTGTATTTAAAAAAAGTTTACGTTTTTTTTTGGTTTAGTTTTTTTACTACGTAATTCTTACATGCAGTTCAGAGTAACAGGTGCGCTTGCGCGGTGCTAGCTAACGCAACTGAAAGCTAGCTACGCTTGCCCCCGAAGTGTATTTAATCTGGTTTAGCATGCCTTATAATTGCTGGACAGTGAATCATTCTTCATTTCAGTTGCACTGTGGGCTTACAACTTTCCCTTCTTTTTTTTATCCTATCAAGACGCCATTCAACTGGATATTGCTGAAGTGGAGACTGCGTTGTTTAACGTGAAGATGGCAAGTGATTTGGCAGTTAGCCAAATTTTGACAAGATGAAACCTTTTTTCTGGCTGGACATTGGCGTTTGGATTTTTTACTTTTTACAGCAACATGGACACTGGAACACCGTTGCTGGCTGTGTAGTGGACTCGTTGAAAAGTTATTGATGTTTTTGCGAAACACAAAACCAGCCTTTGTACATTTGATATTCAAATGTTGTTTTTAAATAAAGTGTATGTCCTCGTAATTTTTTTCCCTGGCTTTGTTTCATTAGGTAATTGATCAGAATATCAAGGATATTTGGCGTAATATTGGATACCGGTGAAGTCCTCAAGTTCGGCAGTGGGTTTTAAAATTTCTGTTAATCCAAGCAACAAATCGCTTTTGATTGCATTGACTTTGTGTCACTAATCATTTTAGCATGACCACGAAATAATGAGCTAGCGTGAATGCTTAAGCTTTATACTAGGTTGATGAATTACCTCAGGTACTGATTTCTTTTTCTGCTGTTGTTGCTTTGCAAATTAAAATATTCCCTTAATTGTTCAGATAAAAGAAACATTGTCACCCAAAATGTACCTTTTGTGGTTCAATCAGTCCCATTGGAAAATCTTAAGTCAATCATTTTTAAAACGGTTTGGGAGGAAACATCCATGGGTGTAAAATACTGAGATTGGTTTTGTCCTGACCAGAAATGGTTTCCAAAGGCTCTCTAAAATGGCTCCTGGTTGTCCTCCTTCCTGTCTGAGCAGGAAGTGATGCAATTGCTGCTGCTGCAGCAGCAAAAAGCATTTATATACTTCTGCAGCCTCTCAGTACTTTTACCTTTTTATGAAGTGGGGAGGAAGCATTCATTGTCATGCTTCTGTCCTGGGACCGACGATGTATATAAGTAAATATTAAAGCAAATTTTAAACATAATGAAAGGGGTGGGACTTAAACATCACCTGAGTGTGGGCTAAATGGAAATAACGTCAATCAAAGGCAAAGCATTCAGAGCTAGGAAGGAGCTCTAGATGGCGGCTGAGCCTTGGGAAGGGTGCCATGGGCTTTCGTCAGACCGTTTCTCTTGCCTGTTTTTCGACCGATACCGCTTGATTTTGCTGAAAACTTGAAGGCTGTGGTTGTACGATCGTTGTTTTATGGTGAATTCGGGCATTCGGTGTGTTTTTTGGGCTGATTTGTCGAGCCGTAGGGGCCGTCTGTGCTGAGGGAGTGCTTGTCGTTGTTTTCCATACTGGGCTCTGGCAGCCATGGCGCGCCTCCATTTTTAGTGTGCTGCTCTCCTCTGTCGCTCAGAGCCTGACAGCAGATCAAGACTGTTCAGGCCTACCAGCTTTAGGAAACAACGCTGTTTGTTGTAATTTATTGTTAAATTATTATCATTGTTCATTTTTTTACAGTCTTGTCATTCTTATTCGAGGCGGTTAAATATTTAAAGGCTGTGATAGCTGGAACGCGAATCTAATAGTTCATTTATAGGCTACCACCTTTCTTCACATTGAATTCGTATGTTTACATTGTGTGATTCATAATTTACCGATTTCCGCATCCTTAAATCTTATTTTTCTAATCCTTCATCTGATGACGCAGTTAGAATTAATTGCATGCGGCTTGATCTGTGGACTAAATTAAAAGACATACGATGGATATTTAGCTTATTGTAACAGCACCTGTGGTTTTTCACATTTAGATCTAAAGTAGCGATCTAAGTAAATATCCTCAAATCTTTCGATTTAATGGCTTTTTCTCCTCTCGTGTCGCACCGCCTGGTTTTAAACTGCCATCTGAGCAAAGGCGATCTTGTGGGACTTGTATGATAGTTCATGCTTCCTGTAACTTTTTGACAGTAAATACCAAGACAAAAGATCATCCTATCAGCGATTTTCAGGATACTACGATGATGAAGAATAAAAGTAAAAAACAAGAAGATGAGGGATCGACGCAAAGCAATGCATCAAGGTATGAGCCCTATACTTTTTTTACCTTTACCATATCTGCTATGATTGTTTACCTTGTCAAGCATGGTTGATCACCTGTGTATACATTTGAGATGTGGTTTTGATGAAGTGCACTAGTGTCATGAATGACCTTGCTATTGTTTAATAGCCACACCCTGATTTTCCTACCATTTCTTTACTCAATACAGAGGTTTCAGGCCTGTGTCTAGAGATCATTGCCCTCAAGATGTATGTGTTAGACCACAGGAAAACTCGTTTGTCCTGTGTTATTCTTCAAATGATATGTCACACATGTTAAATGTCCTGTCCCAATAATGTAATATGACCTTGTCTTACTAGTTGGTACTGCATTGCACCATTTTATCAACATTGATGTTTCGTTTTTATTTATTTCAGGAACAGTGTTTTGCTTTGGCATCACTCATGATCGTTTATATTTTTAGTATTTTGTGTAAGATTTATAGATACTGTACTTTATCATTAGTTATGACCTGAATCCATTTTTATTTTAACACTTATCTGCACTTTTTTTTTTCTTTTTCAACCTGTATTTAAAAGTTTTGACCAAGTATTAGGAAATACAATTTTGGTTATAAATAGTTATTTTTGCACTCTAAAAATCCTTAAGATTTTATCCCTTGTAAATAAATTTCACTTGTTTTAGATTGTGAGGAAAACTATTTAACTACTGTATACTATTAAGTTGTATCAGTGTCACATGTTAATGTAACACCTCTATAACCATCAGCCTTATATTTGTTCCTACAGGAAGGTTATTTTTACTTTGCTTTTGGGCCTTTTGTGAATGAACAGTTTCAATTTACATATTTCTCTGCTACAGAAGGGTTTATGATCGGTATTGTCAGCTTATTGCTTTTACTCATCAATTAATATATTTTATTCACTGGAATTTATCACATAATCCTACTTTCATTTGTAAAACATCTGAATAGTTGAACATTATCCATGAATCTATTCTGATCTGTCGTTACATCTCTTTAGCATATTCGTAGAATGTATGTTAAAAATGTCTGATTATGTCATGTGAATGTTTGAGCTAAACTATGTTGATTTTCTGTTGGAATCTGACTATTTGTATACTTGTCAGCTGCATGCCCTATAAATACCCCACGACTAAGGGTCTAGCCACCTGTGACAATGTGGTGACAGTTTTTTTTTTTTTTTTTTTTTTCCAGTATTGTCTGTTTTTCTTATTATAAAATAACATTTGCAAGTGTGTGTTTATCATCCTCAGGTAATTCATTTTATTTATACATCACTTTCGGTGGAGACACTATACTTTGACAAATAAATGATGACTTTTAAACTCATCAGATCATTTGCATGTTGTCAGGACAATGCAGACATTTGAAACCCAAGTTGCAAGTTGAGGTTAGAATTTCTGTTTTCCTATTTATTTTTTTACTGAACAATGAAGCCTGATTGCTATAGACTTCCATGTTTTTTGAAAAAGACACAGATTGGGATGCTAAATGCAGGTAATCACCCTTGTAGGATTTTACTGATGGTACACTGCAGCAGGTTACATCACACTTGTAGGTCTTTTTGTTTAGTTTTTTGTTTTTTGTCTGTCTGTCTGTGTGTGTGTGTGTGTGTGTGTGTGTGTGTGTGGGGTTGATCTTGTGGCAGCCATTTTAGTACTTTAAGTTCAGAGTTAAATATGTCCTCAGCCACTGATAACATCTTAATTTTCTCAGACAGACAGATGAACACTGTGGATATGCAGAGCTGAGTAAAATGAGCAACATAAAAACTGCTCACTTTGTGTGACATATCTTAGCAGAGCTCTGTGTACAGTCTGTCCTGAGTCACAAAATGGCCCTTGCTTTGTGTGCCCAGCTTGCTCACTTATCTGTATTAAAACTCTGCTCAGAACTACATGGAGGAGGAACAGGAAGAGTTTAGGGCTTGCAGAGCCTGCACATCACACTGCTATTGGCTGGACTTCCACGTAGCAAGACGTCACCCAATAGTGATTCAAGATTTTGTTTAGTCCCACCCACTTTTAAATACCCTTAAAGCGGAAGGAGCCACTCACTTCCGACTTTGGTGGCTGATGCTGTGAAAAGAAACAGACCAGAATATAATTTAAGCACCAATAACATAATTATTAAGCTGCCATCAGTTTTCATGTTTCCCTCCGTTGTAATTGCTGTAGATTTATAAATAGTAGAATCTAGGCAGGGATACTGTTTATACATTTAATGTAGCAAATATAAATCATTTTAGGCCCATTTTTAGCCATGGAAATACCCAATATATAATAATATAATACACAGAATAAACCTACCTACTCATAATTATGCCTATATGCAGGTGGCTGTGAGACATTTACAGCACTGATTCCTGGAGATTAATTCTGAATGGGTATAGCGCCCTCACATGTTCAGACAAAATACTGCAATCTGAAAAAGCCAGACAGGGGAGGTCACACTACCAGGACACTTTCATCCACTGATCAACTGAAATATTATAATGCTGCTTAATCTCCTGATGTTTCTTTTGTCAAATAATGGACATGGTTTTCAGACCTCTAAAAATGAAACCATGAAGAAAACTGGTTCAAGTACAATGCTCACAATTCATGTTCATTTAAGGTGAGGAGCCTGTGATGTGTGGGACAAGTAGACAGAGAACATAGGATAAACACACCTACATACTTAATCACTGACCCATTTATTTATCGAGCTAAAGATTCACACCTATCCAAATCAAACCTAATCAGGAGTTCAAGAAGCAGTGACACCTTGTTAAATCCAAAATTATCCCAGTTTTAGCTTATTTTTGTCCCTCAAACCTCTGAGGCTTTTCAAAGTGACTTAAGGAGGATTTGTTTGTCTTAGCAGGAATGAGGTTAGTGTAAGGCAGTTAACTGAGAGGAACCTGATGTAATTAGGTTTCTCTTTCCTCTCAGAGTCACAATTTACTCGTATTTAGTTCCTACGGTGTCGTCTTAGTGAGACTGTGCAGTTTGAATTTTAAGGCAGAAAGACAATGCCAATATCAATTCACACTTTTGCCATGTTGTAGTTGGGTGAACGGTATCATATAAAGTAGCTCAGTACACTTAAATTGAAAGAATGAACATTTTCTTGTTCCTGTAGCAATTCAGCTTCGGAAGAATCCAACCACTCTGCATCGGAGTCGGGAAGTCAGTCAGAGAGCGAGCATGGCAGTGAGAGGAGGAGATCCCACAACTCTGAGTCAAACAGCTCCTCAGAGTCAGAGAGTCACTCAGAGTCAGAGAGCGAATCTGCAGAGTCCAAATCACAGCAGACAACAGCAGAGGTCAAAGACAAGCCTGTTAGAAAGAAGGAACGTCTGGCAGATGTGAAGAAGGTAAAGATCACTGAGCTTTAGAGAGCTACCTAAGTCTTCTGTGGTGACTTACTGAAGCAGATTATCCTTCCTGTCCTAATAATGGTTAGTGGTTTTATGCAATCAGGTTAATGTTATTAAGACGTGGTATGTAGGACAGTTGTAGTTGCACCCATAATTCTGAGTGTTACTTAAGCGATATATATCTATTTTAATTGAACTTAATTTGTGTCCCACTTGGAAAAAATATAAATTTTAGGTTTAGAATTATGTTTGTGATTACGTTAGAAACATAAGTCCCCACGCTCCACCTTAACACTGAATATTTGCAGCTTTCATTTTTTTCTATAATCTCTTCCAAACACCTTGTTTTTTAGGCATCTTGGACAGTCGTCACTTGCGCGAAATTTAATACACAAAACTTTTTCTAATAATTTAGATAATTGATAATGAAAATAACTGTTAGTCGTGTAGCTCTATAGCAGAGACTAGTAAATTAGAATGAGTCTGGGACTTGTCATGTCTGTATGGTGGTGCAACAGACTGTTGCTCTCTGATAGCAGCTTGTCTTTGATTACAGATGTGGGAAGAACATCCAGATGTGTATGGGGTCAGGAGGTCAAATCGCAGTAGACAGGAGCCAGCTCGTTTAAACATTGGAGCTGGGGTAAGCAGATGTGAACAGGGTAAAGATGAACTATGAAACTGGGTAGATGAACGATATGGACGATAGCATCAGCTGTTTAAAACTGAGCCACTTGAGCCATCTAGTGGGTGTCACGTGGAAGTGCTGATACGTTTCACATGGAAACGCAGCTCGAACTCAAATGTGTATCTGCTGTGTTGATGGTTTTGCAGGGCAGCAGTGACTCTGAGGGTGAAAGTCCCAAGAGGAAGCCATCGCGGGCTAAGAAAAAGGAGTAAGTTTGAAGACTATGAATTTTTTTTTTTTTTTTTAATTTCTGTTGTGATTTAGTGTTTCATTTGCCTTTAATTTATTTGGAAAGATAGCACCATATTGCATTACACACTACACGACAGAATATTTTTGTTACTAAGATTTTTATAATTTAACACTTGATCCATACAGTAGTTTTTCACAGTGCATGCCTGTGTGTGTCATTCTGCTGGCAGTGCGTGTTCATTTTGTGATTCTTATCATTTAATGCTTATTTTTAAATGGGTATCTGTTTGGCTCAGAATGGGCTCAGGTAGTTTCAGCCAGCCAGGTGATAATTCTACATTGCTTCAAATTTGATTGATCAGATCAAGTTTTCTCCCTGCTGAAATTGGGTTGTTCTTAACACCCCATGGCCAGTATTTCATGAAATTATAATTGGTTAAAGCAGTGATGGGCCTTGAGGGTGAACTTGTGGCATTTCTTTGTTGTAAGAAATATCTGGAAAGATGATGACTCAAATGATGAAGAGGAGGAGGAGGATGAGGAGGAGGAGGAGGAGGAGGAGGCTTCGGACAGTACAGACAGTGAGCAGGAAGAGAAAAAAGTTAGATCCAGACGACTTCCTGCTAGAAGGTAAGAGTGTAGCGAAGCCTGGCCATCAGACAGCTACCCACTGGTCATCTCAAAATCATTCCATATTGTGTGAGCAGTTTGATGAAATATTTTACACCTGAATCCTTCAGCCTGTTGTTCTAAACATCTGGGCTAAAGAAAATCATTCCAAAAGTTTACAAACACAATAAAATGTCCTGAAAATATTTTTCCCATTACAAAACATGTGGCTGCAGTTTTACATTCGGCCACTAGACAGCCAGACTGAGCAAACTCACTCTGTGACCAGTGATCACAGAGATTGATTCCTCATCTCTAAATGGTTTGCACATGTGTGTGCTTAACTCTGTGTTTTATAGACCTCAGACCAAATCATCAACAGTCAAAAAACAGCAGTCTCAGAAAGGACGAAAGTCCAGGAAGCCGGAATCATCAGCTGAAGAAGACGACGATGAGGACGACGACGATGACGATGACGATGATGAGGAAGACACTCCAAAGAGACAGACCCGGAGACGGGGTGCAACAAAAGTCAAAAGGTGCATTTCTAAACACAGTGGGGTTTTTTTCTCCTTTTTCTCCTCTCAACGTTTCAGTTTTTTTTTTTTTTTTTTTTTTTTGGGGGGGTCGTACGTGTCCTTTTGTGGTGTCGCCTTCACCTGTACATAAACAGCTACCCCTTGTTATTCTGTTATGCTACAGTTATAAAGAGGACCAACATGACTTTGAGACAGACTCTGATGACCTGATTGAAATGACAGGGGACGCAGGCGAGGAGCAGCAGGACGATGATAGTGAGACCATTGAGAAAGTCATGGACACAAGAACAGGCAAAAAAGGAGGTGATGCTTTTTCTCCTTGTTTCTCCGCCGTTTTGAAAGCTACAGTTTACCATTGAAACAGATTTGGTCAGAGTCTAAATAGATTATTTTTATTTATTTTTTTAACTCTTCTAGCCACTGGAGCTTCCACTACTGTGTATGCGGTTGAGGAAAATGGGGACCCATGTGAAGGTTTTGATGCAGAGACCGATGAGGGGGAGACTCATTATCTGATTAAGTGGAAGGGCTGGTCCTACATCCACAACACATGGGAGAGCATGGACTCATTGACACAACAAAAGGTCAAGGGATTAAAAAAACTGGACAACTACAAGAAGAAAAGCGAAGAGCTCAATTCCTGGTGACAATTTTAGTCTTGGCATTAACGGTTTATTTCCATACACACTTCTTTTTAGGATGTTGAATTGTTTATCCTGTCCCTCTTTGTAGGTTGAGGAAGGCCTCTCCTGAGGATATAGAGTTTCATAACTGCCAACAGGAGCTCACTTCTGACTTAAACAAGCAGTTTCAGATTGTGGAGCGTGTCATAGGTAACAAATTTGTACCAAACATCCCAACCTCAGCTTAATATTGGATAAGGAATAATATACATGACCTGCACTAATATTATTATTTTATAAACAGCAACAAAAACAGGAAAAACTCCAGGATCCTCTGATTTTCCCTGTAAGTCAATTTTCCCATTTTCCACCATCTGTCACATTTTGCCTTACTAAGTGCTTTAATAATAACAAATTATTTGTCTGTATTTGAAACAGCTCATAGTCACAAGACGCCATCCTCCAATGAGCCAGAGTATCTGTGTAAATGGATGGGATTACCTTATTCAGAGTGCAGCTGGGAAGATGGAGCTTTGGTCAGGAAGAAGTTTCAGCACTGCATAGACAGTTTCACTAACCGAAACTCCAACAAAACTGTTCCATCTAAAGACTGCAAGGTGAGGAGCACAACAAATCTCTACCCTTAAAAATTCAAACATAATGTGAATTTATCTGTAAATGAAAGCAAAAAAACATTGTAAGAGGTTTTCTGGGCATAACTGAAGATATTTTCAAATAATTTCAGGTGTTAAAGCAAAGGCCAAGGTTTGTTGCACTGAAGAAACAACCTTCATATATCGGAGATGAGAATTTAGAGCTGAGAGATTATCAGCTGGCTGGGTTGAACTGGTTGGCTCACTCCTGGTGCAGGTACTGTCAAATTAAATATAATAATGTGTAATGGTACTTTATTTGAAAAAGAAAAGGAATGGGAAAGAAAATAAACTATCCATTTTCTTCTTTCTTCCTCTGCTTCAGGTGCAATAGTGTTATTCTTGCTGATGAGATGGGACTGGGAAAGACCATCCAGACGATCTCCTTTCTCTCCTACCTTTTCCACCAGCATCAGTTGTATGGACCCTTCTTATTGGTGGTGCCTCTGTCCACTCTGACTTCCTGGCAAAGGGAGTTTGACATCTGGGCACCAGACATGAATGTGGTGGTCTACCTCGGTGATGTAATGAGCAGGAAAACGGTAAGTTTGTTTGGTTTGTTTTTTGTTTGTTACTGTGACATTCCCAGAATGAATGACATAGACTTTGTTCTGCTTCGTGTAGATTCGTGACTATGAGTGGGTGAACCATCAAACGAAAAGAATCCGTTTCAATGCACTATTAACCACTTATGAGATTCTACTTAAAGACAAGGTAGGTGCACTGACAAATCACATGGTAATGTGTGAGTCTGTAGGCGTGTTTTTTTTTTTTTTTTTTTTTTTTTTTTTACAGTTTATATGAATAGAATCAATCATTTAAACTGCTTAACATCTGTCCCTAGGGTGTGCTTGGGAACATTAACTGGGCATTCCTGGGTGTGGATGAAGCTCACCGGCTGAAGAATGATGACTCCCTACTGTACAAAACATTAATGGAGTTTAGGTCTAACCACAGACTCCTCATTACTGGTACTCCATTACAGAATTCCCTGAAAGAGCTCTGGTCACTGTTGCACTTCCTCATGCCTGACAAGTGCGTCCCATTTCTGATGCTCAATATGATACCAAGAATCTGTTTGAATTCCAACGAGAGTGACGATCGTTATGTCTGATTGAACTAAAGGTTTGATTCCTGGGAGGATTTTGAGGATGAACATGGGAAAGGAAGGGAAAATGGTTATCAGAGTCTTCACAAGGTCCTTGAACCATTCCTTCTCCGACGTGTCAAAAAAGATGTAGAGAAGTCTCTGCCTGCTAAAGTTGAACAGATCCTCCGTGTAGATATGACTGCACAGCAGAAACAATTTTACAAGTATGACTTTTTACCTGTGTTTTTTTTCTAACATTTTTATTGAATATTTATTTCACATAAAGTACCTCAATTATAGGAGGATTTTCTCTGCTCCAGAAATGTAATTTGTTCCTGAATATTTCCAGGTGGATTTTAACAAGGAATTATAAAGCTCTTGCCAAAGGCACCAGAGGCAGCTCAGCTGGCTTCCTGAACATTGTTATGGAGCTCAAAAAGTGCTGCAACCATAGTTTCCTGATTAAACAGCCTGAGGACGGAGACACTGAAACACAACAGGAGCACCTGCAGGTAAGTTTTATGAACCTTCTGTGGCTCCAGGTGTTACCTCAGGATAACTCTGCACTGTAAAGGAAACTAAACATAAAAGCTGTGTCTGAACATATTAGAAACTACCGTACGACTGTTTCACCAGATAGCTCAGTGATACATCACTTTACTCTCTGGCTTTACTGTACAGCCTTTTCACATTCATTTTGTATTTCATAGAGTCTAGTGAGGGGCAGTGGGAAGCTGGTGCTGCTGGACAAGCTGTTGACCAGACTAAGAGAAAGAGGCAACCGAGTCTTGATCTTTTCCCAGATGGTCAGGATGTTGGACATTCTGGCTGAATACCTTGCAAAGAACCGCTACCCATTTCAGGTATGGTTAGCACGGTTTGGATTGAATTCAGATTGACTATCAATTTTTTGTTTCAGCACAATACTTAGGTAGCCTGTGTGCCTTTTGTAGTTAATATAAATCATGCTAAGGGTCTGCGTTGCCAACTAAAAACCAGTACCTGATATAAATGTGTTATTGCGCCAGGCTATGCAGACCAGTTAAATCCTTCTATCATAGTCACACGGTTTCTTTTTTACTGAGTCATCGTAAATCAAAAGGATGAATGCACAGGATAATATGTATGAGCATTGATATTTTTACAAGCATAACTATGTGCATCTAGCTTGACAGTTTATGAAGTCAGACAACAGCTGTTGGATGTTGTTTTTATTTGTGTTTATAGTCTTTTGGGGGGGTTGCTTTAGGGGAGTTTGACTCTGGTGAGGAGATCGAATGTCAGTGTTGGTGCAAACATACTTTGTTAGGCTGAGTGTTCATGAGGTTATTTATATCACCAAGATATTTTCTACTGAAGTACTGTCGAAGTACTGCAAGTCTGTCAACTGGGGTTGTTTCTGCTGACTTAGTCTTTGCAGTAGACTGTGATTAGTATGACCTTATAGACGGGGTACAATGACATCTAAAGGAGGGTGATGCCGAGGTTAGAGCGGATAGCTGGCCAGGAAATCTTCAAAAGTTAAATCGCTGTTTGTCTCTCTCCTCTTCAGCGATTGGATGGCTCCATAAAGGGAGAAATTCGAAAACAAGCACTTGACCACTTTAATGCAGAAGGCTCAGAGGTATGTAATGCAATAGTTCTTCTGATTGATACTAACAGAGACTATGTCTGGAAATTGGATTTTGCTTTTCAGTAGGCAGTAAATAAAATGTTATATATTCGGTATTTGCTTTGTTTTTGTGGCTATTGAACAACTAACATTTTTCACATTTTCTCTGTATAATATTGGAACAGAGAGAAAAATGACAGGAGGTGGATGTTTAACATTTGTTTGACAAATCCAAACCATTGCACTAATATAGTCAACATATGTCTACTTCAGAAATACAGCTTTTTTAAATATGAAAATTAAAATATTTTAATTTCACTGCTTTACGTTTGTCAAATGATCCATTTGAGGGATTATTTTTTTATTTTATTTTTTTAAGTTAAAATTAACTATCAGAATATCACTGTCACTCACTTCAGTCATGCATGCAGTGTCAGGAAACAAGAAGCTGCTGACAGCTAGATGGCAAGTTAAGGGTGCAGTGAAGGGACAAAATAGCCACATGTGAAAAAATAATGCATTAATCCCAGGCTTTTAATGTGTTAATACTGACAGGTTTTTTTTCCTGTATTGATTATTAGTATTGGTGTAAGATGCATCTTCCAAAAAAAGCAAATGCCACAATGTCGTCATACTACATTCAAACAAAAATGCAGTACATGTTCAACTTGATTTTAAGGTAGTAACATGTGCAATGTGATGCCACCAGGGTCAAATAGAAGTAAAAAAATAAGTGTAGAGGATCTGTACTGTAATAACGGATGCTTTCTGGTTTTTAGGACTTTTGCTTCCTGTTGTCCACCAGAGCCGGAGGGTTAGGCATTAACTTGGCCTCAGCAGACACTGTAGTCATTTTTGACTCTGACTGGAACCCTCAAAACGACCTGCAGGCACAAGCCAGGGCTCACAGGATTGGACAGAAGAAGCAGGTAATCCACGGCTCAAAATCACAGCTGCCTTTCTAACTGTTGCATAATTAGTAAGACAATTGAATAACAACATATCTGTGTATTGTGTAGGTAAATATATACCGACTGGTTACCAAAGGAACGGTGGAGGAGGACATCATTGAGAGGGCAAAGAAGAAGATGGTTTTGGACCATCTTGTCATTCAGAGAATGGACACCACTGGTCGAACTGTACTGGACAGCAACTCAGGAAACACAAAGTAAGATGTTGAAAATAACTTGTTGGATTTTGAATATTGACAGTTTGATGCCTCTGTGCCGGTGAATAGCATTGAATATGATAGCTCAGCTGTGATGTGAGTACATTTCTTCAAGTAATGCAAAAACAAGCACTTGGACTCCAGGATGGCTCAGTGAGTTGTAGCTGGTCAGGGTCATGATGATCTCACCAACACTGATCAGACTTTTCTTTCTCTTACTTTCTATCTCTTCAAGGGAATGATTCACATTTGTAATTCATGTCCTCTTAGGCCCAACCATCTAACACTGGTTAGATTTTGGTAATAACTGAAGGCTACAGTAACAGCATTAAACAGGCCATACATGCCGTAACCCAAAGTTTCACACAGCAATATTGATAAAATTTCAGACAAATATTTAAAATTTTATACAATCCTCAATAAACATGGGTATAACTTGAAACTGGTCTGTAGTAAAGCCAAACAACTGCAAAGCAGTGATTGTAGCTTAATGTTGAGATGCTGAGGTGTGGGTGTTCATTTTCAATATTCTTGATTTATTTATTTATTTATTTTATTTTTTTCACAGCTCAAACCCGTTCAATAAAGAAGAACTGACTGCTATTCTCAAGTTTGGTGCAGAGGAACTTTTCAAAGAGGCAGAAGGAGAGGAGTCAGAGCCTCAGGTAGTACAGCGTCTGGATAGACCTACATTAAAATACCCGTTATATCATTAGAACGTTAAACAAGAATATGTCTGTTTCTGTAGGAGATGGACATTGATGAGATCCTGAGGTTGGCTGAAACAAGGGAAAGTGACCAGGGCTCAAGCGCTACAGATGAACTTCTTTCTCAGTTCAAGGTATCCACAAACTTCAGACCCTGCTCTAGTTTAAGTCCAGTCCAGTCCAAGCCCAGTCAGATATACCTTCCTTTGAACTTTTCTCAATCCATTTTTCTTGGTGTTACAGGTTGCCAATTTCTCCAGCATGGAGGAGAACACTCCAGAATTTGAGGATAAGCCCATCCGTGACTGGGATGATATCATCCCTGAGGAGCAGCGACGCAAAATTGAGGAGGAAGAGAAGCAGCGGGAGATGGAGGACATCTTCATGTTGCCCAGAAGCAGGAGCTCCAACAAGAGGGTAAGAGGAGAGTTTTCAGATTTTATTTAGGAGAGAGAAAATTATGCTTAATCATTTTCCAGTACGAAGCCAGCTTTCAGCAGGCTCAACACATTTGAACCAGGTTATGATGAATTCCACTTTTGTTTTTGTCTTTCAGGCTCAGGCCAATGATAGTGATAGCGATGTGGGCTCCAAGCTGAAGCACCGCTCCTCTGGCTCTGAGAGCGAGACGGATGACAGCGACGATGATAAAAAGCCGAAGAAGAGAGGAAGACCTCGAGCCCGGAAAAACAATGTGGAGGGTTTTACTGATGCTGAGATCCGCAGGTGAAGTATTTGGTATAATTCATTTTTTGGTGACAGTGAAGCTCAGTAGAAATTGGTAGTATCATTTAATGATGTTTCAAAACTTTATCAACAGGTTCGTTAAGGCATACAAGAAATTTGGGTCTCCACTTGAAAGGTAAAAATATTTTTATCGTATTATGTGTATCTAAATTATTTCATTTTCCTAACAATGACTAGTGAAGTGGTCTAACAGACGTAATTGCCCCTCTCTGTATTAAGGTTAGAGGCTATTGCCCGAGACTCTGAGCTGGTGGACAAATCCATAGCAGACCTTAAGAGACTTGGTGAACTGATTCATACCAGCTGTGTGACTGCAATACAGGAGCATGAGGAACACATGAAAGAGAACCCAGTCGAAGGTACATTGGTTTGACTTTTTTACACTTTACACTCTCAGATTTGACTATTTTCCAGGTCCTATAAAATGATGCATGCTTTTTTCTTTCCCAGCCAAAGGCCCTGGAAAACGGAGAGGAATTAACATCAAGATCTCTGGAGTGCAGGTCAATGCTAAGTCCATCATCCAGCATGAGGAAGAGTTTGAGCCACTGCACAAAGTAGTGCCCTCCAACCCAGCTGAAAGAAATAAGTAAGATACCACTGAGAGACTGGGCTTCAAGATACAATGGATAGAGAAGGTTCATCTGTGTTGCACATGAAATGTGACAAAACCTCTTGTGTATCCACAGGTTCAAGCTGACTTGCAGGGTCAAGATAGCCCACTTTGATGTTGACTGGGATCTGCAGGATGACGTTCAGCTATTGCTTGGTATCTACGAGCATGGCTTCGGTAACTGGGATCTGATAAAGACGGACCCTGACCTTAAACTAGCTGATAAGGTAAGTATCTAACATGAAATCAAAGGTAGATGTTTGATTTCAAGGGATAATCAAATAAAATAGAAGTATAAAACCATACATTTATTAATTTGATTTACTGAGCTGAATTAATCAGACTAACATTTGCTTCCCTTTGCACAGATTCTCCCAGACGATCCAAGCAAGAAGCCTCAGGCCAAACAGTTGCAGGCAAGAGCCGAGTATCTTCTGAAGCTGCTGAAAAAAGAACAAGAGAGTTCGGACTTGCCTAAAACAGGGGAGGAGGTATGTAGCTTTTAGCGATGGACATACTGATCCATACTGTTTTTCAAGCCATGCAGTTTGGTCTTGTTATGCACAAAAAATCCCCTTACCTCGCCAAGTCATTCATGCAATCCTTTCGTTTGAAGGTTAAAGTGAAGAAGAGGAAGCCACGGGTGAAAAAGGACAACAAGATTCTCAAGGATGATCAGGGCAATGACATCTCACCCCCCCGTCTTTCTGACAACCCATCAGAGGAGGGTGAAGTCAAGGTTAGCCATACTGTATTTGACCAACTGCAGTGTCAAATGTGAGGTGTTGGCATAGATCTGTCCATGTGTGTGGGTGCTATGGTGCCTCAAATACATTTGATAGCTCTTTAGGCTCGTGTAGGATCCTATTTCAGCAGATGTGTTCCTATTTGAGATGTTAGTTACGTATAGAGACTGTATAGAAGCTTTTTCTTTTCCCTTTCCCATACCTGCTGTAGGTGTGGAAAAGGAAAATGGATATCACTTCAGGTGTATTAAATCTTCAAGGGCATTGCATTCTCATCAGTCTATTAAGTTAGGAAACAACAGAGCCATCACACCCCCATCAGAACAGAAATGTGTATTTCATCCATATGGGGGAGATGAACAGATTAATAGTGGGCTGACAATGTTAAACTTTCATTGTTCATCTTTTTCTCATGTTTGGTCAGGATGATGGAACCGACAAGTCCCCTGCCAAGAAGAGACAAAAGAAAAAGGATAACAAAGAGAACAAAGAAAAGCAGGGAACTGTCAAAAAGGAGGACGGAGACAAAGACAAGAAGGGCACCAAGTCCAGAAAAGAAAAGGTATTTCAGAAACGTTTTAATGGCCTAAACATACGCGCTTTTCTTGGTGTGTTTCAAATGAGCATGAAAGTGAGGTTATTTGTAAATTAATGTTAATATTGATTTTGATCCATTATTGCGGTAGTGCACATCATCAGTGGTAAAATTCAAGCTGCGACTAGTGGACTAAGATCAATTGACTTAATGTCTGTTATTTTACTCTTTCAGGCTAAAGGAGCCAAAGGGAAGAAGACTCAAGGTCCAGTTCACATTACAGCTGGGTCTGAGCCCATTCCCATTGAAGGAAAGGAAGATGATGAACTTGACCAAGAAACTTTCAGTATTGTGAGTTTCTCTCTCTTTATTATCTTTGCTTTTCTTCAAATTCAAATTCCTTCATTTGTCCCCAGGTGGGGAAAGTGGAAGGAAATTACAACACAGCAAAATATTAAATTGGGTAACAACAGAAGAAAAAATTTAAAAATATTCAATCAGAGGACGCACGATAAGAAAAAAGCAATAATTCATTATCAAAGTGAAAAGTGGGATTTGATCAGAGGAAAAGGCCCATGTCTGTAGAGCTGTGTGTATGTTGTTGTCTTTGTTATTAATTTACCCAATCAATTTGTGTGTCTAGTGTAAGGAGCGCATGAGGCCGGTGAAAAAGGCGCTGAAGCAGCTGGATAAACCAGACGAGGGTCTGTCTGACCAGGAGCAGCTCCAGCACACACGCACATGCCTGCTGAAGATCGGAGACCGAATTACAGAGTGCCTTAAAGCCTACAGTGACCCTGAACATGTCAAAATATGGCGAAGGTAAGATGGCTGGACCTGATTTTGATGAAATGACTCATTCCAACCTGTATAACCCACGTAATGATTGAGTTTGTGCTTTTTATTGGCAGAAACCTCTGGATTTTTGTATCCAAGTTTACAGAGTTTGGTGCAAGGAAGCTTCACAAACTTTATAAAATGGCACAGAAGAAACGGTTACATGAGGAGGAGGTCAGTTGTTCCTGTCTCACACTGGTTTATTAAGACTCTTGAAGTGTGGGGGATGTGCTGTATGTAACCAACACTACAACACAACATTATGCTGTGACATTTCCAGAAGGAGCACAAGAAGAAGGATGATCCTGCTGGAAGGGTTAAATCTTTCAGGCCAGAACCTTCTGGTTCTAGTCGAGACTCCATGGGTACACAGCCATCCTCCAAATCCGCATCTCATCAGACTCAGTCAGGCCCCCATGGACACCATAGAGAACCGTACAATGCCTCTAATAAGCGGCACTTTGGCAACGATGGTGCGTCTGAGTGTGTCTAAAATGTTTAGAAATTTCTTAACAGCGATATTTAGACCACAAATGTCATTATGTAGAACTACAGATGTACTGGAACTCCCAAACCTTTACATATTTTTTTTTGAATTTTTCATAATTCATTACAGATCGAGGAGACTGGCAGAGGGACCGGAAATACAGTTACCCCAGCAACAGTAACCAGTCATGGCAGGGAGACCGACATCATCCGTATGATCCACATCGTTACAAGGATCACTATGGTGATCGCCGTCCACATGGCGATGCTTATCGCAGCTCAGGCAGTTACCGCAATAACAGCTCCCCTCGAAAAAGGCCATATGAGCAGTACAGCAACGACCGGGACCACAGGGGTCACAGACCCTATTACGACAGGTGAGGGTTGTTCAGACCTGGTTTGGCTTTGTGGACAAAGGGTGGTGTTTATCCATTGACTAAACTTGCTGTGATTGATATTTCAGGCATCCAGACCCCAAAAGAAGACGGCCTGATGACTTCCGTCCCAACTACCACCAGGGACGAGAAGGCCCTCTGCAGGACTTCAGGAGGATGCCAGAGCACAGGCCAGCAGGTCCACCTGGGTCAGAGCACTACACCAGGCCATTCCACCCTGAAAAACCCCCTCCATTGTTGGACCCCCGCTCCCCGCAGACTCAGAAATCTCCCCAGGACTCGCGCTCGCCTCTAGAGCGACCTGTTGACCCGAACTCTGTGGCAGACCCGAACTGGAACAACAGGAAAACATAAGGCCTGCCAGTGCAGACACTGATCTGGGAGTTTTGTCCAGGGCTAAAGCCACATATTGCTGCTGAAGGACAAGTCTGGACTCGCCAATCATAAGCTCACAGTTGGAAAGGGAATCAACATGTACCCTCTGTACCAGCAAAACCAAACTATTTTGCTTCGCCTTTCCTGCTCCACCCCCTCAGTGACTTTGGCTGAGAAAGATGTGCCCTGAAGGAAGAGGTTTGCTTCCTTCTCAACTTCACATTGGAATAATACTAAAACAAGCCTCTTTATTTAAATGAAATGACCTGATCAGTCAGTCACAAGACTGAGTGAAATGCTCATGGATGCTTAGTCCCATGGACTATTATCTAAAGAGAATTTAGGATACATGAACTGTTGACTGATCTAAATCCTAAAAGTGCCTGAAGGTTTTGGCCTTTTTGAATGGTAAATGTATGGGATTATTCCCAAAAGGAACCCTGACATGGACATTTTTTTTTTCCTTTAGCTTTAAGTCTTGCAAATGATGTCATTAGAAGATTTCAGTACAAAAGAATGTGTAAAGTGTTGTCATCTGCACCTTTAAAATGTCTTGAACATGTAGCTGAACTGAATCGTGGAGTTTCACCATGTGGGTGGCACAGTGCAACGGCCAAGTTGTTTTGGAATTTTGAATGATCAGCCAGTATGTTTCCTCCAAATACTCAACAGGTCGTTTGAAAAAGGTTTTAACAAATTCACTCTTCTCATATGTACAAATTCACGATGATTTCTTTAACTGTGTATCTATATTAATCATTGCAGTCCTGTTTGGTTCACTTTAATCACTTTCCTCTTAGTAGGCCCAATGAAACGGATGCTTTGTAAGCAGTATTTATTGCAACAACTTGTGGAAAGGTTCATAACACTATGACTTGGAACAATCCTTGACTTTTGCCTTTCAGTATTATGATGGTTAAGAATGGTACTTCGGTGTAGTTTCATTAATTCATTCACGTTTCCACCAGTGTAGGTATGTACGTATGAAAATGCTGTTAAAAAACATTCATCTATGGTTTGGACATGTTGGTTCACAGACAGTTGTGCTGTTGCTGGTGGTCAGGAATGATGGCGTTTAATTATGTTTGTCACTCTTTTCCTGTGCCAAATCATGTCCTTTTCTGCCCCTTCATCCCCCTCTTTTTTCTTTTTTCTTTTTTTTTTTTTGCTTCCCCATTTGTGCCTTAGTTATAAGTGTATTATCATACTGTATATTGGATCATGGACAGTGCTTGGGATCTAATACAGACAGGATGTAGTATTAAACAGTCAGATTTTAAGGTGGTTGCTAAATCATGACTGAAAACTGAAAACTGGTGAAGGGACCACATACTTTGGTCATTTGTAATGTGGCTCTGTGGGAGAGTTGAAACTTTGAGGGGGGAAAATGTAAACATAAATCGCGTGTGTTTCGTCCGTGGCACTGAGCCAACTTGTAAAAGTGATCAGCCAGCCATCTTTTCTTCCACAATAAGCAAGCTGCGGTTCCTGTATCATATGTTCTTTAAGAAAGTCTAAATAATTTATATTTGTCACAAAACCACTCATGAGATATGCTGTACATATGTTTGAACATATGTAATAAACTTTGTTACGCAATGGCTGACAAGGACATTGAAACTTTCATTAACACATAATCAAGGCTGCAAAGATTAACAACAATTTTACAGGGCTGCTGAGTTTGGTCTTTCATGATTCAAAACGTATAGATTATTTGAAGGTCAGAATTGGTTTAAGTTCCAGAAGTGCCCTAAAAAAGTGTGAGCTGGAAAAGACGTGATGTTTTCGGCAGGAGTAGTCAGATTTAAACGTGTTATTGTGATTCCTCCGGATGATGACGACATTAACCACATCTGCATTGTTAGTTTTAGGTCAGCACATTGAAGCCAGATGTGTGTCACAAGGATCTAAGGCGAGTGTGAAAGACAGTGAGGAAACAGATTGAGAGCAGAGACACCTGTGCACCTGCCTGTTCCTTATTATCTAATCAGCCAACCACGTGGCAGCAGAGCAGTTCATAAAGTCCCGCTGAGACAGGCCAGGCATCAGTTATTTGTTGAGATCAGAACTGGTGATTTTTTTTTTTTTTAAAGCGCAATCACAAATTGACTTTGACTGCCACATGCGTGCGGTTGCCAGACAGGCTGGTTGAGATTTTCAAAAGGCTGATCTCCTGGGTTTTTCACACACAACAGCTCTGCAGAGTTTATTCACCTGGTGGCTGAGGGAGGCCAGACCACGTCACAGACTGACTGTGTGACGCTGACCAGAGCTGGACAGATGAAAACTTACACCAACAGGATGAACTGCAGGATCGTGGGGCCAACAGTCCCGACCGAAGGTGGTGGAGTCTTGGTAGGATACCAATCAATAACTGTCTCTGTATTGTTGCTGACCACGTTTACAATTTACCATCTTCAAATGTGAGTGCAGTCTGTAGAAAGTTGTTATTGAAATATCTTGACATTTGCTTAGCAAACAATTGTTTCTCACTTCAAACATTCCTCCATAACTCAAAACAGACTTCTATGAATCACACATCAAACATCACATTGAACACAAATGTAGGAAGAATATCTCTGTATGTAAATGTTCCTTTTGAAATCTACAATGCACCAAAGCACATAAATTTGTATGATTTTCGATAATGCATCTCAAACAGGACGAGGTGGACACGAAGCTGGAAAGGCACGCTTTACGGAAATGGACAGAGAAACTAAATTTTTACTTCAAATTATTCAGGACATCAAATCAGCAGCAAGAAAGTGAAGATTTAAGTCTTAGACACAGCTCCGAGTTCCAACACGAAACTCATCAAAAACCTTAAGGATGTCTAATTCAAGTGTATCAGGACTGAACTGATGAGTCTGACAAATGGTAACGTTAAAGATCCAGCCAAACATCTGCCGGAAACTTAAACCCATTGCATATTATCTTTAGAAGGCAAAACACTTTGTTAAAGGCACTGAAGTTCAGATGTTCTTGTGAAATTGATTTTATTTTTCATATACATGTATAAAAAAAAAAAAATCAAAACAGTCATAGCAATATTAATGTTATCACTTGCAAATGTATAAGTTAAAGATTTAAAGTTGATTTAATTTTCCTAGAAACAAAGCTCTTAACTCTGACTCTTTACAGTAGGGGGCAGTCAAACACCAGGCCAAATGCAAATTGTGGCAAAAAAAATTGACATTATTTTGGAAAGAAGGATTCTCAGACTAAACAGCAAATGAGACAAGAGGGCAGCTCATTAACAAGACATTTTCTTTTATTCAATAAATAATTTACATTATAAACAGCTGGTGTGTGGCACCATATTTGCTTTACATACAAACACAGTTTGAGCTTTCTGGCAAATACCATTCAGCATTTTTTATTTATTTATTTTTTTTCTTTTAATTCTTTTTAACCATTACAAGCCTGACAGAGCTTCAGACAAAATAAGAGCTAAACAAAAGAGAAAACATAAAGTGCTTTAAACTCAAAAACATGAACGCCTCAGAACACATTGTATATTCCCTATTTTCTAGATAAGAGCGCTGCATTCAGGGTATTTTACTTCATCTATGATCAAGTGAACAAAAGCAACCAAAATTTCTGTGTAGTGTTTTTGAGAGCTGTTTCTTGTTTTTTTTTTTTTTTTTGTTTTTCTTTTTTGTTTTTCTTTTTTGTTTACTCTGTTCTGTGGCGTTCATGTCTTTGGAAAAAAAATCCCTTTTCAAACAACCAAAAAAAAAAAAAAAAGGTTCACATTCACCAAATCATCTGATGTACAAAAACTGGAGTGATAAATTCAAAACACAACTGGTAATATACAAATTTAAACTCACAAAACATATGTACAATCTCACATTACACATGTAGAACCATATACTGTAAAACTCACAATACAAATTACATCTATTAACACAAGATTCAACGTTACAATCATTTATTTGTATGACTTTTTTTTTTTTTTTTTTTTTTTTTTTTTTTGTTGTTGCTGTCAAACTACACCAATACATATTCCAAATAGCAGTAGTAAGGCCTGCCAAATACTTCAGTGTAAAGGATAAATGACCAAACTGTAGCAACAGTATCTACGGGGATGACTTACACATAAACAGATACTGTAGCTGTAACTGAGAGCCAGACTTTATCATGAAACCCACAAAAGCCTTTAAAGAAAAAAAAAAAAAATCTGCAAAAACCGAACCAACTGCAGCTTTTACAGTGCGTGCTCCTGTCATTTTTCTGCGTACCGCAAATTTCACCCACAAACAAGTTATATACAATTACGAACCCCCCCCCCATTTCAATGTGAACAGTTAAAGACTGAACGATGAAAATTTGAAAATTCAGTTGTTGAGGAAATGTTGGCACAAGGGCTTGTTCTTTGGCAACAACTTAAGCCATGAAATCACGTTTACAGACATATGCTTATCATTTAGTCAAAACGCCACGGTCAGGTCAGCGTAGCGGAACTGTAGAAAACGCTAAACTGACATCTTTACATCAACACCACAGTATCTATACCACTGTTACTTAGCATGGAGAGGTTAAGTCACAAATATCTCGAAGAGGTGTCAGAGTTTTGATTGGTTGATATACATTGTGTAAACGCTTCAAGTGCCCTTAACTTAGTTTGTTCTTTTGCTTTCTTTGTAGCTACATTCACATTACAGACGTACAATACAAAACACTGTGTGATCAACACATTAGCTCGAACAATGGAGGGAAAGGCTCTATGGCTGGTAGTGATGCACAGATGAAAAGAGATAATTTCTTATCAGGTCCCTTTTGGGATTTGCTACTTGGCTGATTGAGTCCGTTTGAACAGACTGGAGTGCCTCATCCTCTCCGTTTCAGAAAATCTGGGCGCAACAAAGAGACACAGGATGAATTTCTATCACTGGAAGTTTGTTATCTAATTTCTGGGAAGACTCCTGCGCCCGTGAACACATGAAATGAACCACAGACGGCGGATTCTGTACACATATTGTACTAATACGCTCGCACATCAAAACACGCACGCACACATAACCGAACAATATGACCCATTAATCTCCACAGCAGACAACTGGAGACATTGCTCTGACATCCTTTTGGCTGAGTGCTTCCTCCACAAGGCTCAGGCTTTTCCAAAGCTGGAAACTAATCAAACATAGAGCTGCTTTTGGCCTTAGGTTAACAAAAGCCCCTGTCAGGTCCTCTTGCTTCACCACATGAGCCACAGAGAGCTTCACTGGCTTGGCACCAATGAGGGGATCAGGGGAGGGAGGATCAGCAAACCCCTCTTTCTGCAAAAGATCATCTTGTCCAGCTTCTCAGAGGCATGCAACCTTGGTGAGAATGCAGGATTTAATCCCAGGTGGATATCCTGAGCTCTGGGCTAGGTGGGCTCTCTCACCACTGCTCTCTTCAAAGACCAGTCCTATGAAGCAGATAAATGCACGTGATGATAGCTGGACTCCCTTGTCATTAGACTAAATTCAAGACATGACAATACAACTAAAATGAGACTTGGGGCTGGGATGACCCTAGTGGCCAGCCCCAGGTCTCCCCACAGAACCGGAGCAGAAGAGAGGAGCCAGTGTATGACACAGCGATGGTACTCTAACACTCACTGACAGATACACCATGAGGATATTGTTGTGGAGGGACTATAGATGAACAGTGCAGCACTCAAGCCACAATAAGACAGCTAGGAGGTTGATGAAGAAGAGACAAAGTAAATCTTTGCCCTTCTGTGCTGCATTACTCATAAAAGCATCCTTTTCAAAGATGTGGTATCTGTTGCTGTTTGAATGGAGCATTTTTACATCCTCAAATGCATAATAGGCTGCCATGGTGAAATTGATGTCTCCAGAGGAGAGGAGATCAAACACACAGGACTGAAAGTACAGATCCTCCACCGGGAGTCGCTCCTTGCACTTGGCCTTTGCGGACTGGTAGGTAAAGCCGTGCGCCCCCGCGCCGCTCCTGGCCCTCCCTGGGCCGTGGGCCTCTGCTGCTCGAGCCCTGAAGTTCCTGAAATCGATGCGTTGGTTGGCCGGGCATCCGTGAAGACACAAGTACAAGTCCTGGTTGTCACCTTCTTCCACAGAGTTCACGACTTCCTCTGGCATCCGCACGGCAAAGGTCAGGTAGCGGCCTACCTGCCGCACCACTATGGTCGTTCCGATGTACCTGGCCTGAATCTCCACATGCTGCCCAGGAACCTTCTCCACCACGCGCAGGGTGTTCGCTCCATGCCGGTCCCCTCCATTCTTAGAGCCGTCTGCAAACGCAGCTGGCAGTTCATCCGTCTCTGCGTGGTACATCTTCTGCTCCACACATTCTTGGAAATTCTTGAAGATGATTGTCAGCTGCAGGATGACAGACAGCAAGAAATGTCAAATGTCAAATTGTGCCACTGCGATTATCTCTGACTTCGAGCTCCTCAGATAGGCATGCATGTATTTGTCTGCCCACATACAGAGTCGTAGGAAACTGCAGTAACTGCATCAGCTTTGGAACGGAACTAGCTTATACTTTTGCATTAAGCACAGGTTTGTGCAATATGTGCCATCTACCCCACTTAAGTCTCACATTTCAGCATTGGCTCAACATGGGGGAGGCCAAGGTAAACGCCCTCAAAAAACATGAGTCTCCGCCATGTAAAATCAGGCCTCAGTTTGCAGACACAAAGACGATCCATTCATTGCAGTGAAAAACCTGCCTGTGAACCCCAGAACTATGCTCCAGGGAGTGGCATGAAGCCAGGACGGAGCGATATACTCTGCAGCTAATTAGGTGCGACCGGTCAGGCCTCGGCAAGCTTGGTTTCATCAGGACACCAATGAGGCTTTGTCAGAGAGGTGACAGTACAGTCTGAGGACTGTGATGTCTGCTCAGTTGGGACAGAAGACAAAGGGAAGTTCGACAGAATGCTAAATTCATCTGTTGCACCAGGTCTGTCTCTGCTCCCCTTACCATGAGCTAACGTTTCCCACCTACAGCAACCTTTTTTTTTTCCCCTGTTTAATTTCTTAAGCTTTTAATGAAAACAATCACAGGAAAATGACTCTTATCCCTCCATCAGAAGGAAGATGGAAGCACGCAGCCAGTTTTATTTGCTGTAGCGACAGCAATGTACCAACACAGAGCTATGCAAACGCAGATCTTTTACCAGAAGGGCCTTGTTTGCACAGGTGGCATTGGCTGCTGCCTTGTTTTCCCTTTGTCCAGAATCAAGATCTTAAAAAAGCTCTCTCATTTGCTTCCAAGAACAGCACTATAAAAATGCCATTACTTTAATAGCTAGAAAAAAAAAGAATGCTTAATAGAGCATCATTACGAAAACTTGATTACAGAAAATTATAGTTTATACAAATGTGATTAAGGACAAAGTCCCCTTATGCCTCAGACTAAAGTTACAATAAAAGTGACTAAGATCCATAATCACTGCTGTCAAAACTTTGACAAAACTGGACCAACTCTGGGTGAATTTGCCAACAAATACTCCGACTTCTTTGTTATAGACCACCAGTTCTAATGAAAACCATTTTTGGGAGACAGCCACGCAAACTAACCAATATATCATTGAACTAAACAACTAAAATAAGATATGCACTGCTGATAAACCTATGAAAAAAAAAAAATCCCATAATATAAAAGACAATATCTACAGTTCTGTGCAGACACAACATTTTACTGGGCTCAAAATGGATTTACTCTGAGTAGACCAAACATCAGCAGGAGCAGTGCACAGTGAAAATGGAGCCCAATGTTTTCAACACATTACTGCTGTTATAATACCAACATATTATTTCTAAAGCTTATCAAGGGCTCAACAATTGCGCTGGGCTTCTTCATCTGTCGTTGTGGAACTCATCCAAACACAAACCAGAGTCCACAGACAGAAAACTGGCCAGACAGCAGCCTTCACTGCCTAACCACATGAAAGTGACTCACACATACAAAAATATGAACATCTTAATGTTCAGCTGTAGGCACTGACTTTAAAACTGAAAACAATGATGGTTTTAAATTATTATTACAGCTTTGACACCATCGAAAGATTATTTTCATTAATTATTTCATAGATTTTTATTTTAATTTTTTTCTTTTACTTTTTAATGGTTCGGTCTGAAAACATTTCAGGGTTTTCTTCTTGTATTCACAGATAATAATGGGAGATGGGGGAAGAACAGGTAGTTCTATTTAAGTAATTGAGCATCGCTGCTGTTATAGAATGTTTTCTTGAATGCAGTGATGAAAAGAGTGTGTGATTCATATTTCCCATGATCATTTCTTTGGCTGACTGTAAATGTCATTTTGAGGTCCACAAATGTCAAAGTGTACTGACATTTGTATCTTCTTTTGGAATGATTTGAAAATGTTTGGCTTTTGCACCATAATTCAGACAAAAATCTGAAAATTACCAGTGGATCATTTTGGTTTTTAGAAAGTAACAGCTGGTTGGATTGATCAAAAAATTATTTTGCGAATAGCCTTTATTATTGTCCTATGCGCACGTAAACACACAACACAAAATATGCATGCAGGGTAAACACAAAAGATCCCCACCTTGCTCGTGGCAGTGGCCAAAGACCCTGGCACCACAGGAGTGTTGGTCACCTGGACAGACAGGTATTTGTTGTGGATGAGCGGCCAGGCTCCTTCTACCTTACATGTCTGAAAGTCATCTCCAAACGTTCGGAGGTGCGGGTCTCCGAAGAACCCACAGTGGGTGTAATTGGGAGGCGATGTATTGCGTGGAAGGCTGCGCTCATAGTGGCACACTTCCGGACCATCGGAGCGTTCCTGGCTGTCAGGCAGGAGCGGAGGGGGTGGAGGAGGAAGTGGGGTCCGTGCACGTGGTTGGGATGTCGGCCCCTCCTTGGAACAGTTGTGTTGGCTCATTAGGTCCTCTATGCCATGCTGGGCAGAGTGGTACGCCAGGTCACCCCTGCAGGTGCGTGCGGTCCGGCGTACGCAGCTGTTGTACGCTCGCAGCGCTGTGCAAAACTCCTCCTCCGGTCCAGAGTTTGAGGTGGAAGCCCAAAATTCTGAGTTACACTTGAGGATCTTGCACTGCAGAGTCACTGTCAGGGAGGAACAAGAGAACGATTGAACAAAGGGTGGGGGAAGGAAAAAAAAACTTGGGCTGCCACAATACCAACAAGCCCACAGATTAACCTGTAAATACACTTGGGATGCTATTGATGAAGCTAATCATGAAAGCGCTTATGACTTAACTGAGCAATTATCCAATCAAGAATATCATTTAATGTCTAATGGTTGCAGAGCCATTTTATTTTCTCTTTAAAAAGGTGTGTCTCACTTTTCTTACATACTTTACATTCAACCAAACACTTTTCTTAAAATGGAAAAATAGTAATCATTCTCTTTTGCCACATGCTGTAAGTTTTTCATTAGTTTGCATCCGGTCAAAAAATTTGCCGGCCTGAAACTTCCCTCAGGTCAACTTGATATAAGGAAATCTCTCAGTTTACTGTGGAGAGTGGTACTTCCCTTTCACACACACAGTGGCTTTTGGTTTATGTACAAATAAAAAAAACATTTGGGATCCTAATCTACACCTTCAGCGATAATGAACACTATTTGACTGCAGATTGTTGTCCCAAGCTTTAATGTCGCATCCGGCCAACTCTTTACACAAATGTTCTTCAAATATTTCCCAGGATGCCCTGTTGCGACACCCTGTTTGACTAGCATTATCTTTGACTAATAGGCCATTTATTTGAATGAGAAGGCTGTGAGAAGTTTCTCCATGTGTGTCTGGGAGGGGAGGGAGGCAACATCAACACTTTGAAGTCACACTTTAAACAATATCCTTCCACAAAGCTTCACCGCAGCTCTCAGCAACCCCCCCTCTCCGCCACCATCACCACCACCTCTCCTTTTCCCACCCATTTGATAGATGGCAATAAACGTATCTCGATCTCGGGTATCGCTACATTATCACCTTGGTGTTTGATGGTGAGTGACTTGAAGAGGGAAACTGATAAGGGTTTGGCAAACGCAAGGCAAGTGAATGAGGTGTCTACACTGCAAAAAGTGACCCACTGCAGCCACGTTAATGTCAAATTACAAGCAGATTAAGACACGAATGTGGTTCCCTTATATAATGGTGCAGTGCCAAAACAGTGTTACATCTGCAGTGAAATAGTCTTGTTTTTTTTTTCCCCCTTCACAAGTTAAAAATAAATTAATTAATAAATATACACACATATATTAAATTATTATAGACTTTAAAACATTTCCACAGTTATACTCAAAACCACCATGATCTGTCCAAATGTGGTTTTCTTTAAGTCTCACTGGTCATAATTAAAACATCATCGCCTGGCCAAACTAAAGGATGGAGGAAAACTTTCAAGCAGCCAACGTGAAATAATAAGACGAGCCCCATCCCCCAAACAAAACAACAGCTCCACTGTTGTGTTGCTTTGACTTTCTCTGCTAAAAGAAAAAAAAAGACACTTCACATTCAGAAACATCACAGAAACTGTCTGAATCCACCGGAATGAGTAGGCAGTCTGTCACATTTTCCAAACTCCAAAACTTTTTCCACCGCAACACAACTCAACACATCTCATTGTAATCTAACACGTTTTCTTTCAATCTTTTTTTTTTTTTGCCATTTCGGTTGATGTATTTCCAACCGGTTAATAACGTTGGATTATAAATATCACTTAATCGTGCACATAAAAAAAACTGATCTTAAATGCGTCTCAGAAAGTGAGTAGCTGAAGCTGAATCTTATATTACGGAGCTGGAAACTTCGCCGTCCAACCTGAACAGGAGCTGAACTGGCTTCAACTTCTACGATACCAAACACACCGATTAGAGATCTGATTTACATTTTACTGTATTGATTTCTTTTTTTTTTTAAATATATATATATAGGTGTTTTCTTACCGGAAGGGAAGAGTGAGAGAAACACAGCCAGGACTCTGCACACTTCAAGCGCCGAGGGTCTTCCTCTTTTCCCCATAACCATCCATCCAGCTCGGGGTCGCACTTCGCTCCTCTCCCTGCTCAGACCGCATCAAGGAAGGGCACAGTGAGAGAGATACAGCCGGTTAGTCCGAGGACGAACTCAAACAAGTCCGCAAACAAGTCTCCCTCGTCCTACCATCGCCGCCAGGTAAGGCGTTTGTGCTTTTAATGTATTTTGTTTTTGGTTGTGTTTTTTTTCTTCTTTGTGTTTGTGAGTCGGCGCGAGAGTTGACTCCGCGGCTCCAGCCGAGCTAGCTAGCTAGCAGTGAGAGCGGGGCCGTCGGCTGAGCGCAGCGGGGCCGCCTGCCTTCCTTTTAGGGGAGTGCCGGGGAGGTGCAGCCCCTGTGGCCCAGAAAACACCGAGCCAATCACGGCTACTCGTTGTGCCCTTACACCACCAACCTCCCCCCCACCACCACCATGAAAGTTTCATGTTACATCTCAATGTGCAGACTTGTTCGACGACGGCCGAGTCTTCACGACCCACCATGTGTTTGTGCACAGCGCCATTAAAAACAAAAAGAAAGTTTGGATTTGCTGCAGAGATCCCAACGCTAACGTCAGGGTGGATTCAGACAGGGAAACACTGAGCTTCAGCTACCAGCTTCTCTGCTCCATTAATTCCTTAAAACCGATGAGGTGCCAGAAACTCTTTTCAAAGAGCCCACAGGCTGAGTTGTGCTGTGCAGCCAAACTCGTATTCAAATCCACATGATGGTGTTACCGATCATAATGGAGCTCCCAAACCATGGCCACCATCTCAGGCTGAATGTGGACAAACAAACACAATGATCATTAAAAAAAAATCTCAATTTGACGATTTAAACACAATCATCGTTGGTGTTTGGTGTAAGCGTCTCACCCACTGCAAATGGCCTCGATGGAAAAATTAAGCACGTCTTTGCAGCTATGTTGAAGGTTCCTGCCGCTAATCATTAGTATCACCATCAATGATTCTTCCAGTTTTGTTTTCCTTTTTTAGTCTGTAAGTTTTCCAAAGTCCAAGTTGACCAGGAAAAGTCAACAAGCCCAAAGCCCAGAGTGTGACAAAGACAAGTTTTTCCATCCAATCCTCGCATTAAATGGTGGAAAAAGCAAACAGCTGACATTTATGAGTGACAAAAGGTGGAAAGTGTCAGTTGCCTTAATAGTTGTCATTTATTCTTTTTTTGATTGCCAAGTTGAACATGAACTAATAGCTTCAGGTTTACCGCTCATACTATCAGACATGCTGTCAGGTAGGTGTGAAAAGAAGGAAGTTGGTTCTAACCTCCAAATCATAACCTGTCAAATCAAACAGTAATATCTCTCTGGGAAAGTAATGAACGGCCATTCATTCATAAAGGCTTTGGAGGGATAACTTAAAAGGCAGGATAATGAAATCTTACATCCCTTTATCTTGACATGAAAATAATTCACACCTAGATTGCAGACAGAGACATGACTGTAGCAATTAGGGGAAAAAAATGCTGCATTCAAGGATATTAAGTCAAAGTAATACTAAAATAAGCATTTAAGGTACCATTATGTGTAGTAATGATGGTAATTATGTCTGTAATGAAGTAAATTAATCCATTGGTGTTAAATGAGATTAATTTTGAGACAAATCACAAAATATAATGCCTTTTTGTAATTTTAACCACCCAAAGAGCACATCAGGGTAACCAAAGTCAAAACCAAAGTACACATTCACAGGTTAAACCGCGCAATGACAATGACCACAAGAGCTATTCTCATGTTTGAATTGTGTGTTTTCCAGATAACACTTATTTACAGTTGTTAACTTAAGAAAGCAAACATGTACATGCAGTAAAAAAAAAAACGCTTTTGCAGGTTGCCTTAAATGGTGTGAATACATTTCCGCCACTGGAAAAGCAGCTAGTGATCCCTTCCTCAAAAAGGCCTAATACCCCCTCTTTTGATTGCTTTTCAGTTGTACAAATGGCACATTACTGGTGCTTTTACTGCCATTTAAACCAAAATACTGGCAGATAGATGGCTGCGTACTCAGGTTGAGGCTGGCTATACAGTATTTTTCCATGGAGCGATGAATGTCTTTGTAATTGCTGTCCTTCTCGTGGATGATGGATACATTCATGTACAATAAGGTCTGAGCCTATGCGTGTTTTCAACAAGGGTGGCCCTGTGTAGGCTGATTTCCTGCTCCAAGATATCGGGCTCAATGGCTGGACCTAACAGGTATAAACTGCGCTGATATATCATGTGTGGAATATTTTTAGCTTTTAGCTGAAGTAGTGTGGATGTACAATCAATGTGTGGTCAAAACACTTTAAAGGTGCCCATGTAGATATGCCTTATGTGTGCCTGATTCAGGTGTTAGTTGAATGCTGGTGGAAAAACTGTATGCGTGATATCTGAAAAATAGATGGTGCAGAATGTCTCCAAATGTTTTAACCTGTTGCAGTGACTTTGCAGACATGTTGTTCTCTTTTTGTTAAGTATTTGGTTTGTGTTTTAGTCTGTTAGTCATTATAAGGAACAAGCTCATAATTATGATGCTAAGCATCATAATAAGTATTAGATATGTAAACACACTTGTCTAGTGATGCTGATTTGATCATTATCAGTCGATAATGAATTGTTGAATTACAAGCCTGCCATCCGTCCTTCAGTCCTAATAATTCCTTGTCCTCATCAGGAATATGTCATCATTGTAATTACTGTTTACATCAGTAGTTGATCAAGGCAAAACTGTGCAGCTATTCTGATGATCAATTCAGTCAGTTTAGTCATTTATCAAGTAAAAATGCCATACACTGTCCAAAGCAAAGACTCACTGTTTGTCTTCGTTCTGCATTACTATAAAGCTGAATGTCATTGGGTTTGCATTGTCTGGTGGACAAAAGAAGAGATTTTACCATGACATCATGTAGTGGACGTTTCCATGAAATAGACTCAAATAATAATCAATAAAAGGAATGATTGGCTGTAGTAAGACTACTTACTATTGTGTTTTTACTCTAGATCAGGCTGTAGGATCAGACCTTTTTCTTACTGGATGGCAGCTGTCAGTCAGCCTTACTGGCCCCAGTTTTTCTGTCTGATAAGTTGTTTAATTGAAAACTGCAGGACTCCACACGGCCATGTAGTGAAATCACAAGCCCTTCATACAGGAGGGAATATTTTCACGGAAACAGCGGAGGCATCAGATAGATCACGTCTCCCTCATGCTGCAACAGGTAACGGTGACATATAATAACGGAACAATAAAAGCTGTCCATAAATCCTGGAGGTGTAATCCATTCAGGTTTTTATGGCCTGCTGCTTTAACTCTGCTATCAGCTGTCAGAGCTGCTGTTAAAGGGATTAGGACGCAATCTCTGACATTTTGATATGGCAGGCAGTACAAGTAATATATTGGTGAAGTGTTGCTTCTATTTTTTTATTTTTTTTTTTCAGCCCACATTTCTGAGCATCTGTCCATGACAGTCACTCAGAATCCATCTTTCCCCTCCGACAGATGGCGCCTGTTCTGGACTCTGATAGAGAAACCTCAAATCATGACACAAACTCACATGGCATTAGGACAACCAAACCTGTCATTAAATCTGAGCTCCATGGACAGCTCGGTTATTGCTCTAATTACAGCTGTTATACAATTAGGATTTAAAGGGTGAAACTGTACAGCCGACAGGCGCATTTCTCCTGCTGCTGCTCTGAGGAGGAATATCGTCCTTTTTATTCCCAGTCAGAAAAAAGTCGCTTCGGTCAGGTTTTTTTTTTTTTTTTGTCGGGGAGAAATATAATGAATGCTGACAGTATGATGAAGAAAATATCGCGGTGGGGCTGATACAGCCAAGCCGACTTTTTTTTTTTTTTTTTATAGTCAATTGCATTCACAATTTCAATTTTTCTTGTGTGACAACCAGCAAATAGATTCAATGTCTCAGCAGAAATCACGGCTGGAAAATTAAAATTTTCTAGAGATGCGAAGACCCAGCAAGCAGACAAAAAAAAAAAAACCCAAAAAAACCTGACATAACTCATCTGGCAGATAACCGCAACATAACAGTGGTTTCAATTCAAAGTAGGTCCAGAACAAATAAAACAAACCAACCTTGACGGCTGCATGGGCTCTCTGGACTCTGGAGTCCTGCAGGAACCCGGAGGACAGCGAACAGGAGCGAGAGGAAGCAGACTCCTTCAAAAATATCTGTCTATGTATATATGTGTGTGTGTGTGTAATTATTTTTTTAAAACCACTTCAGAGAGAGCACGTCCCGTGTGTCACAGTAATCCGAAATCAAACGCTCTCAGTGGTTTTCTGAGCGTGAAATCTGCCGATGTGTTCATGATGTCCACCGAAGAAAGTCCGACCTGCAGCCGAGTCACAGCGCGGCTCCTCAGTTGGGATTCATGTGAACAGCCGCCGGACTCAGATCCGATCAGCCGTCAGCCTCTAACTTCTCTGACTGTCAGTCGATCGGAAAGGAGACATCATGATAGATTAAGTGCCCTCATGAATCCAAATGGTTCGTTGTGGTGGACGTCGGGGAGAGAGAAGCCCTGAGGGCAGACCTGCCGCTGCTGCCGCCTCTCTCCGCCGTGTGGATGTTGTGAAATGGCCAGTTAGAAAGTGTGAGGAGACAATGATCGGCTCTGGGACGCCGCTGGGAGCCCCCACATCTCAGCTGTGAGCCCCCATCATCTCCACCAGTTCCTCTCAGACTGCAGGAACAGGAGGGAGCGGATCTGGAAAACAAGCCAAGACTGACTACTACACCCTTCTTTTTCTTTTTTTCTTTTTTTAACAAGAGCAAGTGAAACTAAACCCTTGTATTTTCAGTGATACTTCAACCTCAATCAAATGCCAGTTTATTTATAGATAAATATATTTTCTGCCTTTATTCTGGATGCTGTCTTTTGTGTTTGCACACAAAAACACTGAACTACTCCTCAACTCTTTAATAATAACTGACATTGATTGCCAGCGAATAGCCGCAATTTTCAAACATACATCATCATCAGATAACCTTCAGCAGTCCCTCATCTTTTGCAAATCACAGGTTGTAGAAAGGCAAATCCATAATAATCAAGATTTAATGGCGGATCAGATGGACAAACACTTTGCAGCAAGGAAGAAGCGGGGTGGGGGGGGGGGTGTGCTCAAAGACAGAAAGGGCTGCATGGAGGCTGCACCTGTGTTTTAGGATCGGGCTGCATGCAGGAAAATACCGCCACCCTCCTCCTCTCTATCTTTTCCAGCCTTCACTCATTACAACACAACTGGTCCTCTGCTCCAGTTTCCTGCTGATCTGGAAAATCCAACTCAGCCGGGAAGGCAGGGACTAACATTATCTGGCTGTAGCAGCCTGGTTTATGTGTTCTTACTGTCTGACAGGCCAACACGAATGCAGAGCTCATCGTTAAAAGCTGTCACAGTGAGTGTGCGATTTCACCTTCCATCATTGACGAGGGTAGATGTTATTTTCATGCAGCTACCAAGTCGATCTGTCACATTACATCATCCCTTTGTGCGTCCAGCAAGAAACTGACCCCTGTAATCCAGTCGTTTACTATCACAGCTCTGACCTGCCCTCTCCAGATGGCCACTGAGAGGCAGCATATTTTACATTGATGTAACAGAAGAACATGAAAGAGTGACACCATAGTGTGAAAAGAATGGTTTCAGAGGTGCCGGATGCAGGCCCCATCTCAAACACAGCTGGTGAAGACGCTGGCTTGCTGAGGTATTATGGAAAGTTAACACAACCGATCTGCTTTGCATATCAGTGGATTAATGAAATGCTTTGTGTGCGTGTGTGTCTGTTTGTGTGCTGCAGTTCAGTTTCTGCTCCATTTTACAGAACAAATCAGTGACAGACAACCATGTAACTATTATAGCAACAAATGAAAGAAGCATCCAATAATGCCAACTCTGGGGCGCCCTGTGATTTCTATAGTGGCCTGTGATGTAGTCCATGATAATCTATGAGGCTCAGACTTCTTCGGCAAATAGCCATAAATATAGAGGCTGGAGAAAAAAAAAACTCTTGATGGAGAATGTATATTCAGGGAGCCAAACTGATACACACATACCCTTCTGTTAAAATACGTTGCTGCAACCCAATAAACTCTAAGGCAAATATAGGGTGAGCAAATGTACCACATTCATATAATTTTTTCAACTTCTGGTGACTTCCTCACTTTCTGTCTGGGATCAAACGTTTGCAATCTAATGTTTGAGTTTATTCTCAGTCAAATCTTTGTTTCATAGATGCGTGACATTTTTTTTCTCCTGGGACACACATTAAGAAAGCTCCTTAATCCTCGAACAGTTCTAAGTAACTGATCACATGTGGCCAGCGGACGTTCTTATGAAACAGATCCGGGAAATAAATACTTAGTGATTACATTTGTTTTTGAGTCAGAGACAGATTCGTAAACATCATATGTTGTCGCTGACCTTCCAGTTGCCTTTTGAACTCCCGTAGTGCAACGATGAACTCATCACAGCTTGTCATGCCTCCTGTTTCTGAGATGTCATGTTGTGTTGTGCTTTGGAAGCGTTCAAACAGTTTTGACTACACAGTCATTGTGTTGGATCTGAAAAGATAGTTAATTTTTCTGCTAACTACAGTCTGTCTTGTACTCTGTCCTGTGGCTACCGTTGCAAAAATACAAAACATTCTTCAATTGATCCTCTCATTTGTGAGAATTTATTGCTTTTCCTTCACTTCATGTGCTGGACTTTTGGTTGGACAAAAACACCAGATATTGCTCAATATTTCCTCAAAGCAACTGAATTGTCTGTGAAAATATTTATTAATTTCAGCCCAAAACTATAATAGTAACACAGTAATTGCATTTGAAATGAAAGGAACCATGACCTTTACTGATTTTCTACAAGAGGCTTAAAGAACAATAAATAAATACATGAAAAAAAATTGCTTCAGGAATATATCAGACCTGCAAGTCTCTTGCTGTATTTATTTATTTATTTCATTTACTCTTGAATATATATGAATCAATAAAGGGAGTGGCATGATAATGGCAAGGTACATATTTCATAATTGTTTCATAATGCAGTTAAGATTATGTGCTGCATTGAGTGATTTATTTGAGAAACTATTCTTCAGGTTTGATATTTTGAACTGAAACACCAAACTTGTATGGCTACATTAAACCTGAACTCTGCCACGGCCATTGGTTTCTCATCTGTAACGCTGTTCAATTAGAGACAGTTGAAAAAAAAAACTAACCAGAAAGAGTCCCTCGAATTCAGTGTAGATACACGTAGACAAGATTTGAGCTTCATGTAGCTGATTGGCATTTAAAAAGAGTGGGAGGTGCATTCAGCCACAGCGTCTCAGGTGTAAGCGTGAATGAAAAAAAATTCTATTAGGACATGATCTGTGGGGCTCAGACACTGTGTGGAATTACTGCCACTGTCAGTCGTAATGTGAATGCAGGAAGCTTACAAATTGGTCTGTTGGTGCACACAGAGGATGGGGCTTGAATGTGTAAACCCTCATTACAGAATCTCTTTTCTCATTTTAAGCAGAGGCGGTGAATTCGTCCTTCTTCTTCTCCTCCTGGTTTTTACCCTTTCAAAAGCCAGACTGAAATCCAGAAGGAATTATGCAAACTGTTTAATTCTAGACATGGACCGAACTAGACAGAGTGTGTACAGACTGCAAGACAAACAATTAGCTCTGCTGCTAAACAAAACTGATCTCAATGAAGGAGACAACACATCAAGCCAAATTTCAGGGAGTCATATTAGTGCATGAATAACTGTCTTAGACCATGAATGATCATCGCAATTTAGCACCTGTGAAGGTTTAAGAAAACATGTTGAAGATCAATTGTCACTAGTAGCATGTGCCTTATCTCACTAAAACAGCCGCCTTTTTAATTCACTGCCTCTGAATTTCTGAGCAAAAAGTAGAGCACTATCTAAATATTCAGATAATGAATGTAAAATTAGATAAGGTTCAACTCCACAATGTGTGAAATGCCTTTTCGACAATTTCATGTATAGTAATTCACAAATAATAATTTTCAGAAATCATTAAAACATTGGCATTATGCCTTTATGTCATAAAAACAATTACTGCATTTTTAACAAAAGATAGAATATACCCCAATTTAGCAGTAATAATGTTGTATGAATCATTATTCTTAGGACTGTGCAGATTAACATAATAATCTAGAACTAGAGATTCCATTATATTTGTGACTGCCAGCATTGTATAATGGTTTCTGTGGAAATACAACTTTGTGTCTTTGAATGGGTCCCTATATCAGTACCAATATGTCCCCCTCCACATAAATTCATTTTTTTTATATGTGTATATAATATATAATCACACACACTGTCTGTGTGGAGATATTTATATGTGCATTTAAAGGTGAATGCTGCTAATGTCTGTGTGTTGGAAAACAAGAAGCTAATCTGAATTCTTCACAGCCCTTTCATGCCTCAGCGTCTTTCTGCTCGGTTGTTGAACTTTCCAAGTATCCTGCAGTTCTGTCCTGTATGCGCAGCTGCTGGGGCTAAATCTTGCCCTTCCTTTGGTCCAATCTTGTCACAATAGCCTCAGTAAAAAAATTCAAGTTTTTGCAGGTGCAAACAAATTATTGACAGTCCAACATGTGTGTAGCTTTCATGCATTGGCAGTAGTGGGGAAACAGGAATCTGACATTCGTTCTCAAGCTGCACAGGAAATATTAGGCATGTTGCATTTGCTTTTGCCTAGGAGTGAACATTTTCATGTTTATCATATGAGTTGGCTCTGATTGTACTCCTCACATCGTTAACCACGTCTCTCTCTTTTTACTTTGACCACACACATTGACTTTAAAGTTCTATAGCCAAACAAACTGCTTCTACAAATAGCACAAGTCACTCTGGTTCCGATTTGAAGTTATTTATTCACACAAAAATTCCTCTTAAATTTTCACAATGTCTAACGAATAAGGCCACAGTAATTTGTAATATGAAATGGCAGACATCCAAGCTTTAAACTATCATCATAGGTAAGTTGCTCAAGTAAATTTTAGGACAATCCATCAAAGAGCGTAATTTCATCCTCAGCCATTGGAGGCGGAAGAATTTGCAATTGAAAGGATCGTTTCAATACTGAAATATTTATAGTTCTCTTAAAACCTTCTGGAAGAGTGAAATTTAGTGGTGGCTGAAAGAACTCATTAATTTGAAGGTAATTTAAGAATCATTTCATTTCCTTGACAGGCCAAAGAAAGGGATGATTTCCATTAGATGCTCCCAAACATATGGAAATGTTTTTTTGTATTGTTAGTGAAGACAACTGGGTCACAGCCCTGCGTGTCATCCATGTTCATATTGCCTTTGCAGCCTATGTAGTCCACTCCATCTTTGGAAAGACCGCTGTGGTACATTAATGAGCTGTGGAAATGTCAGCACTTTGGATTCAGATTAATTGAAGAGCCTGTGGACGTCTAATTACAGGAAAAAGACTCACAGATATTACCAGCCCTCTGAGACAGTAGACCTTTCCCCTGGGCTAAATGATGCTGTTATTGATCGTTATATGTAAAATGATACTGTAATTTCTCTGTCTCGACTTCTGCAATAGAAGCAGGTTAATTGGATCAGACCCTCAAAAGAAAAGAAAAAAAGAAAGGCAACCATCAGTGCTGAACAAGCTATAAAGGTTTGATTTGTTATGTAGATGCTTTAGCTGGAGGATTGTGTTTAATATGCAAAGAGGTTAATTAGCAGTACGTTGAAGCAGTGTGGAGCTCCACAGACCGGCCCTGCCCTCGTAACAGAGAGGAGATGGCGTCCGGTGTTTGGTCAGGTGTTTGCGGAACAGTGGAATGATGATGGAGGCTGTTGATATTTTGCTGACAGCTCTTTGTGGCAAACACCTCACACAGCATGGATCTTCTGGAAAGTTGTGAAACAGGAGGAGATTCGAGCCCCCACTCAGGAAAAAATCCCAATGCCAGAGCCAAAATAACATGAATGAGTCATAGCTGCCTTCAGGCCACGTTGACTTTATCTCCTCTGTCTCAACATGCAGGCTGGTCCTCTCACCACTAACTTTAATTAAAGTGAGGCCTGGAGTTGCCACATATTTAACCTCATTGTAATATTATCCAACTGTGGAGTAAAAAAATTTGAAAGTAAACGTGCTGCCTTTGACTTCCTTGGAGGTTCACAGCTAATTTGTGCAAATTGCGTAAAGGGTATGTCTCTAGATTTACTTGTGTGTGACGATTTAGGGTGCCACCTTTATGTCATACAAAGGAAATAGTATTAGCAATTGATTTTCAACCTGTTCCTGTCGAGTGGCAGTTAAGTTGTATTTTGTAAGGAGGAGAGGGAAAGTGAATTTTAAAGGTTTTCATTCCTAATATAGGAAAAGTCTGCCTCACTCTGTGTGCCTCTACTTGCCCATGCATTGTCTACATTTCCACTGATTTGTGCCAATCAAAGCAAGCAGAGGAAGAACCATACTTTTGGCTGTTCAAAGGTCACTGATATGACAAATGGCATATTAGGTTAAATAGGTTACCTTTTATATTGGTCTATCGCGTGCCCTGACAGACACGAGCTGTTTGAACATGTAAATCTCCTAAACCTTTGGATAAAAAAAGAAGGAAAAATCCAGCTAATCTCAACAAAAAGCACTTAATATCCGCTGAATTCAATAGTTCAGAGGAATGTGCTATATAAAGAAGTGTGTACAATGCTGGTATAGATACCATTAGCCAAAATAAAAGAGTCCTTTGCTATCATCACATCGTGCACTGCTCTTGACCTGTGCAACCAATGCGGCACTGGGCTGCCAAATAAGCTCTGAGTGTTGAGAAAGAGTCCAAAAAGGCATGTAGGTACAGTAACTGAGAATATCCATGACAGGAAACTGTGATATCACAGATCGTGCATGCTCGGTTGCAGGGAATATAGCAACACAGCCACAAAAACCAGATTCTGATCAAAGAAACTAAAATTAAGATAAATGTGTTTTTCTCTAAGGCAGGAAAAACATTGTTAGCTAAATAGTTGTTTTTTGTTTGTTTTTGCTATAATTTGCAGTAAGGTGAAATAGAACTTCCCTCGAAGCCCCAGTTGGCAGACCTTTGTCTGTGGGAGAGCCCACAGCTCTGCTGCTGCATCTTGTCAATCAATTGGAAGCACCCTGCCATCCATTTAGCACATGGCCATTATGTCTGGCTATCCTGATAGGTGCTGGAGCTGCCACTTTAACTTTGCTGAAGGTGTGAGGAGCCAGGGAGAGTCTGAAAAGGAGCTCTTTGTACTTCTGAGCTGCACATTAAGAGGCAAGCAAGTTGTTCACTGGGCACTAGCTGAGCAGGAATGTGAAAACAACCTTTCTTTTAAATTGTGAATGCCACCAAAGCCAGGACCAAGACTGTCGTGTCTGTAGAGAGAGGTAGATCACACACTTTTGTTCTTAAAAGGCTACTGAGGATTCCTAGCTGGCTCAGATTGATCAGCCTAGCAGCGGATAGGTGAGACCTTAACTCCCACATTTGGACAGATTTAACTTCATTCATATGGAGAAGGAAACTATGTAGCCCTATCAAACACCTGGATGCACTCTGGGCAAATCCATAATTGGTTCCCAATTGTTCTGAATTAATTTTCATTGAAGGTGTTCATGTCAGAGAGACCTGGAGGAACAAACACAGGGTGACATGGCTGGAAAACTGGCCCCGGCTTTGTTACTTTTGTTAGTTTCCTTTGTGGAGCAATGCGAATGCTGTGCAGCACACTGAACTGCACTCAAATATTTGTAAGTCAAAATATAAGACCTGAAAATAATCTTTCTTGCAGCATTTGACTGGAAGTGAATTATTTGTGCGAGAAGTGACTGCGGATTTCATCGTATAAGCTACTTGTGCTGGACAAACTCTCCAGCTCTAGGGCTGTTCCTTGCATTGGCAAGATTAAATGCCAATTGTCTTGTTTGTTTTGTGATTTTTTTTTTTTTGGTAAATTTTGGCCATATTTTTAATCTCTTCACTGGAGCTGAAGCTTCATTGAAAGTTTAGGTCACATTGGCAATGAATGCCATGATTTATTTCCAAAGCTGACTTTGTATTTGATCTCCATTGACAGACCGACTTCTCCATCTCAGCCATCTGTTGAAAACATTGCAATTAATTTATTTTAATTCTGACATCTGACTCAACTGAACTAGTTCAGTTTTAATCAGCATTCAACCTGAGGAGGGAAACCTCTGGAGGGATTTGATTGGTTACCAAACATGCTGCCTCCACCCCTTGAGGACCAACTAGGCAAATGTTAAGATTTGCTCATTGCAACTTGGCTCGGGGCTGAGGAAATAAATTTATAAATTTATTATTAATTTAAATTTTTTTTAAAATTCTCCCTGTAAAGTTATACAGTTATAATTTGTCAAACTCAGGTTTTTAGCCAGGGCTTTTCTTCAGCAGTAGGCGCAATTCACTTGGAGCACGGTTGGGCGGCTGACTAATCAAAGTGCAGGCTATTCTGTCAACAAGCTGAAGGACAGAAAGCCTAAATATGTGGAAACAGACGTGTAAAATGTGATTTGAGGGACACTTCAGTGAACTGCTAAAGCTCAATTTAGTTGTAATAATTACAGTTATGTTGTAACTGACTGAAAATGAACTACAGTGCAGCGCGTCATCTGCTGTTGAAACAAGTCTTTCATAAAGTAAAATGATTCCTTTGTCTCTGCACAGCTTTTGCTTCGTGTTTTGGGTGATTTTTCCAGATGGCTGACACATGTTCATTGGCTTTCCAGCTGCTATCAGTCTGTTTTTCACAGTAAGGTGATCTGGACTCATGATCCCAGCTGTATCTTTGCAACGAATTCCAGGACATCAGCAGTCAAACAGCGTTCCTCTCATCTACGACCCAACTCGAATCCATTGGAAAACACTACCACACCCCACACACGAGAATAAAACAGACTGCAAAGACGGCAGAAAGAGAATCAAGAGTTAGATTTCATTTACATAACTGTTTTGTTTTACATGCCTATTTTATTATTTTAACTTACTGTTGGGTATTTTTGGGATAGGCTGGCATTGCTTTATCATCCATATTTTTAAAACTGGAAATAAATCGAGAGATCTGAGTTGTTTGGTGCAGCCAATGCTAAGAAAATTTGAAATCACTCTGCCATTTTAAATGAGGAACTCAATTTCTGTTTAGATCCCAGAGCCAAGAACTAACCTGGAGAATCTGCCTGTACTTGTCTTCTGATGCGTTTTATCAGTACTGATTGATGGTATCGACTACTTTCCTGAGAGGAAACTGAAGAAAGAAAAAGTATATAAGAGTTGAAACTAGAAAACCTTCACCTATGACCTAGAAACATCCAATAAAGCCGACTGTGCTTTATTTTTTTATTTTGAGTCATCCACAGTCGCTTTCTTTCTTTTCTTTTTACCTTTAGTTTCTTTCTTGTCTGCCTGTGTCAGAATCTTTCTTTTGCATGTGCACTCCAACTCAAGCATTTCCCACAATATTTTTCTATTCATTTACCAAGTTCACTATTTTTGCACCTGCGACTCTGTCACAATGCAACCACTTGACAAAGAACTGAAGCCCTGGCTTCACTGAGGCAACTGTCAGCCAGTTTAGTTTCTGCACAATGGAGAATTGGGGGGGGGGGTCTGCTAAAGCATCCAATTGGAACCATGCAAGCAAACGGCTCAACTAGAACCAGGCAGGGAAGACTTAGACATACAGAAAGCATGAAGGGTATATTAAAAAGGAGCTGGAAGATCCAGAGATGAGAACAGACAGGCCTCACAGCAATCTGCAGTTCCCCTGACATCTATAGAGCTGGATTCTTGCTTTTATCAACACAGCTCAAAGCAAAGCAAATACGTCGGAGAGAAAGGTTTATTTGCCGTAGACATTAAAAATCATTCATTATATTGACAGCCATGCATGCAGTGGCAGCATCAGTCTTTATCCGTACTTAATCGGTGCTTTCATGCTATGAGTTCAACTCTTCTTTTTAAATTTCTTTTTCTCCAGCTCCCTTTGCAAACACACACCAGAGATGAATATATGACCAAGCATAGAATAATGTATTTTCCATAAGACAGTGTTTTATTTTGTAAATAAATAAAAGCTTAGGATGATTGAGACTCAAACATTTAGTTGTGAAATATGATTGACGATATGATTTCAATCTTTTGCTGCTGTATATCTCTGACTGCAGCATAAGGCCTTGGAGATCATAAATGCTTTCCTACTTCTCTCCTGCACTCCGCTGCTTTGAACCTCTGAGTTGTGACATAAGTGTGTAATGCTGATTGGACGTGATGGCTCACGCTGTTCTTTGTTCAAGAACCAGTTAAAAACAACTGGATGGCTTTTGTGCTGTGCTGTAAGCTCAGTGATAAAACCCTTAAGTTGTCAGGTTAGTTAAATTATTTTAGGGCTGCCTACTTTGTCTGCCAGAAACACTAAACATTTTCCGTAACGATGATTTTGCTAATTACATCTACTGTAGCTTAGATTTCACTTTTTAGTCTCTCTGAGCTCATCGGCTGCTGCTGATGCATTTTACTGCTCCACATGGGACAGCACTGTGTCATACTCTCAGGAATTTACCAGCCATTTCAAATGTGAGGGTATGTGAGAAAACGGAAGCAGCAATTTTGAATGTGTCTCTCTGTGGCTGCAGCATATCTGCTCTGCTAATCCACAACACAAAGCCTGGATGAGCAGCACCTTTGTGTGTGTCAGAATGGCAGGCTTAAGAAACAGGCCCCGGCATGCATGGCTCCTCACACAGCAGCAGCACTGTGGAAACTTAGCTGACACTGAGAACATCTACAGGGATATGGGGGAATAATGCTGGCAGGGATGAGAGCACATCCATACAAACAGAGAAAGACATGCCCAAGGACAAATTTGTCTGTTTGCCTCCAGGAATGTTTTTGCGTATGCGCTTTGCAGTTTTCTGCTGCACTATGTTGCCGACGTCTTCTGACGTAAAGCAGTTAAACAATTGGTCCCAAACATCGTCCCAGACGCTATACTTGGAGCAGAAGTTTAGGTTGGGTGAAAGCAGCAAAAAACCATGTGGGGAAGAATACATCAAGTTCGGGCGAAGGCATATATGTAAGTTATGGAAGTAGGGAGCTGTTGTGGAAAGTCACAAAGCATATTTCTTCAGTTACTGTACAGTACAAATTGAGGTATTTGTTCCATCTTTCTGCTGAACCAAATTTCATTGAAACTTATTTATATTATTATTATTATTATTATTATTACTTTTCATTCTACAACATTTGTCCGACAGCTCCATGCTTTAATTTGTTGACAGATACCTACAAAAAACCCAAAACAAGTAAAAAAAAAAAAAAAAATAATAATAAAATGAAACAAGTTCTTTGATTTTTTTTTTATTTATTTATTTATTTTTTTTTGTGCATATGTATTCCACTCTTTTCACTCATGTCAGACCTGGGGGTGTTTACTTCTTCTTTGAAGCTATCAGGTATTTGGTGCAGACCCCTAAAGGCCCGGAGAACTATCGACTGTAGCAAGAAAATGAATGCCTGACTACTGATTCACCAAAGCCATTTTTATTTAACTTAAACGTTTTTCCAGTGAAATTCAATTGAGTCCATGGCTTAAACAGTGAAAAAGTACTCCCAATTCAAACCATTCACCATTCACAAATATCTATTTGCACATTTAAAGAATTTTTTATTTTACTATTCTAACCTTGGGATATGCTGTTCTGGAGCGTGACACACTTTAATGCTGCCATTTTCATTAACACTGTCATGTTTTCCATAGCTCCCAAAGGCAAACCCATTCTGGCAGCCTGGTGTTGGATCAGGCCAACCACCTGTCATCTTATTTCTGCACATGGCCTCTTCTGTCAAACACTCCCTCACATTCCTCCCTGTGCTCCACACAGCACCTGTGATTGGCTTGCCCATTGCCATCACAGCTGTCAGGCTCACACTCGCTGTTAATTAAAGTAATAGACCTCCCAAAAAGCTGTTTATTCCAACAGCTTAGTGTGATGTGGATGCAATAGTAATGCAAAGTGAGAATGGACCAAATATTATGGAACATTTAACCTTTGCAAAGATCACTCCAGTTAATGACTTAATGTTATACAGTGTTTTTTTTTTTTTTTTTTTAAGTTAACAGCAGTGAACTGAAATTTCTTGAATTTTGAAGCCAAAACAATTTGACTGCCAACAGAGTTAAAATGTATCAGTAACTGCTAATCATTATCATTTTCAATATTTTATAGATTAGATTATAGATATTTTATAGAAATTAATTGGAAATGGGACTGATTCATTGACCACCCTATATGGAAATTTATAGTACTAATACAGACTCTTTTTTCCCCTAATTTTAGGATCAGGGCAATTCAATACAGTACATCAGTTTGGATCTTTTTTAAATTGTGTGGTTTTTTTTTGTTTGTTTTTTTTTTCCTGACCATTTTTAACCTCAAACATTCATTGCATAGTTGAGAAAATAACCACCAATTGTTGTTGAATTGCATCGCTTTCGGATGAAGAAAAGACTCAGTCATCTGACACACTTTACTTTCTGAGCTTTGCTTGATGCTGCTCTGCCATGTTGTGGCTCCAGGCACACAAACACAGATCAGCTGCTTCAAACTGAATCAAGCATAAATCTGCAGTTGACAAAATTATATTTGCGTCAACTTTATCTCTGTTGACTTTTGCTGAAAGAGAGTCAAAATATCAGCACAATGAGACAACATCACTCACAGCATAAGAGTTGATCTGCTCTGCCCAGACATTATTTAGGGTGATCTCAAAGTAAGCACAAGGACTATGTTTGTGTTGTGTTTCAGTTTCAAAGTCATTTTGCAACTCTCTGTAATCTAACTGAGAAAAACACAGCCAGGCTGCAAAATAACGGTTTGTGAAAGGAAAAAGTCAAAATATTTCTTAAACACAAACAATTTTGTACCATTTAAAAAATCTCAGCATCAGCGACATTTCTAAGTAAAATCTGTGGCTGATTATGCAACAGGCGGACTAAAAGGCTCCCTGCTCTCGCTGAATGTGTCATTAGAAGTCTCTTAATTTGGACGCAGAACAAAAAATGGACAAAAGCCATTAAGAGGAAAAACACAAAAGCCAAGCCAAGTCAGAGTCTGTGTTGAAAGGCCGCCTCCTAATGCTGCCCATATCTGTGCATTAGTCCACAATAGGAATGATTTTTATAACAGTGTTATTGAATTGAGCTCATTATGCCACACTGGCACAACCACTGCGAGTATCATCCTTTCATCTGTTTCATACAGCCGCTTCCTTATTGAAAATACAATTGAAGTGTCAGCAGAAAATACTTAGTTCCTTTCTTATCAGCTGTGCAGCTTTTTTTATGCAGAGAGAAATATGGACTCCATCAAACAGTGAGGTATTGAAACGTGTATGGAAAAGATGCATGTAAATAAGGCTGCAGAATATTTTTATATGGAAAAAATATGCTCCCTGCCACATGCATAGATAAAAAACAGTTCCATAAATGATTTATTATTAAAATTAAAATCACCAATTAGCTCAATAACCCCCAAATTCAATGCATTATTCATATCTGTGACTCTCAAACTGGTCCTCATGAAAGGCAATTTGATGTTGAGTTTAAAAGAACTTCTGTTTTTTTCTCGCCTGTGTCCCTTTTTTATGTGATTTATCTCTCACACAGACCAACTTTGATGTTTTGTAGAAAGTGTAAATGGGAGCAGAGTTCAATGAAGCAGCTGGGTATCACTGTGTGACTGACTTTTTCTTTCATTTCTGAACGCCAGTAGCCAAGCAGAGCCTCAGCTATGGACAAAACATCTGATCCATGCCCTCAAAACATAGGCAGGCTTTTAATATATCTATTTGATAGGGGTGTTACAATTATCATAGTGATATGACCACACAGAGACAATAGAGGGGGAAAAGACTTTAAATGAGGAAGATCTTTTATCACACTGACTCTCAGTCAAATTAGCCAGTAATGAAGCTTTATTTTTCCTGAATGGCAGCAGTGTTTTGTTCAACTGACACAGGACGAGGCCCGTGGTTGAAGGAGTTCCTGAAAAAACGTCCGGTTTTTGAAATGCCCCCATTCAGGGCAAAGGCAAGGATTTTTCCCAAGCTCAGTGTTCTCACACTTGTGCTTGCATCTCAAATAAACCTCCTATGGATTCCTAACTCCACAGAAAGGCGGTGGGGGAAGGGGATTGTGTGTATGTCTGTATTGTGGGTGGGGGGGGTTGATGGAGCTAAGAAGTGGGAGGGGATAGTGTGTGCCAATAAGAGTGTTTTATAGAGATGCTGATTTCTTATTCACTGGTCCTCTGTACGAACAGAAACCCAGTGGAATGCACATTGAAAGCTACGATACTCATTCAGAGGCCATAATGCATCCATCGCATGCGAAGTGAAAAAGAGTTCCCTGGTGGGAAAATACTGACCCCCGAACCCGGTGAAAAGATAGCTGCTCTGCCGGGGGCTCTCACTCCAGAGGTGCATTGTGGTACAAGAGCTGCCACTGCCTCTCACCTGCATATAAAGAGAGCGAAAGCCCCTCTCTCTAGGTGTTTACACCAAGCCCTGCTCTACCTTCCCAGTGGAGCGAAGGAATAACAACACAGGCCCCGGCTGAAAGTACAGAAAATGCACTGCTGTTGCTAGATCTTAATCAAGCCGTTCACAAGAGGCATGGGTGACACATCATTCTGCGTCCTCGCTTATTTTGTAAATATTTTTCCCTTTCATCCTCTTTTTTTGGGTGAGTCTGCGGTAGATTATGTTGAAGACATTATGAAGCATGAAGATTACAACGAAAAAGAACTGTCTCCACCGATAAGCATCTCAAAAACACCAACTAAATCCAAGAAGTTAGACAGTGTGCACGGGCAGAGAAAACACGGTGAGCTGATAGCGGTTTCGGAAATGTGTTGAGTGTTTTTAACAGCCATCTCTGAAGTAACTCATGGCAAAGTGGTTTCAAAGAAATGGAAATAAGGTCCAACCTAAAAATAACATTTCAGCCAATGGATCAAATATAAACTTCAATTTTTATTTCTGGGACTGCTGGAGCTGTGCTGATACCAGAATATTCAGAAAGGGCCAACCAAATGTATACCTGAGAGCCAGTACAGCACAGCACAGCAGCATGGATGTGCATTTATTATCTTATATTCCCTGACTCAAAGTCAGCGTAAGGCACGACTTGTGCCACATTTGGGAGAATTAGATATTATCCACTGTTCCTGCTGACAGGACTGTCAAACAGATGTTGAATTGGAGGCAGATATCCTCAGTGGAGTGAAGCCAAGAATACTAACTGGATTTAGGTACAAAATGCGCTGATGGACGCATGACATTTGGGCTTCCAGTGTGTGTGTGTGTGAGACAAAGAGAGAAAACACAGACTACATGTTTTACATATGAACAAAGCACCTAAACAACAGGGCCATGAATGCAGCAGACTCATCCTGTTGCCTTGTTGGAGAGTAATGACAGCTCATTGGCAGAATTAGTTTCCTGGGTGACATTAGTATTTGCAGTGGGTTGTGCATGGCAGTCACATTAGCGATGCTCTTTATATAAAACCTCTGAAGAGCCTCAGCTGAAGGGGTCCATAGTCTGGGGAGTGCTTTGTAGACAGGCAAAGGTCAGGTCTTATTCTTCTGCCCCCGCCCTCCCCTCAGACTGTGTGGTTTTGTTGCTGGGGGCATATGGTACATTTACACTCAGCATTTCAGCATTATCAATGTGCTGGATGCTATTAATGCACACACACATTTGTGTAATTAAATTCTACATTAATTTGTACAATATTATTTAGATGGAAAATCAATACAGATTGCCATGTTTCTTTTCCAAAGGACAATGGGCTGTTCTTATATTGCATTTCTAACACACAGCAGCATCTTCATCTTCATAAACAGCACTGACTTCATTATCAACATCATGAATTCATGAGTTACTACCTGATCCAACAATTTCCATCTGCATAAAACATTAAGCCATTGATCAAAGAGTTGGGTTTCTGTTGCAAGATGTTTTTAATATAAGGTTGTTAAATATTCTTTCAGTGATTGGCATGTTTATACATAATGATTCATGTGACGATTGGGTGGAGTGCTGATTAACTACAGATAACTGAACCTCCTTTCATGTTTTTATTTAACTAAATGAACATCACATTCTCCACATCTTTCAGGTTGTGGCTGTTGAGACTCCCCAGTGAAGTCTAGGAGTCGTACCTGATTAATCTCGCAAATAGATGGGAGATGTGCAAGACAGTTTTCACCCCAGAGTGCCCCTCCAAGGTGAGTGCTGCAGAGCTTTCACAGGGCTCCACGGGCCTAATAACTAATGTCAATTAATGAACTGTTATTACACATTCATTTGGCTGACACATACACTGGTTTGCTGGTTGGAGTCTTGCCCTCCAGGGGATGCCAAGCGCTGTGATGTTCAGTTTCAATATGCTGAACGTGTATAAGACATGAGACACAAGAGGACTTTATTAATCCCATGTAGAGGAAATTCCTTTTTGCGACAACAACCATAGGTATGGAAAAAAGATGTGAGAATAAAACAAATATAGACAATATATAAGCAAAAAATACAAAAAATATAAAGTGGCGGTGGTAGAGATACTTTCCAGGAGTACAAAAAGAAAAGTGATGTAGATGTAATAAGTCTGGAGATTTTTATTGCAGCCAGAGAGGTGTTGTACTGTCTGATCGCTGTTGGGATAAATGACCTGCAGTCGCGCTCTTTCTTGCATCTCGTGTGCAGCAGTCTGCTGCTGAAGGACCTGCGTAGTTCTTCCACAGTGTCATGAAGGCGGTGGGAAGGGTTGTCCAGGATGGATGTCGGTTTGGCCAATATCCTCCTCTCACCCACCTCCTCAATGGAGTCCAGGAGAGATCCAGCTCTTCTGATTAGCTTGTTGAGCCTCTTCCTGTCCCTCTCCGAACATCCATGGCAGATGGCAGAGGCCACCCCAGAGTCGTAGAAAGTCCTTAGCAGAGGCCTGCACACTCCAAAGAACCGAACAGGGAAGCATAAATGTTCATAAAACAATACTCATTTAAACCAGTGACAAAAACACGTCCTCGTCCCTGATTTTGAATCAGTTCATAAAACAGCGGAACAATGTTTGTCATCTGTAGCTATTTTGCTTTTTCTTTTCTTTTCCTTTTATTTTTATTCTTTATTTAATTTTTTTTACTTTCTTTGCTTAGTGTCCAGCAATCCCACAGGTTTGTCAAGGTTCGCTGTGATAACCCGACACAAATTAACGTTACAAGAAGCTGTGATATTATTGATTTAGCAATAGCATTTAAATGTCTTGTCTCATTGACCTCAGGAGATAAAAAGTTGTTTTCGTTTGAAATTATAGAAAGAAAAAGGCTCGCTGTAAACATTTTTTCGTCTTGTGGCAGCTGTAGCTGCCCAGAATTCAGGTGGAGTTTTACAATATTTTAGCCGAGAGCAATAAAAACAAATTGTGATTGTGAGTGTTGACTGCGTGGGTGGTCCTGCACTGCGAACACTTGTTTGGATCTTTGGATCTTTGGATCTTTGGAACAGCCCAGCTGTCTATCTGTCTTCTGCCGGTCTCCGATAAAGTGGTCTAACAATTGTTGACGTCACTGACCTATTTATTTTTGGCACTTCTTGTAGCTGTTTTTATTGTCGAGCACAGAAACATTTACCCCATGCAGTGTCTCCTCCCTTTGAAATTATCAACAAGTAACGACAACAGCTGTAACCACATCTAGTTTCTGTATTTACTTCAAACATATGAAGCTGTTCAAAGGCAGAATCACAGATAACCTATTAATGGTCTAATAAAAATAAAGGGCTAATAACTGTAATGATTCTGCAAATTAGAACAGAACACCTGAAGTTTTCAAGTTTCATGACAAAAAAGCGAAAGCTCAAAAGAGAGCTCAATATCGGCATACTGGCTGTTTGTTCAGAGAAAAGCCTGTGTTATTTGTGGATGGCCAACCCGTCAATGCAGTGGCAACCATAGAGAATTAAAGTATTTAAAGTCCCAGAGTGACGTGCCAGAGAGTTGCTAATGATTGCACAGCACATGGCAGTGCCTGGCAACTGGCTTCCCAAAACAGAGCAGAAAATAATCCCTTGGGGTGGTCTCATACCTCTAATTGGGCTCTCACTAGTGATGGCCTTGGCTAATACAGAGTACTGGTCAGATACAAAATGAAGAGGCAAGAGAATAATGTTTATCATTCTTAGAGACTGGGAAGAATGAAAGGTGGCCTCCTTTTGGAGGTACCTCAATGGGATTTCTGCCGAACTGGAAGAGTACATCCGTTCCCAGTGGAGACGCATGGCTGACATTCACACTGACAACAGTGCTCATTGTTGAGACATTCCAGTTCTATTGGCAGCATTGTTTTCTCAGGCACACTGCTTTATTCTCTGATAAATTTAGATCAGGATGATAATTGAGCAAACATGTCTCAGAAAATGAAGGAATAAATCAAAACAGATATTGGCAATATACCTTCAGCTCTTGAATTCATTTGCTTTTTCTTTTTCACCAGATGAACAACAAAGTTGTTGTATAGTCATCTCAACATGGTTTCTAAGCAGAGTTTAAAATCATCAATTATGAATGAACTATTTGTACACAAATCAGAAAATAAAGATTTGCTACTATTCTGTAAATTGTTTAGTCTGTCATGTTGCGTAGTGTTACCTCTGCTCAGATGAGGAGGAAGTGTGCAGTGTGAAATAAAAAGCTGTTTCACAGTTGCCTCTCACACAGGAAGTAAGAAAAATATCTACAGTTTAGGCAATTAATTGCAACCTGAATTTGATCTGAGCGGTGTATCATGACATTCTCAGTTACTACCATTAAACAAATCTTATTAATATTTCTTATAATTGATCATTGTTTATATATTAACATATTAACAATACTGTAATTTTTTTTTTTTCTTCCCCACAACAAGAAGGTTGTGGGTTCAGTTCCTGGCCTGGGGTCTTTCTGTGCAGAGTCTGCATGTTCTCACTGTGCCTGCGTGGGTTTCCTCCCACCGTCCAAAGATATAATGTTTGGGTTAATTGGTGACTCTAAATTGTCCGTAGGTCTGAGTGAGTGTGAGTGGTTGTTGGTCTCTGTGTGTCTCTGTGTGATGGACTGGTGACCTGTCCAGGGTGTGCCCCGCCCTCACCCAGAGTGAGCTGGGATCGGCTCCAGCACTACTGTGAAACCGATAAGCGACAGAAGATGAATGAATGAATACAGGTTGGGTTCTGAGAATATTTGAGTATTTCCAAAAAGCTGTGATTTTATCTGTAGTTGTTGAGTTCCAAACTGAAAAGGGACAGCCATTACAGTTCAAAGCCAAAAAGCGGTGCTAGAAACAAGAGCAAAGTGAATCAGATATTTATTTTTCCATCATTACCAACTTCGAAGAAATGTAAAATCGCTCTGATGAAAAAGCCTCTGATTATCAGCAGGGGTTGTATACTGCCATGAGCTGTGGTCTTTGAGAACACGTTCAAAGAATATTAAAATCTAAATTGAGGCTAACACTGTTACGTATACGAGCCACTGATAAATAGCAATTTTAGGCTCCTTCTTTCTGTGTTCTTGAAAGTCATTTTGTAGGAAACTTAAGCAGGCTGAAGGAAACGACAAGTTGAAAGTTACAGGTTGATGCCAGCTGGACTATCCACAGTTGGGTTTTTCCTCCACCGCTCTGTTTTCTCTGTGGTTCTTGTGCACGCGTGGTCATCCCTCACCCATGCAGATGACGGCCCTGCTCAATCCCTCCTGTTCTTTGAGGTGAAACAACGGTGAGCAAGCACAACAGATGGTCCGATTCGATACCTGTCAGCACTCATGAGGGAGAGCAGGGAGTCCCGCTGTGGAGCAACTGAGCGCGCACAGACCTCCCACATTTGTTTTGGGTGGTCAAGTCATTAGCAAAGAGTGTTTGTGCCATTTTTGCAAGAGCGCAGTTCCCAATGTGGCACACTTGACAGCTGGTCAAAAGGATTTCCCAACGAATGGAAACAAAACTTGAACAATAAACATAAAATGGAGAAAACATTTTTTAAACCAAAATTGAACTCAACATATTTTTATTCACAGCTATGCACGAGGCTGATTTCTGTTTGGGCCTCTCTATGGTTGTAGGAGGGTGGGGTTGTGTTGAGAAAAGGCAGTGCAATCACAATTGAACGATATAAGAATCTAAATTACAATCTGATGACAGCTGAAGTGTTTGTTCATGTTGGCATCAAGATACCACAGTCAGTTACTTTTAAACCACACTTTCAAACTTCTGATGAAGCTGATTAAGCTTAAGCTTTCATTTGTGATTTATGGCCGAGATGTTTTAAGTTTCTGTCTGATTTTAGACAGATTTGAGATATAAATCTTTTCAAGTTTGTGGTAAAAGATTTTCCTTTGACCAAGTAATACCTACTGAGAAAGCCTACAGAATGGCACAAAAAGCTCAGTGAAAAGCAGCAAGCGTTGACTTTGAAGAATAAAGCAGAACTTTTCAGGTTCTTTAAGGGTTTTGTATGAAAATGTATTAATGTATTGCAGCTGTCAAACAAGATCATGATTATGTGCAATCCAGACTGACTTCAGCATCCATACACATTACAATGATCTGAAATTTGAATAACTACTTTACTGTGCATTTTTGAGACAGGAAAAGTAACAAGAGCTATTTTTAATGCAATCACAAATAAGAAAATAGATACTTGCATCTACAAATCCTTAAAATTTGTTCAGGCATTCTCATCCAAAGCCCACACAGAACTCAGGTCTTTCACTCCATTTCCTCCTCAGTGAACCTGTTCTCATATCTTTCCAGCAAAGCCGCCTTCAAAAAAGTAACCAGCAGCACACTGACATAAAAAACAGCTCAGTGATGTGATAAGGAACACACAGCTGCAGAATATCAGAATAGCAACACCTGTTGCCTGCAGTGAGAAATTTGTTGACAAAAATGATGGAATCCATCCTGACAACATGTCGTGTTAGGTGTTGGCTTAACTGGCTGGGTGACATTACACTGGTGTAATGTGGATATCTAATCAGACCACATATCGACAGCTTTATATATTGTTCAGCTCACGGAACTGTTACATACCTGACATTACTCTGATGAAGTGCGAAAAGTCCTGACACCCTATTTTTGTACCACCTGCTCTCAGCATGTGTCAGTTTCACTGGCTGATGGATGAAACAAAGGCAGGCGAGGAGGTGGCGGTCCAGAGGCACAGGCCTCAGGTGTGAACAGGTGTGTGGGTTCACTGCCATGCTGGAATGGGAGCAGTTCCAGGTGCACAGCTGCGGGGTGTGGTTCTCACTCATATTTACACCCAGCCTCACGGCCAGTGTTGAAATACCAAGTCCCTGGGAAGGTGGGAGAGGCGAGCTGGGTGGGGTTTCTGCATGAATTTAATCGTGCCTTGCGATAACTCTGAACAAAGATCTCTGACGGAGAAAATCCAGCCTGCACTTAAAGTTGAGGACTAACGGCCGTCAGAGGGGAAAATCATGAGAAAAAAAGGGATTGTTGAATGTTTCTTTCAGGTTTGGGCACTTTGGGTGCGTTTCTACTTGTGTTTCTGTATGTGTAGGCATGAGTGGTCTGTGTGTATTGAAGAAACAGCAGGGCCATAAGCAAACAAAGAATGACGTTGCATGTCTGAGAGTTAAATGCGTGGTAGTATAGTCTCCTGGGAAACTATTGTTCTTATCAATCCGTGATTAAACAACGTCAGTAATTTGCAATCCTGCTGTAACACATCCTGTTGATTTTTTTTCTTGAAAGAACATGTCTGTGGTGAACTCTTCTAAACCCTGGAAGGCATCAATTTTAGCCCCAGGCCAGATTATGTTTGAGACAAGCTCTCAATCGGCATCGTACATGATCTTTAAGTCTTTCTCTATGAAAGGTCAGCGCAACCAAGTGAATATGAGTATCAGGGCGTTTTGTGGCTGGTAATTTGGAAAGGAGAAATGGGTCAGTGGCTGCTGTGGTCAGGCTTTCTTGTGCCACAGATATAAAGCCCACCCAGACTGGCAGGGGACAGCTATATGCATATATGTGGACATGCGATGCAGTGAAGCCATCACACATTTTATGTATGAATTTGGAGGTAGCCATTCTGCAGCTTTAATCCCCAATTTTTCTTGTGCCACCCTTCCCGCTGACTGCTTGACAGCGTGCCAGATGAGCAGTCTGACCTTTTCTGTCCCTGGAACAGTCGATGCTGTGTAATATATTCTGGAGTTGACTCTTTTTTTTTTCTGTCCTATGAATTTTAACAACTTTTTTATCTTCCCTGCAGAAGCAATGAGTATTTCAGTCTGTCTCTACACCGCTGGATATTATTTTTCCTATTACCTTTTAGAACTCCAATCACCATATGTCCTGTGGAGAAACAAAGCTGCGAGACACAGTCAAAGATGGAAACAATGGAGGGAATGTCAGCTTTCTCCAATCAGTGCAGAGGACAGTGTTTTGTTCCTGCGGGGGAGGATTAGCTTGATGTCAAAGCTGAGATGCATCGAACTAAAATGTGCAAAAGACAACTGGTGCTGAGTGACAATAGCTGAGAAAGGAGAGAAGAGAAAAAGTGCTGAATTCACCACGAGCCAGCTGTTTTCAAATATATGTCAACCTATTGAGATTCGCCTGCAATCCCATGATGTGAATATATTTTTCAGCTGCAGCTGCTATTGCTCTTAGTAAAAAATCAGATGAGGAGAAGCCGGTGGATGCCAAGAGTGTCCATCAGAATCCATTAGTCATCTGTTACTAAATATGAGTGACTCCAGGGTTGATTAAAAGAAATCACCAAGCAGCAGCACACACCATTATGCTAATGAAAACTCATTTAGCGAGGCAGAGCATGGCCGCCTGCAAGTATGAGTACGACTTCTTTATGCAGCCAGGCTGGCTGGAGTAAATGGCTTCTTGGACAGCATATCATTACAGGACAGGATGAGAAGGAGGACTTGTGATGATGATGATAATGATGATGGTGACGGTAGCAGAATTTTAATCGTGTTTATCTTGTCTTAAGGCTACACCAATGGATTTATTCCAATGCTTAATTTTCCCTTTTTTCCTTGCTTCTCATTAGCATATATATTTTTTGCTTGCACTCGCCCCATGACACAACCTACCGAAAATCTCTCTGGCAAGGAATGATAAGACATGTTTGCTGTGTTTTAGTCATAATTGATTTTCCCATCTAATTAGAAACCCTTCAGGGGAAAGAACGTGCCACCGAAACAAGCTCCTAATCACCAAACTGTGATTACTTAGACGCCAAAGTTAAATTACAATGATGTCAGAGGATGCTGTGCTGCTCTCACAGCATGTTACAGACTCATGTTGACTAAGAGACATTGATCATTCATTACACAAGCAAAGTAAAGGTCAATAAAGCATTAGTCAGCTTCAAAACACCATTAAATCTCTCACTATCTATCTATCTATCTATCTATATATTCATTCTCTGGAACGTTGTGAAATAGATGTATAATCTAGGATAAAATACAAATGTAAAAAGCAGAAGTACCTTTTTTTTTTCCTTCATTCAAGGACATAAAATTCTTTTTATTTTCTTATTTTTGACATCCAGGAAGAAATGGGGAGGACTTTATGGGAACTGCCCTAATCCCCTGCTTCCTTTGTTTAATGAAAAACAGCCCAGGCTTTCCAGAGGTTCATCCTCATGCACTGCAGCTCTCAATTCAGCATGCAGCCCTTGAGCACCTGTTAAAGGTCGCTTCTGCTCGGCATCTAATAAACAGTTCCAACTCTTGATCCCCTCACATGGTGTCGAGGCCACATTTTATCCTTCACATCTGTGATTCCCGGGGCATTCCCAAAAATCCCCCTGGCAGTATAGTGATCTTTCTCAGCTGTTTGCATGCCCTCGAGCCAGGGCAGCCTCTCTATGTGCTCCAGCTGCAGGCTTTGCTATGGTCATGGGGCCCCACTGAAGGGCACTATTGTCCATTCATGGGGTTCACTGTGCAAGAGGTCAGATGAGGGAGAGCCAGCACTGGGGGCTGGCAGGAAATGAAGGTGGAGGAGCAGTTTGGGCGATAGTGTGGGGGTTTTAGCCTGAATAAATAAAATAATCAAAATAAGCCCAGAAAAAGGTTAAGTCACTAATTTATATCACAAATGTGTACAAAAGCAAAATGTCAGCAGGAATAGATCGAAAATGTTTTATTTGTGCTTCATTTGTTGCACGCTTGACTGCATGCACCAAGAGGTTAAGATGCGCTGTGTGAATGTGAACCCAGGGCACCTCACAGATGTGCAGATATATCTTAATTTCTCACCCAGTTAAGCAATTCAGTCAGCACCAGAGGCAGCGCTGCTTGCAGCCACAGGCACCTCACAGGATCCAGAGAAACTGCAGAACAAATTGGAGAACAAACAGTCACACTGGGTCATTCACATTATCTGAAAAGCCGAGGACCTCAGGAGGTGGGATGGCTGCACCTAACAATGAACAATAGCTCACATGTTGGGATACTCCACTGACACTCTTTAAAGTGGCTTTTCTCACATAAATCTTTTGTAAGCCCCACTCAGAGTCCCTCATCCAGAAGCAGCTAACATGGTTTTACAAGTGAAAGTAATCATTAAAAAAGAGTCAGAGGGATTTGTCATGAGACCGCAGATTTGTAAACGCTGCCTCAGAGAGAGGAGAAGAAACTTTTCTTAATTGCTGCAAAGAAGATTTTAAGATCAAAATATTGTATGGATGAATCCAGCGATCCAGTGGCTGCACATTTGAATCAGTGTAATTGATTGTATGTAACCCATGTAACTGTGTGTAATTGTTTAAGTTAAGGCTTAGTGACAGTAGGTTTTATGGTCCAAATTATCGTTTGTTGTTTCAGAAGTTGGGCTTTTTAAGCGTTAATTACTTTTCATTACTTTTCAGCATTGATTCATTTGTTATGTGAAAACTGACTGATGTCAAGTGGAAAACCCTGAAAATACCTGATCTTTAATTAATTAGCTCACCTGAAAATAATTTCCTTGATGAATCAGCTAAGTATCCATAATCCAAATTACTTATTCATGCGGGGCCACATTGGGCCTGGAGCTAACACTAATAATAATACGGCCAATGGCAGGTGTGAGTGGGCTGATATATACAGACACACAGAGACAACAACCATCTACGCTCAGCTCACGGACAATTTAGAGTCACTTTCAGCCTGACTTGAATGTCTGTGGACTGTGGGAGGAAACCAAAGAACCCTGGGGAGCACAAATAAAACATTTAACTCCACACATAAAGGCCCAGGCCCAGGTTTGAACCCAGAACCGTCACGCGATGAGGCGAGGCGATCGTCCTACTTACTGCATCACTGTGCTGCAATTAAGGAAGTTTATGGTCTGAAATATGTTGCATGTGGTGACAAATCTAAAAATACACTGTACATTCATTAACTAAGACAAATAGGATTTCCTCCTCATAGGGGAGAAGCCTATATCTCTACACATAATACAGCTAATTAATTCTGTACAAGCAACTCCTTTTCAGCAATAAATAATAGCTGGTATTTAAAAAAAACAAAGAAAAAAGGAATCCTTTCGTTCAGGGAGAAAAACACTGAGGAGGCTTGAGGGAATTTTTCAAAGGCCTTTACACGAAAATGAGAAAGTGAAAAAGCAGATGCTTTCAGACAATGCACCAGTGCTCCATCTATTTTCTTGTGGCACCAAACAAGGTCAGATGTTTTTCACCGACAGATAATGAGAGACCCATGGCTCTGTTCCTTGAAAAAAGAAACACAGGACACATACCATAAAGCTTCACCATCAGCAGCAGTATTTCTTGATTTCCTGCTTTCAATTCACCAGGCAGTGAAAGCAGAAGAGTAACAGTTAAGATTAGGGCAATAAGAGACAGCAATGATCCAGATCACTGTGCCTTCTCAGAAGTGTGGAGGAGGAGGAGGGGATGACACAGACACGGGGTGTCGAGTGATTATCGCCCAAAAGGGTGGCTGAACGGCAGACCAACTGACCTTTCTCTCCAATGCGCTGGCAACTGGTAATCAGGGGCAATTATATCGGGCCTCTTGGCCACAAAGCATCTAATCCTGTTGTGGAGGCAGGAGCCAAATGTAATTATGGCAGGCCGGTACACTGACCCTGCACCTAGCGGAACTAAGCCCTGAAGCCAACCACAGCGGTCCAACTTTAGCTCAGCCCAGGGCAGACGACCAGAGTATTCTGCCACCTGTTTCCTGCAGTAACAGCCTATTCCCTGGATTACGAGCCCATTGGTGTTGGTGCATAACATGAGGACATGTGAGTGCATCATGAATGGCACTTCATGTTGAAATCAAGACCAGGAATCAAATTATGTACTTGCTTTGCACACAAATATGCAAAGAATATTTATTTTTTTTTCATCATCATTTTTATATATATGTTTCTGTTGCTTCAGAGCACAACCCCTCCGTTTTAATGGAATACAGTGGATTACTTCAGCTTTAGTGTTTTAGAGCTTGATTTGGTGAACTTTAAAATGCTTATTTGTTACGCAACCACCCTGAAAAGTGCTGTCACAATGCTGACTTTTAAGAGAATAGAGAATTGGACAGTCTAAGGTTGAAACACAAGTGGCAGTCAGTAATTATTTTTTAACTGCAGACGTCATTGCTATATAGGGGGACATGTTCCTTCAGTGCTGTCAACACGTTATTTTTATATTTATATTATTATTATTATTATATTATTGTGTCGGTTGTTCTGCTGTTCCTACAGTTGAAATTGGTCTCCAGCAAAGCCATCTGAGGAAACAAGAAAGAGGATGCTTTTTAGTCATCTATATAGTTCCAATATATTACTGAAGCCAAGTAGCTGGATGGGTAGAGGGTCTCATCCCATGAGCAGCTATCCTTATGTAGGCCAGACATAGCTGACACACTGTTCTTGTACCCAGCGGAAAAAGCAACCCTGTGAAATAACAAAAAAAAGAAAAACTAAGCCGATTCAGGCCATGACCTAAATCCATACTCTGTCCAGCAGACTTACAATAATATAATATGACATAATATTGTATAATTGCTAACATTTGCTGACACTGAGACGTTGTAACTCCATAGCAGGGTAGAATGAACTTTAATGCTGCAGTGAGGTAAGTAACTCTGCAGCAGCAGCACATCGATATGTGTGACAATGCAGAGACTCACAGTCACATTGCCAACCTCCCACCAATCCAGCTTCAGCTCCAGACTGATCAGTCAGCACAAAGAACCTTCAGAATTAATAACGATTGCAGTTTTTATTTCCTGGCGGACTTCCTACAAGAGAATACAAGTTTCTTTCCACACCCAAGCGAGTGACAGCAAATTGCAGGTTTACAGTAAATCTTTGCTAGTGGACCTAAATTTATTACATTTGCATTTTTTTTCCCTGAACCAGTGTGGTGGTGACAAATGCTCCTGTCTTATTTGCATGTTCAAGCACTTGATTCCGTATTTGATTACACCAGACTGTCATGACTAATGAAAGCTTTGGTAGAAATTGTATGTTTCCCTCATTTCTCTCAAGTGCAATTAAAAGGCTCAGCTTGGATGGGGATCAGTTTAGAGCGATGCCAGCAGCAACAGAGGCACCTTGTCAGGTTAGATTAGAACTAATTCCAACATTACACTTAACACCATTTATTTAATGCACTTTCAACTCAACAACATCATTTATTTAACACATCATTGATTTTACCTCACAGCATAATCGTTTGATGGATTTCTTTGGCATTCCACCTGGAATAGTCTGAACTCCTGCAACACTTGAGCTGAGGCCCACTGTGGCAAAAACAGCGTTGCAGTTTCTCCGGTATATTAGGTACAGCTACTGTTGTGTTGTTATTAAAACATGTTTTTAATAGTTTGCCGCTGGACAGTTCTGTGGGACTGTTTGTATTGTGGAGGAAATGCAAAAAATAACTAAAATGAATCCAAAGTAATGTTTATCTTTTGACATGGACTTCTATTTCCTTGTTTATCAGGTATGTGAAGTTGTCATTTGTGACAGAATGAAACTGAGTCGAGCAGATTGAGAGCGACGCACTCATAATTCTGGCCTTTCCGCTATAATGTCAGGGTATCAAATGTCAGTCAAACTCTGATAATTCATACGCTGTATTCAACACCCCTCTCACAAAATAGCACTCACCCACAATTCATATACCTCTTCTATCGCCTGACTCCCAAATGAAACAGAAATAGCCATCAATCATGATGTAGCAGGCTGAAACCCTCTGGGGACAGACAGGCTGAGCCTCAGAAGAATGAAACAGATCAGGCAGTAAAATATGGAGAGAAGCCATCAGCTGGCCAATTGAGTTTTGGATGTTAGTGTACCCCGAGAGATTTATTTAAACAGATGTTAGAAACGCAAATTTAGCTACAGCTACAATCAGTTTCCGAATTGATTTTTTTTTTAAAGCATTCCTTCTTTTTTTTTTTTAACTCTTTAAATGACCGAGGTCACATATTTTATTTAAGAACAAAAGAAAGAAAAATCTACAGCAGAGAGGTGCTTATTTCATTTAGATTTTCTTCAGCACCGTCAAAATCTTGTTTCCTTTTTCAAACGTTTGTGGGCTTTCTTTAACATCAGAGCAGGAAGTTAGACAAGGCCGTTTACAGAGTGACACAAGAAAGAGTTAAAACCTTTCTGTCAGATTGCAGCATCTCTTGTTTCCAGCAAAGGTCTTTGAGGGGTAAAATAATGAGGGATGAAGATGCAACGGATGCATCTAGCGTTACAGAGAAGTGCTCCCCAGAGTGAGCCAGGCAAAAGGAGAGGGACCGTGATGTGCACAAGTACAGGCACATAGCAAACTGCCTCTGAACTGAGGACTGCAGGAAAAACCTGATGAGGCATCAAAGCACAGCTTCACATTCATCAGGGACTGAGAAAAACATTTACTGAATTTACCGAATTCTAATAACTAAACTAGTATTCATTTTCCTCACACATTTAATTACCCATATGGTTTATCTGAATAAATGATAAAGTATCAGTCATTGTTTGTTTTCAGAGGAAAGTCACACAGCCCAAAGGCCGAACATGGAGTACACACTGTATTTTGCTTGTGACTTCCTACAATATAATCAGGTGTACTAATATCATTACACCTCAGGGAAATTAGAGGCTTTTTGTTCTTGCTGTCTCTCTAAGAAGATTTTGAATAAACTCCCCAGAAAGGGAACGTGGAGATTATCAGATGACTGCAGTGATTCTCCTGCGAGAATTTCCAGTCAACTGACTCCTAATGAGTTTTCTGCAGAAACAATTAGATATCAGCCATGCAAGACACGAGAAAACGGGCACCATGCCACACCGAGTCAGTGCGACAATTCGTCATTCACCATTGCATTTCTGATAAGCGTAGTTCTTTGGTTTCATGCCGACAAATAGTGGGTCACTTTGTCGAGACAGTATATCTAATATTTGTATCTGTGACACAAAACACATTAAGGAGTTCAAACAATAGGTGTCGTATATGAAACAGTAACTCTGCAACCAGCAGTTTGATGCTTCAAATTCAGAAGTCTTGAGCAAGTGAAAGCTGAAACTATGTGTGTTTTTTCAAATGCCAACACCCACTTGCTGCCCTCCTGTTTTCTTTGTTCCTCCCTGGCTTTATTTGTCCGTGTAGTTCTTCTGATGCTCTTTTGAAGCTGATATCAGTCAGAATTATACGTGGTGTCTTCTGCTTCCCACACTAAGGAGGTAAATAGTTCATTGGAATACTTGTAGAAGCTTGTTTCTAAAAGAGATGCCATGTTCTTCAGAGAAGCTGCATTTATGAGGCTTTCTCACAACCTGGCAGCATTTTCACAGTTACTGTACCTCTGTGCTCCTTCACCTGCTGATTGGCTATGAACCCTGAAATCATCCATACAGTCTAAATCTGGCAGGACATTTTTGGTTGAGATGAAATATTGATAATGTCTTGCAGGAGCACGTATGAAGGTCAGGTCTTTGTCTTTCTTGCAGTAGAACAAAGGCAGCTCTCTCGGCAAAGACTTTGTCACTCTGTGCCAAATCAATATTCTTTGACATTTGTAGTAAGGTGCAGGTCAGCAGGGGTAAGACTGGAACAGAGGGTGTACAAAGGATGGGCTTTGGAGAAGGCTGACAGGCCCCAGTGTGACCATTAGCTTTGTGAGGGACCCCGCGGTGCCTGAAGAGTGGGAGGTTGGTGAGTCGCTGCAGGCTTTTTATTTAAGAGACGCGACAGGAGACCAAGATGAATAACTCAGCCAGGGAACAGAGGACAATAGTAGGTTTCAGTCTTCAATGTAGAATTCAACAGGCATACACAAAACAAGGCTTAGTAATGAATTTGAATGGAGGGCAAATAACCATATTTTCCGCGCCACATTCCCTTGGCTCACATCTCCCTACAAAGATTCAGTGTAGACTGTCAAATATACATGCTGTTTGTGCTGTAATAAATGCGCTCAGGGTAATAGATTCATGCTTCATTCTGACTCAAAATTCATCAGTCACGGAAACAGTGATTCACAGTGACATATTCAATGGAGCCTATACAGTAAATGTCATACTGCTAGTAAAACAAAGCACCTGGAATGAATCAGGCTTAGCCACCATGCTGTCGTCTGCTTATTGTTTATAATGTTTATTGTTTTAACTCGTGTGTGAATTAGGTGGGGGGTTTTATTGTTTGCTTGCTTGTTTGTTTGTGGTACCATGGGGGAAATTGAGCGTGCACGTCCCTTCATACAGTCAGCATATGAGAATTTCTGGCAGGTGACCCACAGAGGTGTTATATTTTGATAGTCTGAACCGTAATGACTGTTGCCTGCTAATCTTTCCAACACCATGTATATATGATGAGCTGCTGCTATGCCATAAGCTGGAACAGCCTTCGTTGTGCGTGTGGAGCAACAAAAGATGCCTGCTGTTGTAATTCAGAAACAATAACAGTAACATTTGAGGGCAGGAACAGATCATTGGAAGGATATGTATAACCCATTCGTTTTAAAAACAATTTGGATACGAGCTTTTGTTTCTCTATAACTTGTCCCAAATGAGCTCCATCAAATACGAAATATCTCAACCCACCGAACTTCACAACCACTCACAGCAGATTTACTATTGCATCTTTACAAGCCATTTATTGTTGTTATTTCTTACCGTGCATCAATGTTAAGCTGCTAAAGGGAATCGTGTGCTTGAATATTTCATTCGCTTCAGTCATTTAGAGGTGGCCCATTGAACTGAGAGTATTGACCCATTCACATTTAAAATTAATTAAAAACAATTAATCTCTGCTTAGACAATAGACAAAACGGCTGTTTGCTGCAATAAAAACTGCATAATTACATGGTATAAAAGAAATAGATGAATTACCGTGTTATTGGGGAGGTGATAGTTGTACCGTGTATGCTTCTTCAGTGTCAAATTTGCATTGAGGAGAAGTGTAAGTTTCATTACTTTCAGGGACGTGATGCAACGCCACCATCCCTGTGAGAAATCTTTGTTCTCACTAAGACAGATTGCAGCAAAGAGACATTTTCTCTCTGTACCTGCTGTATGTAATTGAAGAGAGAGGACAGGAAAAGTGACTCATGGATCAGAATATTGATTTTAGCCGAACAGTGGTTTCATCATTGTTATCATGCATGATGCGTGTCTGTGAATGCCCCGCCAGTCTCCTGTGAAGACTCCAGCATCGCCTCCTCAGGGACTTCAGTCTAACAGGTGCTATGAAATGAAGAATTTCAGCCAGAGGATCAAAAATTGAACAGTTTTTTTCCGCCCTTTGTGCTGTCAGCCTCTAACTGTAAAAACATTGCTGTATTAACAGTGATGCCTTTCCTCTCGCCATAAATCTGACCACAGGGCAGCCACAGGGCAGATAGACAGGCGGGAGGAATGCACCTCTCCTGGTAATGTTTCACTTCAAAGTGCTATTTATACATCACAGCACGAATAAAAAGATTAAATCTAAACAGATATATTCACGATCACTTTGCACAAGTTATTTGTTGTCAAATGGATCTGTTTTTTTTTGTGCAGGATTGTTGAGGCTACAATACTTCACTCCTGCCAGTGAAACCCGGGAGATAATCAATATAACATGCCAAACAATAGAACACAATGATTTTAGTTTAATACCCTTGGCTCAAGAATCACTAATGTTCCTGCTGCAGAAAATCGATATCAATACTGGAGCGGCTCTAACTGAAATGCATAGAGCAACAAAGAGTGAAAGTACATCAAACAAATATGGTGCTAACAGTGCTGTGCGTGCTGCGCGGTGTACACATGCAACCACTACACACAGATACACAAGCACACACACTGTTAAAGTACCCCAGGCTGTCATGCTGAGAAAAACATAAAACAAACAATCAGACTTTTGGTAGATTTTTTACAGTTTACCACGGAAACTAGAGTAGAGAAGACTTCATAAATTTAAGTGTAATATCAAAATTTGCTCATAATGTTTTGTAGCTTGTTCTTTCAAAGCACTCTTGCTTCTGCCTCTCTCAAACACAACTGAAAGTCCAGCTCAAACAACATAAGACTGAAATGCCTCTAACTTTTCAGGAGGCTTAGCGGGTCGTCACCCAATCAGGTCAGTGGTTCGAACAAGAGACTGAACTCCAAATTGCCTTTGATGGCTGTTGCATCAGTGTGTCTGTGTCTGTACGGCAGAAGGCCTGTGTGAATAGAAATTGCTGTCCGTCTGTCTCACCATTCATGGCTGTCGAGTGATGAATCCTGCTTACCTTGGTGGTTCACTGACTTTTCAACTCTGAGGTTTATATCTGACGTTTCAAGTTGAACTTCCTAACATTTCGTGGAATGCATTCTGCTGCCCTTTGCACGCCCCGTGGGGTGGATTAATGGCTTTGCTGAACCTCGGACTGCTGCATGTCTGTAGCCTCTGTTTATGTGAAATATTATTTATCCATTTGGTTGTTTTCTCACCTTAACCTGAATTTAAAGGTCCTTCACAGGACACTCAGATGAATTACTGTCTTATCCATCAAACAACATTTACCTTTGGTTCGCTCCAATTGAACCTGAAAATCAAAAAATTAGGACACTAAAGTTAATTATTGATGCGTGCTGTGATTGAATAGCACTCCAAACATTATCGTAGGTGTCAGTGGTAGCACTGTGAATTCAGCTGACAGTTATATTTGTATAACAGCGGTACAGGGACAGCTGCTGTGCTCGTCTGACAGTCAGAGGAAACTTTCTAGCCCTTGCTGAATTTAGGGTTGCGTTTCATATTCTCTCACATGAACAGATACAGCATTATGCACCACAGTGCCAGTACAGTGTTGGGATAAACTTGTAAAAACACATGGAGAGGTTTGCTCAGAGAGTTAAATTGTAGAGGGCAACATGTAATTAATTAAGCATGTCCCAGAGGCAGAAAATGACAGCCACATTTTAGGGCTTCTATTACAGGGTGTTGAGTTGCAGGCCTCAGGGGGCGCTGCCACATCTCAGGAATCTCTCCCCCTCAAATCAGATACATGATAAATATTCAATGACACATGGGCTTATGGGTAACGGGTGGGGGTGGGGGTGGGGGGGGCTTGACGGAGCTAGGTAATACAGATCCTCAAACTAAAGCACAAGTCTGCATCAACTCCCCCTCGGGATTCACCCTCTGATCTCCAAAACCGTAGACGCCAGTGTCAGTAAATGATCCCCACAGCGCACTCCTCTCCTTACAGGTAAAAGCACACTGCAGGACCCACCCAAACTCACAGGAGAGATGAGGTGGGGTGTTGTAAGAGCAGCGTTTACTATATAGATAAATAAAATGGCCAGTGCTTTAATGTTTTGCCGTCACCCTCACAGCCTGGTTGCTTTACGTGTTGTGTCCTGGTCTGCTAGGAAAGAGTTAATGTTTGCTGTGTTTCCTTATGCATTTACTGAAGTCACTGACAGCATGATCAATAGAGCAGATTACTTCACACTGTCAGCTATCACCTTTCTCTCAGTGCTGGGTAAATGAGCCCAACACAGCGCTGATGGAGATTGTAAGCTGTTTGTGAGTGTCTGCCTGAAATGTTCTAGATGTTGTTTAATAAGTCACTTTGTAAACCTTTTCAGCATCGCAGAGCAACATGTCCAATTGAATTACACCCTTTGGCTTGATCAGCGGTGTAGCAGTGTGGAGCTGATTCACTGTAAATCACTGCATTACATCATCATATTGAATAAAAAGATATGCTAATGAGGCAGAGGATGAGAAAACCGTCCTCTCCGTTTGTGACCTCAATGAAGTCATCAGACGGAGCGAGTTGACCGGCCGTCGAGATTCTTAGTCCCACAGTATCAGCTCAGCTAGGACACAAAAGCACTGTTTACAGGACACTATCACAGGACTCTGTGATTGTGCAGTTCAATATAAGAATGTGCTGTGAATTAATGAAACAATAGTGTAGAAGCACGATTAAACCCATGAGTTAGAAAACCTGACCCATGAGTTAGAAAAGAACATTACTATTGACTGAATGAGTCTGCAAACATTCAATTATAATAATTAAGCAAGGTAAATTCAGTTAACTATGCTATGTAGCTATGATCAATATTTATCAATAACTTGTAGAGCAATTTGCATGCAAGAGTGGTCACTAAATTAATTGAATTAGCAACACAGTTTCTATCTTATTGTCTCTCAGCTCACTCAGCTGATTTCTGTTTTGTCTTGTCTTCACTGTTTGCAAAAGCATGCTCAATACCTGATCAATGACAAATGGCTAACAAACTCAGTTAGCAACTAGCCCATGAAAACAGCAGAGCATGTTGAGACAAAGGTACACTCAGTTTTGGAACCCAAACTATCTCTGTTCAGTGTGTTAGATCAGGAGCCATCGGTTTGTTCTAGAAAAGGCTCGTGAAAGAGGAGCGTGATCAGTCAGGAAAGGATATTTTCCATCTACATTTCCAAGAGTCTCTGCGCTCAAAACCTCTGGAGGGGTGTGGACACGAAGAATAAACACGTCAAAAGTGATGCATTTTAAAACTAAAACATATTAGTGTGGACGTAGCCCAAGACTGAGTTAAAAGGAAAGTGGATATTTATCAGGCTTTTTTTTTTTTCCTCCACTGTATTCTGTAGCACGTTCAACATTTCATGAAATATTTAGAATTTTATTGTTTAAAGAAAGAAAAACATTAGATCCAGGTTGTTGTTTTTTTTCACAAGACTCAAAATCTGGTTTTGTGCAAGTCCTTCTACGTGAGATCTAACCACGGCCACAAAACTCTTACGAATGCACAAAATTTTGGCATCCACAGATGTAAATGCTAAGGTGCAGATTTGTCCAATATGGGGATGATTCCCACCGACACTGAACTGGATACTCTTGTTGGGGCTTTATGTGCCGTCAACGCTGCCCACCACGTCATGGAGCTGTGTTGTTTTCCTTTCCACTCTGTGCTGTCTGACTTGCACATAATTAGCATTTGCTGACAGCTGAGGTGCAGTACACAAACTCAATTTAGTTTTCAATCTTCCTCGGACTGATTGGTGAAACACAACCACAGAGCATTTGTAATGAAGTGACTGCATAGTGCAGAAAGTAAATTAGTGCTGTATGATTTGATTGACTGCGTGGTGCTGCTGTATACTTTCAGGGGGTTGTGTAATCATGAGTAGACAACATTAGATAGTGAGCCAAAGGTTCAGACATTAAAACTTGTAGACACACAACTACTCACACAATTTAGAGTCGTACTGCTGATCCAACAAGCTTTTATCCTATTAAAATAGATTGCTTATATAATGTGCAACACCAAGTCAATAGAGATACATGTAATCTCATTACATCTGAAAAAGAGAGATTGCCCTAAAGATACTTAAAGTGGTATTAATTTCACTCTATTGATGGGGCCCAGAGAAGGCAGCGAGGCTGACACTGTGTCTCTGGTGAGAGATCAGACTGAGGGAAAGGGTTGCATGAATACTTCATGGGCTTTGGGTGCATATTACCACGTATCCACATGTTTGTCCTGCTGGAAATGATGCGTTTTATACCAATGGGGCTTCGTGAATTACAGAAATTAGATATTAAAAATGGTCAGAAGTTGGATTCACATTGTGGCTCAGTGTGTTTTTGTCTTTTAAGCAAAACTGCAAAACTAAATTTCTCCTGTGACATGTTGACGCGTCTCCATTGGAGAAAAAAAAAAAAAAACTGTCTATGGTGACCTTGCGAGGATTGAATCAGAATCATAAAATGGAACTGTACCGACTAACAAACAAGAAGATGGGATTTGAATTCATTACGCGAAGATAAGAACGCTCATATTTGGACTATTGCCAATCAGAGAGCAGAGGATTATACAGAAAGTGTGAACCGTCACGTATCTGCCTTCAATTCAGCTCAGTGGGAAAATAAAGTAACTCACTTCAGTGGAGCTTGTCAGCTTAGCCTTGACCTAATTAATACCACAGAGCGGTGCCTTGGAGTGGTCTTGCCACAGTTAACCATGTTAATGAGTCCAACCTGCTAGAATCTTTGATTTCATTTATAAAATGATTGCAGCTTACAGGAGTCCATATCTGCATCAACAGAACAGCTTCACCTTGGCATTGAAAAATAAAGTATATGAGCATGATGTGAGACTGGAGCACAAACTGAAGCCCCGAGTACAATATCAGGTAATCGCCTGTCATGAAGCTGAGCTGCAGCTGACAGCAGGATGAATGTGAACAAAGGAATAATGCCTTTTTGACACTTTCATTAGGCCTTATTAGGCATGTAGCTTGAATCTAAATGGAACTTAGCTTTTGTTGTGCTCAAAAGAGGACGATAATTACTTTACTAAAATGTTATTGCAAAAAATATTTAATAATAGATTGACTGCTGCACCTTGCAATAAGATATACTTAATCCTCTAGTTCACGTGTCAAACTCAAGGCCTGTGGGCCACATCCGGCCTGCGATGCAATCATATCTGGCCCACAGGATCGTTTCAATTGTCTAATTTTTTATGGCCCGCCCGTGTGAGGCACCCGTAACACTCATACTACAAATCCCATAATGCAGCACAGCCCTAATTTCAGCTTCCCTGACGACAAACCAATCAGGCAACTGTGGATGTTTTCAGTTGTGTACAAAATGTGTCTTGTTTGTGGAGCTAATGTGTCTGTAATTTAAGAATTTAAGAATTTACATTTTCCAATTTTTATTTATGCTTTCAAGTTTTTACTAGACATTTTCATGGAGAACGCATTATTTATAAGTCTGTTTATTTGTGGGGGGGAATATAGTATTCTGTTTGTTTCAATTCATATTTTTTATTCAAAACATGGTTAGCTTTAGTCCCTTCAATACATTTTTTTTTTTTTCTCTTTGGCCCATGACCTAATGTGTGCTATGAGTCGGCCCCTTTTGTAATTGAGTTTGACGCCCCCATTCTAGTTTGTAAAAAAAAAAAAAAAAAAGAGAGAAAAAGAAAGAAAGAGAGGATTGATGAGAAATGAGAAACTAGAGGGTTGAGTGTTTAGTTGTTAATGAGCCACTGCTAGTTTTCTGGCACTTTTGTGTTAATTGAGAACACTGCAAGAAGGCAGCAGCCAATTTAGATATGGCTTTGTTGTGTAAGATATTCATTACTTCATTACTTAATGATTGGATAATACATTTTACCCCGTAGTCCGTCATTTTCACGTTATCCACTAAATGGTCCCTGATTCACAGTCATTTAGATTCATTGAGTCATCAATTCCTTTTTCACTCATCCATCAGGATTTTGTTTCTTCTCTCCTTTGTTCCTTTGTCACCAATTTCCATTTATATTACAGAATGTATGACATTTTATTAGTTTTTTTTTTTTTTTGTGAAGGTTATAATAAAAGCAATAAAGACTAAAGATAAAGTAGTACAATGTTGAAAGCTGAGGAAGCAAAATCTTGCAAGCTGACAGATAATTTCACAAGACACACTATATGATTTAATTCATTAAGAAGAAAATGAGAAACTGTGACTAAAAAAGAATTATGGTAACCATAATTGTCATATTTGCAGAGGAATCACTGGGAATTCAGAAAGCGCCTCATCCAGAATAAGTTATCATGTTCAGAACGCATGAGCAGCATGATGAAGTTGTGATGCAGTGAACGCTGCAGGTGCCCTCGGAGACCCGAGGACCTTCCTTTCCAATTACATTCAGTGAAGCATCAAAGTGATCCCTCAGTGGGTGTGAATGTAGATGAACATAAACATCAACACAGTGTTTTTCATCAACACTATTTTCTGTGCCTGCATAAACAACCTGGCAGCTCTTTTAATCTATTTGAAGTGCACTCCAAACTGTGCTTGACTTTGAAGAGACTGGCCATCAGTCAGAAACACAGAGCTGACTATTATGTGAAGCTCTGCTCCAGCAGCCAGAGACAGAAGCAGCCACTTGTGAGGTAATCAACTGGTCATATGTCTGAATCTATACGCCTCTGGTTGTTTCAAATGTGGAGCTTATATAAGACAAAATCCAGAGCAAAGTCACCTGTTTCCTGCCACTTTGGAGCACAGCAGAGGATGAGGATGGACAGGCTCAAGCTATGATTTGCAAAGGTTAGGGTTACATGTGCTTTTGGAAAATAATGGTTCATCAATGCAACAGCTCTGCAATTTTATTAGGGGATATAAAGTGTTTGATTTGATTGAGTGAAGACACTTGTTGCTCTGCATGATGCTAATTACAAATGACCTCTTTTATGTGAAGTGTAGAACATCACTCCTAAAGCCTATAATGTCTGTAGTATATGTCACTTATTTAGGGCTAAATAATTTTTTTTCTCATTTCTAATTATGCTAATAATAAATCTTACACACACTTATCACAAATTAACTCTAATTTTACATTGTCCCATAATTTTCATCATCACTGGAGATTTCAAATAATGGCAGATACAATCAAAATCATTCAGTGAGGTCTGCTCTTTGGAGTGCAGACGTGACGCAGTGCAGATAATTGCGATCAGTTGAACAAAATTGCTGAGGTAATTGCTTGCTTTAAGGGTAATTTGGTAAACCGTGAAATGTTCACATTCACAAAAGCAGACTAGAAATAGTCAATTTATTTTCATCTTGTCAAAATTGGCCAAAAGGTGTGACTTGCACTTGCACTTGCTTGCTTTGACAGATGCACACATCAAATCGTTATAATGACTTGTGATTTATACGGTCTATATCTTACATTTTGACAATGAGCTCCTCACCTTGCCCTTTGCTTGTGACATTCCCAGGCACATGTAATGAAGCAGAGGATTTATTACCATGATTGGCAATTCTCAGTTTACCCTTCATGAGGCACTTTAATATGTAAATGGCATTTTAGCACACTTCTTCCTACTGGGAAAATGTAATGGTGTGAAACAAAACAGCCTTATTTCCATACAGCAGCACACTGCTGCTGTATGGAAATAAGGCATTGTTCACATTAACCGGTTGACAGGCGTTTGAAATTGTTTTTGCCTCTTTCTGCAAGGCTGAGTCACGACAACATGCAAATTGTTGCCCTGGACTCTGCTTTGTCATGAACAGAAGTGCATCCTCTGAGTTCAGTTTTTTGTTTTTTTTTTTGGTGCATACAAGAAAAAGAGCTTTGAAGCTCTGCTTTTGATCAACCCTGCAGCTTTCTAACTGTTCTATTTATACAATTTACTGCCAACCCTACCAGACTTACAATCCTGGGAGAAGTACTGAATCTCAGTCTGCATGTGCATGCTACTCTGATGTAATTATCAGTTTCTATACTACACTGTCAGCAATAACACAGCAAAACGTAATGTTATGTTGTTATGTAACATATATTTACCGCCTTGTCTGTAAATTGAACCTTGGTACCCTGAACTAAGTAAAACAATGGCAAATCTATATTTACATTAGCATGTTAAAGGGTAAGGCTTCTTTGATATGACAAAAATAAAGCCAAAAATCCATTAGCCTGTCCTTCAAGCCCAATTACACCGACTGACAACATTAACATTTAAAAGTAGCTCACAAACAAGTAGCTTCATTATTTAAAAGGGCTGAAGAATTTCCAAAAATAGCTGAGAATTTTATTTTTGAACAAGCACCATTCAAACAATCTCCTGCTACACTGAAAACAATGATTTTGTGGCATAGTAGTAGTTGTAACTAAGCAGTAACTGTTGCAATATTTACTTTCTAATCGTAAGTATCATTGAGAACTGAAATTATTCAAGTAAATACAAAGTAATTCAATGTTACTCATATAATGAATAAACTGTGTGGGAACAGTCAATTTTATTTAGTATTTTCACATAATATTCAAAGGTTTCTTAGTCATTACACATGAACATAGAAATACCAAGTAAGTTTTAGTAGTTGCGTGTTTGGGATCTGTGCATGTGCATTGTGACGCGCATACAGGACGCATGCGCTTCGTTGATGATGGCGGTCAGGTGTAATGGAGGCAGGAGAGGTGAGTCATCCAGCGTTTTACAGGCATAGAAGCGGGAAGTTAGTCCACTTCTGTCACTTCCTTGGAGAAACAGCCACCAAAACTTGAGCGTCTGGTTCAGCTACAGGCTAGAAAGCTAACGTTATGCTAGCAAGATTCAGAGTCAATAACACAGCATATGGTCAGACAAAAAAAAAAAAAAAAAGCGTCAAGCTGCCACAGTCTGCTGAGCGAGATGGATTTAATCTTTAACTGGATGGCCAATATCAAACGTAGCTATGCTCAAGCGATGCTTAATTTGCATGATCTGTAAATGTCTATCCCTCAAATTTTGCCACGCACCACAGACATCACCAGAAACTCTGATGCTAATTATTATACGCGAGCTAAAGAGGGGCATAATTTTTGTTATTGTGCAGTGGACTCTTAGTTTGCCACAAATTAAAACCTTCCTGCTCGCCAGTTCGATCCCCGGTGTGGGCAGCCGAACATGGCTAGGTTCATTGTGGACTTGACAAAAAACGGAACACCCCAGAGACAAGACCAGGGACCAGAACCAGACTAGATGGGAGACAGGACCCCTCCAGGCACTAGAAACTAGACCAGGCCAGATCAGACTAGACCAGAAACCCCCCAAAGACTGGAGACTAGACCAGACCTTTCCAGAGATTAGACCAGACCAGACAGGCTAGACCAGAGGCTGGACCCCTCCACAGAGACTACACCAAACCCTTCCAGAGACTAGCCCAGATCCCTCCAGGGACCGAAGCCCCCCCCCCCCCCCCCCCCCCGAGACTCAACCCCTCCAGAGACTAGAGACTAGACCAGACCAGATAAAATACATGTGGAAACAGTTCTGAGTCTGTATGACATTTGTGACATTTTTCAGATCAGAGCAATATTTTAAAATATTTTGACAGCATATCATCAGAAATACATTGGTTATTTTGGTTACATGAGCCTGTAGTTTTTTTGTCCAAAATATAATGTTTTTAAGCCCGAAGCAAGGACTTTCTACAGTTGCCAAAGTGCCCTCTCAAGCAGCAACTACAGCAAGCTGTATCAAAAGCAAAGCCCTCTGGCTATTCAGGTATTCAGGTATTCACCACAGAACATGCATACTATTCCAAATTTAAATGAAGAAGAATATATTTTAAATTGTGAATTTATGTGTGTAAATGTAATGTATAGAAAAGTGGAAATGTTATATCTATTCTAATGATATAAATATAGCCTCAGCTGAGATTTCTCCGTTTGCTGCAGTCAGAGTCTAAGTAAAACTTAAAAAGAAGGAGAGAGCAAAATTCGATGACCATATAAATAATCGTCAGTAGAGTGCCTGAGGTTTGATTAAAAAAAGAAACTTTTAACCGCAAGTAAAGTGAATTTGATTATTGCCCTTGTGGAATTTACTTAGAATTGCTAAGTTCAAAAACTTTCCTAGGTTTTCCCAAGTAACACTTTTTTTGCAGAGCACACAGCGTGTGTATGTATTTCCAACATGACGGTGTATATGGGATGGTCCTAATGAACTACGCCTCTCGGTGGCACAGTAATGTGTTCTGCACAGAAGGATTACTGCACTATGTCACATCTTGCTACAGTACACATGTACACAGACATGCGAACAGCCACAGCAGGTTTTGGATTTTGTACAGAACAAAAATATAGAATATAACCCACTCTTATCTTTATCAATATGCTAACAGCATGCCTGTGTGTAAGTACGAGGTCATGGGTGTTTCTGTGAACTCCTAATGGGGGATGAATAAATGTTGCCCTTCCTTTTGGCACAACATGTCCTTGTTCGCTCTCGGTCCGCCATATTGCAGTTTGAACTGCATTTATCTTAGCACCTGTAGAAACAAGTTAACCTCCTTATACACAAAGACAAATAAAGCTGGACTGTGTCCACTAAGCCAAATTCCCATATCAACTTACCTGCCTTTTGCATGGTTAATATGAACCAGAGAGAGACAGAGCCTCTGGGCATAACCGCTGGGAATATTCAAAGTCTATTCTGAGATAGAATACATGCTTTCCTGAAATACAAGGCAGGATGATCAGCTTGGCTCCTTATCTCTCAGAGAGGGAAAAAAATGGATTTCTCTCTGAGAGGATGCCTGCTTTGATACTCCTTTAAGTAAATCTGTCTCCAGGCTTCAAAGAGACAATGCAGTCTCTGTGGAACATATTCTTTACATTTGATGCCTCAAAACCTTCATGATGGCTCTGACTCACTGACTTAGCGTCGTTAATTGCTTCTCTAGCCTTTGTGTCATAAAGTAATTGAGCCTCTAACAGCTGTGTATCTTCCAGCTTTTATGATCGGCTGCCCTCATTGTTGTGTCTAGGCATTATACTGAAAGGGTATTTTAGTTATGTCAGGAACTGAGAGGAAGCTTTATCACAAATCAATCACTTCCTTTCTCTCTGAGCAGATTCACTGGCCAGAGAACAAAGGAGAGGAGAACCAGTCGCACACCGTGATAAAGGCTTATTCCAGAAACATGCATTGGCTTTAGGTTTGCTAATTACTTTCCAAATTGACCCATTTATCTTAATCTGAGAGACTTCAAGATAAGACAACTGTATTACTTAGCAGTGCTGAAGATCCTTTGTTACAGGTGGACAAGAAATGAATCCACCTATGGCTTAAAAACACAGAATAATTGTATGATTAAGGCATGAGGAGAAATGGGTTTTCTCTGCATGTGTGAAGACGTGCTCTGGGTTGTTTCATTTAGGAAACACACCAAAAAGCCTTTTTCCAGCTTCATTGGTTTTAGTGCACCTGTAATATACAGAGGGACTTCTCTCCCATTTACTGATTAGTAGACCAGTGAAAAGGACAATTTTTCCAGCTCTTCTGATTTATTTTGTTATTCTGTGAAATTGTGTTGTATTTGAATACAAAAGAACTCCCTCCAACAGCAGATGCCTGCTGTTTCCCCATGTTTTGAGTGTTTTGGGGTTTTTTTTTTTTCAGAGACAGCCTCAACAAATGAGTAAAACCTTCTCCTGATTTCTTTGAAGTGTCGACGCATCAACATTAAAACTGACCTTGCGCTCGTTTTTAAATGTCACCCATCTTATCTTAGTGAAATAAGTCATGTTAATGAAGCCGGGAATGCTGTGACTTTGCTTCAGAATCACCCAAGGAGACTGGAGCTAAGTTTACTTGAAAACACTGGAGCTTTGATGGAGAACAGGTTTATTTATTTATTTATTTATTTTTTGTAATGGCTTTGACACACGCTGTGCCAATTGTGAAGACAGGCTCATTAAAAGCTGCCTCCCCCTGCCTGACAGCAGCCATTTGTTTAAGAGCCTATCTTCTCTACAGCCGGTCCAGATGCAATAAGTCAAAGCCGAGCGTATGCAGAGACACCTGACAAATGACAGTATATACCTGCCTCACATCTTAGCAGCATCTCTTTGGAAGAATAATGTCCAACAGGAACCAATTTCCTGCTCAGCAAAGTTAAAAATCTATAAGATGTTTATGGAAATATGCAGGTACCCTTATGGTCTAACAACAAGGCAGTGCTAGAAAATGTAATACGGGAAGCGTCGAATGTGGGTCAGATTATCTCATTTAATAAAATATATCAAGATCAATATCCGTATCACTGAAAGATTTTTTTATTAGTTGTTTTTATACTCGTGTGCTCAAAATATAATAAATATAACATGCAAAAATGATCAAAAATAAACCACAAAGACCAAGAAAATATTATTCCCTATGAGCTACTTATAAACCAGAATTTTAAAATGGCTCCTCTTGTGGTGGGCTAGCTGAGGAATGCAGTATGATTGAAAGGTCCAGAGCAGCTGCTGATTGGACCCAGAAGTAGTAATTTTGGTACCAAGCTAAAGAATTAACTATTAAATGTCATTTTCCTCAATTGTTCAGAAATGTAGACTTTTGAACATCTTCCTTGAGAGAGCTGGACTCAACCAGTCATCGCCGAAAAGAGGCCTTGAAATCTGTTTTAGAAAGCATAGAAAAGAGGAGATGACGTGAATTTCGCAACCTCTCAGTTAATAGCCGTGCACCCTGGGAGTGCTCAGATGTAACAACGTGGCATTGATAGCAGCTCATTGACCACCTGAATGCTGTTCCCCTCATCTTTCACATACTGTATGTAGGTCACACATGGCTGAGTCTCAAAAGGTTTTACAACCCGGAAAAGATTTTGCATAAAAAAATACATGAACGCTAACCTGAATAATGCCCACTGCCATGAGAAATATGACTGTTTTAAGGGGCAAGGAAGCTGTGAGGATGGCTTAGCTGATCTCCAGTCGTTATTGTCTCCCTTCGAACATGTGTCTAAATGAGACTTAAAACATGTTATGAGAGTTGTGAGGGATTAAGCTGCTATAGCTGTGTGCTGTCTGTATTTCACTTCCATTATAGCAGCTTCCCTCTGGCTGTATCGAGTGACTGCTGCTCAGGATGTGGTGCAACAATTAATCCTCAGATTGATTCACTTCCTATTGAATTGCCCCCAAACTCAAGATGTAATTCAACCTGTCTATGCTAATCTGATACCCCGCTTCACTCACATGACTTTAAAAAAGGGCAACCGTTCATTCATCAATTTCAACTCCAGTGAGGTAGTGTTCGTGTTAGAGTCACTGGTCTGGAAGTAGCTCCCAAGTGTAGCCCGTTAAACAGATTCTATTTGAGAAGGTGGTTATAAATCACTCACAGTCGTTGGAAACATTACTTCGTCGGGTAGTGACTAAATTGTAATAGACGTGACTTAAAACCTCTTAATAAATTAAACCTCCTTTTTGATTGAATTGTATCTGGCAATGAATATGAACAAATTCTCTCTGCAATGTAAAATGTGATCAGTGATCTTTATGAAGAATCTTCATCCATCCTGTCCTCCTTTTTTATTTTTTGTCTGAAACAGCCACCCTTTTCTTTGTCCAAAAGTAACAAAATCACACATCTACAGCACAATAACTGACTTAAAATAGGTAAAAAAAATACCAAATGGTAGTTTGGCTGCCTTATTATATGATACATAAGACACAGTGTAGTAAGCTCAGCTAACTGGATATGTACTTATATTTAAGAGACACCTAGATATGAGTGATATCAATAATCTCACTTAACTCAGTGTGGAAGGTGAATTAATCCATCTTGAAAACGTTCAGCACCTACAATTCAATACTATCGTGGGCTGTCGATGAAGACTGAAATGTTTTTTTCATTTGGGAAGTTGGCTGTTTGTGATGAAATATTGTAACGGTGATATTCAATCGTCAGCTGTCTAACAGTGAAGGGTGAAGTGTTACTCAAGATTTGCCTCATTTCAAACTGAAAGTAATCCGGTGAACAGCAGGTTTATTATGTGATGACAACATGCTAGGTGAAAGAACCAATTATGTTTCCTTTTCTTGTATGAAGACATAAAATATTGAACGGTTTATTCAGCTGCATGCTGGAACTGCAGGATTAATCAAAATGTGCTGCGGTCTTAAATTTCCTATGATCACGTTTCCATTGATAAAGTGTGGGAGCAGCAGTTTCCTGAGTGACATTTCATATCACTTTTGGGAGAGTGTATATTCGTATTAAAAGGCTCTGCAGTGCAATCAAGCTTTCCTCTGGGAAAGGAAAAAGAAGCTTAATAAGTTTTTATCAGCAGCAGCTTTTGGGGGTCCTATAGTGTCCTGTTCATTATTATCATAATGCAGCATTACAGGGCTCTAGGGGCCGCTTTGAAATTGTGAGAACAGATATTTCACAACAGGGAAATTTGTGTGGGGCTCTACCCGGCCAGATAGTTAAAACCTCAGAGTTCTGGGGACAGTATGCTGTGAACATCATTGTGCAACATGAGATGCTAACAATACTAATCCGCATCAAAGGCAATGTGCTTGTCACAAGTCCTTTAAAAGCTCGCCCTCCCAGTCAGGAAAAGTGCCAGAGGGAAAACCAGTAGGCTGCTCTTTGATCATGCGAGGTCGATCACTTTTGATAAGGGCTTCTGAAGCATATGAGGAAAATGCTGTCACTCAAGAAGCCAGCCTGGCTGTATGGCACGTTAATGTAAACTGCCGGAAGCCAAAAGTGCGCTGTGAGTGATCCGAATAATGCGTTTTTATGTTTGTTTTGGGCAAAGATTCAATCCTTTGCAAACATGTTGGCAGTTTCTTACATTGCCTGAAGATAATGTGAACCTGAACTGTTTGAAGAGAATGTCTGAAAATAATCGGTCAACAGAATATTGATGTGAGAAGTTTGTTTAAGTCTTAGATGGATATAATGTAGATGTTGAATACTTGATGCTCTGTTCATTTACAGCATCCACAGTCCTCACCGTTCACTCAAAATATAATCCTAAATGAAGTTGCGGGGTTGTGAATGAATTCTCTGTAGCTTTACTTCTATCCCTCAATTCTTCACCTAACTCATTACCTTCTGAGAGTAATTTGAGAAATTTGAAAGCTGAGAGCTGATTTCTTCAACACTGTAGAGACATAATGTCAAATAGTTATGTGAATCTGGATAACAGAGGGAAAACCTTCACTCTACTTCAGCCCTGTTCAAGCCTGGCTTCAACAAGGCTTGTATTGATTCCTGTTCAAGCCGAGATGAGAAAACATTTCTCGGAGCTCTTCGATACACGAGACCATTCATGTCTTCTCCGTAGCTCCTAGCGTCTTCAGCTCCTCCACCGTTTGCCTCTGCCGTTATTGAAAGTTATAGTATCTCACTTTAAAATGGTAGCCTGAAGACAAACACAATAAAAGCACTGTGCACTCCCACATCCTGGCAGGTGTCACCTGCACAAAGACATACGGAGGCCAGCATAGAAGATAGAGCCACAGCCTTTAAGAGTTTCACCAAGTGTACAAACAAAAAGTTTTGGGGTAACTTCTGTGGGAATACCAAATATAAAACCTGTCATACTATAAATAATGTGGTAACTGCTCATCTGGAATTGAAGTGACATTTCCCAACCACCGTGTAACCTGAAAATAAACCGGAGAAGGAGAGAGAATGTTTACAGCTCATTGTCCTCGTGATAATGAGAGCCTGCTGAGTCAATCATAGAAAGCTACCATGCCGGCGGGACGCTTGTGCCCCCCTCCACTCCTCTTTGTCTGCTGAGCCTGAAATCTAAATACTCTGGAGTTGTTGATTTATTTGGTTGGGATGGACGTTCCCTTTTCTGCCACATGAGTCCTCAGACATTTGAGGCAGTTGTCTTGGACAATCTGCTCAGGTACTGACTCATATTTCTGGATACAATTGTGAGTGATTTCCTCCTGCACTTCATTCTGCATTTCAGAGGTTTTGCCAGAAAGCTCACTGTATGTCCGACGTATTCCGGGAATGATGGGTACCAATAATGCAACAATTTGACTTTATTTAGTAATATTTCAGTCACTGCACCGATTCTGAGACAAAGTGTTCCTGCAAACAGACAAAGCTCCCAATGGTTTTTTTGGACCAGGATAGTTAATAGTCAATATGTGTCTCTTTATAGTCACTTTGTCATTTTTTGTGTTTCTACAGTCATTTTGTTTATTTCACAGCATTCTATCTCATTTTGTGACCGCTTTACACCTCTTTGCAGTTGTCTTAGTCCCCTTAGTTGCTTTGATGCTCTCTGTCATAGTTTTACATCTCTTATACCCGATCTGCTTCATTCTGTGGTCATCTTGAATTTCCTTGGCTTGCCATGAAGAAGTGTTAATTCATTCACACCGATGAATGGGTCCAGAGCTGAGTGGTCAATCAGATTCCAGAGGCCTCTGTGCCACCCCGATCACTGCACTGACCATGTCGCTGATCACTGGGACTACTCTGGGTTTGTCTCTGAAAGTCTGCAGTTAAAAGAAAACCATTTATCTGTGCTTTGTTACAAACACTTAAAGAGTGCACTCAATACGATTGTACCAATAATGTTATTTTTGCTGGAAAACAGTTTTACTTTCCTGCTCCAATGTCATACATATAACTGCACAAAGCTCAACAGAAGGAAATGAGGACACAGTAGACAACTGACTGCGAACATGAGATGCATCAGTCTGTGATCAATAATGAGCTTATGACAGTGATGGACTACAGGAATAGCTGAGAAATTGGACAGACAAATTGTCCGGAGCTCAGAATACACAGTTCCACCTTGTTTCAAGGTCACTGCTCTGCAGCTAAATGTGAACTGATTGCCGTCACACATGGCTTCTACTTGACAACGCTCCCAAAGATCTCTTCACTGTAATGAAAATACATCATGGTCTGTACATGACTTTCATCACTTGCTGCTAGTTGTAAAGAGTCAACCAGCAGATTCAGATACCAGCTGTACTGATGCAGGTGGAAGGCTGCAGAGTAGACAGAAAAAATAACTTTCAGGTTTGATATATATTGTTTAAAAGTGTGAACTTTGAACAAAAAAGGTTGGAGGCTGATGACCAGCACTTTTCTGTAGTCTGTTATCTACTATCTACAAAGCGTCAAAACATCACCTATCTTAATTATCTCTCAAGAGGTCATGACAGTCTGAACTCTCGTTTGGTTTTCTTTTACCTCTCCACCACCAAAAAGGTGATAACTGTAAGAGTCATAGGCCTATGTTGAGATGATCACTTGCCTCCGTGGTGATATTATTGGCATTTGCATCAACATTAGCACTTCTGAAATCCTGTTCGTCCTTCTGTTTTGCTTCAGCTAGGAGGATAAACACGATTATTCCATCTGCATCTCTCTTTTTCACCGTCTGCCATTGTGAGATAATGTGACGGCGTCATTAGAATTGGAAGAACTGTATCCTCCTTCTGTTTTGTCCTGTTGAGCATCAGGCAGATTTCCTGCAACATTCAACCAGGTGGCTCTTTGAGTCTCTAGGTCAGCCATGTCTGTGTTTGTTTATTCATGTTAAAATGCTTCAAATAGCAAACATAAGCCCTGACAAAAGCAATGATAATTGATGTTTAGATGCACTGTTAATGGTGTATCATCATTTAGTATATATATAATAGTATAGGCTATTTGACTTGTGAAAACCAGATGGAGCTTAGCTGGAAAGTCTCTTTGTCTTAACTTGGTTGCCCAGAGTCAGGACATGTTCAAATCCCTCTCGGGACACACTATTAAGGCAGCCCATTACTGCTGTTTTCCTGAGCAGGAGCAGAGACGCAAAACAACAGTGATTTGGCTTGAGACTAAGCAAGTTTGAAAATGCCACAGCCAACAACACAAAGCAGAAAATCGATACATAAGCATACAGCCACACTGCCACCGGTTATCTGGAGCTCCTACAGACTTGTTCCTTCACTGCACTAAACCTGAAGCTTGAGAATTAAAAGCACAATTGATTCCTCGCTCAGCACAGAGGGATACAGGCAATATAAGCTCTGCTATTTGACCAAAGAGGCTTTCTGAAGGATGAAGTCTTTATTTGTGGCTGAGGTTAAAGTGTGTCTTTTATCTCACTTTAGGCCAGAAACCTATAGAATATATTAATCACATGCAAGAAGGACATGACACACACACACACACACACACACACAAATTCCCCTGACTCTTCTCCCTGGATACATGGCAGGCTTCGTATAACAGACTTGATTTTTCCCTGGAAGAAAAAGCAAGTGGAGTACAGTATGTGACAAAGAAGGGTGAGAGAGAGAGCTCCCAGAATAATTTAGAACTAGCCAGATGAGAGGCTAGGTGGGGATGAGTATCTGATACCACAGTATTTGGTCTTTTTCACATTTCGAGCTCAGGTTAATCATAAAGAATGAGATCGTTCCCGGTCCAATCAAGAGAAACCAGATGTTTGTGACCAAAGTTTTACCCCAGAGAAGATTGCAGTAAAGCAGATTTAGGTGACAAGATCATTTCATTTGTTTCTGCCTCAGCCCTCTCTGCACAGGCCGCTGGGTGATCTAATGCAGCGGGCATCTCATCCAGAGCAGCGTTGTAGTTTGTGGGTGATGCTAAAAGGGCGTCAACCATGCTCCAGTGAGCCATTAATTCAGATCACACAAATGGATCCAAGTGCAGGCCTCTGCCACACACAGAGAGCCGCTCTGCTTTCCCACCACACCAGCGATCTATTCCAGCACTGCCGCACACAGCCACATTCTGGCACCCAGTTTAACACAGACAGGAAAGCTGGAGGAGGGGAGACAGAGAGAGAGAGAGAAAACTTGGACGTACTTGAAAACACTCTCTGTCAGAGTTTTAAATAATACATAGTGCAAGTCAGTGAAGACTGTCTAGCCTGAAAGGAGTCATAAATACCACACACATGTCAAACCTTGGTAGTGCCTGCCACATCTGAGCTGCAGACAGCAGCGCTGGATCCGTTGACAGTGTTACAACCCACACACACTGCACACTTTTTTCATTTTCAAGCAATTGTGTTCATTTTTGTCATTAATCATCATTTTCAAAATGTTTAAGCGGGTCGAAACTATAGCCAGCAGCTGATTAGATTAGCTTAGCTGCAGACTGTAGACAGAGGAGAACCATTAGCCGAGCCCTGTCTGCATTTAAACATGCTCATCCAAAGCTCATAAATTAGCAAGGTATATCTAATTTCTATAAAACACATATATAAAAAATTACAAATCATGAATGGTGCTTGTCTTTTATGATGAGTTAAGCCACTGCTGATAAATCTTCTTATCTAAATTAATGTGAGTAACCAATTGGATATCTGCTGCGTTGAGACCAGTCTGAGTATGGACATGACATGGCCACCATCAGGAAGTCCATGTCCGCAGCACAGCTTGTTTCCTTGGAAACATGCTGCTCCTGCTCCCTCTGTAGCCCAGCCTCTACTTTAATCTCCTCCCGTCCTAGTCCAAGTTGGTGCTGCTGATGTTGTTGTACACAACAGTCAGAAGGTATATTGCCTTTCTTTTTTTTCCATCATGGCCGGCTTTTTAAGTGAGTTTGCAGGAAAAACGTATATCCACACCGTGCACAGCACTTGCTGCTCGACCAATTTAATATTCCCCTCATGTCTAGGACTGGGTCAGTGCGGGGGAGGTTTGTCACAAAAATGAGAATAAAATGTCATGCTGCCCTCCAAGGAGAGCTCAAAGTACTTCCAATTAAACAGATTTATTACTGTAAAATGAGGAGTTTGTCATTAAGAATATACTGTAAGAAGCAAATATATTTCTTGAGCTTAGTTTAGAAGGAAACTCTTCAGTGTGTATAATAAAAATGCACAATTATCAAAAGATTTTGAATGTGCTTACGGAACATGCTGAATTACCCCATAATGCATTGCATTAATAATGACTTCCTCGCGGCCTCCAGGATCTTTAGCTCCAACAAATCTACACACAAGCGTGAGTTTCATAACCCGACCACACAGTGAAAAATGACACCGTCATATTCTCACCTGAAAAAATATTCAAAATTCATAACATGACAGAAACATTTGTGTCAGCCAAATTTCCAACAGCCTCTGAACCTGCCATAAAATCCCTGCCAATCATCGCTGCCACTGCCAGTTGATGTGAAATGCATTGTGGGATGTGAAATCAAGGCTGTGGTGGACGGGATCTGTGGTTGAGTTTTAGTGAGGAGGAGAAAGCACGAGCTGTTCAGGTGGTTAACAAGGCACATGTGGAAGGAGCAGCTGTGTGAAATTAGTGAAACGGCTGAACTCTGATTCAATACTGACGAATTTAGATGGTATGTTTGAAAACCCGTTTTTTTACGCGAGTCTCAATTTTTCAGCCCACTGATATCTCAGCATCTTAAAAACAAAACAACTGTTTACTTCCTCTGTGTTTCGTCTGTGTCCACAATAACAGTGATGTTAAAAATGTAGTTCAGAATAATTGCCAGGTGTGGTAATTGCCAAAGTAAGATATCTTGCAGCTGGTTTCAACAGACTGAAGCAGAGGAAACAAGTAGGGTTCTTTTATGAAACTAATTAAAAATATTAAACTTCCAGAGCTGTTCAATGGGCTTCTAATATCTGACATTATAATACATTTCCTAGATTTGTTTCCTTTTTGCAGTAAAACACCAACGCAAATGAATTCTAACCATCTCATTTATTGTGTCCCTGCTGGCTTCATTGACCTCATGAACCAGGGCTTTAACCGATTTGAAAATATTTTGGCTTTGGTCTGGGTATATTTCTAATTTGTTCTTTTTGGTTATATTTTCTAATTCCTTTATATGTTTGAGTGGCTCAGTGGCTACGTGTTCTTGTGGTTCAGAGAGTCTTTCTTCATTCTGGCAAAGTGTATTTTCATTAATTCTAATGTCTGTTGTAAATCTCTGCAGAGTGTCCTTGACTAGTTCTGTTAATCTCGGGGGATAAGAAAGGGTAAAGTATAGTACACACATTTCATTTTTCCAAATAAGGTGTAATCTATGAACTGGGAAAGACACATTTTTCACAATTAGACTAGATGGACCTTCACATCAAAAAGAGCACAGTCTCCTTGGTAACAGGTCATATACATTTCTGAGAGACTCTGACAGCTCCGGATTAGTCTCCCCACCAAACAGGCTGTCGACGCCAACAAAAATAAGCAGGCTGTTCAGGCAAAGTCTGTTCTGACCTGAACAGGTCACACTGATAAACAGGCTGGCACAGCAGAGACACAATGACAGGCAGTCAGACTGAAATACATTGGATACACAACATGAAAGCACAAACACACAGTATCTGTAATTCATCCACAGAAAAATCAGGGATAGTGTAGAGAGGGCAGGCAGGAGTGTTGCAGCATGGATTTTACACCAAAGTGCAGAATATGGATCACAATGAATATACAGTTAGTACTGTGTGATCTGGGAAAGGAAAATATATACATTTGCCTATAAATGTGTTCCAAAGTCCTCCAGAAAGTCCATGTGCTTAAATACTTAAAAAAAAAAAAAAAATCATGCAGTGGAAAGCAGTAACACACACACACACACACACACATACACGCACACAGGCGAGTAAGCCAGTCAGTAGAAGGGAAAGACTTATTGATTTGAGAGCCAGTTAATTCAAGGCTTTTGTCATCTAATACAGTCGATCTATCACCAATCACGTCTCACAGCACTGAACTAAATACAGTTTTCCCTGAGCAGCCTGATCATTGCTCAATAAGACACCTGGGAAAAGAAGAAGACAGTAATAAAAGGAGGATTCCTGCAGGCAGTGACTCATGCTGATGAGCTAACTGTATGAGATTCCTACAAGGAATTTTTTTTAAGTGGTATATTCAGGTCTGATCCAATATCGTGTACCTGATGACTCTGTGTTTTTCTAATGAGTTATCTTCCACATGAGGCATCAGAACTAGACCAATCTGGTTTCACATGAAGAATTTAATGTCAAAGTACAAAATAAGTCAGCATTAATTGTGCGCTTACGCAGAAATGACAGCTAATCTCGAAGTGAAACGTTATAAAATTGTGATAATGAGCAGCAGCATATTGGGGATGACAGCACCTCAAAGGTTGCATTAAGTTATGTATGCATCACACAGCTTATTGCCAAATGTACATTCAACAAGCACACTCTATTAGCATGTCCTTGCAGTGAGAGCTTATTCTACCCCTCGGGTCTTACGCTGTCAAGGCAATTTAGGCTATATGAAATGAGGTGGTTTTCTGTCCTCAGGTAAATCCAGCGATGAAGCTGTTCCAACAATGCTGCTCGGCTGTCAGAGAAAGCAACAGATTTATCTGAATATGGCTCAGCACCTTCAGCTGAAACATGGCCAAACATTACAAAACATTTACCAAAACATTTTCCGCCAGCAAAAACTGTTTTGTGTTTCACTGAGAAAAAATAGCAGAATTTCTCAAGAGTTGTATATTTTGTTTTTCACATAATATTCTTGTACAGCATGTTTTTTGCAGTTTTTTTTTTTTTTAACTTTTAAACTGAGTAACAACCCAGATACAGTAATCACTTAATATAATTACAACAAGAAATACTTCAGACTAAATGGTTGCTATCGCTGCAAACCATAATTCTGCAGCTAAACTGGTTCCATAAATCTTTTTTTAAACGCTAAGGGACACTGACCGTCGACTCTACGGGGTTTCTTCTGTAGTAGATATACTACATCACATTCTTCTGAACTCAGTCTTTGCCTTTTCCACTGAAAACAAGGGGGCAGATAAGATATGAGTACTAATTACTTTTCCTGTTTTGAAAGCATTTTCAAAGCATCAGTTGACTTTTTCTGAGGTGTAAAATAGGTTCTTTAATCTCAGAAGGACGAATTTGCAGCTGATACAGATATAGATCCAGTCAAAACCAAATCGGTCAATAAGCCGTAAAGCTGCAGTGCTGCATATCTGATCTTATCCTTGTGCAACCAACAGACCGTAAACTTGGCCCTGATTTGAATTCGTATTTTCTATTTACTTATTCTAAGCAGACGATAGGTTAAGCTGCTTTGAAATATTTAGATGCACAATAAAAACACAGGGGAAGAAAATGACCACATTTTTAAATTTGCTCAAATATTTCCATGTGTTGATGGTGAAATTAAATCCTTATATAGTGGACCACCTAAATATTAACACCGTTCACACAGCCTGCACCATGGAATTTGGTATATGTGCCGCATAGCCAGGGTTCATAATGCTGAGAAATAACTAAGTTCATTTGTAAAACTTCATTTGTTAATGACAATCTGACTTTCCTTGTAGTGCTCCAACACGGCTAAAGTTTCTACTTACATAGATGATAAATATTTCATTTTGGACCCAAATGATAAACCTTTTGAGGAAAATATAGAGATATGGTCTCTTGGTTTGTTATTAGCAGTATTAGTATTAGTTGGAGGGTATTCTTGCTCCTGAGAGGATTTAATGGACATTGCAGTTTAGGGGTCCTGGTGTTGATGTATATCGTCTGTTGTTTTATTTGTCTTTTAACCAAAGGTTTTGTTTTGAGCTGGATCAATATAAGACTTTGTTGGTCAGTTTCAGTAAAAAAGCCAAAGAATCACTTATTTCATGTGCCAAATGTAGAGTTTGGCTCATTTTCTTCTAATAATGTAAACTTCTTTGGTTTGAGGAGTGTTGGATGGAAACCTCGAAGACATTTGAATCCTTTGAGCATTTTCTCAAATTTTTCTTGCTTTGTATTGGGCAAGAACAGAATCAAATAAAATACTATAAAAACTATGAATAAAAGTTACCTCGAGTTCCTGCCGTACTTTTCTTGTGCATGTCTACCTGTCCGTCACAACATTTCGTAACAGCTTTGTCTTACAGCGTTGTTTTTCCTCTGCTGCTTACCCCTTTCAGTTCATAAGAAGCCATTCTGCAGATCCCTCACGTCTTTTATTTTCTCCATAAACTGCAAATAACACGGGGAAGCGTTTCTCTGAAAAATATGTTGCTATGAACACAATGAAAAATATATGACAATAACATCACCATGTTATTATCACGACTGCCTTTTCCCTTGACAAAGACACTCACATGCAAGACAAACAAGCTTGAGAATTGTGTGAGAAACTGAGGAAAGGCATGTGAGTTTGTCTGCGTTTTTGTTCTATAGATTCATTTTAGTAAACAGACTTGAGTTATTGTGAAATAGGTATGTGTCGAATATGTGGAATATACTGAAGCACTGTATTATTCTGTCTTTGCAGTTAATTAGAAACATGCATATAGTGAATGCTTCCAATTTCTGAAAGCTGCTAACTGCTTGAGTTGTATACAAGCTGCATCTTAGAGCAGTGCTGTCATAACATGAACCAGATGCCTTTTTGTGCTGCGCTTTTTGACAGAGGAACACCTCTTTGGCATGCAACGGTTAGCTTGGTCCGGAGGACTTATGAATACTGCAACATAACTGCTCTTAAAATATGTGCAGGAGAGAAAAACGAGGGCGAGCGCTTCAGTTAACTGAATAGTTATACGCCGAATAAAAAAAATAACACTGTTTTGAATGATACGAGTGGCTTTGCTCCATCTGCAACCTATGCAGAGTGTGTCTGGATTGGAAGAGAATTACTTACACCCTGTTATGGTGCTTCCCCTGGCTGTTTGGGTTTGGACATGTCCCAGACAAAAGCCTGTCCAAATAAGATCAATGTGTTCGTGCTTCTCTCCTCAGAGTGGGCACTCTCCTGCAGCTCCAGAGCCAAGCAGATGAACTGAGCATGTACAGGGCTCATGTCAGAGAGCAAAATGCTTGTTTATGTAAAGTCACACATTCTGAAGGACTTAATTCAGATGCATTGCTTTGCATATATAGTCCCAACATTACATTGAGCAGGTTTCATTTCCTTGTGCAATGAACTGTATAAAGCAGTTTGTCATGGCTCAGTAAAGAAATCTTCATCAAAATGGCAAATCCAGCTCATCAGGAAACTATGAAATATCGGTACCTCGCACCGTTACAGCTCATTTAAGGCATTCCACCAAATTGTATCACAGCTATTTAACAGTGCGGCTAAAGCTGTATAATGAAAAAGTGGGATAATCATCACAATAGATGAAGATCATCAGGACTTCTAGCACCTAGTGGGTTTGCTCATTGCTGCGGTTGTAAACATATAATAGCTTAATGGCGGGACAATTTGGAAGCAGCTGGAGGCAAAGCAGTGGAGGCAGCTGTTTCACTTCAGACCAGCAGGGGAGGTGGAGGGGGGTGCAGGAGTGAGGGGATTTGCGGGGGGGGGGGGGGGTAGACTGCACTCCACAACACTGCATTGGAATACAGCTCACAGTGCAAGCACACGCACCCATACAGTATCCATGCAAACGTGAATTTGTGCAGCCGAGCATCGAGCATAGTGAAAGCACAGGTTTTCAGAGGCTGGAGCATGGACAGTGCAGCATGTCACTGTTTAATTCAGGGGGTTGATGTGGAGAAGACCACGTTACCAGACTGTCAAACCGAGAAAACTTGCAACAAGACTATCAGTTTGGAGTCTGATCTTTGAGAAACCGAAATCATTCGTCACTAATAATAATAAACAAGATTGAGGAAACATTGCTATTTGCAGCAGCACTGCATGTGTTTAATTACAGATTTTTACTGCAGTTTCTACTATTAGAAATGATAATAGGAAGCAGTATGTGAGCCAGAATACTTCAGGAGCTGCAGCTCCCTCTGCTGGCTGCAGACGCCTTGGTCTTGGTCTGTGGTTCCTGAAAACATACCCGAGGTCCACAAGAAAAACCGTCACTCTCATTCTCTCACCCACAAGCTTAGAAACTATAATTTAGTGGCTTGAGCAAAGCGATTTTACTTGGACAGAGGTTTTCTGCTCAAACTGATCTCAGTTTCCGAGCACGAATTGGTCATGTTTGCTGTTGCCCTGTGAAACAAGCGGGGATTAGAAGACACTGTTTTGCACTCCATGCATTAAATAAAGCATGCATGAGTTAATATTTTTGATCTGTTCGGAGAAGGTTGCCTCAACACAGAAGAGGCCTTTCTGCTCTGTGTTATATATGTGATTATTATAAACAATAAAACCGACTGTGGTGCCGCTCTGTTCTCAAGTCGAGGACCACTAGCATTCACTCTTAGCACAAGCACATATTGTGCACAGAGTTAAATTCTTTTGGCACCTGTGCAAACATGCACACACACTCTTGCATACACACACATGCACATTCATCAGCAGCACAGTAACTGGAAAGGACAGATTGTGATCTACACTTGTTTTCCGCTGATTTTGGCTTATTTTTTGAAACAGAAAAATTAGCTGAGTATTTGCTTGAAACCTACTGACACCCTTGAAATGTGATTAGAAAGAGAGAGAGAGAAAGCTGACATCTCTCCATGAGGAAGCGCTTTCAGAAATGTTATTCTATCCGCAGATGCTGCTGTCCTAAACAAGCTGAAGGTAGATGGAGGGCCACCTTTTTCACAACAACAACAACCTCAAGCTCGCGCGCATATGTCAAAATCCCACTGAAACACATAACAAGGTCTTATTTACAGTCTTCTGTTCCAACAGATAGATGGCGGGTGCATCCAAACAATAACAACGTGCAGAAGTTGAAGAAGGAGCGAAGTCAGAAGGAGACGAACAGCTGCACTGCTTCACCTTCCGCAGTAAGTAAACACCCTTTTCCTTTCAGAGCTTTACTTCTATTTTGCCAGTGATTATGAAGAATATGGTAGTGTTTGACCTGTGAATGTGACAAATAGGAAGCAGGCTCTCCATACAGCTGTGAACAATTACAAACAGTGGATGGAATCCTTCTCGGCCGCTCTTCTAAGGAATGTGCATCATTGCCCTTTGTCCTCTACAAATTGGAGGGAAAGACTATTCAAACTGCTGCGAGCCGTACATTAGAAATGTTTGAGAGCCGTGATACTGTGCATTCTTTTACTTCAAACGTTAAACCAATCTTGACACCTATGAAAATGAAAAAACAGAAAAACAGAATGAATAACAGAAAAAAACAGATTCACTGGTAAAATAGAGTGTTATCATATTAAAGGATAAAACAAATGAATGATGCTGGAAAAGAGAGACAATTCTTAATTTATCTGTCCTGATAAAAAAATAGTTTAATCCTCAAACATATATGAACAGCCGACTGTAGATGAAGAAGTGGCCTCATTACATACTGATGGAAGCTGAAGTTGAAGTTCAAATATCACTTTAAACGCAGATGGAGTGAAGTTGAAGTATTGGCTGAATTACATGGACTGAGACTGAACAAGTGAAGGAAATTAAAAGTAGTTCAAGTGTACAAAACGAGATGAAACGTCCGTTCCACCGTCAGTTCATCCGGGTGCATTTGGGATAAAGTGCATATCAGTGGTGAAAGACGTACAAGCAGGAAGTGAAGACGTTTCTTGTGTTGTAGTCAGATGGGAAGACTTAAGAACTGAGATTGAAGCGTCGACCACTGGATGCAGTAGAAAGACCATTTTGCGTGTAAGTGGTAAAAGTGTTTGAAACGTCATTTGATGTGGAAGAGATAAAATATTATATGCTTAATAACCCCTACAAACTGCAAAGTATTAAAACTGAATGCACTGGGAAAGTGAACACACCAAATACTGAGACCTATATTAGCATGCAGAAACTTCACTTCAGTTATCCCATGCCATTGATTTCCAAATACATTTTAAACACTTCTTTTCAACCATTATAACAAAGGTAGAGGAAAAAGAGGGGTAATCATCAATACTTAGATATATAACGTCTTATCAAAAGAAAGCAAAACAAACTTTTAATTCTTGACAGTTCAATGCTGAACAGGGGGGTAACTAATTACATCAAATTGCAGCCTCTTTAGTGTTTCTTTATTTTCTCTGGGGCTTTGCTCAGCGCAGGACAGATCACAGCACAAATGAGGACAGACCCTTCTAAAAAAAAAAAAAAAATCTCCATTCCAACCTGACAAGTTTAAACAAAGCAATTTCAGGCCCAACTGCACCTGCAGTATTGACATGACTCGACAGGGGTGTCTCACAGGAAGACAATAATTTGTCTAGTAAACATGACTGAAATGAGTTCAGAGTCTGGATGCTGAGGCCCAGAGTGACAGCTGGGACCGTGCTGACTTTATAAAGGACATCTCACATTAAACCCAAAGAATTAACACACAAACAGTACTCATTTACAACGTCACACGTCTTTTTGGGATAAATGAGCTCTTGTTTTTATCAGAATTCATGATATTTTATTTCAGAATTCACAAAATAATTTGTCAATTATTCATTTATAATTGATTTTATAAATAAATTGCTTGATTTCGTCTTCAATTATAAATTTGCTTGTTAAACTTATAACTGATAGTGTCAAGGAAAGGAAGAGGCTGGCGTTTGTTTTTGTCAATAAATTCCACGGTGAAGCTAAAACTAATGTGTTAGTCTCTCAGTACCCTCCAACATCCCCAGCATCTCTGTTCAACTGAAGATCTTAAGCTTTTAAAAAGTATGACAAATATTTTTCCTTAATCAAGTCAAAAGTGGAGTAAACTATAAATTCGTTGGGTGATATTATAGCATATATTATTGATTTGCTAGTAAATGTTTGCAGCAGCGGCTTTACTTTTGGGGGGGGGGGGTGTTATGGGATTTGTTTATATTTTGAAAAATACAGACTATGAATCACTAGACTTATCTTTGAGGACATCAAACGAAGGCTAAATGTTTACTACATTTCAGGTTTTTTTGTCTGCTTGAAAAGATCCATTATTAGCACATATTTTAAAGAGGCTCAGCTTTCACTTTGCACTCCCTTCAGCAGGCCTGAGGGCTGAGGTTGCTAGGCAATGGTGGCTATCTCCGTGGTGACGTGATCCCCCTTGGGCCTGGTTCTCACTCATCACCTTCACAGAAAGATACAGTGACATGCACTAAAACACACATTCACAAACACGGCGCACACGCACACGCTCGCTGAGGAAGCACTGCTGTCCAGTGGTCTCCCTCTTGCCCCGCTCTTATCTCTGGGAGCCTGTTGTCGCTCAGTCATTGCTGTGCTGAGAGGAGCTCCGATGGTCTGAACTGATGAGGCTTAGGAAACACCTCGGAAACCTCTCGGGTGTCGAGGAGAACCAGATGGTGACAATGAAGAGGCCCTGGGAGCAGGAGCAGCTCAGTACCGTCTCTGTTCACTGCACAAAGTTCTGTTTCTTCTTGGAACGTGGATGAATACAGGGATTTATTTTGAGTCACTAAGATCTGTGAATTTTAAAGGCCTCAGTTCCCTAAAATACAGCTACACCTCCAGAGAGTTGTACTCTCTCTGTTTATTAACGCCAAATTTTTCAACTCAGTTATAACTTAAGAGCTGATGAAATCGACTTTAAGGAAATGATGAGTAATTAATTGTGGGAGTCTGAGGGAAAGTCAAAGACAAATTAGAACTAGAATTAGAAATTTTGTAGACAGCATCATATTTGCTCACCAAACCACCAAAAGTCAACCTGTGTGAGTCTGTATCTGCTTGTGTGTGTTGATCAGATTGGGTGTTCGTTTTCTTCTCCGTCTTATCTTCATAAGTTGACATGCTAATATATACTAGTTATCACAACACAGCGTACAGCGGAGGCTGGTGGGACTATTGTTGTATTTGCTGTTGTGTAGTCAAAAAACTAATTTAAAAAAATTGGTCTGATGATGAGAAAAAAAAAAGAAAAGTCTTGGAATCAACTGACTGTGACTGTGAACGTCTGAATGAAATATCATGACAATTCCTTCACTTTCAGTAATTGTTGATACTTTTCTCACACACACACACACACACACACACACACACACACAGAAAAACAACAAAGGTGAACCCTCATAGTGGCACTATCGGAAAATCCACACCATCAAAGTCATTAAGATTCATCCTCTGAGAACCATGAACAAAAATCTGTTGTGAAAATATTTGAGTGTGAGCCAAAATAAGGGACTGACCAACCCACTCTGACGTCCCTAGAGTCAATAACAGAGCAAAAACTTCCCTGCAGTAGGTCACACTTGAGTCACACCAGGACCTACAAGTCCTGGTGTGACTCAAGTGAAATTATTTCAAGTCTTATGTGACTACAAAAGCCCAAAAGGCCTTGTCAGCATCAGGTTCAGCTAGGAAAAGCAAGTCTTGGGAAATGTGGCATGAAACACTTCTGTGTGGTCACTGATCTTACTGGGCTATGGGTCAACAACTAGCCTGTCTTGTTTTTGGCACTATAATAACTATTCGCCTTGTGTTTAGTCTCTCAAAGTAATACTGACTGACAGATTTAATGGCTGACCCTGACTGGCACAGATATGGAGGTGCTACACTGCGGCAGTCACTGTGCATGAAGCTAAAAGCTAAAAATACAGCTCCTCACTAATCTGAGTGCTTTACCGAATTATTAAGAGTTAAACAAAGTCTGACCTTTGGCATCAGGTTTCAGTGTATTGGGAGGCTTCATTGTCATCCTTCTGACACACACACACACACACACACACACAGTCTGTGTACACCGTACCTCCAAGCATACGGAGGAATCATGTTTTCCATTCCCCCACTCTTCCTCTGCTGAAGCTGTATCCATGGGAGCACAAATCAGGTCAGAAAAACATATCAACACGTGGAAAATGATTTCATATCACTTCCAGACAGAGGAGAAAATGAGTAAGTGTGATTTTATAGCACATTCATGATGCAAGTAATCATATTGCAATCAGATTACAGAGTTGCAACAAGAGTCAGAGAAGTCAACTGTCTGCCTGTATCAAAGCTCAAAATATAAAAGCAATGTCTATAAATAGACTACAAGCTACCAGCTGCAAGCACCGCAACTGTCGTTCCCATCCAGAATGGATCAGTCAATATTTAATCAGTTTTAGATTTTGTTCTCAAGTCATGTATTCTCCCATTTGCCATGAGCCTAAGAAGTACAATTGCTTACACATGTTAATGTCAGTACTTCTAAGGATTTGCTTTTTCTACATTTATAAGAATACCAAATATACACGGATATTCTTGTATTTGTACATGTGCAACCATTCTATACTGGTAATCACACGTTCCCTGTATGTGGCACATGTGCAGTCCATGCACAAGCTGGGAAAGCAAATAAGCAGATAAAGATTATCCACCTATATTAACCATAGGTCTTTAATCTCCAAACCCTTAGTCTTGTGGGGAGTGTCAAAAAATACTATATTCTCTCGTGGAAAATATTTTTTTTACAACTTTCTTAATCCTTTATTTTATCAAGTATTTAATATTAGCACTATAAAGACCCGGCTGGATGAATATTTAACAGCATCTACAGTATTAAGACTGACCACGGCTGCGAGACTGAAGCTCAGCCGTCTATGATCTCTCTCTGTACACAAGTCCAGGGCCGCTTGTATGTTTATCACAGAGCTTAGAGGCCTGGCGAGAAGTGTGCTTACATTTCTCAAGGGGCATATTCCACTAATCCTGATTGCTATCTTGGTACTATTTAAGTGGTGAGCATCAGTTGAAAAGTGTTGATTAGCTCCATTTGTAAGTCAATTTACTGATGTAGAAGTCAGAGCATTGTCAGAGCTGATAAAATCCTCTGTTGCTGCAGTATCCTCGTGTCATTGATTACAAAAGGAAATGATATTTTCATCCCATAATAACGTGCTCCATAAATGTTTGACAGGCTGACCTACTTAAAATATTTTTGCAGCTTAGTCAAATAATTCATTCAGATTCTCCTGGCGGGCTGGCTGTTGTTTTCCAAGTTCTGATGAGCTTGTCTCTCACATTTCGATGTTTTTTTCACATGGACTGTCTGCGATCTATTTGTGCATTCGAGGTTTCTAAAGGATAAATCCAACGGCTTCACCAGCAGGTTTAGATTTGACTGGAATGGCTCAACATATGCTGACGTTAGCATCTGTCTCAAAGCACCCCTGTCCTTAAGAACAGTCTCATGGAGCTGGGCTGACTTGTATAAAGGATATGGTCGTCAAATCATTGAAAGGATTTTCCATTTGTGGGGTCAGAATTGTGCGCCCTGACCAGCCGTTAGTCAGACAATCACAGCTTCACGTCTTTCAGTTCAACGGTGAGAATAACCACTGTAGAGACCAAAATAAGCCAGAGATGCTTCGCTCTGACTGATACTGAGAGAGCACTGACCTTCAGAGGGGCTGAGTAATTTCAGCAACTACAGTTTGAGATTTCACATCTACTTTGGACCCTATTTGACCCCTTCTTTTTCCCACTGCTGCCCCACACTATTTGTTTTTCAATTTCATATGCAAATGAGCGCACTAGCTCGCACCCGCTGCCCTCATTACATGCACTGGCTTGGACTGTTGAAATCTGCTTGTATCTAGAGCCTGACCAATCAACACAACTGTGTATAGCCCGCACAAGGCTCTGTTTCCATCTCTCGAGTCCACATATTCTGGTCCCCATAAAACATTTCAGAAGAAAAACAGAGGGGCAGCTTGACATGACACACGCACGTCAGTCCTTCCTTGTCCGTTTCCCCAGGGCCAAATAATCGTCAAGGTTACACTTCAGTCTTGATGGATAAAGACTCTGTCACTGTGTCTTATCTGTCTTATCTGTCCTTGGATCAGCAACTTTTCACCAAAGGCAACAAGCCCCCCCCCCACCATGTATGGCAGCTTTGTGAATGTTGCTATGAGAGATATATATAAGCGTTCCCTGTGTGAATTCTCACTGTTGACCGAGACCTCTATCATGCTCTCCCTGCCTGCCTTCACAATTTAATGGCATTTCACCTGACTGTTTTTATCTGAAGAAGTGAAAAAAGCAGCAAGATTAGATGCAGACTTTTAGCGGCTGACATCGTGGATAAGCCAGCACATTATAGAATGATAATACAATTTTTAATAGTGAAGTTTGCAGTTAGCCTTCAGTTAAATCTATATTTTCCATTTGTTGTACTCGGTGATATCTTTAGATAATTTTCAATGAAACATTGAAATGTGCATTGAAATTCATATCTTTACCGCTTTTAATTAATACATAAGAAAAAAATTGCTAAATAACCGCTTCAAATTGTTGTAGCTTTAAATCTTGCATTTTAGCCATGCCTAATCATTGGCGCAAACTCCACGAGTCTGGAAACAGGAACTTCTGTGTGGACATGTGAGCAACAGCAAACATAAGCGCTGCTTTCTCAAGCAAATAAATTTTACTTTGAAAGACTCCTCTTCGAACATCTGCACAGGAACATCTGGGTATGGCGGAAATTCTGCATCTCTCAGCGTGACGTGCAATGGATGTTTTTCAAGTACTTCAGAGGGATGAGCAGCGTAGTGAGTCCTGCAACCTCCAAACCCTGACTGGATTTATGGAGTCCAAGTGGTTCTCATTACACATCATCTTCCAAACAAATTGGGCTCATAGCTGGTTGCCGGCGTGATTCCTTTCTCCAGAAATAATTGTTGTTATATTGTGTTTTCACAACGTGTCCACAACAATGTTACAGTTGATGCTAACGTTGTGCTCGGTGTGGTTTGACTTGAATGCAGGCGACAGAATTTTCATGTCATTAACACTCACTCCAGTGTTCACATTTGCATTTGCCTCTTTTATTTGACAAAAAGCCCAAGGGTGCTTTTGTGGAATAAAACCACAGACTGAGAAGTGCCTGTTAATAAGAGGAATTCCCCACCAGTGCAAGAGGGCAGTTAAAAAGCTTGTATAGTCTTCATCTGGCAGCGGCGAGCTAAAAACTATGTGCCAGGAATTATGGTTTAAATTGAGCCTAAGAGGGGGCAACTGAACAAACTGCACCTGGTCTGATCCAGCAGCTGTTTCAACCACAGCTCTGCTGCTGATGTCAGGAGGCCTGATATTCCGTTCAGGACTTGAAAATATTTTCTGGCTATGGTCTCCGTCAATCAGATGTTATTAGTTATTTATGTTATATATATGTTAGAAGAGTTTTAAGCTGTTTACCAACTACTCTCCAGCCAGCTGTAAGTTGGGTGGAGAGAATCATTTTAGACTATTACACCTGATTTACTCTCATAATAGGCTTCGGTATTTATTGCATGGAAGTATTTGGTTGGTTAAATAGTTCACAACAAACCTCCAAATGGTTGTTTTTCCAATAGTTCAATTTCATCAGGGCTGCAGGTGTAACGCGCTAACAGTGAGAGCCCATACTGAGTCTCCTGCTTGTGACGATGTGCTCCTTCACGCCAAGCAGATGATCGGTTGAGTTGCACACAGTGATTTAGAAAAGCATGTCCAACGCATTATCCCCCCTTCATTCACGCCTGTCTCAGTGGATCTTTTTCCTCTTGCCACCATTTTACATTGTGTTTTGCAGCTAAAAGGGAACACAATGGAGTATCACCTCAGAAAGGATACAGTCAGGACTCCAGACTAAACTGTTTCGAATGAGGAAATTTACCTTTTTGTGTATCCTGCAAAAGGTAGAAGTGATGTTTCTTCTTTTCTCGTATACGTTTCACGTTCTGCAACGCTAAGTTGATCAATTATAATCACACTGTTCAACCTAAATCTACCGTAAAGTTCGCTATCATCACAATGCATGATGTTGAGGAATTTCTACAAGAGCATTAAATATACACACGTACACCTGGCCACTTTATGAAGCACGCCTATACGATCGAACACCATTACGATGTGGAGATCAGATTTTAATGTTCTACTTCTGTCATATATGTGAAACACATCTCCCAATCCAACGTAGCAAACAACAACACCGCTAAAAGCTGTGGAGGAGCTGCTGTAGTGAATCACCACAGATTGTGTGTCAATGTGGCTAGCGAGTGTGTAGACAACTTTGAATTCACGCATTTTATCTCTGAATTCATATAAAGCGTTGTTTTATGGCTGACAGCAGTGAAAGGCTGTATACTGTTGCTCTCTCGTGTATTCAGGCCAGAAACATCCCTTGAGCGAAGACCTCTCTGGCCTCGGGTGGAATGTAAAACAGGTGCTGCACAATTGGTTCCCCCACAGTGGGGGCCAAAGAAAAACAGCCGCCCCTGCAGGAACATGACTGACAGAACATCACATTCTCCAGCCAGCTGCGTCTCCAGATGATCCCTTAGTCACACAGTCAGACTTAAGGGATAACATACAGCATGCATACAATTTTTTCGCATTCGGCTGTAAGCTCCACTGCGTAAAAACAAACACAACTCCACTGCTACGATAGCATATTTTTTCATTTCCATATTCATTTCAACCGAATATATGTTTCTCATTAAACAAAAATATGCGCTGCTTTGTCTTCTTTGACACCTTGTGCATTCTTCAAGTGTAACATCTGGCATGGATTCATGCAAAAAAAAAAAAAAAAAAGCAATTCTGGCTGGGGATTCAAAGAAAGGAATTTTTAATTGAAACCACTCTGAAGCCTGTGAGACTGAAATGTCTCCTGGCAAGAGCTTTCAGATAAATACTTATGCTTTGTCATGTGACTCTTTTCACCTATTTGAATAGTTTTTTATTCACATTTTGTAATCTTGACTTTGACATATAAGTAAAGGTACCAACACACCAATAAGTGACAGATGGATTTCACCAAAAAGTCCTTTCTTTTTTAAACATATGTACTAGTTATGGAGAGTCCACTGCTGCCTCCCTTCCACCGGTCCAGCCCTGACCGTAGCACATACCGGCACAACACTAAACCTACTGCTGTGCAACAATACACACATTCACAGCCCACAGACAGCAAATTGCTTCTCTCATTCCCCACCACGCCCTGCCTTCGTTCTCAGCCACCTGCAAAACAAACTGTGCTGGAAATTTCACTACAAATTACCCTGTGTCTGCCAAATCCCCCCGGGAGCAGAGGAAATCAAAACCTTGGATCTCCCTGCCCCCACAGACACAGGCATTAACCTCACTCACACAGAAAATGTCTTGACTCTATTTTGGTTTATGTTACTAATAATTGTGATTTTTTTTTTTAATTATTAAATGTATTAAATCTGTTTTTATCTTTTTTATGTAATGTCAAGGAGAGCATTAACAAACATTTGATATTAAAGTGGACTACTGCTAACCTTTCGCCATGAAACTGGTTTTAATTTAAATAAAGTTATGGGTAGAGGTAAAGAAGAGAAACTATGAAAGTTCCTAACCCTACTTTTGTCATCACCAATCTCATGAACAAACCATACTTCTGTGGGCTTCAGGTCAACATGACATTGTGAAACCTAGCCTCTATTCCCACTAAGAAAGAGTGAAAACTGAGACCTGTTTCGCTTCAGGGGAAAATCAAAGGAAGGCACATACCTTAGCAGTGAATAATGATCAACAGCACTAACTCAACAGCATGTACATTGTAAGAGTGGCAGTGCCTCCTGGTGTCGGCTCTGCAAAACTCCACACAGACAGGAATGTCAAGGGGAGAGAGCGAGTCCGAGGCCGATGTGCCAGAGAGATGAGTGTTGAAAGCTCCTTGGAAAAAGGATTAGGGCTGTTTATGTTGGCCAAGTGGCTCGCTGCCAGCTGCTCAAGTGTGCAAACTTCTTAAAGCTGCAGAGCTTCGGTTTGCTCATGAATCTTTTCACTCTATTTGCCCTCCACCCTGACTGCATGGATGGTTGTGCTTTGTTCAGGGGGAAAGCCCCTTCAGCTTCAGCCCCCACTTCTACAGAAGCACACTCAACTCCAAAAATGTGCTGGATTCAAAACCAGCTCTTCTCTGACACCACCCCATGAAAACACACCCATACACACAGCGTGCAGAAATATATTTTAAGTAGAAAAAAACATGCAAATCTGCAAGCAAAATGTATTGCTGTGCACTGGTTAACACTAATCAGGTCCTTTTTAGCTCCAATTTGGCTTGTTAAGAATCAAATCATATGAGGTGAATCAGCAGGAGCAGACTTGATAAGGATCCCATCAAATGGCAGGGAGTTTAAATGTTCAGGTTGGAGGCCGGAGGGGGGGGGCAGCATGTATTAACAGTAGGATAAGACTCAGCCTGGGAGGTGGCAGCGTGCCCGAGCTCTGCGGCCTGGAGCTACATCAGAGCAGGGCTCGTGAGCAGTAGTTATGAGGTGAGGGCCCCAGGTCATGGGCTAATAAAAGGCATAGAGCCTTTGTGGCAGTAAAGCTAAACTACAACTTTTGTTCTCGAGTCTTAGATAAAGCTCATGTAGTTTGTTTTTCACACGCTTGTTTGCAGTAGGTGTTAAACAGCCAAGGAGACCAAACTGTTTGGACATCAGTATATTTTCAAAGAGAATAATCAGGTCCAGGTCTCACTTCCACATCCGTAGGCCAGACTTTGGATTTCCTGTTAGTTTCAGCAGCGTTGTTCTGCTGCTGACCTTGTATTTAGATCTGGTCTGCAAAGAGGGTTGAAAGCAAAACAATTCATTTGGCCTTTGGGGATTCAAAATCCTGTAGTTTGTGCTACTGAGTGAAATCATATTTGATATTTTATGTGGAGTTTTTCAGTATTGATGTATTAATATTTTATGTATAAACTGCTCCTTCCCTGTATTCCTGTCAAAACATAAAGACACACTTCAAAGCTGGGCCTTTCTCTTACTTTAGGGAGACTCTTTTAAGATCGCTTTAGAGGACTGGCACACCATCATCTCTTTATGCTGTTCAGACCACGTAACATCTCTATCACTTTGAAGTTATTTTGATATTTTGGAATTTTACAGTGAATACAACTCTAACATCCATATAATCCCAAAACAAAATTCTCACCTGTGTGTGCTTGTTCCACAGGAGAGATTAGGAGTTAAATACACCATTAACTGAACGGCCACAAGCTCAGGCTCTCCATAAATACGTCAAATATCTGTTCTTTCGGCTGTTGGAGTATTAAGATGCCTCCGATGTTTAGCTGCCATAGTTTCCACTCACTAAAATTAATAAATGGGAAATGATTCCTAATCATTCTGCAGTTTTACTCAGCCATCAAAAACCAAACCTAGTTATCCTTTTGTGACTGGCGATCAAAATCAAAAGTTACATACGTAAATGTGATGTAGGATGTTTATTTAATCCTACATCAAATAAGATTCTGCTCTGAATCTTTTATCTCATTTCAATTTGTCTACAATCTTATTATACATAAGCAACTGTGCTAAAACACTGTGGCAAAAAAAACAAAACAAACAAAAGAATAGTTCAGAAACACTTTTAATATAATCTCAATTGGCAGTTTATTAGGGACACATAGTGAAAAGTAATACAATCAATATAACAGTCTTGCAATAAATCCTCCATTCCTGACAAATACAATGTTCGCTTTGTGTTAAAAGAAGTGTTGATTTAACTGCATGACCTTGTAGGGCTGCTATGGTAAACTGAGTGTGTTTATAATATTTAAAAATATGCTGAACAAAAAGGTTCAGACATACCATGTCAACTGTTACATCTAAAATAAAACTTAAATGCTTATGAAATGTCACCAGAATTAAAGTACTTAGGCTTTTAAAAAGTGCACTGGACAAGCCAAAACAAATTCACCACCTGCTATTAGTGGACTCAACTATCAATCAAACAATGCAAGATGAAAGTGTGCAATATCATACAAACTTGACTTAAAAGTTTAAGGCACTTTTCTAAACATCACACACTAGGGTCCTTGTAGATGCATAAATGTCATTTTCCAAATCCAACACCTTGGAAATTTAAAGATTGTAGAGTGTCAAATGAAAACGCACCATCCAACAAGATTGTACCACATTGTTACTGTAAACACAATTCACATTTTTGACTTTGTCAGACAAGGCATGAGGTACATGGTAATAACTAAACATTGAATACTGACACAATCAAATAAGTTCAAGCAAAAAAGGCACACACATAATGTTCAAACCAAATATCAGTGTAACCTCACACAGCTGCAGCTACAGGGCAACATAATACATCCCCACTGGGTTTGGCTGTCCTCTGATAAACATTTTAATTTACACTTAATAGCAGAGATTGAAATGACACTGTTTTCATGGTGTTGAAAGGTAGATTGTAAAATTCCAGATTATATAACCGTGTCATTTTTTCCTTCAATTCTCATTTGCAGTCATTTTTCAGTTTGTGTCATATGAGGATTTGAAATGACACAATTCATTAATGCCTCAGATTCAGTAAAGCAACTGAAGAAAAGAAAAAAAACTGGGGGGGGTTAAGGTTTTGGGAAAACACAGTACCAAGAGTAAAACTTCAGAAAACTGTGAGAAGAACTAAACTGTCACAAAAATGCAACTGCTGAGGTGTCTGCATGAATCAATGTTATCGTAAAACAAAGGGTAGAATTGACTGGGATGACCCAGACACATGGTAGTATTGCACTTAGCTAAACTGTTAAAGATATTTGGCTTTAATTTTGATTGTCACATTTTTCTGAGAACATTTAACCCAACAATCTATTCTGGTTTTCCAAAACCCAAGCCTATACTATCCAGGTTCAGCAAAATAAGAGTCATTTGAAGGTTTGACGGATGAGTGTAAAGTATCACTTCCATCTGTTGGTGAAACCGCTCCATTATCTTTTGTTTTGAAATAAATTAGATAAAATAACGGCAGGACAATGCCTATCAGGAGCATGGCCACGACTGCATTCCACCACTGGATTCCCCAATCTGCACCGTGACTGGTCAGCCCTCGTCGCCTGAAACCAAATCTTTGCTCTTGTTCCGAGTTATCGAAGGAATCCTCATCCTGATCATTCGTTGTCTGAATCAGTTTCTCAATGTCATTATCCAACTCCATTAGAAAGTCTGTGACCTCCTGTAGATGTGGCTGGGCTCTTGCTTTATCCTGAGGCCTCCCTGGTGTGGCGGATAAATGCGGCATTGCTTCCTGTGGGTCACTTATTTCGGTGCAAGTCTCAGTTAAAAAGCTGTGTTTATGAACTGGTATTTTGACAGATGTCAGTGCAAATAAATCTTGCTCCTGTAGAAGGTTGTTGACCCGTTTTATATCTGCCACCTGTTGGTAGAAATAGGAATGAAGGAATATTAAAGTCATAAAGTGCAATTACTAAAACACGGAGATCAACAGCCCCAGAACTGAAAACCAATGAACTACATATTTACCTTACATCCATATTGTAGTGCAAGCTTGTTAAGATTGTCGCCATCTAACACTTTCCGCTCCAACAACTGGACATTCCTTGGTCTGTCCTGCTCCTGCTCATAGAAAACCAGCTGCCGCATCTCCATGACTCCAAGATCCTCCTCGTCTGAAGATACAGCCACCTTATTTGGCCTCCTCTTGAACATATACACCTGGCCATCTGCACTGGCATGGACATCCACCGGGGCCTGGAAAGCCTGTGGAAGGTGTTCTCCACGCCGCATAACGAAACCCTGTAGGAAAACTGCAAATTCAAACACTACGTTTTTTTTTGTGTGTTTTTTTTTTTTTTTAAATAACATAAAAATAACAGTTATACTTACTCACTCTCTCTCTCTCTCTCTCTCTATATATATATATATATATATATATATATATATATACATACATACATACATACATACACACGAAAGTGAGACTACATCTTGCATGCATATACAACTTTGTACATGCATACATGTTTTGAGATGCATATTTAAATTTGAAGTTAGAGCTGCATCTAAACCTGTGTTCAAAACCCATTTTTGGTAATCTGGTTTTGTCTGACTGACACAACAGAATGTTTTTGGTTCACAATGAGAAACAAGAGAAGAGCAGAAAGTTCGCACATTGGTTGTGCAGGAATCTGCAGTCTCGTTTCAGAAAACCCAGCACAAACACGCCTCACGCAGGCGGAGTGATCCGACACAACTCCTGTAAAGGCCACAGATCTCCAACCCAGCTGGTCCAGAGTCTCACAGCTGCTGTTTCCAAATCTGAATAACTTTTACACGACCCCAAGCGAATGAAAGCCGATTTTATATATTCCCTCACAAACGTTGAGTCGATGGTCGGGCGCCAGCTGAATCACCTGTCTTGATCTGGTGGCTCATATTAAATCGTCGGTGGACGGAGCTCACGGGGAGCAATTGAAGGCAGCATCAACGTGAGCTAGCAGGCTAACGTAACCTGCGCTAGCATGCGTTAGCTTCAGTCTTACTTCACCCTCCATGTTCAGACAGCGAGCCAGCGAACTGCGTTGGTTCGGTTCAAGCTACACTTAGCTCATGACTTTAACACCACACAGACAAACGTCTGACATGAAATGCAGTTTCACAAGACTTTATACACTCAGACGCTTCTGAGTCCATCCCGTTACCTTATCCAAATGCTTTAGCAACTGTAATGTGACCCCCCGCCGGCCCACGGCAGTCCGTCCCAGCTCGGCTTGCTAACATACCGGCAGTAGGAGTTAGCCTAGCTGCGGGTTAGCGCCCCTCTTCTTCGTTCCCTTAGTAACAGACTGTAGCAGAAACATTGGCAGTACTTCCGCCCTCTGCCGTTCCGGAATGAGACACAACATTAATAATAACAGTAATATCTTTATTTCTTTAAAAAAAATTCATTTAAAATTATGACGATGATGTTAATTATATTATCTGTCTTTGCTTTTGTTTTTATTTCGGGGGGAGGTTCTAGTGGAGTAATATCCCTGAGTGGCCTTCATTAAGTGGTTTATTTATTGTTTTTGTCCTACTTAAGTTTCAGTGTATAACAAAGACAAGAGCAGATCTTAGAGAACTTAAATGGTTTGCAGTTCATACCATGAGTGAAAAACAACCCCCAAACTTCAGAACATGTCTGCGTGGCTTACAGCTCAACGCTGAAAATGAGCCTAGTAGTAACATATTAATTTTGATTTATATTTGTATGAACATTATTTTATTCATTTTGCATTTTGCACTATGTCTGAGGTCACTTTACCTTTCCACCTTGCACTCTTTAGTTATTTAGCTATATATGAGGGTCTGTTGTGGTGCTGGGAGATTAAGCCACTAGATGGGGCTATTGGTCTTTCATATCCCTGTCGACAGCGCTGCTTATTGTGTGAAACTGGCGCAGAGCCATTTTTTTGGAATGAGAGATATTTTCATCCTACTTTTCTTTATTGCTATCGGTAGCAGGCACAGAAAGATTGGTTTACTAATTCCTCATAAACCAGAAAAGTCCTTCTTCATTTAAACTGTATATGAACACTGCAATTTGTCCCCCATCTGGAGCGGTGAGCACTATCATGAGCCTTTGAATATACCCAATCAATAAAGATCATTTAATCAGCTCAATTATAGCACTGAACCCAAGGTTAGGCACAAACCATTGTCAGCATAATGTAGTTCTGTACTGCTCTGTTAATATGTTTCACATAGCTTATTGTGCTGGCTGGTGTGAAGCAGGCAATTTTATATATTTTTTTACCCATGCAAAGGACTCAGACAATTCCAAATTCAACCAAAGTATCTTAGCTTATTTTATTTTAGCCCAGTTTCTTTTAGTTGATAAATTTAGTTTTATCCTTCTTTCTCAAGGCGTAAAATTCTTAAAATTATACCAATTACACCTTCCACATAACCCTAAATTAGGGTTAGGGCTGGTTGGTTGTTGAGCCCAGATCCTTCCCTCTGTAAGGCAACAGCCTTAAACACCATCCAACCCTGCCACCCCTACAGTATGTGTGTTATCCCATATGTAAGACACATGAAAGGGTATTACATGTCACTACGATCCTCCAAAGATACAAAAGAAAAGCTGATTGTGAATTGTTAAGATTACTTAACTGAAAAATGTAAATAGATTTGAATAAAATTTTGAAATGATGTTAGATCCATTTTTATTAAAAGCCAATAAACTTGAAATTGATTCAAAATAGTTTGAGTAACGTCCAATGAATCCAAACGTAGGCTACAAATTATTACATAGCACCTTGAAAAAAAACAAGACACCGAATTACAAATGATTCACAATTAAATGTCTTACAAAAACAAACAAACAAAACAGTGTACAAGAGAAGAAAAGGAAGTGAATCCCGAATCAATGTTCCTCTTTTTTTCTTTTTTTTTTAAATGCGTCCTCTCTCCTCCATGATTCGTTGGTGCGTCGCTTGGTGGTAAAAACGTCTCAGCTGATTGGTCGATCGTCAACAGTCCGCGTCCGTTTGAATATTTGTCGCGACGCTCCCATGTAGATCTTTAGATGACAGAAAAGTGAGTCCAGCTCATCATAAATATGAAGCCGCCAATAATGTAGAATGAGTGAAAAACAATACTTTCAAATGTACGTTTGAGACAAAGCTGAACGTGGACTCGCTGCTTCCTGTCAGCGTCCTGACACACCTGTGTGGCTCTGAGGAAATGGCGTTCATTAATTAGTGTCTGATGCAGACATGGTCCTCCAGTTTATACAGCAGAAGTGTAGCGTTAATCTGGCTGAGCACACGCCGCCCACAGGACCAACCCGGAACAACTGGTTTTACGGAAAGCGAAGTGGTACAAAATAATTGACAATTTGCGTGAAGTTGTAGTGAAAACGAGGTTTCCCTGTTGGTTTAATCGTCTGTTATTTCATTCAGTATTGCCAGTCATTGTTTTTAATGGAAAATGTTCATTATGGTAAAATAGACAAACTTGTGTTCAACGAGTTCGTGAATTATGAAAAATAATGGGTGTCTCCAAGAAGCAGAAATGAATGGTAAGCAATAGTAACGTTATATGTCTTCTGTGGACATCACTGACAACAACACGGTCCAACTCCTCATCAGAAAATACAGGTCTGCCTGCGCACGCGCACACACGTTAGCTTACGTTGGCCAGTTAGCTGCCGTTACAAGGGCGGGCGGGGCTAAGCGAAGCGGGCGGGGGCTTAGCGAAGGATCGGAGGCCAAACCATTTGTTTGAGGGGGGGTGACAATAAGGAATAAGGAAGAAAACTCAAATATTTCATTTTTATATGACGTAGTTACCCAGCGTGCGCTGGGATTGGCTCCAGCACCCCACGCGACCTCTTCTTAGCGTGACACGTGACCTCTTTTTCTTAGCTCCGAGTCCACACCTGTTGATTTGTTTATCATTGTTATGAGTAAATAAATACCATGCTTTGTTGCTAAATTTCTGTTGTGTATATGCTGCAGTTTAACTGGTTGATCATCACAATCACAATAATGCAGACCTGTAGCCTATTTTATGGGCATGTCGTGCAAGAGATAACAGATAAAGTGTAGGCTTCCGGGAAAAAATATATGAAGTGTTAAGTGAATGGATCATTGACTTATGTATAAACCATGCACTTAGAACTAACCTAATTCCCAACCCAGTTTCCCAAAGGGCGCAAAGTTGATACATTCGGGTGGCCAGGATGAGCGTTTGTCATGTGAGTGTATGTTCATTATGGTAAAATGGACAAACTTGTGTTCAACGAGTTTGTGAATTATGGAAAATATGGACACTATCGGGTGGATGTTTCCGAGGAGCAGAAACACTCCGCCCGTTTCCAAATGAACGGTAAGCAATAGTAAGTTATACGTCAAAAGTAATGTCATCAATTCCTCAGTCGAGCATGCTAACCAGTTAGCCAGCAGTCCATTTTGAGCCCATAGTTGGCATCCATTTACACAGAGATTGACAATGAATGGTCTAACAAATGCATTCTTAACGTATTGTTTTAATATAATAAATAACAATTAGCTTTCCAGGTAATAATACGACCAAGATGTATGATGTAGAATGAGCCGATCGTTATGGATTATACATCGTGGCCGTGAACGATCGGCTCATTCTTCATTATACATCGTGGCCGTATTATTACCTGGAACACGCATTAGCCTGTAGCCAGAGTTTGGATGTCTTCTGTGGACATCACTGACAACAACACGGTCCAACTTCTCATCACAGAATACAGGTCTGTCTGCCTGCGCGCGCACACACGCACACACGCACACACACGCACACACACACACACACACACACACACACACACACACACACACACACACAACACTAACAACGAGTAATATCCCGGTCCTTGTGTGTGTTGTTGTGTCTGAAGCGGGGGAGGACTTCTACATTTGCGGTCAATATCGTTGTGCGGAAATAAAGCCAACAAGTTAAATAAATTCCTCTGACCCCCATGTCACTTTCTCTGTTACCTGACTGCAGCTCTCTGTCTCTCCCTTTCTGATGGAGCTACCAAACTCAGCCGTATCTGTCTAAGATAACATTTTGTGTCGGGCTTTAATACAAGCTAGGCGAATGGACGTTAGCATTAGAGCTGGCCAGTTAGCTTACGTTACAAGCTAACGGCCCTGTTTCTTACCTTGCTCTACGTTTCTCGTCCCAAATTCAAATTATTTAAAAAAAAATATTTGTATAGAAAATTTCTTAACCCTTTATTTTCTTATTCTTCTTTCTTTTCCTTTCTGATCACCGGACTGACGCTGACCGGACATTTTCCTACCTAACTTCAGACAGAAAAGAGGCTGGCATAGCAACAGTAACCAGGGAGGGGCGGGACTTAGCGAAGGATCGGAGGCCAAACCATTTGTTTGGGGGAGGGGGGTGAAAATAAGGAAGAAATAAGGAAGAAAACTCAATTAATTTCATTTTTATATATTTCACTAAAATAGTGTATTTTTACTGGTCTAGTCTGCGGTCTCCGGTCGGGTCTCGGTCCGTTCCTGGAGGGGTGCCGTCACCGGTCTGGTGTGGTTCGGCCTAGGTCCTGGGGGGGGGCGCCGTATCTGCATTAGCCCAGTCCAATACTCGCAACCAATTAACTCCGTAGACACGTTCAGGTGCCCACACCGGGAATCGAACCTTCACATTATATACATTACATACATATATATATCCATATACATTACATTAACATTTACAGCATGTACAGTTATTTACAGTCAATTACATCAATTAACCCCGGGGTTACATTACATACATTACATACACATACACACATTTCATTACCTAGCATTCCCTAGCCGGGAATCGAACTCCTCCCTCCTAGGTGGGGGTCGGCAGCGTTACCGCTGCGCTACAGCGCTGCTGGAGTTACGGCATAAATGTGCGCTATTTGACTAAATCACATTTACGTCACCTGACGTAACCGTGATGACGTAGTTACCCAGCGTGCGCTGGGATTGGCTCCAGCACCCCACGTGACCGATTCTTCTTAGCGTGACACGTGACCTCTTTTTCTTAGCTCCGAGTCCACACCTGTTGATGTGTTTATCATTGTTATGAGTAAATAAATACCATGCTTTGTTGCTAAATTTCTGTTGTGTATATGCTGCAGTTTAACTGGTTGATCATCACAATGACAATCATGTAGACCTGTAGACTCGAACTCGAAGCGACTAACTAGTGTAAGTGATCCGGCAGTGAGGTTTACTAAACGAAGGCTACTCTCGCACAGCTATGCTAGTTGGCAGCCATTTACACAAAGATTGACAATGAATGGCCGAACAAATGAATTCTCAATTTATTTTGTTATACCAGTAACCTACCCATCGGCTTGTTCCATTGCGCTTTCCGTACACCCAGCTGTGTTTCTATTTGTGTTTCTTCCTTAAGTACGCACGGTTATCGGTTAACACATCGGCCCTCTTTGGGATTATTGTGGGGCCAACTCACCTTCTGTCCACAAACTGAAGTAAGATTTGATTTAAATGTGCGCTATTTGACTAAATCACATTTACGTCACCTGACGTAACCGTGATGACGTAGTTACCCAGCGTGCGCTGGGATTGGCTCCAGCACCCCACGTGACCTCTTCTTCTTAGCGTGACACGTGACCTCTTTTTCTTAGCTCCGAGTCCACACCTGTCGGTTTTTGTTTATCATTGTTATGAGTAAATAAATACCATGCTTTGTTGCTAAATTTCTGTTGTGTATATGCTGCAGTTTAACTGGTTGATCATCACAATCACAATAATGCAGACCTGTAGCCTATTTTATGGGCATGTCGTGCAAGAGATAACAGATAAAGTGTAGGCTTCCGGGAAAAAATATATGAAGTGTTAAGTGAATGGATCATTGACTTATGTATAAACCATGCACTTAGAACTAACCTAATTCCCAACCCAGTTTCCCAAAGGGCGCAAAGTTGATACATTCGGGTGGCCAGGATGAGCGTTTGTCATGTGAGTGTATGTTCATTATGGTAAAATGGACAAACTTGTGTTCAACGAGTTTGTGAATTATGGAAAATATGGACACTATCGGGTGGATGTTTCCGAGGAGCAGAAACACTCCGCCCGTTTCCAAATGAACGGTAAGCAATAGTAAGTTATACGTCAAAAGTAATGTCATCAATTCCTCAGTCGAGCATGCTAACCAGTTAGCCAGCAGTCCATTTTGAGTCCATAGTTGGCATCCATTTACACAGAGATTGACAATGAATGGTCTAACAAATGCATTCTTAACGTATTGTTTTAATATAATAAATAATAATTAGCTTTCCAGGTAATAATACGACCAAGATGTATGATGTAGAATGAGCCGATCGTTATGGATTATACATCGTGGCCGTGAACGATCGGCTCATTCTTCATTATACATCGTGGCCGTATTATTACCTGGAACACGCATTAGCCTGTAGCCAGAGTTTGGATGTCTTCTGTGGACATCACTGACAACAACACGGTCCAACTTCTCATCACAGAATACAGGTCTGTCTGCCTGCGCGCGCACACACACACACACACACACACAACACTAACAACGAGTAATATCCCGGTCCTTGTGTGTGTTGTTGTGTCTGAAGCGGGGGAGGACTTCTACATTTGCGGTCAATATCGTTGTGCGGAAATAAAGCCAACAAGTTAAATAAATTCCTCTGACCCCCATGTCACTTTCTCTGTTACCTGACTGCAGCTCTCTGTCTCTCCCTTTCTGATGGAGCTACCAAACTCAGCCGTATCTGTCTAAGATAACATTTTGTGTCGGGCTTTAATACAAGCTAGGCGAATGGACGTTAGCATTAGAGCTGGCCAGTTAGCTTACGTTACAAGCTAACGGCCCTGTTTCTTACCTTGCTCTACGTTTCTCGTCCCAAATTCAAATTATTTAAAAAAAAATATTTGTATAGAAAATTTCTTAACCCTTTATTTTCTTATTCTTCTTTCTTTTCCTTTCTGATCACCGGACTGACGCTGACCGGACATTTTCCTACCTAACTTCAGACAGAAAAGAGGCTGGCATAGCAACAGTAACCAGGGAGGGGCGGGACTTAGCGAAGGATCGGAGGCCAAACCATTTGTTTGGGGGAGGGGGGTGAAAATAAGGAAGAAATAAGGAAGAAAACTCAATTAATTTCATTTTTATATATTTCACTAAAATAGTGTATTTTTACTGGTCTAGTCTGCGGTCTCCGGTCGGGTCTCGGTCCGTTCCTGGAGGGGTGCCGTCACCGGTCTGGTGTGGTTCGGCCTAGGTCCTGGGGGGGGCGCCGTATTTGCATTAGCCCAGTCCAATACTCGCAACCAATTAACTCCGTAGACACGTTCAGGTGCCCACACCGGGAATCGAACCTTCACATTATATACATTACATACATATATATATCCATATACATTACATTAACATCATGTACAGTTATTTACAGTCAATTACATCAATTAACCCCGGGGTTACATTACATACATTACATACACATACATTTCATTACCTAGCATTCCCTAGCCGGGAATCGAACTCCTCCCTCCTAGGTGGGGGTCGGCAGCGTTACCGCTGCGCTACAGCGCTGCTGGAGTTACAGCATAAATGTGCGCTATTTGACTAAATCACATTTACGTCACCTGACGTAACCGTGATGACGTAGTTACCCAGCGTGCGCTGGGATTGGCTCCAGCACCCCACGTGACCGATTCTTCTTAGCGTGACACGTGACCTCTTTTTCTTAGCTCCGAGTCCACACCTGTTGATTTGTTTATCATTGTTATGAGTAAATAAATACCATGCTTTGTTGCTAAATTTCTGTTGTGTATATGCTGCAGTTTAACTGGTTGATCATCACAATGACAATCATGTAGACCTGTAGACTAACGAGCGACTAACTAGAGTAAGTGATCCGGCAGTGAGGTTTACTAAACGAAGGCTACTCTCGCACAGCTATGCTAGTTGGCAGCCATTTACACAAAGATTGACAATGAATGGCCGAACAAATGAATTCTCAATTTATTTTGTTATACCAGTAACCTACCCATCGGCTTGTTCCATTGCGCTTTCCGTACACCCAGCTGTGTTTCTATTTGTGTTTCTTTCTTAAGTACGCACGGTTATCGGTTAACACATCGGCCCTCTTTGGGATTATTGTGGGGCCAACTCACCTTCTGTCCACAAACTGAAGTAAGATTTGATTTAGCTGTTCCTGCTGATACACAAAGGTCTTCCCACAGTATGAAAGAATACATATGCCAGATCAGTGGCCTACATTGACTTGCAAAGACTGTTTGTACTCAAAGAATTAGCATACATGGAGGTCTTACTTTACAAATGATTGCAGTGACAATTTAAATGACTCACAGTCACTCAATCACTCACAGTCTGTTATGTAGTTTTAGGTCAATGGTATAAAGTTTGTTTTGTTTTGTTTTTTTTTTTGTTTTTTTTAAACAGAGCAGAAGAAGCTACTATTTCAGAGCTGTACTCATGAGGGTCTTGGTACTGTAGTCCATGCCATACATTGTTCTGAATCGTTCAAAATAAAATTTTATTTAAAAAATGTAATGGTAAATGAATCATTTTAAATTATTTATGAATTTGCATGACATTAATATTGTCTGTCTCCTACGATCCATACAGGTACATCATCAGAATGGAAGTGACGACACACCAAGGAACAAAGAATGAGCAGGTAAGCGTTCAGACCGAACTGCAGTGTTATTTGAGTGATATGTTTATGTTGTTAAGCTGGAGGTTTTCTTTTGGGTTGTTTGCATTTTATAGGAAAACATTTCCAAAACTCTTGCTGTCAAAACAGGCATTGGCATTTTAGATTGAGAAATAGAGCACGTTTGACCGACAGAGATGATGTGAGAAGTGAAAGAAATCTCAAGCTTGTGAGAATGACAGTATGTCCCGTTTTAAAGGTTAATTATATGTACAGCAGGGCATATCGCTCCTGTCAGTGGCTGCATGTTGTGTAAGATGAGTGTTTGATATGATGATCTTAAAGTGATATTTGAGGGATGTGACTCCAAAACAGACTGATATCAAGAAGGAGTTATATCTCTGTTCAGAATGGCAGTCTCTGAATCTGATGTATCTGAGGGGTGTTGGTGTGTGGTCATAGCAGGAACTGTGATTGAGTCAAGAGACAACATGATTTAAGACTCAGTAGTGTTGTGCTTTTGATTTTTGCACATTTTCCCCACTCTGGTTTTTGCTCTCTGTTGTTGGCTACTTTAGTGTTATGAGTCCATTACAGTTATTTTCAACTGGAAGTCTTGTTGCTTTTTTCAAAAGGGAATGTAAGAGCATAACCAAAGTTACTTAAAGCAGAAGCTGATACAACCTGAAAATGCACAATATATCAAACCTGACCTGCTGGGATTGACATTAGGCTTTATCAGCTGTACATCATGGTGCAAATATGGTCCTCCTCTTTTGATTGTAACATTTTCTCCAGTGTGTATATCACAATTTCGGAATTCATTTTGCACAAACTTTTTGCTTAGTTAAAATATCGTAACAATTTGTGGGCTTTTTTGAATGAGGGAACATGACACAAGCAAGACGTCCTGTCATGGTGATTGCCGTGTGACATTTTAAATGAAAAATGCACAGTAGACTTTGAATTCTTATTTTGACACTGTGGACCAATATGACATTGTAGCTCCCTGTGTGATTGAATTTTTTTTCCTCCATGAGTTTAGGAGTTTCAAATTTTAGTGCACACTCAGCTCAAGCTGAAAAAGTTAGTTTCATTAACCTTGATGAACTGACGGATAATTTACTTTGGTCAACTCTGTGTAGTCCACAAGAGTTCACAAGTTTCAGTTTACTGTGCATCATGATAATTATTTATATTAAAAATAAATGGAAGGAGAAAGTTGATAAAGGTCTACAGAGACATACTGAACAGTGCTACTTTCTTTTCTGTGAGCAAACGTTGGTAAATAGATATAATACTTGTAATGAATTATGAGAGTGGAATGAGTTGTTCGTGACTTGAAAGTTTTGTAGGATTATTGGTTTTCATTCAAGAACAGCACATTTACATGCATAGCAAAATGTGTGTGTTTGCAAAAGATCTTTCAAAGGATACAGAATGATTTCTCATGCAATAGGCAAATGAATCTGTGTAAGCAGGATTTGATTTGGCTTGTGGTTTGAAGAACTAACTGAGCTTGTTTAGAGCTTGTTTCTTACTCTCTCTTCTAAGAATTACAGTGTATGTATATATATATATATAAATATATAAGCTTCAAGCAAGACTGGATAAACATGAAGTTAATAGCAGTCATGCATATTCTAGTGTTTCTTTCCACATATGCATACCCACTCAGCCAGAAACCACAAATGACCTCCAGTTGACTCTTTTACCTACGCAGCATGGTAAACTCACTATGACTGCTTAGAAATACATACCAAACTCTTATTTCAAAGTATCACTCATTGATCTCACGTGCTTTCACTATTACCCTTTATACTACGATTGCTCACAATAATTTTTGTTAGTTTATGCTCATCTGCCAGCAAAGCCACTTAGTTACATTGAGCCACCTCTCTTTATTGTCTCATGAAGCAACCTTTGCACTTGAAAAAGCTGAATGATAGTAAAGTTAATGTTGCCTTAGAGGGAATCATATCATTTACATTGCATTCAGATTCAGGGTGTAACACAGAGCGATGATCAACAGAGCGGCATAATTTGCCATATTTCAGGGCCACTGAGCAGCTTGTCCAACTGACAGAGAGGGAGAGGGAGGGTGGGAGAGCGAGAGATGGAGAAGTGGGGATAAAATCGTGTTCACTGCATGCACACGATGCCCGATGAACAACAGAAAGGGCTTAGCGCTAAATGATTCAAAGCAAAAATTAAATATTTATTGTGATGAAAGATTCAAGTATGTGACATGAACTTATTGCTACATGGCCACATAATAGTATGTTGTGTTTTTGTTTTTAACACAGTGCACCTCTCGCTTTATCATCTGGCCAGTTTCTGACAAATGTTCCTTTTTACAAATATTTCCAAAGTTGAATAAGAGAACATTTGTAAGAAAAATTACACGTATGTTGATATTATGCCATGTATGTACAACAGCTGGCTTCAAAGGCTGCACTGCATTCACAATTTCTTTTATGTGCTGATGTTTCATGTCACAGCTTTTATGCATCAGTGTTAACCATAAAGAGATGGAGATGAATAAAAATGCTTTATTAGGGAAGACATTCAGATGGGATGTTAAACTCAGATTTTCATCACGTTTAAATCCCATTTCCACTGTTGAAAGAACTGGCTAAAACCTTAAGAAGTCAGATTTTTGTTGGCAGTGAAAAATGTGACAATTCACACCCTGTTTAAGTGGTTCTGCAATGGATGTGGATATTTACTGTTTTCGGCTCAAATCTGCATTGATCTAAATGCAACACGCTATTATCTGTAACCCTAACCCTCTTGCAGAACACGTCATAAGTGTACCTGCCACCTGCCCTGCCCAGCTCAGCGCCATCATGCCAGGAATACTGCAGCTACACTGTGCTTAGAGATGTAAGATTGAAACACACAATAGGAGACGTCAGCGTCTCACATATAAGCTCCAGTGGGCCAACCAGGGGATGAGCGGCTAGCAGCTAGCGTCTTTGCTCCTTAACTGTAGTGGGGTGTTTGCAAAACCAGCTGGCACTGTAAGAGCACCCTTAGTGGTTTCATTCATGCTTAGAACAAATTCACACACCTGCTCATTCTGGTGTAAAAGGGTATTGAAGTCCTGACCCAGAATTTTTCTTTTGTTTTATTTTTTCAAGATAGCATTGACGTGAATAAAAAAAAAATCAGAATTGATAAATCTTTCAGGTCAACTTAGTAGTTCTTTCCATAGTTGCTGATGTGCTGACATAGGTCTGAGTATATCCTTTTGCCTTACACTGAAACATTTGATTATTTGTCTTGCAAAAAATGGAGCATAAGATTTTTTTTTTTTTTTTTTTTTGGAGAGGGGGGTGACATGAACCACAGGTGACTGGAGGTTTGTCTCGGAAATCCATGGGGGTCGTGCAGTAGTTGGTGAGGGGAAACCAAATTGAATCCTTATAGCTCAGGGTCATGGCAACAGTTCAGATACTTATTGATTAAATGTCAACTGCCCAGGTGAATGTGATTCATAAGTCAGAGGGAAGTAATTCAACAATCCATCACCAGTGGAGGAACACCAACATATCATCACTGCATGCTTGAACCTCATGTTGTGTTAAATGGTAACTCGACTTTGTATTAGCAATAGTTTGTAAGCAGTTTTCCTCCGTTGTTACCTGGTCACAGTGAATAATTATCCAGCTCCCTTATCTGTTAGGGCCATTCTGTGTTTCTGTGGGATCTCCAAAATAATACAAAAGCATCTGGGGTCAAATTCGAGGGCTAATGCACTGGTTAACGAACCAGCATGATTGCACTGGCATGTCACTGACAGTATATTTAAGGCTGCTCTGGGTGTAATTTCAGACAAGGAAGTCCTTCAGTCAAGGGACTAGCAATGCAGTTTGTTGATAGATGCAGGATAACTGTAGTGGGGTGTATTAATTTGGTTCTCTAACCCTAAGGGCGACCCCTTGCATGAGACAGAACTCTGGCAGTCCTGGTCTTCATGCAGGCCATGAGCATACAGTCACACATAACCTTGCCCTGTCACCACCCTCACCAATGTGTCAGCTAACATTACTGTGATTGACGTTGAGCCAGCACTTAAGCCCTATGAGATGCGGGGCTCTGTATAACCTCGCCCTAGCTGTATACCAGAGCTAGGACATTTGGGGCATGGTGCCGGATCATGATGCCATCTGTGTTTTTAGCCTGTACCTCTATCAAACAAGGCCCCAAGCCATTGTAACCTTGTTTAAATCAGTCTAAGTTAGACTTGTTTTTTTTTTCCTGCGTTATCTCAGTTAAATGGAATCTAACCGTATGTCTGAGTATGAGAAGTGTCACGTCTAATTGTGCCATAACAGAACAGAAAGGCATTAAATGCACATTTACACAATACATACATATTTTTTAGAGATTCAACAAAGTGGTCGTAGATCACAATGGTAAATACTTTAAATTAGTTGGGTCAGAACTGTTGGTTCAAGATCAGATCACGTAAACTTGACCAGTAGAAAGTAGAAAATGTGTTTAATTGTGTTGGTTGGTCATAGCAGCCTCGCTGAAGGAGGAAACCCTCACTGCTAAGCCAGGCATGGGAGTTACCGTTCTAGAAATGCCTGGAAAAGACAAGTTAATTGCATTTGCAGAAATGTCCCTGAGGATGGCCCAGGTATTTTACTTTTGGGCAGTTTTACATATCTCGTTACTTCCTAAACTAGACATTTAAGTCTAACCTTAACCTGCAGGCTCCCCATTTAGTGCTGCAGGTCACATTTACTCCCACTGTGACTACGAGCTTTGACATAGATAAAGCTCTACTTGACTCTTATTTCAGCTGCTCCCAGCATATTGACGGATTCATAGAAGCTAAATAAGGTATCCAACCCTTTTATATTTCTGACTGCTAGTGAATGAATGTAAATGTTATCACTTTGTGTATATGATCTGCCTAACCACACATACCATACAGAAGATGAATCCAACAGTAAAATTGCCTAACACCACCACAGGGGAGAAGGAAAATGCGCAATGACTTAAGAAATTAGCATCAGTAAATTATTTAATGGCTCATGTTCCAAAAACATTAAGAAAGTCCAACATAAAAAAAAAATAATAATAAAAAAAAAAACTTAAGTCAAAATTTGTGTTTGTGGCTAAGCAATGCAAGCATGCAAATTTTAACTGGAATTTTTTTTTTTTTTAAGAATTCAGAATCGGTCAGTCCTCCAATAAATATGGTGTCAGGATTTGAAAAGCTTAATGTAACGTTCTGTTTAAAAAAAATGCTCTTCTGGGAAGCATCTGTCTTGTAAAACTCGGTATATTCAGTGTGAGTTCAAACTGCAGTCACTTTGTTTCATAAAAATGTGACCCTCCTTCTGACATGATTTTAATAATGTACGTCAGCTGCGTTCAGGCGTGGAGTTGAACCTCAAGTCAACCTCAGCTTTTCTGCCATTAGATCATCTCTGACCATGGGGAGACTGAGATGCACTGAAATATTGATTATTCTATTGTAAAGTGCTGTTTACGTACTCCTGTGGCAACTTTACACAGCAGATAGAAGCTGTAAAGTCCCTCCATAAGCATGATGGTGGATACTCGTGAAAGGAAGCAGTGAAAGTGATACCAAAGAAAAAGAAATCAGCCTCATACAGAACCCCATTGAAGATCAATGGATAAATTAATAATAAAAAAAAAAAAAAACAAAACAACAACAACAACAACAAACAAACCCCAAAAACCTGAAGGTAAATAACCTTTCTCAAGTCAAACTAGCTGTCTGAAAGGATGTCACCCACAGCTGGGCTGATCATGGTTAAAGTTTGCTTGATAGTGAGGTGTTTTTGTGCGTTCATGTATGCAATACCTCATTTATGCCATACAGAACCCTTTGCTGTGTTCTTCCTCATGCTAATATTCTCACTTTCTTTCGTTTATCATACAGTGAAATTCAATACATTTTGATCACCTATCAAGAGTTAGCCACAACACGCTGTTCAGTAATCGACTTACATAAGCAGCTAGATAACCTTTTCAAGTCAGCAATGTGAGAAGATTAACCGTTATTCTTTTTTTTTTTTTTCTTATTTCAAAGCATAACTGTACACAGTTGACCTGAGTTTCTGTTCATGTTAAATATTAAATATGAACCAGTAAACCAGTGCATTTCTCTTCTTTTTTGCGCTTGAGGAAACTAAACCACAAGAAATCTTATGCACATTATCTCATTCATGACTGACAGGGGAGGTAGAACAGATGATGAAGGAATGAGTAAATTGTCGGGCTGGTTAGAGGAGGATATCCTGAATAACACAAGTAACCACTGACCTCAGAGTGAACCACTTTAAAAGGGATATGGTGGAGGGTGCTATATAGCAAAGTGCATGATTGTAATTACTGTAATCCAGATGAGCACTAGTGACTGACCGGTATGAGCACAACTAATATGTATAATATTAAAATACAATTCCTTCTGATCTGCAGCGATAACACTGGACACAAATACTTAAAGGATTTAAAGACAATAAGACGGCTTAAGTAATATGACGGTATAGTGTTTGACACATGGTGCTTCAGAAAGAGTCCAGTAACATTCACTTTTTAGCCTTTTTTGTTATATTGCAAGTTTACGTGTAGGTTAACATGTCATTTTTCTCCTAACATTTCTTAATGTGTATTTCATATCGTAAAGAGAGGAAAGGCTGTCTCCAAATAAAGCTCACATCAGTGATGGAGGTCACTGTGCTTGTGCTTGCCTTCAATACAACAGACATATTGCTCACACCTAAACACAATCCTGTTTCTAAAGTCTGCATAAGGTTTCCCCTCCGCATTTCCTGGTTATCGACTGCTGTGTGTCGCTCTAAATCCTGTCCAAATCAACCAAATTTACCACAAGCGAAAAATTCTGTTTAATATTTTGAAATATCTCAAAGATGATCAAGCAAAGGGTTTCAAGTGTCTGAGTACCTTACAGTGAATATATATATGTTCTGTCCTGTTTTTGTGTTTATGGAGAGTATTCAGAGGTGAAGCACTCTGAATCGTTTCTGAAAACACTGTAGCGGGAACAAAACATGATGGTACTCATCTTTAATTTCAAAAGGTATTTTATACAACACAATACAGAGCAGTACTGTATTAACCTTGTGTAGAGAATGCCATGACCTACTGATGAAGTACACCCCCACTATTTGGTGGTCATCCACAGGGAAAGAGAACAATTAGTCCACAAAAGGAAATGGTCACTATTAGGAAACAATTCTTCTGTTTCTGACTGGACCATCCTTTCACAACTTTTTCAGGAAACAATAAAAGAAGACAGGCAGAACTGAGAGTCAAATCGAAGGTTAATTGCAGCCAGGAAAATGTCAGCCAATTTTACTGATCACCCAGGAGGGATATGCAACCCTTGGTGAGGAAGATGCTGGAATATTTGAAGAGTATATTAGCTTCCTATCCATAATGGCCTCCTGAAGAGAGTGATGAGGACATATTTCAGCACTCTGTTCCCCCTCAAAGCATTTGTGTGTGCACAAAAGACAAAGCAGAAAGTGCGTGTGTGTGTTTATTAACCTATGTGTACATGCATCTATGTGTAGTATGCTTTATGCAAAAGTCAGTTTTGTTATTGGCGATGGAAGCTCCCTGGGAATCGACAGGTGTTGGCACCAGATCTCTGACACCTCCACCGTGGTCATGACATATCCATTCCCTTCAGTTAGTTTTAACATAACACATGGTGCTTTGACAACTACAGCTTTTTTTCTTTTTTTTTTTCTGCCTGAGGAATATAAGTTGCGGTTTTGGGGAAGATATGCCATCTGTTATCAATATGGCAAATATAATAGAGAAAACAAAACATACTTTGTTATGTTTCCCGAGACTTTAAAGGTTTTTTGAAAAGCTTTTTTGGGAGAAATCACAGTTGGGAGTTTGACTGCTTGTGTGCTTGTTTTGGTTTGATTGTTAACAGCATCTCTCACTGAAATTGAAATCGCAGGAAAAGATTGATAAGAAACGTTAAAAAGCTATAAGGGAAAGAAAATAAATAATACCCTATTTTAAAGTTAATCTTAGCCATCTTAGCACAGTTGTTGATGGCGTAAATTGGCCACATCTTCAGGTGAAAAATGAGAAGAATTGCAAGATTGGGTTTTTACACATCAAGCTGTTATTTGTAATGGCTTCACATTTTCTGTGACCTGGAATGATGTACATTGTGCTCTAGAACTAACTGCAGTCCCCTGAAGACAGCATGAAAGTCATATCTGGCGATGTTAATGATTAACATCACACTTCTTTTTTAAAGTATTTGTTAATATTTATTGGGGACATGATAATTTCACAAAGAAAAAAAGAGCAGTGTAAATTAAATTGATTAGCTCATGTAAGTGCTTGCGTACTGCAACCTTATGTAGGTGACTCACTTGATATAACCCAGTGCTATCACTAACATTAAATCATGCTGTCACACCCTATAGTCTTTTTTGTAACTCTGACAAAGGGCAGCTTAGCCTTGGTCTTTCTCACAGGACTATAGAGACTAATGATAATAAAAAGGATTACCCTTGGTATATGAAAAGGTGCTGGTGTCCAGTCTTAATTGGTGAGTTCCCTTGCTAAGTTGCTCTAGTCTTCAGGCTGCCAGTTACTGAACTGGTCAATTAATCTTCCTCCTCTCATAATGAGGTGGGGGATTTCAGATGGCTGGTCCTTCACACAAAGACAGACAATGTGCCCAAAGGATCTTTGTCCCTGCACCAAATGACCTGACAATTAAAAAATGTCCCTCCCTGCTTCCCCTCCTCACCAGGTGGCAAATTGGTCTGACCCAACCTCATATCAAAAGGACTAACCATGACTTCAAATCAACTTCACAGGCAAAAAACGGGGAGAAAGGGCAGTTTCTTCAATGAAATAAGATTGTTGCAATAAGACTTTTGGCCCCATATCATTCTACCTTCCTCATTTTGAGTTAAATGAAAAGAGGCTTGTTGGATCCTCCCTGCTGTGTGTCACAAAGGTTTACCCCCTCAAAGGAAAACATATGTTGTAGTTTGACATTAATTTGGTGATGCAGATGCAACACTGGAAGAAGCTAATGTTGAGGGTTAAATGTGGTTGACCTTGCATTGTAGACGGCTTATTCTATTCTATTTAGAAAGAAAGAGGATAGTGGAGGGACTCGTAACAACCACTGTCCAAATAAAAACCCCTCATTAAAATCCTGACAGATGATCTTCTACTTTTGCAAATAGTACTCTTATTTTATATTTTATATTTGCCAAAAGTAATCGAGTAAAAATAACTAAATAAATAAAATCAAAGCACATGACAATTGCAATTATGTTCTGTCATTTGTAATCAATTCCTAAATTCCTGAAATGTATTTATTTTTGTTATTATGTCCCTCTGATAGAAAGAAAAAGCTGGGCCACAGTATTGCAGCACTTGGATATTATACAGCACACACAAAGGAATTTAGGTGTATTTTGGATTTGATTCATGTCTCAATGTGGCAAATGTAATGTATTTTGTCAATACCTCATACCTGGCCAGGTCAGCCCACAACATTTTCCAAGACTTCAAATAAAAAACTCCATTGTCTTTCTCAGTCAGTCCCGTATCTTTACAGAGTTTATCATTTTTGTTTTCTATGGTGATAAAACTACATAGAACATTAGTCAAATTGCGACCCTCATTCAGGCCAGGGAGCCAAACTGTTACCCAACCACATTTTCACTTCAGTGAAGAGGAGGAAAAACCTCTGTACATGACAGAGACAGCTCCTCATCAGTCATAGGGCGGTTGTTTAGGAATGGATAACTCACTTCCCAAAATAATTACTGCACTGTTTGAGTTGCTGAAACCACCGATTTTATGGATAAACACAGATATCAGTGGTGATTTGGGTTTATTTTGGCCCTTTGAGGCCCTTCTATGCCCATCCATTAAATTAGATGGGCCCTAATAGACTAAGACTAACAGAAACCATATATATATATATAATGTTTATTGTTACTCTGCTGAAAGTGTGTGTCCAAAAGGACAAAAAATACTACAAGCTTAGTTTATTATGCCCAGTATTGCCATTCAACAGCCAATCACTAGACTGGAACTCTTTACAACTAAACTATTATTTATTTCTTCACTCAAGTAAACAAAGCAAAGGTTTAAACCAAGTGTTCATCACCATCTTCAAGACAGGTATGAATGAATGTATGAAGTTAATGCCATTCTGTTGTGAAATATAGGGAAAACAATCATAAATGAGGAAGGACAGAGACTTTGAAAATGTGCATACTTTGAACAAATGTTCAAAAGAAATGTGAAATAAATGTAATTTGTACGTATAGGTGAATGCAAGCACACACCTCTCTGCCTGAAAAAGTAAACACTACTTAAAAAAAATCAACAGGTCCTTTTCAAATATGTATTCTCACAAGATAACAATACCAGCGTTATTCATGAAAAGATTTATTACCAGTAAACTAAAAAAAAAAATAAAATAGAATCTATTCTAAGTATTTTGAAGAGACTCAGTTCTGCTCTGCTTAATAATGACGAGATCATTTTTTCGTCTCAATGTAAAAGTCTCTTGCTTACAGCTGAGTGACGAGCCATTAAGGTTGCTGATGACATTTTTTGAGTTCAGTTCACTGTTGAACATCAGTCGGTACAATCCTCAGTGATCCATGACTTTACCAGGTGCTATCATGCAGAACAGGGGTATAAACCAGGAATTAATCTACTCACTGCCTCAACCTGGTTGTTTCACCCCTGACATTTTGACTTTGTCTGCTAAAATTTAGACAGTAACCAATTAGAAATCACAGTTTTTGTTTTTGTTTTTTTTTTGCAAGCAATATGAAAACCCACACAGGACTTGCTTTATGCACACACACACATATATATAAATCTGGCATTGAAAACAGTACTCTTCTGGCTTTTTATTTTCATTATTATACTTTTTATTGTACAATTAGGTGATGGCATGTACAAATGTATAAAAGAGAGCAGACGTGAATGACTATTTTTCACTAACTATATGACTGAATCATTTTACATCAGTGTTTGTGTACATATTGAAAAGCTTATTATATTATTATATTATTATAATATTATTAAATATTTATTGTGCGGTAGCGTTCTCACTGACTCACTGTCTGCATCACAGTGGAAGTACAGTTTTTGACAATGTCACCATGCTGCTTTGTTACTTTATGGATTTACCAAAAATGCAAATATAATTGCGAGTTTATACAAATAAAAATAACCTAAATGTGAAACAATGAAACAATGAAAGTATGACACGGTTGGTCTGAGGTATATTTTTGAGTAATTAGGGCGATCAAAGTCTGTGGAGAGATCACAAAAAGTCTGAAAGTTATCAATGCAAAGTGAAGGTTATGCACTGTGTCAGTCGAAGAGTAGATGACCCATACAGTACAACAATGCAACCATAAATAGGCAGGAAAATGCAAGTTTTTCTGGTTCAGAAAAAGACATTACATATATTCCACACAGAATATGTCTAAACATGAACTTGACCTTGCTCATTTTCAATTTGTGGTGACTGATTTGTTCAAATATTAAACCCCTGTGAGGAATGATTTAATGGTGAGAGCACCCTAAGTATGGGTCAAGATCAGAGTCAAGTTTTTTTGGCTCTGTCTTGTGGAGTGCAGACTCCACCGAGAGTAATTATTTGTGGAGGGTTTAGGGCCCTGAGGGTGACGGAGTTGGCGGGAGGGGCAGAGGGTGCGCTGAAATGGAAAGCACGCCAGTCCCACTCATGGTTGATGCTCAGTGAATCTGAAAGGTCATGTCATGTTTTCTGGCAATTGACTCGATTGGTTTGGATTCTGCAACATAAGGCCAGGCCAGTAGTGTGTGTGTCTGTTTATTTGTGTGTGTGTGTGTGTTTCTGCACATTTGCTGGGAAATGAGCCCCTGGGTTGTTCTTTGGATTGACCTTATTACCCTGCATAGTGACGAGCTTGCCACATAACTTGGTCCCTCTGACTCTTTACTGCACAAACACATTTAGATACAAATACTTTACTTGTTAATCGTTAACATCCATAAAAATCTTTAGATATTTTACAAATGTGTCTGCTTTACATCAAAATTGAGTTGGCTTCTGGAATGTATAACAGAGTATTAAAATATTGCGTTGACTATGATTGACAATGATGACTATGATGAAATATTTTTTTTCTTTTAAGTAAATATATGGATAGGAACCTGGAATATGTCAGTGGAGACAAACAACGAGAGACTGTTGGTTCGATGTGTGCTTGTTACGGTCTCCAGCCTCTAAATCACCTGGGACAACGACAGCACATTTAATTAAAGTCGATCACAATGATCAACAGACATTTTACTAGCAGCACCTAGCTCAGATGTATTGTGCATTCTCTTCTGTGGTCTGTAAGGACATATCCACTGATATGGCTTCTACCTTGCAGCCATTCTGCGCAAGTAATTTACCAGAACAATGTAATCTTAACCTCTAGCCTTTATTCATCATCTGGGAGGCTAAACTATCCAGCTATAAATAAAGACACACTGTCAGCCAAGGGAAGATTTCTACATCAGGTGTGAAATGGTGCATTAAAAGCTTTCCAACTGTATAATTTAATAAGAAAAGCCAGTTTCATTAGTTATTGATAGCTGTTTATTAATGTTTAACCTTTGTCTAAGGTATATTCTTGTGTCACAAGCCTGTAAATATTTTTGTTGAAATTATGTCTTAGTATTGGAAAAACACATAATAAAGACACCAAAACGAACAAGTTTGTCCTCTAGGCAATAGCACACTACATGCAATTTCACCAGTGAATCCTTTGCCAGCCTTCATTCTGCCATGCCTACGCGGTTGACTCCTGCACTCCAGCGGATCGGTGGCAGAGGTCCAGAATCACTTAGATCATTTTACCCGGGGCACAAAGGGGGCAGAGAGGAGCCACTGACCCTGTGCTCGTCAGGCAGGGTTTTACGCCTTGCTGACTTCCCTGGTGTGACATTTCTCCTGTACTTGCCCCCTCCCAACGCCTCCCCATGTAACCAACCACAGCAGCGCAGAAAAAGATCATTGTCTGGAGAGATATCAATCAAATGAACAGCATCTTGGGTCAATCTGCTGTCAGTGCTCCCTCTTTGCTGTCCCAGCGCTCATGTAAAGTGACAATAATGACACAATGTCAGAAATGTTACCAAATGTGGTGGGTTAACACAAGGCGACACTTTGAATCTCAGAGTACTTAAACAGAGACCTTGTACCTGTCTCTCTTCCATCACCCAACACCAGACTTTAGCACACTTTAGCACACTTCACCCTTCTCTCAACATGATGTGTGTGTGTGTGTGAATACAAACCCTCCCCGCTTCTAAAACAAACACAGCCCCCACCTCTGGAGTACACACACACCCCCCTGCTATGGGGGTCATACAATGGTCATGACATTATTAAAGGATCAATTGTGCCTTAAAACACTGCCTCTCCTCCATGGGGATATGTAGTAGAACAGATGGGGCTTATGCAGAGCGGCTTTAATTTCTATTTAAAGTGCTTTAGAGACAATGATCTAATGAGACATTTACATTTTGTTCAGCTGGGTTGAGAAAGCTTAGACAAAAGCAACTGTCATCATCTGATTTTTTTGCCAGTATAAATGACCTAAAGATCAGCTGATATATGTGCAATGCATGAGTCAAAAATTTGTATTTATTTTAATCTTTTAAGAATTTACCAAAATCATCAAAAAAAGTAAAAATTAAATTGATAAATAGATAAAAAAAATTCCAAAACTAAAAGGATTTTCATCTGGGTTCCTTCAAACCCCAAATTTGTGTTCATGTCTTTAATAAAAAAATGCCAATCACACATATATTCTGTATACAAAGTGCTACATGAGTGTTTGTAGTGTAAGGTAACAAAAAATCGCATCAATAAGCTGCTGTGATGGCAGCAGGGAAGATGAGGTCAGAAGGGTAAAAGTGAGGACATGCTGCGGTGGGATCAACACGTGTCTCCTAAAGCCTCGAGATTCTGCAAAAGCTCAGTTTCTGTTGGTTCACTCTTGTGCTGTGACCTCAATTTTTGACTGCTGTTGGAGTTTTCTTGCACTCTGGTTTGACACAAGAACAGTACAGGCAGCATCACACCCGCCCAGCTGAGCGGGGGGGGGTAGAGTGGAATAGCTGCTCAAATATTAAACAATGAAGCTGAGGAGGAACATTGAATTAACATCCCTGCATACTGGGCTGCAAAAGCATCTCCAACTTGGCAATCCTGTGAAATGACACTTTCAATTGGGGTCAATTGGACGCCTGCCTCTGGATTTCAGGCAGCTTCTCTGCCTAGGGGTAATCAAGGGCCACAGATATAATTAGAGTAACAGGCTTTCGTACTGTAGTTCAAGCAGTGCAGCTGAACATTTGAGTAACACTAGGGGTCAGTGGCAGTCCGTGCAATCATGTGGTGAAGAGGCCACTTCCCGCAATATATATCATTACTATCTGCTTTGATCAGAGGACAGAATTTGTTGTAAGTGACCAGAGGTGACATTGCCATGTTTAGATGACACTTAAGCAGCAGCCAGGAAGTTGTTGGAATTTTAGTTTTGGCTGTATTATTATTATTTTTTTTAACAACCAAAGCAATTGTTGCAAAAGGTTGTTATTATCAGACCAGCATTCAGAGTATTAGCAACGTTTCGATGTGACTATGAATGCTTTTTATTTCTTAAATTGTGTGACTGTAAGTGTGATTGTGGGTTCTTAACGCGGTTTGTTACTTTCTCCACTTCCTCTCAGTGGCACTGCAAAACATCTCAGCAGTGGTGACACCGTGGTCTCGTCATTATCTAATTGTTCGAGCTGTGTCTATCTTTGATTTATGGTCTTGTATCAGTGGCTGACCTGATTTATAATGAGTTTTCCCCACTCATGAAAATGTGAACCTGAATTATGTGGCACTAGTCCAATTATTATTATTTTTTTTGTTTGGCTGAGGTGCCTGTCAACAATGACAGTGTTCATCACAAATAGCTGCTATTGAAGCTTTCACCTAATAACAATAATATGATCCATCATTTTAGATTGGCCCGATCACACCTCCCACTGTGTTACGTACTTCATCCATCATTGCATAGATGCACCCTTATCCATAAAGACGGTAATCAGACATTTTTCTCTAATGCATTATTGGTAGTTCATCAGATTGAGTTTTGTCACAATGTTTAACAATTTCACACATGCCAAATCCAGTAGCTGATATCATGGTCATCACTGCAACACTGTGCCAGGAAAACCACAAAAGCTGCATCTGGGAGACAACATGACTGCAGCATCCATTAATCCAGCAGGCCCCTCATTATCAAGTTCAGGCCACAAAGTCAAAAAACTGGGCACTAAGTGGAGCAAGTTGCTTGGCACAAGGACAAAGTTGACAGAAAACATAAGGCCCCCACACACTGTCTGGACAGCAGGAGGCCGTGAACACATGGGTTGAAGGATGGAGCGAGCCACAAACGCATCCACTACACAGATGAGCTGCCCCCTTCAAATTAGCATCGAGCACAGAGACTGCTGCTGGTGTTTGATGAAAAGATGCGTGGCTGCCACTATTTGTGCTGCTAAGGCATTCATCAAATTAATTACTGGTGGATCCAAGCACCTCTCTGATACCTCTTTATTTTGAGTCCAGTAAATGGGGACTCAGACTGCTGCTGACAGAGAGGCCTAATACACCCAGTCTTTCGCTGCACATAATTAATTGAAATCTTTGCTAGCTTGACAAATTGGAATGATGAATCTATCTTCTATGAATAGCTTAAGAAAAAAAAAATGCATAATCAGTCAAAACCGTACGGTAGAAGCAACATCTTGCTCTCTCCGTCTCACTCACTCGGTCTCTGTCTCTGTTGCGCGCTTTCTCTCTCTCTCTCTTTCCTTTTCTTTTGCTCTCTCCTGTGTAGTGTGATCCATTAAGCTGAGAAAATATGGCTTGTTGAGAAGACTTGCCTTCCTTTCGGTACCTCGATTGATAACATTGGCTTCTTACTTTAATGGAGCGGTCAAGGTGGAGTGTTCTTTTGTATAGTTCAATAGAATAGAGGAGAACATAAATCAAACTCTCCTGTTCTTAGCTACAGCAAACAGATGTACTGTAGTTTATAATTGCTCACATAATAACGATTCCTATTATACAGTGTATTCATATTTTCTTAATAACAACAGAGCTTCATATGTATATTATAGCTTTTTCCCTGGCCGCAAGTTTACAGTTTTAGTTACTACCGAACTGTAGAGCAACTAAAACATTACTAAAACAATCGGAAAAACAGGGATCCATCAGCACAGTTGTGGTATATTTTGGTAATAATTACACCTGCTGTAACATCTATTTTGTATACAAAGTATTGCATTATATATATATTATATATAGTAATTTATTGTGTGGTTCTGTTATAAGTATGACTAAATGTAGCATTTATATCGGATCATAACATATTATATGCAAAGGTCAAGTATTCCAGGCCCAGTGCTTTGTTTCTGGTCTGACCACAAAGTCAGAGTGTGGCTTTCACCGTAAATGCCAGGTGTCGAAAATTATAGGTGGATAGCAAGGGTTAGATAGAGTGTAAAATTAATCATGGGCAGTGTAAGTTAGAACATTATTTAGTAATTACTGTGCAGTTTTTGTGTTCCCCATTTCCTCTGAATCTGTAGTTGGACTTTAGTTGAATAATCACATTTTGGCTCCTGTAAATTTACATTCCGACTTCCAACCTCTGTGCTGACTTTGTGAAAACATTGCTGTGTGCCACATTTTCAATGTTATCCAAAGAATTACTGAGCCAAGTACACCGCATGGTTTTACACATTTCAAGGGTATGGTAAGGGTGTTTCTAGGGAAGACAACACCATCACATGTAGTAGATGAAATATAACACAAAAAATATGCACAGCAATTTGTGTGTGTCTCTGAGCACATGTGCATGTATACATCTATGTGGCTATGTGCAGATTGAAAATACAGTGAATGTGAAGGTTGCTTCTGTGAAGGACACATCTTGTCTATGGTAAGTAGTCATCCCTAATAGGTTTGGTTTGGATGTGAAATATTGGCGTGCCAAGTCAGTATGTGACATTAGTGTTGTCTCCAGGGAAAACTGCAGACTGATCTCAGTTCAGCATGTACAGAGGCAGGATAGGGGGCTAAATAAAGGCTCAGATAGATGAAACTGTACCTAAATCTTACAACCCCAAGATAATCATTTCCTTCCACCTTCTGTAATCTCCACGTTAATCATAAGTGCAATACTGCTACAGGAACACACCTGTGCATTAATATTTTTCTCACTTTAATGAGGAATGATTTTCAGTTCATGCTAATTTCAGAAATATAATAATTCAAGCAGATTATGCTTTCAGTCATTCTCAGTACCTTTTACAGATTCACTTTGTATTTAGAAGTTGGTTAATTGTAAAATGTAATGTTAATTAAACACTTTTTGTTGGTCTTCCTCTAGCTCATAAATGTAGCTCCTAATTATGAGCTAGTAAAACCTATATATGGTACATAAATGCATTAGCATTATTCGGTTGTATTGTAATTATTACTAAAGTAACAATTAATGAAGTTTAAGGGGAAAAGTACATTTGTCACGAGTACAGTAACCGGACAGGAAAAGAAAACCTTCCTTGGACCTTCTGTAAATATTTCATACTTTTACCTATGTGCATCTGCAGCATGTTCCTCCAAATCTGGCAGCCAATTAGAGGGAACCCACCTTTTGATCACGACACGGTTACTTTCTTTAAAAAGGCTGCAGGAAGCCAAGGGTTTTACTTGTTTTAAAAAGTCTTTGCTCTCTGAATGAAGTGGTTCTTTGATTGAAATCCTTGCCATGGAGCGTGACATGAGCATTTCCTCTCCGTTCTCCTATTATCAGCTGAGCCTGTGGTGCACAACCTAATCCCTCTTCATCAAAGCGGTGTGGGCAGCAGTCAGTGAGATGTGACCATCAATTAATCACCCACTACCCCCCTGACCGAGCTCAGTCCCCACACAGATGTGAGGCCTCATTGGTTTTAAACACTCTCGCTGGGAGATCTGCTGCAGACGTAAGACTGCCACAAACTGGCTTTATCAAAGGGCTTCTGTGGACACTGGAGCTGTCCCCAGAAATAGAGAGTCACGCTGCACTGGGGGGGAGGTCAGTGTGAGTGAGCACCATCAGATTAACCTTTAAGTTGAGCCCTAACTACTTCCCTCTCATAGTCTTGCTTTGGTATTTTCAACTTTGTTTTTAATTGAAAGGAATGCTCTATATTTTCTGTCTAATCGTCAGTACACCTTCTCTAAGTCTTAAAACCAGCTTGTGAGCTCATCTGCTTTCACTGCTCTCCAGATAAGCTGCTTTCTGAGAATTCCTTTGTCTTATTGTAAATATTCGGCATATTGGATCAATTGATTTCCCCAAACCCCCTATCCACAACTCATCCTTCCTTGGTCTAGCTGCCCAGTTCCCAATTAACATGGCAGATAAAACACCAGCTTACTCACCTTACTTTTTATTAAAACACACGTAAATGTCATTTCAAAGTGCATTTTCATTCAGCCCTATGTTCTTTAAACTCCAAATGCACTATACTTTTTGCCACCTAGCCATATAATATTCCATGTAAATTTAAGCATCTCAAGACCAGTAGCTTAGAGCACTGCAGAATAGAAGGGTTGCAGAGTTCATAAATGAGTAAGAGTCTCCAAATGAGTTTGGTGACCTCTTAAACTCCATGAAATTAATATAAGCAGACATCCTGCACGCTGCAGGCTATTGCAGAGCTGAGGAAGATCACTTAAGCTCTCTAAGTTCCATAAAAGTTTCATAAGTTGACTTTCAAGACACATTGTAGCGCCTTATTGGTGACGACAGAGAGAAATGGGGAAGCAAACAAACCTTTACTACCTTCATTTAACCCCTCATAAGTACAGGTGAAATACTGACATCAAAACATGTCATATTACCCCCAGGCTTTAAACAGGTACCTCATCCCCAAAGATGTCCAGTTAAATTTATACAGACATGAAGCTGTGACCATCCAACTCAAGTTCCACAAGGTAGATTGCAAACTGAAATTGGTATTTTGTTTAACGTGAGTAAATGATAGGGACCAAGTTAGAAAAGATAGAAGAATATATTTGATTAAAATAAATAATCAATTTCAATACTTTAATATCACTGTCTTGTTGTTGTACAATGCTAAATTGGAAAAATATTTGACCCTCGTGAACCCAGTTGGTACTTCCAATTTTTAGACACATACACGAGCTGAAGCTGTATACTTTTTTTTTTTTTTTATAAATCTATTATTTCCCACACTTTGCTACATTTGGAAATAGGAGTTAACCAATGTACAAAATTACATTTGAAGATAACGACATTCAAACCTAACCTGACCCTGAAGCTCAAGGTCAGACTTGATTCCAAAACTTACATGAGGTTAAGAAAATAATGCAGTCAACTCCTTTTTACCCACAAGGAGTATTTTCAATGCATAAAATACCACCCCTGTATTTTTAGAACATTTGACTTGTTTTTTTTTTTTTCCTTCTTCTACTAGTGCAATGTTTGGTAGCGTGAGCATTGAAAGTATTGAAATGGTATTCACGTGTCTTCGCCTTGATCACCAGAGATGTTTCGATACCATTTCTTTCCTAGGAAGTTGACTGAATATTGGCCTGGTGGATTATAGAAATTGATTACTAATTGGTATCGGAATCCTTGAAAAATCCATTATTTCTCTCTTCCTGATACGGGTTCTGATAGGTGTGTAATGGCTGATATGGAAAACAAAATTTCCAACTATAACTTCTCATTTACCCACACAAAAATCATATATTAAACGGAAATGTCTAACAATACTTTTCTCAACTTGGCTGGATTATTCCTGTGAATCTCTTCTTAGGGTTGAGGGTAAAACTCATTAAGCATGAGTATATCCTTATGGGAGAAGCTGGTTCCATCCTCATTAAACACATTTCAGTGTCCCCATTTATCTTACTGGCCCATTTTGCTCAAAAACATGCTGCTTAACCTGGACCAGCCTCTGAACACGAGATAACCTCCAGCATATACCCACAGCATTGCTGTTCTTGATCATATTTAAACAGCCAGTTCTCTCTCTTAATTTCCAGAGGCACGTTCAGATTACTATCCGACCAACTGCTTGGAGAGTCACACTCTGGGACAGAAGTGATTTAATACGGCACCTTTTATGAGAACGGCATTAAGATTCATGAGGGTGGAGCAGGCTACAGTAGTTTAACATGTGCTGCGATATACCCTCCAAGGCTAACGAAAGTAATTATAAGAACTTCTTATGCATCTTCAGGTAAAAAGCTATGTGTGATTTCCAGGGGTGTTGCTCGAAGAAAAAAAGGTTGCAGAAAGAGCAGAACAATGTTGAGTGTTTAATATTCTCACTTTAAACGACTAGGGGGCACAGGAACTTTGAGATTACCTGACGTGCAGCCACATCCATACCGCTCGGACCGTTATGGATACCATGTCAGCAAACAATTGCTGATTTACATGTCTACCAAATCAGTGTTAGTGTTCATTTGGAGAAATGTCTTTCCCAACATATCCCATGTTGGCCTCATTTTGTGGGGGGAAAAAAAGAAATAAATAAAAATGACTGCCCCCGTCCATAAAACCGAGAAGTATGAAGAGATTCAAATTATATTGCCATCCGAGTTCTGAAAACCTAATATATATACTATAAACACCTAAAGCATACTTCACCGCCATTATCACCAACCCATATCAAGAGCTCTCCTCTGGAAGAATGGTGTTTGTTGTTAGAGTTTAAGAGACTTGTAGAATCAGTGCCAAGGAGCACTGAAGTTGTTCTGGTGGTCCAGTGTGTTGCAAAGCCACTCTGCGTTGGCTTTTCCTTTAATTCGTTACCCTTCTGCCTGTGTCAAGAACATTTTAGAAGACTGGGTGCCACATTGCTCAGTTAGCTGAGTTGTGCTTACTCTGACTGCAACTTTCTCAGAGAGGAGTTACTTTCAAATACCTAGAAATGATGCAAATTCTAACAGAAACAGAAACATACAACAAACTAATACGCATACAAATGTGTTAAAGATAGCATGTGAATATGATCTTACACCACACACCACCGTCATGCCACTAAAATGTACAGTCCCTTATACTTGTGAATATTTTCAGAGGAGCTGAGGAGCAGTGTGTTATGTTAGGAGCTAACATAACACACTGCAGTGCTGATAAATTATAGGTATATGCTGAATGTTTTTGTTTCTTTTTTCCTATTCGCAAAATAAAAAAAAGTGTAACAATTACACAATTAATAAATATAAAATCCATCTACTTTGTTCTGTTTTTCAGGCTTTACCTTCTCAGCCTGGTAAAGATGCGAAGTAGACTGACATAGTACATGGTATGATGAGATTATTCAGCATGAGTGAAAAGGCGAAGTCAGAACCAGGGCGCGATATGCAATAATCTCAGTTACATGCGCCATCAGTATGGAAAAATATGTCAGTTAGACTATCACCTCCTATGTGTGATCACGTGTGTGTGTGTGAGAGAGAGAGAGAGATTGTGATTGCAAGAGTGTGGGCATATATATGTTTGAGAGCCAAAGAATAAGAGGGAGAGAGAGAGAGAGAGAGAAAGAGGGAGAGAAGAGAGAGAGAGGAGAGAGAGAGAGAGAGAGAGAGAGGAGAGAGAGAGAGAGAGAGAGAGAGAGAGGAGAGAGAGAGAGAGAGAGAGAGAGAGAGAGAGAGAGAGAGAGAGAGAGAGAGAGGAGAGAGAGAGAGATAGAGGAGAGAGAGAGAGAGAGAGAGAGAGAGAGAGAGAGAGAGAGAGAGAGAGAGAGAGAGAGAGAGAGAGAGAGAGAGAGAGAGAGAGGCACATGGACTGTTGGATGCTGCAATCTCCCCTGTGGGCTAATAGATTCGAGATGACATGCTCTCCGCTTCCATGCTGAATGTTCACTGAACTTTCTGGCAAAAGAGGCTGCCACTAAAGAGGGTTCAACCAGAGGTTAATATAAACAAACAGCAGAAAATGGAGAGCAAGGGATTATTAAATACAGGGATGACTGACAAATCCCTCATTGCTATTAGCCCATGGCCTCCACCTTATGCCCCTTGCCAAAAATACTGTTGTCTTATTGTTATCATAATGACCCTACGTATGAAGTGTTAACTTTGTGGGTCAAATATTCCTTATTGTTGATCTTGAAGTGATGCAAAGTGTGCTTTTAGAAACATCTAATCATGAACGATAGTGCATTAACAGCTGTGCTTTCTCCAAATAACATAATTTTTCAGTCATATATTCAGTAATATTCAGTCAATAGTTTGTAGCCTTACCATTGTGTCAGTGCCATTCATTCCCAAAAACACAATGTGACTTAACTGAAAATATTTTTCTTGCTATAAAAAAAATCTAAATTTCTCATTTTTTGTTTAATACAAATTAAAAAAACAAAAAACAAAACATGTACATTGTGTGGAAATGTATGCTGCCCTCCAGTGGTTGTTTACATGCATTGCTTATATTGTTAGATTGCACGTCTGAGCATAATGAGACAGATGTAATGGAGGATAATCTCTCCACCATTCATTTCAGTGGATAACATTTTAAGAGTTTCCATTTGCAGTCCCATGTCACTGTTGAGTCATTTTCAGGTTTACAGCGCAGCAACAGTCACATGAATACATGGGTCACTGTGACTGCTGTATTTTTAAACTTCTCATGTGTCTTACTTTATTATGCCGTTAAAAAAAAAAAAAATTAACTAATTTGTAAAGATTGGGATAAGTAAAGTATGTGAGTTGTCCCTGCTGAGATAATGAAATTTATCACTGCCAGCACCAATGTGCAAATTTTGTGATGTAAGCTGTTCACTGTTAACAATGATTGTCATCTAATTAAATCGTGGTTCATCACAAGAGATGCTTTAATGGCAAGATAAGCGCGGGGAGTCCACTGAAGCATTCCCAAGATCAATAAAGATATTACAGTCTGGAGCACGAATTGTCTTGGAGTCACAGAGGGCAGCTGAATTAATTAGTATCGCATTCTAATATCCCCCACTCAAACTTTCTGACCATGCAGCATTTGCTGGTTGCTGGAAAAAGCTAGCCTCTGTCTCTCATTTCATTATTATATATTTTTTATGTTTATGTTTGTTTGTTTTTTTTTATTCGAGTGGCTTCAATAAAAAGATTAATCTGCCATGTAATTGCTTCTCAACAAAAAGGCTGTATAGATGCTGCTACAAATCGTACGCTTTCTTCTGCACGAATATTTTGAAGGGTTTTCCTTTTGTGTTGTAGGTGTTATTTATGTCCTCTTGTCCATTTTGGCCCACTTGAGTTTTTCTTTTACTTGCAACAGCTTTATAAATTCTGTCCATCAGCCAGTTCTGGAAAAAGCTTTTCTGTCTCTGCGGGGGGCCTGAATGACAGACTGATGTCTGCCCTTTTTGTAATATTGCAATTTCAATCAGGAAACTCTGGGCAGGTAAAATAGAATTACTTTTGGACTTTTCTTGGCTAAAAGACAATTTCTGGTGCTACATAATAGTCCTCAATTTGCAATAAAATTCTGTTCTTACTCACCAGCACCATGTTTTGGACACGGGGGCTTATCAATTAGATGCTTTCCTCTATCATAGAGTCTACAAAGATCAATAAAACATTCCAACTATATAACAATAAATATAAGAAACAATTGAATACATAAACAAGAACAATTGTTCCTAAGTTCTGATAAATGCGATTCTGTTAAACTTTAAATGAAACATGTTGTCAGTGTTCAGTGCTACGATACAATAGTTATATTGAACTGTTGTTTCAACACCATGACTAATCTGATTATGATTGACACATTACATAATGGGTCTGTTTATTCTGAATCGAGTTTTTACTTGTAAATAGTATCAGATGTTAGAGAGTCAATTTGTTTCATATAGAATTGTAACAATATTGGAAAAAATGCCAATCAGAGGCCAAAGGGATGGAGTAGAAATTTTGCAAATCAAGTGTACAAGTTGACTTAAGACAGACAAAGAAGCAGAGAGAGAGAGGAGAACAAACTGAGGGGCGGCGGTGTCAGCCCGAGCATTGTATAGCAGGATCCTGCTGAAGACATGTGACTGTGTGAACCCTGGGGTTCCCTACAAGACTGTGCCTTGTGTCAGGAAAGCGAGCCGGGGGCTCATCTCAGGGGCTCAGCTAAGGCCACCTAACTGGGAATCAAATCAGAGGCGCTCAGTTGACACCTCATGCCTGACTGGCCCATGACCCTGAGGGGCAAGACCCATGTCTGGGTCATGTACAGTCCTGTGACCCACTTACCCACTGATGGGAAAGTGACAGTCGTGCTCTTATGAAGCGGCATCAACATCACCTTCAAGTAACAAGTTTAGTGTTTGTAATGTTAATTCCAGTCCCGCCAAATTAGGATGATTTTTAGAATGACATTATGGTCCCCACATATTTTCTGTTGTAATACAGATGAAAAATAGAAAACTTCATTTTAAATCGGTTTGTTTGCTATGTGAGTCACTCTTGGAGGAAAATTAGTTCATTTTAGTGAAAAATAAATAAATAAATAAATTATAAAAACTTGACCCGCTATGCCACGTGCCCTCTCTTCATGCTGACCACTCAGCTCTTTCCTCCTTGTGTCTCTTAGTGACAAAAAGGAAACATGTTGCATCCCCTTTGAGTTGAAGTGTAAATAGTTGCAGCCAAAACTGAGCTCTTTCCAAAGTGCAGTAGACAAAAAGTTCTTCATCCCTTCACCACAGGTTATCAGATATGTCATAGTACTTTATCTCGAAAGGAGGAAGTACATTTTTGGAATCTGCTAGTCCAGCCACTTGGTCTCTACTTCAGATTCACAAAAGTGCAACAAACTACAGCATTCTCAAATGAATTTGTTGATTTCAAAACCGATATGCAACAAGCTGGAATTGTGTGTCACCACCTTAAATATTTTTTACATTTCAAGATTTTCTACAAAATACAAAATATAACTATAGTGTGGGTTCAGTTTATATTTCATTTCTGCTGCTAGAGTTAATATGGACCTAATTTTAAACTGGAATAACATTTGCATTGTGATCTGAGCCGTGTTCATCAGATCTGACATCTGATCTCCTATGGGAATGAAGAGGCACACTGTAGGCTGCAGAGTGTTGGAGGGCCACTTGGAGCACATCACCTGCTTCCCTTTTCGTCATCCTCTTCCTTGCAGCTGTGAGGCACCACAGGGTTTGGTCATGGCTCTATGAGCCAACCCTGATCCACACCATCCCCCTCTTTGCCCTGTTAATGGCTTTACACTTCAGTGTCACTTCTCTGTTCACCTACAGCATTAGACGAATGACGATCCATGAATTATGCTCACATGATCTTTTTTAAAAATATATAATTCAGTAGTGTTTTAGTGTGAGTCAGGTGATATTTTTACTGGAGGAAAATAGGGAATTCACTAAATGCAATATATTTAAATTTTTAGTGCTTGATGAGAGGACTTAATGCTTAGTTTTAACATAAGTGCCTGCTTATGGCTCATTATGAAGGTTCTTATAGTACAGGGGAATAGCAGTGTATCATTTTGCTTAATTTGATAAGACAGAACAAAACTGGTCTCTCCTTGCGTGATTGGGTCTGTTAGCTCACCGACATCCTGCACAGTATGTCATTTGAGTCTGTTACAGTGGCAAACTGCCTCGTTACCCCTGTGCCTTGTTGTGCAGCCTGACCAATTACTTCTGATCTTAAGAGGACATGACATTTGTAGGTTTTGCACTCTGAAATGACCGCACATGTTAAAAGATGCATCATGGCTTTTCCCTTGCAAATAATTTAAAGCATTCACCCCCCAGGATTTACTCTTTGAACTTAAAGGTGCAAGCTTTAAATGTAATAGTTAAAACAATGCTTTTAAAATGTCACATTTGGAATTTGGTAGGACAAAGTGGGAAATCCAGCACGCAAGTCAGTTATTTCTCAATGACAGAAGGTATCCAGGTAGACATCTGTTAATTTTATCTTCGGTGCATATTGTTAAAAATCACAGAACTATACTAACATTAAATGTAAAACCATGTTGTCTAGAAGCTCTTCTGTTCACAGCTACAACTACTGCTATTGGGACTGAATAGAAAATACCACAGGGTAATGCAAATCCCTTTTCTGATCCGTCAACAGCCAGCATTTTTTCATCTTGTTTTTATACGGCTAACTGGTAATGGGTGATATGATGTATTACATGTCATGCTTGTATTATTAGGTATACTCCAGGCTCTAGGTTTAGGCATATTTTATGCTTATTCAGCCATTTGAATCGTTGCCTTTCATATCCAAATTTGCTGTGATAGATTGGCAAAAATGCACAAACTATAAGCTTCTCTGCATATGATGTTCGAAAGTGTAGTTTTTGCTAAGTACATATGGAGTATTCAATATGGATTCTTCAGAGCTGATTCATAATTACTTTAAAACAAGCTCATTTTCAGAAAGGTGACAGTTAAAAACTGGATATAGGCCGTGTTCAGTAAAGTTTACTCTTCCCTGCCCGCATGCTCACCCACTAGTTAAAACGCCATGAACCTAGGATAATATTGTTAAGGCATCTCTTCCTCTGCAGCTTCTGGCTCTCATGATATAGAAGATTATACTCAGAGAAAATCAGGGGAGGGTGGGAAGGTGGGAGGCTGGTTGTAAACCCGTTCCTGTTCTCTAATTCCCTTGCTGAATACATGTGTTACCTCTATGGCAATTTGTCAAACATAACACTACATGCTTGAGGAAGCAAGTGCCCCCTGGTGGTGATGTAATGGACCAGAAAAATAGGTTTTGATTGTTCAAATTGGATGTACAACCAGCCAAGGGCGTTCTATGTCCATTTGAGCATTAATTTGTTCAGGAAGGTAGAAATTGCAAAGTCATTTCTACAACCCTCAAAAAACGGTATGTGTTATTTTGATATAATATGTATTTGCAACAGGGAGAAAATACAAATATTTTAAAATACAAAATGATTTGAGTCTGACACACAAAACACAGATTTGTCAGGCAGTGATACTATATACGTTTTTTTTTTTTTTAATTATCTTTTTTTCAACAAGACAAAGCCATCTTAATGTGGTTTTGTAACCCAGTGACTCTCATATGCACAAATACCTGAGAGACAAACAAATAAACAAAAGGCACGAAGGAGTTTCCAGCCAGATGGTTTTTAGCCTTTGTCTTTCTGCGGGGAGGTCACAGAATGAAAGAGAGCCAGAGCAGGGCATTTAATCCCATCAGCAGAACTGCATTCCCATAATGAGAAATTAATAACATGAGCATGCTTTCAGATTAAACCGAGCAGTTAGGACCATTAGATCGTTTTCATTGCTGGCATTAGGGCAGTGGATCAGTTTTTTCTCCCGTATAATCCAACGAAGTAGGTCAGTGTCCATTGAGTATTAGTGCTGCGGCTGTGATCCCGTTGTTTCAGCTCCAGGACATAGAATTAACCCCAGAGACAGCTAAACTACATAGGGCAGAGGTTGTTGGAAGGGTAGGTAGGGGTGAGACTTCAGGCACTCCTGGACATGGTTGTAAACTGGATAGGCCTAAACCTTTAACAGGTCCTGACGCTCACCTCGCTTTTTCTCAGGGCTTGAACTTAGTTCCCTCCAGCATCAGCTCAGTAAAATTGTTACTGTACTTGGCACACTTGCTGGTCCTCATTTTACCACTTGAACTCAATCTACATTGGAGAAAGGTCTACACTACCCCAAACATTGTTTTTTTTTTTGTTTTGTTTTTTTTTTTTTTTCAAAATGTTCTTTTAAAATTGTGAAGAGCAAAATTATTTCAGTTTCTTTTGTTTCTTTGGAAAAGGTTGTAGAAAAGAATTGTGTTATTTCTGAGAAAAAAAAAAAACCTGTTGCTGCACATACTGAATTGCAACAGCTATATATACACACACACCACAGAATTGTGTGTGTGTGAGAGTGAGTAAAGTTTTGCTCATGCACTATATTTAAACTTCACTTGTAGGTCTAACAACTCTGTGATCTTCTCAGCAGCACAGCTGCTCCGCAACCAATAATCAGCAAGCAAGCAGAAGGCCCATTTAAGATCAGTGTCCTTAATAACCACACCCAAGATCTTACACCCAATGAGATGATGAGGGGCAGTCACAGATCAAACCAGATTAGTGTAACTTGTTTTGCTATGCTCAAGCACACACGCACACACGCACACACACAGACACACACACACACACACACACAGCTGTTGTATCCTCTTAATGTGGAAGCAAGAGCATGTTGACAAAAGGAATGAGTGGCAGTAAAACAACGCAGCTCTTAGATTATGGGCGATGAGTGTTAGATATAGCAGTTGTACCATTAAGAGGAAGCAATTTTTACTGATGGCAGACTAAATTCATACAGTCCAAACAAGTAATAACATATTTTTAGAACATAACATCACAATTGAAAGTGATGTGGTACAGCCCAGACTTTTGGCTTCAGTTGTTACTGTGTTCACCCAGGCTAAAACACTCAAGAACGTGATATGCGACTTAACTTGAAAGTCTCAACCTCATGTCAGGAATGCCTTCCTTTTGGGTATTCACATCATGACCTTTTCACCATGTTTAAACATCAGTGTGAAACAGCAGGAGTTGTGTAGCTTCAAAAAGTATGGCTGATTGGGAGATATATTTTCAAAGTTTTGTCAACAAAACATTGTATCCCTGACAAAGGAAGACAACCTTTTGAGCAGAGAATGCGATGAAGCAGTGAGGCTTGGGTTACTCTGTCCAGCTCTTACAATCACAGAAGACCCTAAAGTCAGTAGTGGTGCTCCTGAAGCTATGCCACCATTAAAGGTGATAGCAGCCGCCCTAACTTTCCTTCTGCCACAGTATCATAATTAATTTAAGAGTGCTCCAAAGCAACATGATCACATGCTTTCATGAGTGTTTTTTTGAATCTTAAAGATGTGAGCACCACAAAAAATCCACCAGATTATTTTATGTAGCATTGATAACATCCTTGTTTTTTTTTTTTTTTGTTGTTTTTTTTTTGTGTGCAGTAATTCTATCTTATGTTGTGATGAAATTCAGATAGAAGATGCCCCAACCTGATTTGCAACCTGCTACTGTAAATGCCAGCAAAGTTTGGCCTAGTTGAATCCCAAGTGAACTGTATTGTGTTGTGTTTGACTTAAATAGGGCAGTTTGGCACATGTACCTCAGTTACCCCAAACACAGAGACCGGAGACAGGGGAGAGGGAAAGAGAGTGCAAAGGAGACCAGAGGTTGAGACAGGAGGTGAGGCAGTGAAACGGAGAGGGTGGCTTCAACAGCGTGAGAGCTGTTGAAGCCACCCTGCAGTGCTGTGTGGAGGTCATTTTAGGAAGCAGGTTTTAAAAACGAAATCACAAATACAGTGACATTTAAAAGCTTAGTGTTGTATGTAAAGATGAAATGTCCATTCAGACAGATAGATGTTACATAATTACAGCTCTGCTGCTGCTGATGGGTCAGGGACTGTTTTCAAAGGTCAAATTATAGTCAGACTTTGGAAAAAATTTGTACTTTTGTATAAATGCAAAGTGTGAATATAGTGTAAAGTGTAAAATAAGTTGAAGAAATCATAGGCCTATTGATCCTCCTATCTATTTTTGTGTGGTAATCTAAACTTACCAGTACTTTTAATTGTTGTAAAGGACACGATATATACTTTTATTTTGTAGTGATTATTCAGATTGTGTGACAAAGGGAAGAGAAATTATTGGTTGAATTAAACTAAGTATCAAGCAATACACTCAAAGACTGGGGGAGAAAATTCAAGCAAGAAACTGACCTTGCTGTCTTTATTCGAAGAATAATTTACAGTTGAAACACCACTATCTACAACACAGTTGCAAATGTGTGTGGGCATGTCAGTGTGCACGACTTGACAGTAATGTTTGCTGGCACATCAATTGTAATGTACTTGAACCATGTCCAGATTATTCAAATTGTGACAAATATTCCGAAAAACTAGACCCTAAGGTTAAGCAGGTTTATAGATTTTCCCAGACAACTGGCTGTTGTGGATTTGTGTGAGAGTTAATTGCTCTGCTGGTTAAGCTCTTGAACACTCAGGTCAATGACCTTCGCCCCAGATAATCTTACTCCGTGCAGCAGGTGATAGACGATACAGCATCATCCCTAAATTAACATAGTTCGCCCAGACATAGGAAAACAAACATAACTCTTAAATCTCTGTGTCTGTGTAAAAATAAACAAATATTTCATGATGCTGCCTTCTGCCATGATAACATATTTTACACTGAAAATGTAATTTCATATCACCTTAATGAATTTGCTTAAACCCTCTGTACAGAGTAAATTAATGGCTGCTAAGGGAGATTGTGTAAATTATATATATATAATTTTTTTTTTTTTTGGGGTGTGGGTGTGAGCAAAGATATGCCATAGATCATAGGCTGCTCTGTATCCTGTAGAGGGCAGTGAAGACACATGGCATATTGCAAACCCAGGCTCTGTCCTTTGCTCTCAAAGCTGTTACGTGTAATGTTCCTTAATCATGGCATCTTTTTGAAACACAACACTTACATACAATAGCATCATGTAATAAATGAAACCCTTTATGGAGCTGTTGACCTGCATCATAAATCTGCCACTGATAATCCTGCTAGTTGGGGAAAAAAAAAAAGAAAACGTGTACAATCCAGTAACGTAAAAAAAAGAAAAGTTTATTTGAGATGTTCCTGACCTAACGATTCACTAACTTCTTTCTACTCAGCAGTTGTGCTTGAGTTGAATTTAAAGATAAATTGCAAGTCTGAGAAATGAGAATGAGAAATGAAGTTCTTCCTGTCCAGTGTTTTAGTATTTCACTTTCAAGTGAAGACACTACTAAGAGGTGGATGGAAAAAAAAAAAGCTATCGTCAGAGAAACCGGTCAGTGTGGATCCTAAAATAGCACCTTTTCTTAGATGGTCTGCATCTGGTAAACACTCGACTCACATTGACATAATCCTGACAATGTCATCAAGGTCATTTTCTCAACTTTAAACAACTCCGAACAGAGTAACAGAATACACGGCACAGTCGGTCTCACAGGCCTGGTGCTTCTCCTAAAGCTGATCGTGTGTCACCTTTAACCAATAACTGATGGCCTCCACATGCAGTTCTGACTGTCAAATCTACGATTAGCTCGTGTCATAGTCAATAACCTGAAACCTTGATGCAGGTATGTTAGATATTTCACAATCAGTATCTGTTTACTTTAGCTCTTCTTTGGCACATGACTTATCTTCTGGGTCAGGTGTTTGGTTTTTGTTCAGATGAATTAGTTGTTCTGTTTCGTATCACTGTCCCAAATTACACCACATGCTACACAAAGTAAGTCATTGGACATTGCTTACTATCAATAGTGTTTTCAGTGGTTCCTTGCCCTTTTTTTAAGGTTATTTAATCTGGGTTGTCTGATTTTTAGTTTCATCTCCATCCCACAGACTACATATGAACATATCATGCTTTAGCATCAGTGTCATCGGTTAGCACGTAAAGTGACGGATTCAGCTGTCATATAATTTTGGAAATCATCACCTCTATAGGGAAACCTCACCAAGGAAAACGGGTTAAAATGTAATGTTTGTATTCATTAGGTTAAAAGCACTATTGATAGTCAGTTCAGTCCATCTTTTAGACCATGGCAGGCATCCTCCAAACTATGACTGCATCTAGTCCATCTCCTGCGGTGGCTGTGAAATATCAGGCCTCAGTAGGCACTGCACATACGAAGCAAACAATTCTATCAGTGTGCTTATCAGTGCGCAGTATTTGGTCACTTATGTCAGATGATTATTACATGCCCCTCTGAGACTGAAGGCCCTGAGATCAAATCCTTCTTGGTGCTTCACTGTGCAGTTTCCCATCCCACATAATATATTGGATTAGGCGAGTAATGTCTGCAGGGGCGCATCAGTGGCACATGGATGAAATTGCTCTGTAGTCTGGCTTTTTTTTTGAAGCGGTAATTGAGGTAGATGAATGAAAACAGATATGTAAGGTGCAGGGTTCAGTGTGTCATGGTGAACTTTCTGCCGATCTGCTACATTGGTGCTCAACCAACAGCTGGGTTATTTCAGTTACACATGGCATGTGTGAAATATCACTTTTGTGTTATGCATTTCTGTAATGAAATCATTCTAATTTCATTCATTCCTTTACCTTTGTATGCTTCATTGTGCATTTGAATCTCTGAAATGATTTTAATTCATTTTCTTACACAATAGGATCTCCTTCATCCTCCTTCTCCATTAACCTGGATATTAATGCTCTGGAAAGGGATATCTAGTGTCACATTATAAGCAGTCGAAAGTAAAAGATACGAGACAAGCCGGGGTCATTGTGGCAATCTTCCAAACAGCTTATAAACAGTGTTCGCAATTGATAAACAACCGTGCCTGTAATTAATATTGTACATTCATGGTAAAAGGCATTCTGCATAATTACTCCACTGTCTCCTCCAGAAATATGCACATTCAGTGTTATTATAAAGTACACCAGTATATCATATTAAGCCATAAATAATGTGCCTGTAGAATTAATTAATTTTATACACCCCCCCCCCCCCTCTTGTGTGGTACTTTACATTTAACTATGTCAGCAGTTATTGATGCACTCTTTAAACAATGGCATTTTACATGCTTTTTAAAAGGAGCTATGTAGTGAGGCGCTGATGCTTTCATTAAAATTAGTTTAGTAACTACTAGGGGTGTAACGGTACAAAGTCACGGTTCGGTATGTACCTTGGTTTTGAAACCATAGTTCAGTCCAAAAAAATTCAAAAAAAGGGATCAGAATGAAAACATATTCTATATAAAAATATATAAAAATAAGTGATTAAAATAAAGCATAAAATAAGCATTTTCAACTTCACATTCAAACTGCTCCAATACATTACAGTTGAAATTTTATTCACATGCTTAATTTTCCAATGTAGAAAGCACAGAAAATACGAGCCTCATGCTCCTCGTTGCCAACGCTAGGTGCTGAAACGAGTTGCCAGATGGCCCCACGTGGCTCTCATTTACTAACGTTAAAGTGGGTCATTAGATTAGTTAACTCAAATTTTCTTGGGTAGCTGAAGCTCAGTGAGGCTGTTCTGCGCTATGTGCTGTTCGAGGTGTGTAAGACGGCCTGACAACAACATATGTGGATTTGCAATAGTGTTCATTCACCCGAAGGAAACAAGGAGTGACGAGTACTTGCGCTTTGCTTTAGCTTGGTAGTTTTTCCACGCACCGTTGCATCCCTAGTAACTGCATTTCAACTCTTTTTGAATGCTTTCAGCATTTCTTTCAGAAAAAGTCTGTAGATATTTTGCTGATAATTGTTCACAGGATAAAATAAAGATGGCTAAGTTTATTCTTTAATTATTTAATTAATAAACGACAATTTTGGGGTATTGGAATTGTTGGATTGATGCATTAAAGCTCTCTAAGACCTAACCAGCTAAAATTGTGTTAAATAAATTCTGTTTAATGTAATTTGAGTAAAAGCGCTTCTTTTATTTTGCATAAGCTAACACCAGTGCTTATTACATCATTTTAAGCTTTGTGTTTTATGCCTGCATTTGCCAGTTGACCGACATGGGGAATATTATTGGTATTTGTTTCGGGCCAGTTAATTGTAAAATATCAGAACTTGGCAAAAAAAAAAAAAAAAAAAAATTCAATAACATGCATCCCTTTCATAAATGGAGGCAACCGTTTATACCATATTGGCATTGTAGGATATGCTACATACACTGCATAAAGTTAAAAAGCCAAATGTCATGAATCACGACGGTCTGTTGCTTTTATTCACTAATTTGATTAAATGTTTGCATACAATATAAATGTATATGCTATATGTTCATAATGGTCATAGTCAATAATAAAACAGAGAGCGGGCCATAAAGTAAAAGTTTGAAGACTGTTACATACCGCCCCAAATAAATAAACTGAATAAAACCGCTCAGAAACTGTTTACATTATACTTCACTAACATCTATATATATACAAATTAGCATATAAACAGCAGATCACATTTAAAAATAACCATGTTATGTTTGACATTTGATAATACTTTTATAAAAGTCATCCTTGATGTAGTTGCCTCCGCTCGACCAAAACAGGTGACAGAAATTGACATAAAATGTCATCTTTTCTATTGGGATCATGGCCACAATACATGCAAAATGTATTTATGAAATCATCTTTTGATATGAAAGTGCACCATGTCATGTGTATCTAACCACATTGTATACATACTAATGAACTTGTGTTTTTCTGGGGTTACGGTTGGATACATTCTAATAACACGTCTGTGGATTTCATATATATTGTTTCAGAATAATATGTCTGAATATGAGGGCATTGGAGAACATATGACAGCACTTTTGTAGTTCCTATCCTCCTGTCAGGTTTCCTTTTTTTGATAAATACGAGATGTTGTCTTTGATGGCTGCTCAACAAAGAGGGAGCTGTCTTCAGCTGTAACCTCTCTGCACCAGAATCTGGAACATGACACATGTCAGGCTGTGATAAATGGTGCAGAGTCTCAGTAATTTCACCAGGAATGCCCTTGAGATGCCCAAAACCCCAATCGCAAATGCTATTGTTGAATTAAACCATAAAAAGAAATGCTTCCCCCTTGACATGATAGGAACCACGTTGACAATGGAGGAATTTTTCCATTCTCTCCAGGTTTTACCTGTAGTATTTGGGATTATGACCAATGCTGTGTTTGTATAATATGAAACATTCAGTGCTATTGAGAGAGAACGATATGTTAGTAAAAAAAAAAAGAACTATGATCAAATCATTTGTATAATATGCAAGTTGTTATACTTACAAATAAGGCACAGAGTCTAAAAAGCGCTTATGTTGGTGTGCTGTTTACAATACTTACTTGAAATGATAGTGTGGCGTCACCAATTTCAAATTATTGACTTAGAATATGTGAGAAATTTCCACGTCAAGAAAGATTACGCATTGTCTTCCGGTCATTTGATGTTACGGAGGAACTCGTGAAGACAGAGCACAGTCGTGTTCCCATGTTTGCAGTCAGTAACTGTTATAGTTTCAAACAAAATTTGAATACACACATCAAATTTACACTTTTAAGATCCGGCATGTCCAAGCAGAAAACTGAATGATCAAAAATACAAAAGAGAAACTCACAGCAAGATGACCAGAGCCTGTTAATCTGTACCAGCTTTCCAACAAGCCATTTGACTCTTCTGCAGATGGCCTGCGACAAACTAGTTCAGTGTCTGCATGTTGAGAATTTGTCAGGACATGTTTTGTGAGACAGCTTTTGTTAATTAAATTAAGTAATAATAAGAGGGTAATACCGTTCATCACCTGTGGTGCAAAAATACTTTTTAGACAACCTGGCAACACTTACTGCATATTTAACTGTCGAATAAATTTTCCCTTTGTTTGGAGAATTAAAGGGAATGGCAGTTTTGACCAACCCAAGATTTCTGTGAGCTGTGAACTGAAAACGTATCCAAGTTACACGACCATTATATCTATTTATTTATATTTTGGCACCCATATATACAGTATATATAACGCACAGCATGTTATGATCTGTGTCTGTCTGAAGTCATTCTGAATTAAACACGTATTTGACCAAAGCCTGTAGACTATTAGGCACGATAAATGTATGGGAAAAGAAGTCTATGACAAATAGTTTCCAGATCCTATTCCCCGCAGAGGCGCGTCTGTAAAAATAACATAAAGAAGAAGAACAGACTTATTGTTACTGCTATTCTGGCTCGGGCTCACTGGGCTTTCTTGTGTGTGGTGATTTGCCCAGCAATTAATCCAAAAACTGTGGCTAAACTACCCTCTGTGATACCCTCTCTATCCTATGACAAATAGAAGAGAGGAATCTTAATTAGGAGCGAAGTGCTGCAGATGTATTAGAGGAGCGATGGGAAAACAGATGAGGCCATCACACCACGCAGCAGGGAGCTGAGAAGTCTGGTCCCCCATAGCTGTGTCCTATCCATAATGCCACGAGTGTGCCACATGCCTCCGCTATCATCTGCACATAGCCACCGGGGGCCCCCAGGGGCTGGTGAGGTCCTCACTTTTCACCACTTGAGTTTAGTCTGTCAGTGGTACACATTGGCTCATTGACTCATTTGGAAAACGCTCACTGTTGCGTTGACCCTGAAAATGCTATTTCCTCTTTCCTCCCAGATAATGAAGGCCATGAACTGATGTTTGCAAATTGATGAAATAAAGTTTCACTCTCGCCATTTTTTTTTTTCTTTTTACAAGCTGAGTATTTCCTGCTAAAGCAAACATTTGTACAGTGAATTTAACTGGACCTTTAAAGTGAATAGTTGTAAACTGAACACTATAAATCATGCAGCCACATCTGCATAGCTTTGACCTGCGTCATAGCCCTGGGACCGCTCCGTTTTTATTTAATTTATTTCTTAAGCTTCCGTGTTGGTCATTTGGGTTCCCTTTTGAAAAATAGCCATAGTTTGCTGATGTCTGCTCAGCTGGCTGCCTTCAATTTTATACCTGCAAAGTTTCAATCTAGGCCTCCCTGCGTCCTTTAACATTCGGTGCCCGCACCAACACCCTCCCCCACCTTTTTCTCCCTTTTTTCCAGGATTACTGGTAGAGACTGCACTTGTACTGTTATTTTCAACCTTGGTGGACAGGGGCTTGGTTATGTATTCTGAAAATACTTCAAAGAAAAGCAAAAAGAGAGCAATTTTCTGCTTGAATATCTCTCTGACTAAATCCATTGATCATCCTTGGGGTTCCTGAGAGAGAGAGGGAGTGAGATGGAGAGGCATGTTTTATCCTCTAATAACTCCTACCTTCACCCCTTCCTGCCTCTTTGTTGTTGTGTTGTTGTTGGTCGCACTTCTGCACTATTCCTTGGAGAGCTGCTGAGATTGAAGTTATTTTATGCTTCGGCTCCCCAGGCCCCAATTTGAAAACTCTTGTGTGTCAGTTTTCACACACTCCTGTCATATGGCAAGGAGCACTGCAGAGTTTTGTCTACATTTTTCTTTGAGAGCTTCTTCTGGGGCATAATGTGTTTAGTGACAAATAGGTCATGGAAAGAGGACTGCTCTTTGTTTAAGAATTTGCGTAAAACTTTAATGCAATGAGTGTAGCAGCCAAATACGACACATTTTGATTTGATCTCTGTTTTAAAAAATCTCACTTGTTAAACATTGACATGTTTGAAATAACAGATCAAACACACCACTCATGGGTTAGAGTCGAGTCAACGGGGACAGCAGGTGACCTTTGGCTAAAGAATTTGAATTGTGCGATATTATATGAGAGTTTATACGACATTTATGTGGACATTTCAGAAACTGCCAGTTCATATTAGCACAGTTACACACATTAACACCAGGAAGTGGCTCAATAAGATCACAGTCTTAAGCTGATCCGCTGACCGCTGAATCTGCTTGACTGGGCATCTTGCTCAGGGGTGTGTCAGCGCTGCTAAGGAAGGATGGACCAGTGCTGCTCTTTCATTTTCTGCGGCCGGTCAGCGGATCAAACAGGGGACCTTGCTTCTTTAACCTTCAAACTGAAATCCTTTCCTGAATATTAACATAGCTGTGAGGGTCTGGGAGGGTTGATGGGAGAGTGGTGTAGATTTTGTCATCTCCTAGTTTTAGAGTGGATCAGGGCTCACTCACTGAACTGGACCTTGTGTGAAAAGCTGCATCAGCCTGCAGGCTTCACAAAATCACTGAGGGACAGGAGCTGTTCAGCCAGAGCCTGGCTGCCTTGACTACTTAATCTTGTTCAACAAATAAAAACTTTAAATAACTTGCATTTCTTAAGGGCTGTTAACCCCTTATCATAATATAATAAAAAGACGATCATTGCATCACGGATAACTGAGGTGGTTTATTTAGCTTTAGATAGCCCAGCTCCACTATAGATTTTACTGCATCCATAGGAAGCATAAAGATAATGTTTATTTTTTCATGCATGTGTTTCTTATATCCACATGACATGTGTGGAGTTCCTTGTAAGGCCCTTGGTCACGGTGGTGGTGGATGTCTGGGTTGGAAAGCAGGCTCCATGTAATTTTGGCACACTGGCCCAGGCACCTTTCAGACACCTCTCTTCACCTGCCAGCAGCGCCATCTCTGGCAGACTCAGTAAACAGCAGCTTAATTGGAGGGTGATGACAGACAAGGCAGTTCCAATTTATTACGTTCTGAAGACAATCCATTCACGTTCTGTCTTTGGCCTGGCTGAGTTCTCATGTTGACACATTGCTTTCACCCATGCCTATGCACACATTTGGATTCTCCACTTTGTGAGGGGACATTCAGCGGCCGATGCTGGTAGATCATTTCACCCCGCTTGCTGAGTGTGCCATATTTCTTCAACTCCTCGATTTTGTTTACAATATTAAAGTCACGATTCAATCAGATTCATAATCTTTATTTATTTTGTGACCTTTTAACACGAATGGCTGTGCCATTTTTAGGTGAATCATTTTAAATTCGACAAACAGATCAGTGCTATGGTAAAAACAAGCTTCTTTCAACTGCATCTCCTCTCTAAGATCAAGCCCTCTCCGTAACAGTCCTAGGGAGGGTGATCCATGCCTTCATCACTTCGAGACTTGATTATTGCAGCTCTCATGTTGGCTTGGACCAGTACTCTCTTAAACGCCTACAGCTCGTCTCCTCACAGGCAAGAAAAAGCGTGACTGCATCACACCAGTGTTGGCTTCTCGCCTCTGGCTCCCGGCCCGCTTTCGTATATCTCTGAGCTTCTCCATCGCCACACTCTGAACCAGAGCCGTAAGGTCCTCTGACCAACTGCTGTTGGTGGTGCCAAAAACAAGGCTAAAGTCGAGAGGTGGCAGGGCCTTTGTGACAGCTGCTCCTCGGCTCTGGAATAGTTTCCCGCTCTATATTAGATCCTCCAAGACCCTCAAGATGTTTAAATCCTTCCTGAAAACCCCCTTTTGCTCCCTGACATTTCATCCAGTCTGAGCACTTACTATGTTTGTTGTGACGGTATTTTCTTTTCTTGCATCTGTTTATTGTTTTTACTATGCTTTTAACCCTTGAACAGCATTTTCAATGAGCTCTATAATTAAATTTGACTTTGACTTTGACTTTGTGCGGTAAGACGCGGCCTGCTGTCATGGTTTCAGTACGCTAATTTAATCCTTAAATCTGGGCTTGTCCACCACCAAATAGTGTTTCATGTGTGTTGCTGCATGCAGTATCCCCCTGTTGCAAGTTGAACTTTGTGGTAGTTTCATTCGATATAGGATTATTCAGTATTTATCAGGTTGTTTCTATACATTGCATGTTTGTCAGTAGATGTAGGAATGTATCTTAGCTCAGATCATTTAACTTATCAATACTCAACATGAAACTGAGGAATGCACCTATTAAAATGTGAATAGACCAACATCATCTGTGCCATAGTATAAACTTAGTTTTCTACTGCTTGATTGCTGAAGCCCAAGCCTTGACACTTGTGATGTACTCTGCCAAGAACATTAAGTATCCGAAAGTGATAAAGCTTCAATTTGCTAGACCATTAGACTAATTACTGCAATAATTAAGTAACTACTTGATTAGAACTAATGGGTACCTAATTATCCAGGAAGAAAGGATCAGGTGGTAATTAATAGAGTCAAGCTGATGTCTTCTGACTTACCAATGCCGATTACCAAACATAAGGGACTGAAACTGGTGAGGACAAAGAAAAAAAAATGCCATTTGAGTGTTTACCTAGCCCCCTTAGAGAAGACAAACAGTTTGTTAGCATCACATCACTTGAGTGGATTGTTAATGATTGTTAATGTAACAGGAACATCACACATCAATACATTATAGAGGACGATTAGCCTGCATCTATTTTCTAATTTATCCCTGAGCAGAGGTTGATCTCAACAGTATTGGTCATGATTGCAGAGATAAGGAAGTATTATATCGCACTTGACTTTGGCTCTTTGGAAGGATAGATGGACATTTGCCTTTAGTCACAGGCAAGCTTTTGTGTGTGTGTGTGTGTGTGTGTGTGTGTGTGTGTGTGTGTGTGTGAAGCAGAACCTATGCACTTGCTGCTAAACATGTTAAAAACCAATGATTTAAACTTGATTTTAATCACATTTCACAATGAAGATCCCTCACAGACACAAAGGAAGATGAATAGAGACAAATTTAAAATTTATGGAATTCTCCAATTTGCATAAAGTGTATTATCTAAACATATAAGCAGACTGTAGGGGTGTTGAAAAGGTCATTAAAATTTAAGTACATTGAATTCAGAATATGGACATTATCTATCAATCCATCAATCTGCTCGTTACCTAATGTACAATTGTTGTAAGACGGGCAGCAGTCAAGCCTAGTCTACATATAATATGCATGACTATGAATGAGAGTAAAAGTGAAAGCTGACAATTTTTGATGTATAGTTCTTTTTTATATTAATGTTTGAATAATATGTGCCTGGAGGGTGGGCTATAAATTAAAATGGAGAATTGAGGTATAAATTTTTATGAGTCATCTTCATCTATTTCCATTATGTTTTTAAAAAGGGAAGAATCACTGTTATTTGGATTAAACAGACAACTCTATACTGCATTGAAGGCTGATTGAAGGATGAGGGTGTTTCCAAGAACCTTCAGGCGTCTTCACCAAGCATGCGATTAATGAACTCAGCACTCATCCAAAAAGGAAAGATGATTGCCAGGATTACAAATACAGTTAGTTAGAGCTGAAATGATGACTGGCTTAATTGATTAGTGGATGTACAGAAGAACAATTGTAATTATTTTTTGGTTGTTATTTATCATTCAGAACTGCATAGCTTTTTCTCTTTATTTTTTAACTGATAAAACAAAACGATCTGGGAGTTTGTGTCGGGTGTTTTAAATAGATTTAACAGTTGATGAGACTGAATGAATAATAGCTGCTAACCCTACAGTATGTTATTTATGACACCATGCTTGTTAATGCTTAGCAACCAGGTTACTGTGGTTATTGTAGTGCAGGTACAAACATACAGAAGCTCAATGGCAATGGCCCACAATCTGTCCGAGGAAAAGTCTTAAAAAAATGCTGTCATCACTCAGTGGGAACCAGACAGCGAGTGTGCGATTAGAAATAAAAGGACAGTGAAGAAGAAGGTGGGGGGTCTCCACTTGACGGCTTCTGCTTCAAGTCCCAATGAGGGTTTTTAACAAGATGAGCAGGGAGGCCAGAGTTATTCTACCTCTGCATATTCCTGCGAGAAGATGCTATTTTATCTGGACCCGGGATAAAAATAACATGCTTTTGTGTGTGTTTCTGTCATGGTATAGCATTTGGAAAGCATGAGTTCATATATCTGGAAACAGTGGTGTCAATTAATCAAGTGTTTATAGGCCGAGCTTTACAAGACATCAAAGTTTACTGCTCTCAACAGAGATGGCTATTTGAAACATGGGCTCTCTGCACGATCCATCTTTATTTACACAGTAGAGATGCCTAATAAGTTGACAGGGAAGCTAAGCGCATTGTCTTCGTGAGATCTTATCACATCAGACTACTTGCAATAAAATAACACTTTATAACGCAGTCGGTACCCACTCCTCTCCCTGTGCTCCAACGCTGCGCTGAATTGATATGCAGTCTAATCCTCTGCTCGGAGCTGATGTGATGTAAATGAAAGTAATTAGGGAAGTGTCAAAGATAATTAATAAAACAGGTTTAAGTTGTGAAAACACTTGTCAGCGGAATGAATGAAGATTTTTCCTCCTGTTTCCCTGACGCTGCCCTCCCTTTTTGCTGCTGCTCAATTCGATCACAGATTGCTCCTAAGTTACCGCTCCCCTCTCACTTTCCCTTTTACCCCCTATCTCTTGTTCTCACAGCCTTTCCAATTCTATGCATGGAGACCTGTGAGAAAGGAGGGGGAGCCACCATCCCGTGGAAGGGAAATAAATTTGCCTGTCCATCCACCGCCTGGATTAAATTAATTGCGGACTCCTCATGCTGTCTGGGTATAACTGGGGCATTAACATAAGCAATTTGCGTCCAACTTCTTCTGCCGGCTGTTTAATAGAGCATCGGACCTGGCCGATAAGGCTTAAGGTCCCTGACGCATTAGCATTTTCATAATATCAAAATATTATAGCACCATGATTTGCTAAACCCCATTCATTATTGATAAGAACAAAAGGTTTTATAAATTACAAAAAGGGAGCATGACCTATAATTACGGCAAGCAAATTAGAGTGTGCAGTAAAGTCAGTTACATTTTGAAGAAAAATAATGATGCTGGAGACCTTTTTACTTCCCACAGGATTGAAAAAATAATAGATTCCTTTGCTGCCTCACACGGGGGTGAGGAGTATGCTCGCAGGTTCATGAGGGACAATGTCTGCACAAGAAGGAGAGCAAGTGTCCGTGGCCCATGCACCACCACTGCATGCATAAAATGGACCATTAGGCAAGTTTGTATTAGTTAATGAACAGACTCAAACCAAAAGGGAAATTTATACAAATAAGCAAAAGTGTATTAGTCAATTTTATAACAGAGTAGTCCAACACAATATTTATTTATATATGCAGTAGCCAAAACTGTGATGGGGTTTGTCTTTTTTTATGGTCTGGTGGTGATACATGCCAAAGTTTAGTAAGATACCTAACTAATAATGCCAGTGACCTAGTTATGTAGCCTTCAGTTAAGCCATACACTTTTTTATACAATGTTTACTAAAATTTTTAATAGAAAGTGGTTCAACTCAGACACTGGAGTCAGACACTCCAGTGTCTGACTCCAGTGTCTTCGTCATTTTTGTTGCAGTAGCTCATTACTAGTAGGTGATAGTTAGCAACGGAAGTAGTACTTTTTGATATTTTCAGACACAAGATTTGAAATACAGCTGTCAATAGTCTGAGCTTTTCACTGAGGGAACATCAGGATATTGGAACTTTGTACAACGTTCAACTGTCTTTTCAGTGCTTATAGATAGCATTAAATTGGTAATTTGGTCATTTTGTGTCTCCAACTGTGCGATGACAGCTTTTTGTGGCAGTCAAGCTTTTCATGTATTTTCATTTAGACAGCAAAAAAAGCACATTTTGCTTTACTATACTGCACGCCCACGTGTTCCATCAAGTTTTCATTGCCATCTTTTCTTTCACTACACAGCTGATGTCATTGTTCATTTGCGGCAGGCATTCACATACTCTTTGCATATACCTGTGATAATAAGTTTGTTGTATAATGTAAACAGAACACTGCAAAACTCAGGTTTACCATCAGCTTTTATCCTCTCCTCATGCTGCCAACACAAGTATGCATAAGTACACAATTTCATCTGAGTTGTCTGATACTCGTATCAAACATATTTCTCTACTTGCGAAGGATGATTGCCCGATGTGCTGGACTCAGGAAGTGCTACACATGGTTGTTAGTTTCTGTTAGATTGGTTACTTAATGTATTGAAATGGGCTCTACCGCTGATGTTGTGTGTGTGTGTGTGTGTGGGTGTGTGCGTGTGGGGACATCATTTCTCTCATCATATCTCACTCATCCTGGTAAAGTGGACTCAAAGTTTGATTGCGTCCTACTAATCACTGCCACACTGTGTCCCAGAGTGCTCCATAGCTCCTTATCATTCATTAACCTCGAGCTATGATGTCACGCTGCCCTCTCCATACAGTTAGACAGCATTTGAAGACATGGATATATTTTGCTGAAGAAACAATGACCATGTCCACACAGTACAGTGTGTCCAGGGTCTCATTAAAGGTGACTTGCTTTCTCTTCTCTTCTCTCCTTATGCCCTTCTCAATTTCTCTCCATCTAATCTCCCTCTGTCTATAACAATAAGAATTAATTAGCCTGCTTATTTTTCTCTGGTTGTAGAGAGGCTCCCCATCTGGATGGCAGGCAGTCCTCTGTGTGCCTGATTAATGGCGTGGAGAGACAGTTGCCAGTTCTGAAACCTCTCTGTCTGTCCCAGGTCAGAACTTCCAGAAGGCAACATAATGTTAGTAGAAGATAAAAAAAAAGAAAAAAAGGAGAAAAAAACTCTTCAGAGACAATTCTGCTCTTTTTTAAAATGAGAAACTGCTCATTTCGCTTCAAGTTATTGAGATCTCAAGTATACTGATTTAAAAAAAAGATATATATATTTTTTTTATTTTGGTTGACCAGCAAAGCATCTATGACACATTCTACCAGTCCAATACATTTGTTTGTTTATTACAAATTTGAAATCTTTACAATGTGATTTCACTGTGCAAAACTCATCTGGAAAATACAAGATTCGTACCCTAAAACCTCGACTGGAAACCTCGCCTGCTGATGGCGCTCTGTGGCGAAGTGCTCGGGGTTTTAGTCAGCTAGTTGCCTGAACCAGAGAAAGAAAGGGCGCAACATCCCTCGTGCCACTCGAGCCTTGACTCGTTTGTCACTTGCACGTCAAAGAGAAGATGACATTTACAGCCCGGCGAAGTGACTGCCTTCCAGCCCGTCCGGCACCCTCGAAGTAATAAATGTTTACCTTTAAGAAAGAGGTTCAGGGCTTCCTTTGCACACTGGGTTCTCATTTTCCCCACCTTTCACTTTATTTATCAAACAGGAAAAAATGCCATAAAAAAAAAAAGGACATCAGCAACAACATCACAGATGATTTGTCATAATATATGCATTTAACATGGAAAATATAATATGCTTTTATAGAATAAGACACATTTACACAAATAATAATGTGGGCATAGATAAGCAAATTTTTTTAACTGGTTGTGAAATCCATAAGTATATAAGCTGATAGTTCTGCCCAGGAAGTTACGTTTTTGTCTGTTTTTCTGTCAGCATTTTGCAAATAGTACAGAACATCTTTGCACCACCAAACCTAATAGATTTTGTATGATGTGAGGTTTACGATGCCTGTTTTTTTTTTGTTTGTTTTTTTTTTTGTTTTTTTTGGGTGGGGCCTCCATTTTGCTGTTTGACATTGGCTTAGGCAGAAGTCTTTGAAAGCCAAGCTAGTTATTCATTAAATCAGGAGATCCCTGTGCACAACAGTGATCCCAGGAACATAATAGTTGTACAAGGAAAGTGAAATTACGCCCAAGGTCTATTTAGCTACAGCTAATGTGTTTATGTGTTTATCCTTCTCCCCAACTCCCCCCTCCCCCTTTTTTTTAAGGAGCAGACCACAAACTTGTAAAGTAGCACAATCTGAAAATACTTGCTTAGAACAAAGGTCATTTAAAAAAAAAAACAACACATTTTTAGTGTGTTTTCAGCATCTTATCATGGTAATTACAAATGTAAGATATGTCCACTGTGTG